>NC_051315.1:32553232-33753232 GCF_015220235.1 Choloepus didactylus
GACAAGTCTGATCATAATTGTGAAGACTGTGTCAAGGTCCTATCAAAAGTGAAGAATCAGGACTATTACCAAACCCAGAATTTCCCATGCTGAATTTTCTGTTTTATCACCCAGATAGCTGGCATCATTAGAACCTCTTAGTATTCAAAATATATACACAAACATGCTTGAGTGTTAAGGATGAACTTCTTTTACCTAAATCTCTTGATTTGAGAGCAGCTGCCCTTGGGTATTTTTCTTAAAACCATGACCAGTGAGTATTAACTGTGTTTCAATTAATATTGCAGTTCAAACTCTTTTGAAAACAGGGTGTCCTTATTTGAGAATCTCATGATTCCCGCTTGACTATCCTCACTTGCAGTTTACACTGAAAGCTTCAATCCTGCTCAGAACATAGGATTTTCCAAGTTAGGAGAGAAAGCATGAAATTATCCTTCATGTATGTGAATGGATGGACACACGCACACACACACACACCACATCACCACACACCCCCTCTATGCTAAATCTGCCTCCAATTAACAGAAGCACAATTTTGCTCTGACAGGGAAGATTTCATTTGGTCCACATATGACTAGGGAGCCGATTTCATTTCCTGTAAAAACCCCCTCAAACACTGCAAAGTTACCTGACTCAGCTGCTTGTAGAAATCAAATTCAGTCAGAGATAACAGCTAATCATTTGTCACAGTAAGAAGCAATTCCCTGAAATCGGAAGGGAAAACCTGCCGCTGCAATCCGCAGGTCTGTCAGATTGCTAGAAATTACATTCTGCTCTGACTAACCTCTGCACTTGGATTGCTAACAACAAGCAGTCTGCTCTATCAAGAGGGAATATCATGCAACCAGGACCTGCTTTTGATTCGTTCTGTTCCAATAACCTGAGAAAAGTTTATGGACATGCCTTGCTGCCTGGACCTCAATTTCCACCAACCTGCACACTGTTTTGAATTTATAGCGCTGCCGCTCTGTAGTAATGTAGGTAAAATTTACAGGCTGACGATCTGCTACTTCATTGAAAGAAAATTAAGAGTTGATTTTATAACCGCACAACTGGTATTTGCTTTCTGATACTTTGAAGAAGGATACAGTTTGGAGGCTTCAATTAAAATGCCAAAAGAGGAAAAAAAAACAACAACAAATTGGTTAACTTTCAAAATGCAATTTATGTTTTTCAGAAATGCTTCCCGGGAGGGAATTAACTTTATACTCTTCTATGTAAACACTACTTGTGCAGCATATTATAAGTTTAATAAAAGTGATATATAACCTCTCTGTTAGCTTTACCATTTGCATAGCAGAAGTGAATATGGGATTTTGGTCAAAATCTCTCTCTAGCTGTGTACAGTAGTGTTACAGCTTTGTTGGGAAGAGAGAAGTTTAATATCTTACCTAAATCCCAGGAAGTCATTGTTATTACTTAAAATATATTTCAAGGTGGCTTACTGATCCCCAAGAAGTTACTGCTTTGAATTAGAATCACAGGATCTTTTAAAAAAAATAAAGACACATATTCTGCAAGCAGTCCTCAGCCAAATACTTTAACTCTGACCAGATTTAAGATGAATATATACATTGCACCTCTTTTATAATAATTCAAAGACGGAGAAGTCAGAGACTCAGCATTTAAGAAGCCTGTCTCTTAAGACTGAGTCTATTATAAGTCTGTTCCACCCTTTTGAAAAAAAATCATTTTATTTTCCACAGTAGAATCAGCCGAGGATAGAGTGTGAGCAGTGACTCTGAATTTCCTTTGCTTCTGTCAAACTTTGTAACAACCAAAGTTATTTTAACAGAGTTTATTTGCCTAGGCATTTCCTTTCTCTTATACTACTGCAAGAGAAAGGGAAACAACAATTTAAAATTTAAGTGCAGTTGAGTGAATATGAGCAAGTCTTCCACCCTATCAAAAGCAGACAGTTCAATGATGGGTACGTGGGCTTTTCCAACTTTTAAAAAAATTTACAAATTCCTTTTTGGCCTCTTCCATTTCACTTGTCCTCAAGCAACTGCAGTAGGAATTAGACAAGTTTGAGAACTCTAATTTTTTCCTTTCATGGGCCAGTGCTAATCATGTTTATCACAGGTTAATACTGTCTCAAAATGGGAAACTTTTGCAAATGCTTCGATATACTGTGTATCTGGTATAAAGAAATCATTGCACAAAATACCAGAATTGATGCCACTAATGCATTTGGTGGGATTATCCAATAGACATACTTGAAGTGATTCTAATAAATCTTCCTACCTCAGGCAAAGAAACCTTTGGTCTTAGATCCTGGTCTTGCACAGTCATTCATACAGTGGCAAGGGCTTAAGCTCCAGTACTGTATGAGTATGCAAACAAGCTTGCACAGTCAGATGACAATGAGACACTGCTCACCACGCCGGACTCTATTTACTGATCTTTTCTCATCCTGGGCCAGCCCAGGGATCGGAGAACCTGCCACAGTTAAAAGTCACCCGACCACTAACTTCCCTCCTGCCAATTCTCAACCACCCCAGCAATCCCAGTCACCATGAATCAGGGATCTCCACCACTGTCCCCACCAGGTATTCCCCAAAGGGATGCACTTACTCCTCCCAGTGAAAGAAAAGACAATACTAGTCCCGGTGGCTTTCTATAAGATCTCCATTTCCAGAGTCTCATGTGTGCCTTGAAACCCTTTTCCTTTCCTAAGTCTACATATACCTGACACACATTCATCTACAGAAAGCAGAGTCCTTTCATGGACATTTTTCATTTGATCCTCGTAGCAACCCTTTGAATTGGGGAACAGTTACGATTATCATGCTTTCATAGATGAATAAACTGAGACTCAGAAAATTTAACTGACTTTCCCCAAATCACTGCGTGTCAGAATCAGGATTTCATTCCTGACTCCAGATCCAATCTGTGCTCTTTCCATCGCCTCTGGGGTACAAATTGAAGTCGATACACAAAAGCCAAAAAAGAATTTCTAACTATTTAAGAGAGTATGATAATGCAAGGATAATATCCTTGTTCATCTGATTCAGTGGAGACAACAGTGCCCAGAGTTGGGGGGGATTTTAAGCGAGATCAAGAGTAACCCAACCAAAAGTTTTAAGGAATGCACTTTAGATATGAGGAAAAGTACCTGGTTCTGCATATGTTAAATATATATTAATCAAAAAAGTGACATCCATTATTTGGGGATAGATTAAGCTTAATTATTACTTGAAGGGTTTTAATATTTATGTTTTTTTCATAGATAACTCACCAAAGTTATATGCTGATCTTCCATCATATTCAGCCTCATCTCCCAATTTATTTAAATATAACACTTAAGTGGATCCCACAAATGAACAAACAACTGCGTAATAAATAATATATGTAAGTACTTTTTTTCAGTTGACATTTTTTTTTTTCTGTCCCAAGTAATGCTTCTTTAAGAATTTGAGAACAGGTACTCAGTTAAACATATTATTCTATCCTCAGCCATGAGAGTGCAGTTGGAGTACTAAAGCTAAGACTAATTTAGGGAACAGGTGTGTAATGTCACAGATTCTATAAAATGCATGGGAAACTGAGTCCCCTACTCTACAGGAACTTGAAATTGGTGCTCTATTGCCCCTTTCCCTGGGCTGTTTTCATTGCTTCTTTAATGTTCTCTGTATTATACACATACACGTATCATCACCACCACATAGCACTTCACCTTTTCAGGTATCTTTACTTACTAGAGTTAAAGTAAAGGGGAAAAGGCAAATTAAAAGTGTCAATCAATTTTTTTTTATAACATCTTAAAATTACCTCAGTTTGTATTTTTATAACTGAAATATAAACTCTGGATGAACAGAACAGAAATTGAATTGGAAATACTTCCTGATTTTCATAAGTATACATTCAGAAGTGGTTTGCAATTCTTGCCAGCTAGGTAAGTCTTACTGATATTGATTCATTCCACTGTGTTTACCTTGAGCATGATTTAGAAATACTGGATATCATGAGGCTTGGACTTTAAAAAAGTGATCATTTTGTAATTTTGTTCACATTTCAACTAATAGAAGACATAGCAGATACTTAAATTTTCTAAGAGACAGAAAAAAAAAATCCTGCCCATTCTTCTGAAATTTAAGCAGGCAGCCCTTGAAAGATCACTGGGAAAAGTCTGTATTTTCTCAGGTTTAACTAAATAATTTATGCATACTTTCACTTTGGCATGATGAAGCAATTTTAGCCTTTAAAACCCACAACTACTCAGGAGGGAAAAGGTCTGGTTCTGCAACTTAAATAATTTAAACATCCAGGTGGAAATGCTTTCAGCAGTTTTCCTTTTTGAGACAAAGGAAGAAGACTTCAGAATTTTGAGATACCAAGAACAAAGAATTGATTAAAAATGTAACCTCGGATGTATTTAATTTAGAATGTAAATCCTGCAATAGTTTTTGAATGATGTGGACCAGAGCAAGTGGTGAAGTAAAATTTCTGCTTGCCTGCTGTTTATAATAAATGAATACATAGAAAATAATAAGTCAGCAGAGCCCTGAACCACACATGCATGCATATATTTATATGTGTATACATATATATACACATATACATACAAATAGAAATATCTATAAAGGCTAACATAACCCTATTCCACATCAGCCCAAACCTTAGGCATTAGTTAGCTCTTAGAGATCGTAGAAATGAGTTAATGTAATGTGTTTTAATACTTGGTTTCTTTGGTTATATGAATGTGTATATCTTTTGGTATATAACTAAGTAGATTAAGATGAATGAGAAGGGAAGAAAATGTCACTCTTTTAGGACATAGGACTGCAAAAAACAAAACAAAACAAAAAATGATACATGGAACTGCTAAAATACCAGAGGAGATTTTGAAATGTAGGAGTCGGGTATAATCGGCCTGCTGAGTCCACAGCCTTTTTGCTTTACGTCAGATTTCAGAACTGTCATGGGGAAATTTGCCTTCTCACTTGCAGGTCTGTAATGACATACTTGTAAAAGAGCGTGGGACTTGGAACGAAGCCCCTGTCGATTTAGAGCACAGCTTATAATCAGAAAGTTTTGAGGGCTAAAAAATTTCCTGCTGTCTTATAAACATACCAAAAAATGTATGGGGTACTTCGTGCTGTAATTTCTTTGGGAGAGAGAAACACCCGACAACTCATAGATGAAGCACTGTTTTGTTTTGTTTTGTTTCCCTTTGTCACATCCAGCTTTGACAGCTCGTGTAAAGATGGAAATCAGCTAAGCTTTTTACTGGTTTATTAACCTATTACAAAATTACTCTTTGTAATTGCCTTATTACAAAATAAGGTAAAGATAGAGCTAAAGAAAGTTAGTTTCCCTTTAGAGTCGAGTGTGACAAAAATTATACAGGAAGGGTAAAAAAGAAACCGCGCTCTGCTTGTATTCTTTAACATGAGTGGGGCTTCATTCCCTGATGGAGGAAACCAGGTCTCTGTGTTCATGGATTTTGCCCTCCAAAACTTTTGGCCCTGAGCATCATGGGTATGCAACATGCTGGGTCCTATAAGGAGAGATCTTGAAGCAAACGTGAAGAAAGGTTGCCCTCTGAGCCAACAGGAAATGTTCAGCTAAGCCAGGGCTGCCTGAAAGAGGGCTGCTGAAACCAAACGTCATGTTCAGAACAAGGTGGCTATGTTATGATGATTTCATTCTGAATGCGATGTGGAGTTTGTTTTTGTTGTGGTGGTAAGGATGAGGCCTCCTCGGTGCTGTAGATTAGGGCTGTGGAATGGGGAAGAGTGACATTAAACCAGGGACACATCAGTGCTTCTAAGGGAATTAAGAAATATTATTCCTGACATATTTAAAGAGCTTGAACATCAACAGTTAAGGTACAGAAAGTGTACAAAGGCCCAAAAGGAGACTGAAGTGGTGTGAATGGTTTTTTCTTTGCATTTTCTTTTCTTTCCTTTTTTAAAAATCTTTTTAATTTTCTTTTCCTTTTTTTTTTTTTTTCCCTGCTCATCCATTGACTTTAATTAAGCCCAGCCAGCCTCATAAGCATGGGAAACTTGGAGAACTTTTTTGTTTAAAGTGACCTTGTTCCCAGGGTTTTCCCTACAACTTCTCTCAGCTCTGTTGCAAGGCTGAATATTCACAGCCCTGCTCTGAATCTTAGAGCAGGGCACCTGGCATAAAAGAAAATTTTAATCTCAAATGAAGTGTATTACTTTGATTTTTTTTAAAGGAAAAAGAAACCTTTCTACAGAATCCCACTAGTTATACTTCTTAACTGCATTATTTTAAGACAATTAATTCAAATTTAAAAATAATGAAATTACTAGCAAAGACTCTAAACTTCTTTTAGTATATTAAATTGGGCAGATTGCTTCTCTCCTTCTAATTATGAATGTAGCAGTTACAAAAGAAACTGTCATTTTGATAGAGCAAAAGACAATCTGTCTGCCAAAAATGTCCAACCATAATTCTAAAAAAAAGTCATCGGCACCAAGAACATGCTACTTTGTTTGATGTACTGTCTTATTGGAAACCTAATTTACTTTCAACCACTGAGACAACACATAACATAAGTTTGTGTGACTAATTTTTCTTGGAAATATGAGTAATTAGAATTAGGGGCCATTTTCATAGCAGGAATGGACAGGTTTTTAAAAAAATTCAAAGTAAGTGCTATGGTCATGTTCTTTGCCTTTTTTTATAGCACTCCTAAAATCAAGCAGAAGGGGATGCTGGAAAACGTGAGTCCCCATGTAAACTGTGAGCGATTGCAAAGTAAGGAAAGGTTTATTACCTAAGGTGAGCCCTCCCAGAGCTCCTGGAGTATAAAAGCATTAAGCGTATGTTCTAACAAAGTCATAAAAATCAATAAACAGGAACCCCCCACCTGTGCAATGGCCCCAGTGTTAAGTTTTATACATGTAGTAATAGAGCATATCAATTTTCACCACCCTTCCTACGCCAGCTATTACAGGGCCTACCACCACCGGAGGGACGGCGAGAGCCGCACCATTCATCCATCCCACAGAGTTGTCTACATGTCGGCCCCATTGCATCATTGTCAGTTTTATTCTATCTGCAACTGGACAAGGCTGCGGCCCTAGCTCCTACACACCCACTCAGTACCGCAACAATTGCAAACTGTGTGCCTCCGTTTAAAGAGTTTACAAGACCTTCTGAAAGAAAAACAGAACTGTTGCATATTAATGCATCCAGACCCTGGACTATCACGCAATAGAAAGGGGAAAGACACGTCGCTCCACTGATATGTGACCTTGTCCAACTGTTGCACTCTGTGTCTTTTCCACCAAGGTTTAGAAAACAATACATTCTCGATAAGCAGCAAGGTGATCAGGATTCTACAGCAACTAGTTATAATCTGCAGGTTCCTTAATAGACAAAAGATACAGAAAGCACAGGTCACTGTTGTATTACATGTCTGGAGCATGTGCTAAAAATTAGGCCCTAAATCTGCGGTATTTTCATCAGGTTACAGAAATAACTATTAACATCAAGCTTATTTCATAATTAAAGTAGGAAATCCTCCCACCTCACCTCCCCATTTTTACCAGTAAGACAAAAAATATCATGGAATGCTTAACTTCTGAACTATAACCACTCTCTGGCCATCTATTACTCTGTGTGGGGTGAGAGGTATCAAAATCCCAGCCACTTGTTGGTAAAAAGTAGAACATTCTAGTAACTTTGGGGAAAATACTTCACTTGGGGATATACTGGGAAAAAAAAGAAAAAACTCATTTTGATTATAATCTGAAGATCACTACTCTGTAGTAATGAGGAGACTTGAGAAGGGAGGTTCCATTCAGACAGGACTTCAGAGCTTTTTTTTTCTTTTAAATTGTTCTATTGGCTATAGTTTTAATAGGCCTGAAAAACAAAAGTCCCTTGGCGATGACTCCTCCCCTCCCAGTAAAACAAAACTAAACTAAACAAATTGAAAAAAAAAAAACAGGAGTTTTATCTGTCTGAGGTTGCTTGTAATAGTGTTTACGGCTCGGAAGTGCCACTCACGGGTACTTAAAGCTGTGTCATTTACCGGCATAAAAATAGAAGAAAGTTGTGCAGCAAATGAGAAATTATGATATAACTCAAGTGCTGTGGCATGAAACAGGCAAAATGAGCCATCCAAAGATTTTCCAGAACCAAAGCTAGCAACCAAGCAAGCAAGCAAGGAAAATGGAAAATGCACCTCTAGTGTGACTTCCACAAAGGTGTGCTTGAAGTCTTACCAACTTCAATGCCATCCAGGAGAATTGTTGCTATGGATATTATGAGAAAATTAGACATTTCTAGCAGTGCAAAGAAAGTGAAGCACTGCAGTTGTGAACAGCTGGCATACAATAGATAATTTAAGGGAAAGTGACCCTCATGTATAATTTTTAACTGAAGAACTGTCAGGCCCCATTAGTTCCAACAGGGCCTGCCAGGGCCCAGATAGTTTTATAGGAGTATTGTATTAGCATAGTTTCTCAAAGAGCAGCATGAAGACATAATATGGGGATTCAGTAAATTTAGGGTTTTAAAAAACTGTACATGTTGTTGTATAGACATCAATGCCCTCCGCCTATGTATTTAGAACGAAAAGCCCAATGGGATAGCAACTACCATGGTAAACAATTTGAGAAAAAGCCCTTCTGAGCAGTTGTACTATGTTCAAAAGTAACCCCCCAAAAGTTAAAAGGGTGGCAACTATACCGAGTATTCACTCTGGGACGGGAGACTAATGGCTCAAAGGCCTTGAAGGAAACAGGGAGAGGAGAAGAAAAACTGTATAAACAAATTCAACTGAAGTTTATGCTAGGAAGCATGGAAAAAACTAAGCCTGTGAAGGGAGTAATAAGATCAAACTGGGGGATATAAAATGTTTGACTCAAAAATAATAGCTAATGTAAATCATAGGGAGAAAAAAAGAGGTCACCTATTCCTCCTTTAGATGGCCATTCAACTAAGCCAACAGAGACTGAAGCTTTCTTGGCACCAGGGTTACTGAGCTTAAACATGTGGTAGAATGACAGCTATACACAAGTGATGTGCTATGGTTCCAAATGGCACCACTGTTATTGAACACATGGATTCATGCAGAGTAAAGGGCAGAGTGAATGCCTCTGACTGAGGACATCAAGGAAGGCTTCCTGGAGAAAGGAGGAATGGAGCTGTTGTATATGCAAGACACTTACATAGCTCCGTGCCTCTTAGCTCAGTAAACGGTGACTATTTAGCATCTGGTGGATCACACCATGCAGTTTTATTGTGTGATATGGCATAGTTTAAAATTATGTTTGCCTTACCTCTCTATCCTTGGGGAGAGAAATGCTTGACATTGTCTTGTTGGTATTCTTTGGTGTAAATGTTTTGAGGAAATTTCAGGCACTTATATCCCAAATTAATGGGATTCTTGGCATCCTCTCTCCCTTCTAATGTTGCACTGATGTGGAATTAATCTCCCTATTTAGGTGATTTGTCTTTGCTACAAATATTAAATAATCAAGCCAACATCTTCATATATTTAAATCTACCATTTTGTTATTTAGAGAAGCAACTATTCACTTTTATAATTATAGCCATTTAAATCAAACTCTACTAATTAGATAACATAGCTGGGCTTCACAGGTATTATAGAATATTCTTTATCAGACACTATATTACAAGCAATCATTAGTTTAGCTATAAGAGTGTAAATACTAATGTATTTTTAAATTTGTTTTATAACCTAAACAAGCAATCAATGTACATTAATAAGCATAATTGTTTTTTTGGCATCTGTCCATTCATTTGGTCCACCTTGACAGCTCCAGCAAACACATGAGCAAAACTCAGTAACCACAATACACAAGTAGGGAACATCAGTGACGTTTTCTCAAACATACGTTATGTGCTAAATTATTTTGATGTTGAGAGATTAAAGCCTCTGTAGTTTTCCATAATGTCTCCCTTACAGATGTTCCAGCCAAGGACTTTGACAGATATTCCCACCTCAAACACAACTTTCAAGTGGCCATAAAGCAAGCCTTAATGAGGTGATAAATGTGTTTACCTTTGATTAGGTGAGCTGCTCAATTGATAAGATAGCATGGAGAACCACTTTCCAAGAGTAAATATGTACAGAAATTGCCGGCCACTACCATTCCATTGGCATTCTAGAGGGAAGTTCAGATGCAACAGGAACACTTCATTCTTCTAACGCACCTTTTCATTGGTTAATTTGGCTTTGCTAGTGGAAATAGTAACACGTATAATAAAGGTTTATGTTGCCTGGAGACTCCAACAATTCTCAGAAGACCCTATTCCTGGATTCTAAGACTGTTATTACACAACTCAATGACAGCTCTTTCCATGTTACAGTGTATCAGTTTTCCTGTTTGTTTCTCAATAAACTGTGAAAGCTGAGATTTTGTTTCCCTCATCTTTGTATCCTCTGAGGCTAGTATTGTGCCTGGCCCATGGTTGAAAGTACCTGGTATCTTCTGAATGTACGATTTTTTTTTTTTCTGGAGACACTGGAAGAACAGTGTTCCATAATTCTAAAGATCCACCTTATGTGGTAGGAATCTTGAATCTAATCTTACATACAGACATTTTGGTATCATTGTGCCTTTTGCCAAATAGGGCCATAAGCACCCACCAAGAGCACTGTAAGTATACTCTACTTGTTTCAATTGACCTTCCTGCAGGGTGACTTTGGCACGTTCACTGCAAGGTACAGCTGTTTGATTTCAAATAAGGAGACCATTATCATTTGGTCCTTGACAACTTCCGAAAACAGTTAGTCTCAGCACAACAAGCAAACATGTAACTGTTAAAATTGGAAGGAAAATAAGGCCAAAATGGCAGCCTCGCCACTCGACTTGCATGCCTTCTAAAATAAAGGAAATATGAATAAAAGGTAGCTTATTCAGTGTTGCTCGTACATATTTATAGTTTAAAAATTAGTCAGAGTTTATGTCCTGAGGTTGCACCTACAGGAAGCCAGATGTGCCTTCTGCATGTGACCTAAGATAGGCCTAGAGCAACAACTAGATAATTTCTCGCTCATCCTCTACACCGTCGATTGCGGCGGCTTTCTGAGGTGAGAGAAACTGACAGCACTAACTCTCCAGGGCAGAACTTTCCAGTCAAGTGGATCAACGGACTGAAAATCTCTTATGAATAGTCATTAGGCCTTCATTACAAACCCCTCAAAACCCAGTTCTCTTTTCGCAACCAAATGCCTTTTGTCATCTTCACAAGGTGCATCATTTAATTACCAATTGATTTCTTTATATATGACAACATGTCAGATAGCAAAATACAGTGTATCTCCCTTAGGGGAGAAAAGTCTATTAACTATCAGTATGCCAGATCACTGAATTTATCTGGAAAGCAGGTACCCTGCATACCGTTTCTTTATTTTAATTACTTTTTCCAACACCAATGCCTTTCTTTTTTGTTGTAAAATGCCAGTAAAAGGAAAAAGAAGAAAAGAGCTAGTGAGAGTCGTGATAGATTTCTTCCATACCCCGAAACACTGCCAAATTAGTGAGACCATATTTTAAGCTTTCTCTATATGAGAAATGAATACTCAACAACATAGAGGGAATATCTAGTGAAGTCCAAAGCACAACTCGATAGAGAACGATCATAGCCCATCTTTCCACACACAAAAATGTCAAACAATTGTTCTCTTTATTCCCAGAATTTCCTCAGCTTCTGACTTAGGTAATGCACTGAATCTTCCCCTGCGCAACGGCTGCCTGATAATCAAGTCAGTACTGTATTAATAAGCTGAATAATAAGGGAATTTCAAAAATGTACAGGACTATTATATTGTAACAATAAAACCTCAAATGGAGTAAAACAGGGCAGTGCTGAAGGTAGGCGTCAGAAAATAATGAAACCAGTGTTGCAGTAATGCACTCCATTGTGTGGCCGCGTAAATGCCTGCTTCTTTCATACACAGAAGCCACATTACATGAGTCCGAAATGTTCTCAGAGCGTCCCTGTGACTGGTTGTGTTGGAACCTGGCACCGACGGGCACTGAAAGCTGACATTATACTGTAGGATGTGCTGCAGGTGTGCAGGCCTGGGAATGAGCTCTAATTACATATTTTCCTGCAGAGCAACAATTAAGGTCGCCAAAATAATTGCCAGTTTCTTAATCCCTCTCTAACAAGACTGACATAAGGAACGGTTTATTTTTCTCTGGTTGTTTTGAAATTGTTCCTCAAGATTTTGGTTTTCTGTGGAACTGCATAAAACTAATTCTTATGTTCAGATGTGTGATTATACCCATTGTTTAAAAAAAAAGGCCTGTCTTTGAATTGTAGTAAAACTAAAATACATATATAAAAAAAGGGGAATTGTGGAAATTGGTAGGTGGTTAAACATTTTTCATTTAAGGAAGGTAAATTTTTCTTTTAAAACCCCATGTTTCTACTCTCTGAACTGCTCAAATCATGTGGGATGTTAAAAAGGCAGACCACAGAGGAAACATAGACAAAATACATGTCTTCACTTATAGCGGTGGTTCTTAACCTTTTGGGGGGTCACATAGCCTTTTAAGAATCTGCGTAAATATATGGACCCACTGCCCAGGAAAATGCACCAACAAACAAAATGTTACATGCAATTTCTGGTGGTTTACAGGACCCCTAAAAATCCATTAATGAATCCCAGGGAAAGAACCCCAGTCAGCTAACAAATATTACAATTATTTTATACACCTCTCTTCATTCATCCACCTCTGCATTCTCTGACCCATCTGACCACCATATGAAGACTCTATCAGGAAACAAGTTTGTGGGATTTATATTCTTAACTAAAACCCATTTTTTTTCATTATCATTAGTTGTCAATTTCCCATTTTAGTTGGGCTAATTGGGCAGAGCTGTATCATTTAGAGAATTTTGAGCCAGCTTACTCACTCTTGCCCCCTTTCCTACAAATCAGAAGATAGCAGTGTGTGCTGATTGAGTACTTAGCAGACACACTGAAGTTATGTCAAGCGCATTACGATTTAACACAGGCTGAATGGTAGGGGCAGCAGATGTAACTAATGGGGTTAGGGAGGGAAGAAGCTCGAGTGGTGAGAGAGGGGGTGTAAGGGAAACAAAAGTGATTGTATCAGTAATAGAGACTTCAAAGGAGAGTAGTTTGGAAGATTTGGGGGTTGGGGTGTGGATCTGGCAAATGGAAAAGGAGGCACATCTGCCTATGAGTGGCTGATGCAGGAGAGAGGAGAGGCCTGCAGAGAGAGAAAGCAAAGGAGGGGAATCAATGCAAGGACATGTAGAGCTGCAGAAGAAAGGAAGCTTGATTCTATTTATGGAGGTAACGACCCAAGGCCTCCTACAGTCTGGACCTGTCCCAAAATGTCCAGTTTTGAGCATATCCATGAGACATCTTGCTAAGTTGGAGACAAAAAAGTGCTTCAAGAATTTGATAAAACAATTTCATCTTGATGTTTGAAAATTCCTTTATTACAAGACAGACATGTGGTTTTTTATTACAAGACAGACACGTGGTTTAAATATTAACTGCTCCCCCTGCCCCATGTGTCAGATGTTTAAGGACGTGTTTGGTCAAAATGAATGCTCTCAATGGATAGCTAAAATTTGAGTTTTATGGATAAAAGTGAGGCCCAAGCATGCCATTTCTCTTCTTTCAAGAGATGAATGGGACGCTTTGATTCTTCCTCGAGGAGGTGGGCACTCTAAGTCCAATGATGGTGTGAGCGTGTGTGTTGAGGGGGTGGGTATTACTTCTGACAGTACAACAAGGAGTGGGGAGTGAAGGAGCAAGGAACAAATCATTAAAGCAGCGAGGAGGAATGCAGGGGCCACCCAATAGCATTCTGTGTTCTGGAGTGTTATTTCCACCCTTGGTGCCCAATCCCTGTCCTAACACCTGGTGAATCCCCTCATTTTTCAAAGCCCGCTTCTGCAGCATGCCTTCTCCTACAGTTTTCCTGACCTGTTCAAAGAGAAGAACTCTCACTTCCTTCTTGTACATACACTGACTTGAGGACTTACCTTGATCATGAATCACTTCATTCTATCAGTCAATCAACAAGCATTTCTTGAAGAGTTACGATGTGTCAGGCTCTGTGCTTGCCAGACTGCCTAAAGTCAGGCGTCCTCAGCATGCCTGCTGCTGACACTGTGAGGTTTCACCTCTGGACTTTTGACACTAGCACCATACCTGGCACAGAGTCGGTAGCTAATATTTATCAAATACAACAATGAATCAACTGAATTAAAAAACAAACAAACAAACAAAACCTTCCTGCCAAAGGCCGTTTCATAGTAAAATGCTTCAAATAGGTGTAAGCTTTATAAGAGTGATTTTCCTGTATAGAAGCATACTCATTAGCAAACTAAGTTTTTAAAAGGTTACAGTTCAGTTTCTAGTTTAATCGGCAGTGTTCTCGTGGGCATGGCCTGTATGTCAACTAACACGTTGCCTTTCATAGAGAGTGCTAAGTAGATGTGTGTGGATTCATTTCGATTGGTATAAATACCACCAGTCAGTTCTGCGCATTTAACAAATGCTTGTCCCCTGAGTGCCTATCGACTCCCTATTAGACACTATTCAAACAATCCTACACCTAACCCGTAACAGGCTTTTTTTCTAACCCAATTTCCTTGACCTGTGTTTTCTTCTAACCAGACTTCAGAGACAAAGGCAGAGCAGTAAATCATTTTCTTAGAAAAACACCAACAGGCTATTTCGGTCATTTGGACTGTTATTTATATGCTGTACCTGAAGAGTTATTTTGAGATAGTGTAGCTCACTAAATTATATTTTCATCATTATTGTTATTACTTCAAAATCAGCATTAATTTGCTCTTTGGCTTTCTAAGTGGGAAAATATCAAAGAAATGAAAGTAATCCCTAATTTAACTTTTCTTGAAAGGTAACTGACTTACAAACAAATTACTTGTGCCTTGTAAGGAAGAGCCAAATGTGTCTGCTCATTTGATACATTTTCAAGGGCTACAGTGTGGAAATGAAGCTCTAAGAAGCTCCTGTGTGATCCACAGACAACTTCACGCTATATTACACGAGCATCAGATACAGAAACCAAACCCTCTGAATTGCAAGCAATTTGTGATGCAGGATGCTAGCTAGGTGATGCCTTCAACATCTTACTTAAATTGCAAACTTTCCAATCACCACTTACAGGTGATTTTGAAAATTCGTTATATAAACTGAGCAATTTAATCTCCATACTTTGTTTCTTAAATCGTGCATCCATCATCTTTGAAAGGTGCTGTCTAATCTCTCCCTCAAAAGCTCATCAACTTTGTTAGGAAATTGCCTGAGAGAGTAAAAATGTATTTAAAACATGCATGAAGCTTAAACAAATATTCCAACTTGAGGGCAAATAATGTTAGAGACATGGATGGGAATTTCCAGGATAAGGTTTTGCCTTGAATAGAGATCACATGAGAAGCATTTTGAAGTCATTACTTTTCAGTGTAAGATGATCAAAGCCAAGTATTAATACTTTTTTATCAGCTCACCTTCTAAACAATATTTCAGTAGATTTCCTTTCACACAGTGATATTTGTAATAAATGTTCTGCCTTTGTTTTAAAGTCAGTCTGTAGAAAGATGACATCAGCTTAGCAAACAATAAAGTGCCTGTAATATTGTCTCCAGAGGGCTGTTACATTTACTTTGTAGCAGTAAAATTCAATTTTCTAAAAACACTACATGAATGATGTTAGGTTATTAACCCTATCACCACCGTAAAACATCATCATTGTGTGCAGAATGTAGGTCACTATCTAGAAGCCATAAGTTGCCTTTTTAAAAAAATAATCCATTTAAGCTGCTTTTCTTTCCTATAGTCGGGTTTATATCCCTTCTTTGGGGGGGCCAAAGAATATTCCAGCATTTAGTGAGCAGGCTGGAACAAACCCCCTACACTTTCCATTCTAAGGCTCTTTTCCTTTGCTGCCATCCAATTACACCACTCAGGTTTGAAATAACTCTTTGCATTTTCTTATGACCAAAGTCTGTTGTTCTTGAATGAAAAATTAGTATATCCTGTCATATTTTTCAACTGCCAAAGTCATACCTCTCACATGTTTCAGTTCTGAGATAAAATGAAAATAAGGATATATCCCATTTCAAAGCCTGAATCACTCTTAAATTTCAAGACCTTGAACGAAAACACTTTATTTCTGGACTTTAATGTGTCTCACTTGTTAGGGCATGAGTTCAGGAAATATATACCTGATGTGAGTGATTAAAATCCTTCATTGCTTAGAAAGAAGAAGAAAATAGTTTATCAGCAGCAAATCAGCAGGCAAAGGGTTAACTAGTTAAACTTCTACAAACCCCCACAGTAACTTTCCAAAAGCTGACAATAAGTAAAAGAAGTGCTGGTTATCCATTTTTTAAAGGGATGGGATTGGTTTTAGAATAAAGGGAAAGAGGATCAAACACCTCAATGCAACAAAAGGTTGTGTCAGAGGGCCCTCAATCACAAACCTCCTTCAACAACAGATATTCCAACCTTCCAGAGCAGTTACCCAGGCAGCACAGCTAAAAAGTTCCATGACATGAAAAGACCGAAAACCGAAGGGACAGAGGTAGTTATTGTCATGCACACTCCTCTCTCTCTCTCTTTCTCTTTCTCTCTCTCTCTCTTTGGCTTGGGCTTTTCCCTCCCCCACAAAACTTTTGCATAAGCTGTTAGAGAAAAGTAATGGTGTGTCTTGCTGAAAAGAAATCCCCTGTTTGTAAGCTACCTCCTAGGAAGAGAGGTAGGCCCAGTGCATTTTCTGCAAGAAACACCTGATGAAAGGAGAGATCATCTACATGAATACTTCAAAAGATTCATCTGAGATTAATAAGTATAATTATAGCCCTGTAAATATGGTCAATGTTCCCTTGAAAACAATATATATATTTTTAATTGATGTTGTTTTCTTCTCAAATTCTGTCTTCAGTGCTCAGTGGATGTAAGTTATTTGCATTTTCTGTTTTGGGTCTTAGAGGTATCTTAACAGCATGCACGAATTTTTCACTAAAATGTAAATTATTAACAAGTCAGAGTTTTCATTTGTTTTATCTCCTGATGTGTGATCTAAATAAGTATGTAGAACACTTAAAATTCTTACCATTTCTCTGCTTTCTGAGAAATAAATCTCATGCATACTGCACAATATATTTTCTTACACATAACATGTTTCCACATAATGGGGGAAAAAAAACTAATTTGATGGGGAATACTAATGCTTCCTGGAGAGTTAGCTGTATAAGAAAAGAGTATTAACCCAAAGGAGCATTTGGTCATGTGTTCATCATCTTCATCATCATGATCCTCTTTATCATTATCATCTTCATATTCCTTCTCGAAAAGCATTATTTAAGTCTTTTATTGTCACCTGGTGATGTACGAGACACGTTCAATTAATTTTGTCCTCGCTTTCTAAGGCATAAACTACTCTTGGAAGCAGAGTAAAGACACCAGTTGAGTTGCCATCAAATTTATAGGCAAGGAAAAAAGATCACACTGTGTGAAGATGGCTGAAGGGGATATGATTGGGCAGTTGTCCTTTGATATATGGTAATAATAATAATAGATATTTAAATGGCACTTACTATGCACCAGAAGTGTTCTACATAAATTATTTCATTTAATCTTCACAAAAATCCATTTCATAGATGAGGAAACTGAGGTTCAGAGATGTTAGGTAACTTACTCAATTCATAGGTAGCAAGTGGAGGAGCTGAAAGTTTTAAACCTGAGCATGCTCTCACCCACTACACTTTGCTACATCAGAATGGAGGGAATGAAGAAAAGGATTAATGAGAGCTATAAAGTTCCAAGATCTGCCATCTAGGGGTGTGTATTAGGGATGTGTATAGCACAGAAGGGTTTCTGAAGCAATGAGAGAATGATTGAATTAAGAAATAATAGGCTAACAGTTGGAGCAACTAGGAGGTAGCTGGATGGAGGTGAGATGTACAAAGGGAGCATTAGAACCCAGTCCAGAAAGCAGGTGGCAATCTCACCGGAGCTCAAAGGAAATAAGTGGACTGGTCAAAGACATGGACAGAGAAAAAAATTGTCAATGATGTTAAAGAAAGCCGGGGTTAGACATGGGCATGTGGAAGGAGAGCAGAAAGTGGCACATTTCCAGTAGACCAAGGCCAAAGCCTAGAATAAGACCACAACTCTGAGAATGAAAAAGAAGGGGGTGGATTCAGGAAATGTTGGCAAAGAAAAAGTGGCAACAATGGTTGGTAACAGACCGGAGTGAGCAAGAGAGTGGTGAAACAAAAATAACTCTGGGGTTCCCGGTTGGGAGGTCCATGATACGGTGGTATTTCCCACTGCAATGGAAAACTGGGCTGATAAGGAAGATGAGTAGCTTTGTGCCATGTTATTTAATTTGCTGAAGCTTAATATCAGTAAGTTTTGAGGTCTCTTGCGGGAAGAGTACAATGTGGTAATAAAGTGTGGCTGATCTAACTGGTGAATACATTGACCCTTTTAATAGAGGTCAATAGTCTGGGAACTGGAACATCAAGCAGAAGCTGTCAGGTGTGTAGGAATCCGACAGGAGGAGGCATTGGTGTTGGGTTGGGAGAGAACAGTATGTGCACATGAGGAATTCCAGGAAAGTTATCTAGAAGCAAAGGCATTGGATTGTCCCTCTGTGGGGACACTGAATGTTATTTCTTCTAGTATAGGACAGAGTGAAGTGGCCCAAGAAAATACTTCAGGCTAAATCATTGCCCATCTCACCTACCCTGGCTTTATCTGTTCCAGGGATTAAAAAATTAGTGGTTTAATTTGGAGGCAAAGAAGGTTGCTTTTTTGTTTTTTAATTAGCATGTATGTATACAAAATGGTGTAACATCATTCCTTCATCCGGGGCTCAAATCTTTAATGATCCATCCAATTTTCCCAAGTACCATTTCTAAGAGTTTATCCATAAAATGTCAATATTAAAAACAAGAAGAACAACAACTCCCTCCACCCCACTAAGCCTCCTCCTGGGTTCACCAATGTTTACAAACACATAGCCTTGTTAATAGGTCTTGCCTGAGGAATTGAGAGCAGTGACTCCTAAAGGCAGAACACTTGGGATGGAAGGTATTATTTCAGCTGGGAGAGGAGCAAGGCTGTGGGATAAGACTGATTGATTCAGACCAGATGGGTGGCCACACATAGGTGCGACAAAAATAGCAACACATTGCAGACATTCCAGGCACCCTCCTCCCTGCCTGGCCAGGAGATGGGTCTGTGCAGCTTCCTTATCTACCTCCTAATGCGCTCCCCAATCAAAGAATGTTAATGATGCTAACTCATCTCCTTCGTGTTAGCAGCCTCATCACATGGCATCAGATTTGACGTTCCATTTCAAAAGTAAAATGACCTTTGACCAGGTTTCCTTATAAATGAAACCAAAGCAAATGCTTTTGCCTAGTGGCTAAATATGTTATTATATTTTCATTTTCTTTTCCACATGAAGAAGAATAAGGTACCAGAAACTGGCCTGTGCTACTTACTCCCAGGAAAGAAGGGCATATTTGTAGATGATACCAAAACTGTAATCATTGATTAGAATTTAATTCGTAGGACCTTAAAGAGAGCCATACAATAATAGAATATGACCCGGCTGTGGGAACTCTAACCATAGGTTTCCCGAGTCCAAGGATCTTTCTCTTAGAAAGAGTAGGACCTCACATTAGATAGTCATAACTATCCCTTTCCTTTTAGTCTTTACTATTTGATATTTAAGATTGCTCTTAGATTTTTTTGGCTCTTACTTCAAAAAATAAGTGAATTTTCATTTTTATACATTAATGTAAGAATTTATTATATTGACAATTTGGGGAAAATGAAACACAACATTCTTATTTATTATAAGAGTTACCTTCTTACTTGAAAGGAAACCAACAAGCACCAGGGAATTTTCTATCATTCAAAACTAAAGTGTAGAAATTATGCACAATTTTGAATATTTATCAAAATTAAAGGAAATGCCAAAAGCTTTTTGTAAAATAATATAAAACCTAGAGAAATGAGCATTTAAAATGGCCCAGTGGCATTTAAACAAGTATGGGAAAAGCTTTGTCATAATAAAAGTAAGGTTTTCTCGCTGGCTACCTCAAATGTCCTGCCCTGTTTTGTCCCAGCATGAAGTTTTGGTTTATGCTTTCTCACAGAGGCCTGAAACTATTACCTACTTGTTATAAACCTTCTCAGATTTCACTGCTGAGGGTTAATCTTAGTTTCTGATTGACATCCCTGGCTGTCTCTCACACTCACTAAGAAGTTCTCATGTAGCTACCACCTGAAAGGCAAGGGATCCCATTGTTTTCACTTTGATCTCTATTTGCAACTGAAAAAGTAATTCCTTAGATATACTTTTGAACCAGTTTTACATATGGAGGGAATTATTATTCAAGTTAATATGTATGTGGTGTGTGTGTGTGTGTGCACATAATCATTTTTCTTACCATAATATTGCTAATCTATTGCTGTCATGACACCCATCTGGAATTAAGTTTCTACAGTATACTTTTCTCATAAAAGTAATAATTCAGGTTTTTTCATGCCATAATTCCTGGCAGTAATGTACTAGTGATAGACAGCTCCTGGATTTCCTCTGCCAGTAGGCTGCTCCTAAAAAAAAAAAAAAATTCCTGTGCAGGTGGGAATTAGTATATGAAAAATGCTTTTAATCTTGTCCACTCTTGGACTTACCTATCTGTCAAACCCACACATGCAACAGCATTTGGGTTCAACTGATCTCTACTTTGCCACCTCAATGGCAGGTTTTAAATAGTCTATGCACTGTTAGTTATTTGTAAGCAGAGTTCATTGAACTCCATTTTTCAAAACAAACTCAATCAAATATGAGGGCACCAAATTGTCTTTCAGTTTCTGAATATCAGAAATAAAAATGATCATATCCAAGAATCAGTGGAATAGATATCTTTTCGATAGAAGATGGTAAAACAGCCAGTAAAAACTATCTGTTGACATCTACTTCAGGAGATCCCCAAGGTTCTTTCAATAGGGAATTTGGTTTACAAGTTGCTCCTCTGTTAGTATACTTTTTTCTATTGATTATCTTTTATCTCTCTATATCTAACCTTCCTAACTTTACCATTCTCCTTTGCGCCATTCGATCTGTGCACACCACAATTCCAAAGTCTTCACCGAATTAAGTGAAAGAGATGCCTCAATATTGGCCTGGCTGTGGATTTATTATGGCTTCATGCTTCACTAAATGACAGAACTCCCACAGGACAGTACCTATCATGAAGTGGGCCCCAAGGGGTTAACATGGTCTGAGCCTCAAAATAGACTTGCTGCTCAGCCCACCTACTCCCTTATAAAGAATGAGCAGCAAATATGTGCATGCAGATTCTATTTCAGTTCAAGGAGTCTTAAGTTTGGGTGGAAAACTAGAATGTTCTTTCTCACCATTCAAACTATAAGAAGATCAAGAACACCCGGCACCTTGCACTCTTCAAAGGAACGGAGCTGAGGGCAGCACCTGAAACAACTTTTCCCTACCACCTACAGCCCTGAGACTGGGACAGAAAGAAAGTTCTCATATGAAAATAAACTAGCTCAGTCTTTTCTCAATTACCTGACTTCTCTATATTTTACTCATTTTATTGTTTTACTGAGTTCCTAGGTATTTGGCAATCACAATCTGAATGATGCTCCCGAAATGATTTCATATACTAAAAAAAAATCCTTATTATGTTACTTATATGCCCTAATGAAAGTTCAGACATCAGAGGTTCAGTATTTCATGTATCAGTTGCTGATTTCACACAGCCTTTACACAGATAAAATTCTCCTATTTTGGACAGTAAGAGGTGACTGAATAATAGCCAAATGCATCTTTCAAACTTAATCTACTCTGGCCATTTAAAAATGTTCGCAGGGGTAATGAAACAAAATTGATATGTTATCTATTATCTTGGATAAATATTGGCCTTAATAATAAACTGTCTGGTAGATATATGAAAACCATTCACTCTCCATTTGATGTTTTTCTGGCTATAAGAGCTAGGGCCCTAGTCTATTTTAAATTTAACTCTATGAAAATGGGCAGTACCAAAGAAAATGCTAGCACAATTCCAGATAAAATATACTGTTGTGAGGCTGAAAAGTGCATGCAAAGCAAGCTGCATTATTAGAATGTTTAAATATTAATTGTACTGCTGTGTAGTAAAGATGATCAAGTATGAGTGTCAACTAATTTTCTAAATCTGCAACATTTACTTTCATCTAAACTTCCTTTGTTAAACTAAAACTAAAAGCCCAGCAAGTTTAGTCTACTTGAGTGTGTTTATTTTTATTGGTTTCTGCATAATTTTTTTCGACCATAAACCAACTTTAACCCCTTTTCTGTAATGTCTGCCAGTATAACTCCAATAGCACATCATAAAATTCCTATAATTCTTCAAAGCCACGGAGTTGGAAAGGAAAGGCTTGGACCCTTTGTAACAAATGCCAGCTACAAACTTCAGCCAATTACATTTAACTCTCACAAAACCTCTTTTTTGTGTGTGTGTGGATAAACTTATAGATTTATGCTGTGTGGTCACTTTCATTTCCATTGTAAGCATTCTTCAATTGCTCTTGAGTTTGAAGCCAGTTCCATTTTGTAAAGAATATCGTGGGTGAGATGGCACCTAGCTCTAATAGCTGAAGAGTCTAGGCTGACAGATGGGGAGACAGATGTACAGAACCATGTAATATCAGAGAGACTTATTACCTTATGCAGAAGCCTTTGCCTATGGAGACAAGGTGGCCTGAAAAGTGGATGTTTTAAATGAACTCTAGTGATGGAAGAGTTAGGCAGAATCACCAATATTCCCCCCAACCCCCACACACACCCATTTCTTTTTCTAGCATCTATTGCTCTGTTAGATTCTAAAACAGCTACAAGAATCAGACAGAAGAATCACTTTGAGATTCTTAAGGAGAGACAAAGCAAGAGCGTGTGTGCAGAGGGAGATGCTCAGGTTCATCCTGTCACCCATGGATGCCCAGCCAGGGTTCCCCACCTGAGACACATCGCGACGCATGTTCAGCTCACTCATGCACAGGAAGCAATACACAAGTTCAGTGTAAAGCCACTTTAAAAGCTCATCGGGTGCATCCTTTACTTGTACAAAATACCTTATTCATGACGGAGCAGTGAGGGCCTAGGTAATTACTTGAATCAAGGTGGCCTCAGAAGTGTTTAAATCTACAAGGACACTTAGAGCATGAATAATGCAAAATAATTTGCATCTAAATTTTTTAAGTGTTCTTTATTCAAAAACTAAAATGCAGTTCCGATTAAAGTTTGATGAGTGAAAGCTGAGCACTTCATACCCACTGTGAAACATCTCTTATATGTGGAAATTATTTCAGGCAGTGGTAAAGGGAAAAAAGAGGTTTTTTGTTTTGTTTTAAATTCACGTAGTGATTAAGTTGCACTTCTTTCAAGCTTAACTTTCTTTAGGTTTTGTGGTGACTACCGAATTAATTCCTAAGCTTACTTACCAGTTAAAAGTCTAAATTTCAATCCAGCTCTTTAGGAAACAGTGAAAACACTTAATTTCTGAGCTCTAGTAATTTGCCAAACAAAATAACATTTGCATTCAAAGCTAATGCCATGAAACTTTCTTACTTTCTTTTTCTCTCACCTAAAAGATTTTTTTTGAAATCATTAGACACAAAATATCTTTGCTTTCCATTATTGAAAAAGCTTAGGATACTCCATTTCATTTCCTGGTTATGATATTTATACTGCTGTGTGAATACACATTATTTAATACGTCAATGACAAATTTTCAGTTAAAACCAGTGTCAATATGTTAACTCATATTTTTTAGGCAAAGGACACTGAAATGTTGAAAATCGATTGAAGAACCCAAAGGCAACTTTGCTACAACAACATATCAAGATGTTTATTACTACTTTAGGATAGATTTTCTACATCTAGGTCTCTGAAGTTGAACATTTTAAAGATCATTTTGACAAAGTGCCGTATTGAGATTGAATTTCAACATTCCCAATTTATAAATGTATTTTATCAGGGGTTTAAAAAAGAGAAGGCAATCATAATTAATTTTATCTTTTAATTTTAATTTGCTAAATTTCTACAATTTATTATCACTTGGGCAGCACTACCAGGCCTAGAATCTACAATGTTTGCATTTCACTAAATTTGGGAACATGTGAAAAACCCCACTTCAAGAAACTGTCATTGTTTCTTAGATTCTCTTGCCATGTAGTAAGGATGACTCCCAACCCTTTTTTTATACCCAAGATAAAAAGTAAAGTTCATTTATAAAAAGGTCCTTTCTTGTCTAGTTCCCAGGCATCCTTCATGACTGGTGGAGGTGGGCTGTTGGGATGCAGAGAAAAGGCTGTGCAAGCCTTGCCAGTCAGTGTAGACATGAAGGCCCAAGTGACTTTTCAGGGTGGGCTACTCTGCAATCGACAGCACCTAAACTTTAAAGGCCCTTGCAAAGGGAAATTATTTTCCTGCTGTAACCCTTATAAAGTGTAAAGACTCCCAATTTATTGCATACTCCAAAGCAAGCTTCTACTTTATTGGAATTTTAGATGAATGTGTTTGCCATGCTCTCAGTGAGTGAGTGTGTATGCTACCTTTTTTTTTTTTTTGAACAATGCAAACATTTTTTTAACTCATTGAACAAAGATTTCCCCAGCAACAGACCCCCTGCTCAGCAGGTCACCTATCTTTGCGACAGTTTTTCTTTTCCCACGCTAACCCCAGGGCTCATTTGCATAAAGTCTCTGTTGTGACAATTAGTTTCAGGTGAGCTGATTTCTATGCAGCTTGCCCAAGACGATGCACAAGCCCTGGGCCTCCCTGATCCTGGTCCTAATTGCGACTGACTGGCACCAGACACAATCATCCTCTTGATTCAGCAAATTGTCCTGCTAGAAGCTTGTTGTGACCCCGCAAAGCACAAATCATATCATGTCAGTCCAGCCTAGTAAACAATGAATAAAATATACTCCGAAGGAGCATAATAATTTCTTTTCCATATTTTAGGCACAGTTGACCAACTGAATGCAAATGCAATAGTCTTTTAATTTTACTTTACTTTTCTTTTTTTTTTTTTGGTGGAGTAGTGGTATCGGTGTTTCCCCCTTCCTCCCCCCCCCCCAAACAAAAAAAAACTTTTTAAAAACTGGACTGTCTCCATATTTAATTTCGTGGCTCTATAGCCCTATCACCTGGAGAAAGTCCCCAGGTAAAATACTGGCTGCTTTCAAATTTCTCTTAGCTTTGTTGTTGTGGAAATAAGCAATATGCTCTTTCATCATCTCTGAAGCTACAGGGTACATCAATATGCATATTAGCAGGGTTCCCAGTAGTCCCCACTAGACAGAAAAGCATTTGCATCCAATGAAACTGCATGTCTCTGCATAGCAACTCAAGTTACAGAAGAACTTTTTTAATTCAAGGAAGCAAGAAAAAGAGGCGGGGAGGATGGGTGGCAAGAAAAGATGAGTGACTTAGCATTAAGAGTGTGTTTAAACCCTTTTTAGGTTCTAAAGAATTGGGGTAGCTGGTGGTGGATACCTGAAACTATCAAACTACAACCCAGAACCCATGAATCTCGAAGACAGTTGTATAAAAATGTAGCTTATGAGGGGTGACAATGGGATTGGGAAAGCCATAAGGACCAAACACCATTTTGTCTAGTTTATGGATGGATGTGTAGAAAAGTAGGGGAAGGAAACAAACAGACAAAGGTACCCAGTGTTCTTTTTTACTTCAATTGCTCTTTTTCACTCTAATTATTATTCTTGTTATTTTTGTGTGTGTGCTAATGAAGGTGTCAGGGATTGATTTAGGTGATGAATGTACAACTATGTAATGGTACTGTAAACAATCGAAAGTACAATTTGTTTTGTATGACTGCGTGGTATGTGAATATATCTCAATAAAATGATGATTTAAAAAAAAAAAAAAAAAAAAAAAAAAAGAGTGTGTTTAAGGACAACAGTGCTAGAACTATTCTTGAAATACTGCCCTCCATCTCTCTGTCAGCAATTCTCAAGTAACTGTATTACGCTCCATGTGGCAGCTCCCTCATACATTCCTTCTTCCCTGATAGGAATTCTTCCATTCCATCGACCTACTCAGCTACCTACCTGTCAAGTCTGTTTCCTCTATATGCTAAAGATAAAAGAAAAGAAAACTGAACAAGCTCAAAAAGGTTCCAAAAGCCATTTGGCTATATTTCCTACTTATGTAAAATAGGTATTTTAGTTACTATGACGTCTCTTTTCTTTTTTTCTGGTGGTTGTATTTAAACATTTGTCCTCATGAATGATGTATTCATTCATACCCTGTCTAGAACTAGAAAAGTTTTTCAGACAGCTATTTTTGAGAATTGTTTCAAAGTGGTTTCTAACAATTGTAGTACTAGATTTAAATATATTGATTTTTTTTTCCAGGCTTTTATACCTTTGAGGTGACGATTGTGGAAGGGATTCAGGAATTACAGAGGGAAATAGAAGAAAGAAGAGAAAGTGAGAAGAAAGAAGGAAAAGGAAAGAAAATTTAGTATTGAAAATAATTACTTTGGGTTCTCATGAAAAGATTATTGTATGTGTGACAGAGGATAAAACTTCCCCTACACTAATCCTCCACCTGGCCCCTACCTCAAGTGTCCCCAGGTTGCACAGCCCACTCAGAGGCCTGGCATACAACATGTGGTCAGAGCACATGGCCCAGGGTGTGCCAGAAGTGCATACTAGCGACTTCCTCCTATTTGTTATATCCGTTGCAACTTTTAACCCCATGTTTACAAGAACATTGAAATTGTATTGCCAAAGACTTTTGTTAATTCAGATAAAGAGGGAGACTAGAAATTGTTGTAGCTGGGAGTGGTGTGTGTGTGTGCGTGTGTGTGTGTGTGTAGATTCTAAATTCTAGTGTATCAAGGAGTACACTGTTAGAACATCCAGAGCAAGAAAATATTAGAATCTAGCTAAATAAGTATATGTAGAATCAAATTGAGGGATCTATATAATTTGATTATAAAACAGAATTTACTAGCTACAAAGACACCTTTGATATGAAAAATGTGTAAATCAAACTTTTTGAAAACTCAAGAGATCTTCACTATAAGCAATGTAAATTAATATCTGGAGTATGTTTTGTCATAAGGCTCTGAACATAATTCCTGCTTTATGTGAATTATGTACTTATTGAAAGAGCAGTTTAAAAAATGATTGTTATTTCTGATCCCAGGCTCACACTCCACTACAACTCTTGCATTTTCAAATAGGGAGATAGTCATTAGGTTTACCACGTTTTGGGAAACTTTAATGAGGTAAAAAATTGCTCACTCTTGTAAAGGACTTTTCCATGTGAATTGATTTTAATGATATAACATTGTCATATGTATATGTGAAATAAGGCAGGGTATCCAGTTATGGTAAAGGGAAACCAATCAACCTATGCCTAAATGAATAATTCAAGCAGAATGCCTCATTCCTACTTCCAAAATGCTTTTAGTTCCATAACTTAGATTCACTGCCCTCCTACTCATCCCTACCCCTAGATTTTCCCACCATTTTGTTCACCTCTTTTGGCAGAGCTTAGTTTTTTCTTCTCCTTTCACCTTGCTCAGCTCCGTCCCCTCCCAACACAGTTTGAGGTTTCTTTTGCTTTGCAGGTTGCCTCATGAACAGCTTCCTTTTCTACATCATGTTAATCTGCTACGGCCTCCTCGTCACCTTTCCTTGACTCGTTTCATTTGTTCACTTCCACCTGCTATGGGTTCTCATCTCAATCCACTTTCCACCCATTCCTCTTTCTCTATAATATCATTTGTCTTCCTACTTCTTGAAATGCAAAGATTTCTTACTTTGTTTTCCAACCATGTTAATTTTCTTTTGTATAATCCAAACTCATTGATTCTGTATTCACAGGGTTTCATGATTAAAATTTATTTTCCTTGCAGATTCTGAATCCCTAAAAGAATCCTTTTCTATGTTTCTTTTCCATAGAATGGAATCTTTTTCCAAGTTAAATATAGTATATGACCAAGTCTTTGCTCAAATTTCTGGCCTTTCTTCTTCCTAATTGTTGCTTTTTTTCCAAGTGTTTTCCATTTCTCTCCTACCTCTTTCCTAAAGGGTTTCACTTCTTAAATTACGACACAGTATCCTTACCTTTTATTTCTCCTTGTATTTCTTCCAATTTCCCTACAATCTCTTTTATCAATGGTTCTTTTACTTTTTTTGTTTTCAGCTAAACTTGTTTCCATTTATTCTTCCATAAATTTCTACTTGCATATTTTATGATTTCTTTCCCCCCACTAGCTCTCTACATTATTATTTTCTTGTAAAACTTTGATCTTAAATTATTTCTCTATGCTATGCTTCCATGCATTGTGTTTTTATTTCTGTTATCTTCCCTTAACAAGATCTAACATTCACTTTAGAAGAGCTACCAAAAAAGATTCTTCAATCAATTTAGAAACCATGAAGACAATTCTTTCTGTTCCCGAGAGGAAAAAAAAAATCAATGTTTAGGTATGATATAAATAGGTACTAAGACCCTAGAAGCATAGTGATAGCATGGTAAGCACTGAATGTGAAGCCAGATGCTGGAGGTTTGAATCCTGGCTCTTTCTCTTACAAGGAAAGTAAAAGTAGACCAATTTTCCGATAGTCACCCAATATTTCTGAGTCTCAGACTCCTCATTTGTGTTAAATAACTTCTCTGTGTACTTCCTAGGATTGTTGTGTGACCCAAATGAGATATTTCTGTCAAAGTATCTTGCAAAATATTAGACACCGTATAACCATTAGTTGCAAATGTTATCCTTTGTGTTCAAACTGGATATATATTTGAAAATATGGTTTATAAAAGTATGACTTTCTAAATCAGTGTAGTTTCTTTACTTTTGAAAAAGACCAGGTAGTTCCCAGGCCAACATAATTTGTTTACAATTATGTGAAAAGAAAAGTTCCTGAACCCAATATTCAAATAGAAGGCTAAATCTTTTAGTTTGGTGGAAGATGTGAAAACATGCTATTAACTGAAGGGGTCTATATTATTTGGTTTGAGTTTTAAAGAATCACTTTTGGGATAATTTACAAAATACTTTCATATTTTGCTGGGTAGACAATAATTTGGGGCCAAACCACCTCTCCCTGTAATTACCGTAGGACCCTCTTTTTTTGAAGCTACTCCTGCCTCCCATCATCAGATTTCAAAATAAGTGTTCTACATAGGGTTGATTTATTTAATCTAAAATATTTCCAAATATTTGGATAGGCACGTACATCAGCATTCTCCGAGAAGTACAGAAAACACAAAGGAATAAATATATTTTGTATAGCAATAGCAAATCATATTTGGAAACAGAACTGGAGGCTTAAAGGAGTCTTTGGTGGTGGGGTGGATCAAGATCTCCCATTCAAATGTCTACTCAGCCCGGCGGCTGTGGGAGGTCTGCTGATCCTTTAATGGGCATCCAGAGAATCCTCCACGTGGTCTTTCCATATAGCTGTGCAGAACAGAGATGCCAGGTCGTCTGAGTTCTCTAGAAGAGCTGGAAATCTGGATTTTTGAGTGAAACTGCCCAATTTTTAAATATTGGCCACTAATTTAAGAGTGTTTAAAATACTTTGGGAGCCAAACATCTGTCAGTCACCAGTCTGCAGCCTAGGTCCAATCCTTGTCTTACAACTAGGAACGTGCGGTCCATGCAGGTAAAGGGATATGCCCAAGGTGGTGCTAAGACTGGACAGCAGGAATGGGCGGCCATAAGTCCCAGTTTCCTGAGCCACACCCAGGGCTCTCCTCATTATGATTCAGCTCACCACAGACCAGTCGGGCCAGCTGGGTAGGAAGCTAGTAGAAGAAGACGTGTAGCCTAATCAGGAATGGCTCCTACTGCACTTCTCCCACCCCAAATTCTTCCTGTTTGCCATTGCTATTGCTTGTGAAACTAAAGGTGACGAAGGCAGACATAGACAGTGGGGTTAGAAGCCTATTTAAAAATTTCTTCCTCATACCCATCTTCTCCACAGACCCTTTGCCATGGACTCTTCTTTGCACTGTCATTTCTACCATGCCAACATAGGCTTAACTTAGGAATGGGACTTAAGTCGGAACTCACCTAATGCCTGGCTAATGTCAATAGCCAGGTGAAATACTTCCTGAGCTCTCTGCCCAGCCTATATAGGTAATATGAAAATGGGAATGCCTCACCCAAAAAGCAAATGTCCAATCTTCCTAAAAAACATGGAAGGAGTAAAACCAAAGAATCTGAATTCAGAACATATGGCTCCATAGGTCAATAACTCAGCACACAAGCACAGTGGATTTTCTGATCCTAGCCCATTCCACTTTTGGCACACACAATTGTAATCTAACACTTTGAAGTAGAGAATTAGCCTGAAAATGAGACATCATCTCAGATTGGATCTTTGGAGAAATATATCATCAACTACAACAACAACGGTAAAAAAGAATTAACATTCAAAACAGCATCCTGTCCCTGATTTGAGCCTGTCCCTGATTTGAGCCAGAAGTCTGGAATTCAAATCCTGGTTTTAACAGCTGGGTTTCAATTTCTACTCGATGAGCAAAGCCTCAAGAAGAAGTGAATTCTATAGTCCCTTCTAGATCTAAAATGATATGCAAGATCTTTAAGGAAAATATTTTGAAAAATTAAATATAGAAGTCATAGGCTGTGCAATGGTTTTAAAATAGAAAAGAATGTACAGAAAAGTGCTAATTAGTATATTATTGAATTCCAAATATTCAAAAATTGGGTTGGGACGTCTTTTCAGAACCCAAAACCCGGCTGGGATCCTTTTTGGTTTTTTTAATACAGTACAGATTTGGGCTATATGAATGTGTCCTCATTAGCTATGCTAGTGAGTGGATGAATAGAAAAAAAATTCAACTGCTTAGAGAACTAAAGAGTTGGGATAGTCCTTTACCACAAAATGTTTCAAGAAGCTATAACATCACATATAAGGCTGTCTTCTCTGTTTCTTTCTTTTTTCTTATATAAGGCTATCTTTCTTTCTTTTTCTTCTTAAGAAAGTAAAAAGGAATCGATAATTTAAAAAACCCAATCCAACCCCAAACAATTAAGAGGTATTTTTGAGTCACTGTTATATGCTAAAACCTCTGAGATTAAGTTTTAAATTGTCTGACATCCACACTGATTTATACATTTTACCTCGCGATGCCATTAGCACACCAGGTGAACACAGAAATGTGACAATGAAGTTTGAGGTACCTCACTCGAGCTTATAAAACTTTTATAGTTGGCACAAAAGTGCTCTTGCAAAAAAAAAATTACTTTCCTTGAAAAAATTCCTTTGTTGTATTTAGATCTCTCCTCTGCCTAATGTCTTTGCCTTCCTCACAAAAATGTAGACTTTACTTTTTTTGGTCTACATGAAAAATATGTAATTCAATAAGCATAGAGGAAGAAAATGTAAAATAAGAAACTGAAAGCTGTGTTTTTAAAAGAAAGAATATAATGAATTTTTTGCAATTGCATTTTCATAAAAGAAAAGAATGGCCATTCAAGTGTAACTTGGCAATTAATTTTATCTGCTACTTATTTTCATGTGTATTCTTTTTTTAAAACTAAAACTACCTTGATCATGGTTTTGATTATGAATCCCTAAAACAATTATGGAAATGATCTTTAATATAATAATATATTTTACTGAATGTCTCAGCTTTTTCATCCAACTGAAACAGAGACAATTCTTTGCATGTTGAAATGTGTAATTATCATGTACCCAAAAGGGAGGGTGTAATTTTCACATCTGATTACAAGAGAAGGGTGTAAGTGAAGCTTGCTTGGTAAACTTACACTTGTTTACAAAGAGCACTACTTTTGATATCAAAAACTCAAAACATGCAAAGCACTGGGAAAAATCAAGATTAACATGCACAAAACTAAACAAAAACCTAAGTATTGTTCTTGGCCCCACTACAAAAGTAAAGTCTCTTCCGTAGTTGTATTGGCCTATTTATTTCTCTTGATTTTAAAACTCAAATGTTATTTTATTTTGTCGACTTAGAGGTGACTATAGTATTAAAGGTAAGAAATCTCAAGCATTAGCTTTAATTTAAAAGGGAACTTCTAATTCTTATTATGCTTATAAATCTACATGGTCAGTTTAAACCAGAGAATGATTTTCATCTCAACAGAACATTCTTTTTCTAAATACGACATCATTGCTTGCAAGACCTACATTTTTAATGATTTAATCTCCCAGCCTTTTTTTTTTTTTTTTTTTTTTTAACTTCTGATTTACCTTTGATAAGATAAACTTCTACTCATGTGAACTTATGTTTTGGGCATGCAGGAAAAAATGATATTGGGGACAACCAATGATGTGATGGTAGTTATCACTTAACAAGAAGACTGAAGATAGAAACAAGATCACACAACAGGTAGGAAAAAGAAACTTCCCGAACAGCCAGTATGTTAGGAACAATTTTGTACGATATATAATTATGAATGTGGTCGATTCATTGAAAACTTAAAAAAATTGACATTGATTATTAGGCATGCTGATCCTATTGCATCTGCTGAAATAGGCAAGAAGGAAAATAAAAGGAAAAGTTAAGAAACTGATTTAGTACTAGATGATACAAACTTATTCATGCTAAAATGAATCCACGAAGCATATTTAGTTATCTATATAGCTATACAATTATGTAGAAAGCAGTGGATTTGTTTGAAAGCTATTATACGATAGAGGTCTTCAAATGCAGTACTAATGGCAAAGCTGAAATTTCTTATCATACTTTAGAAATTAGTATTTTCTTTTTGATAATTTGTCAAATCAAACTTGACAAAGAAGAACTTTGGAAAGAAATACAAGTTATCAAATGATTAAGATTTAAGAATAATTTCAATTAAATTAAAATTTATTTTCTGAAAAAGAACTAAGGTCTGCATTCCTAAATTGATATTGCCTAAAGCATTTTAGCAGTAGTCCAAGCTTAACTTTTACAAGATCTTACCTTAGCCTTTTTTTAAAAAAAATAGGATTTCACTGTGAATCTTACATTCTGCTTTCTGTTAAATCAAAAAGCAAAAAACCTGACATAAATCTCCTTCCTCTGCTACTTCAATGGGCGTGTCTGCGCTGATGCCTGAATGTGCGGAGGGGATGATGGGGGTGTGTCGGAAGAGAAAGGAGGGTTAGAGGAGATTTCTGGTTCGAGGTAGTTCAGAGGCTCATACACAACACATCCATATCTGCAGCTTACCAATCAATGCTTCCTGCACAGCACATTTTTCATTGTGTTGTTAGAGTACATTTGCTTATATTTTGCACAATTTTAATTTAACCATATTGATCAAACTGAACACTCAATAAGACCCTAGGCACCTTCAGCTTATTAAAATTAGTCAACATGAAGCAAGTGAGCTAAGGAAGTAATGGAAACTGTTTGGAGATTTAAATACAGTGGAACCCACTTAAATAAATACCTGTTAATGAAATAAATCTATTAAATGAATTTATTTTCTCTGAACCAAATCAAAACACATAGAGGAATACTCAAGGGAACCTTTAAATGAATACTGCTTAAATGAATAAGCATCTTAAATGGACATGCTTCTCTTGAAAGGCAAACAGTATTTTCATGTTCTCTAAGGTTAATTAAAGCAAGAAAATCCATGCTGACTTTTTTTTTTTTTTTTTTTTTTTTGAGGTATTCTCATTCTTTGGATTTAAGCAGGAAAAAAATTGCTTCAATAACATTATTTAAATGATGTAAATATTTTTCTTAAGGCTAATTGCCTATTCATGTGTGTGGAGGGTATGTGGCATGTCTGTCTGTCTGTCGTGAGCTTTGGGCTCACTGGGGACAAACCCTTAAAGTAATTGAGATTGTCCATTTGTTAGGGAACTTACCTACGGCCAGTTAAAGTAGAAAAATATTTTGAATATTTAACTGCCTTCCATGATGCTATGTCACAGAGACGTGGACTGGCTACTTTTCACATATTATTTGTTTGTGTCTTCAGAAAGTTATACCATTTCTTCAGCATGGTTGACAGGTGTGACTAAAAGCATCAACTCCCTGACTCAAATGATGATTTGTATTAAGAGGCTCATTGGCACATTTAGGGTGCTCAAAATATGGGTTTTTAAGTGACAGAACTGCTTTTCAACATGAAGTTTATGTTGGACCACATCCTTCACTGATCTGACATCTTTTTTTTTTTCAAAGGGGTTGACCTGCAGTGGCAGGTTATTGTAATGGAAGAAAAAATGGCAGCATACCTTAAGGTCTTAAAGTTATAATACCTTTTTAACATACAGTGGGCACACTAGCTACAGAGATTCTTTCCAGACCCCCCTTTATCTAGTGTTGTCTTTACAGGGCCTTGTTTATTCTTTTTTTCCCCCCTGCTCTGGCCTAATAAAAGATATGTGTTCTTTTTTACCCTAAGCCAAAATGCTCCTATCATGAATCAAGCAACTACTAGGCGACTGCTGGCCAGGTTTCACCTCACTAAAATTCTAATCTATACTTTGTCTTTTAGAATTAAACAGAAAATGCATATCAGCAGAATCTCCTCTCTACTTTATTTCATTTATAAATTACGAGAATGATGCTATTATATATTATTAATTTCTGCTGTTCTCCAACTCTGCTGCAGCAGTGAGCTGCGGATGTTGGAACGGTGTAATTATGTTCTAGTAGGGTAGCCATCCGTTTCCTTTCAAAAATTTACAGGATTCTTAATCACGCTGCTCATTTGGGTGCGCAGCAGCGAGGATGGCGAAACACAAACAGGGCACGTTCGTTTACATAGGAACACCTGCTTAGCATGATAGCAGATGTCAGTCAGTAAGCAGAACACAAAAGAAAAAAAAATTATCAACAACAGCAAACTCACACCATTTTGATTTGTTGCAGGGAACTCTTTTCAGGAGTGATGGCAACAGTGGACATTCCTTTTAAAATACAAACAGAGGCTCTGAAATTCCCAAGTCTTGTTTGTGGCTTATGTGTCATCAGAGAGCAAGGGCATTTTTGCCTCTTGTTGCATTCTAGTATTGACTCACTCTCTTTACTATTTGGGGGAATTACTAAAATTACCCTGCCTCAGTTTCCTGATCAGTAATCAGACAGTGGGTTGATTCTTCTAAATTGAAACCTAGTTCCCTGAAGATGATCATCATGAGGCAATGCAATAGTAAAAATGTTCTCTCACCAGTCCTAGTTCAAATCCCACCGCCATCACTTAGTGGTTGCATGACATCATTCAAGTTATTTGACCTTACAAGCTACAGTGCCCTGTCTTGTAAAGTCTTTTGAGAAAATTAAATAAGATAATGTAGGCAATGTGCCCGTCGCATAGTAAGGATTTAATAAATGGTAGCTATATTATTATTATCATCATTTTGATCTTTGCAGCACTCTTCCCACTCCACATGTTATTTATTAAAAGTCTGGGATAACAACCAGTGAAACATCTTGCAGAGACCACCATAAAACATGATATTTTGATGTGTATAGTTCTCAAAATTATTAAAATGGTACCTACTACTGTTATTTTAGAGTTAGAGAGCCTGTCATCATTTCCACTATGTTTTCCGGAGTTTATATCTGAATCATAAAAAAAGTCATCTGGCTGAACTCTGCCTGAAAAAGAGCTTCAATGAAAGCAAAGTGTTTCCTGGAATGCTGACACAATGAAATGAAGCTATGGAATGGAAAAAAAAATTAGAAGTTCATCTTTATTTGCCCATCTCACCCTTCCAACTTGTATACCATGTTTTTTGAGGACTTTTCAGATGACTTTGGTTATCTTCCCTTCTCTTTCTTTCCCCAAAATGGTTAAAATTCAGAATGGAAAACAGCTATCACACATGGGCAATGACTAATTTTCCTAAGGAATTTTAGTATTCGGAATGTGTCTGCTTGTGCAGGCCTGTGCGTTAAAGGCTCCCTGAGTATGCATTGACTTGATACCCAATAATGGCTGCTAAGGAGCCGTTATGTAGTGCCGTGTCAATGATCCGTGAATTGAGAACTCCCCGAGTACGCATTGACACGACAGACCGGAACGGCTCAGAAGAAGCTGTTATGGTCTATCATGCCAATGATGTGCGGATGCTGGTGTGGGCGCCATCAGTGAGCCTAAAGGCCACTCCTTGTTCCCTTCTCTTTGGTTTTACTTCAAAAGAGTCAGCTTGGAAGAGTTGTCCGATAACTTCAGACGTCCCACGTTTACTTATCACCAAAACATAAGTAAGAGTTAAAGATATTCTTGCCATTCTGTCTTTCGTTTCCCCCGAGAGAAAGAAACCAACACTGTTAACATTCAAAGGAGGGGCAAGAGTGAAGGTAAAGATCTTTCATGTTTTTATAAGTTTTGGATTATAAATATCTCCTTTCTGCCTTATGAATTTCATGTTTTACATATATATGGTGCTGGGCAGACTTTTTGTTGTTGTTATGGTTATTTTCTGAGATTGAAATATTTAATCCATGCAAAGAAAAATTTCTTTTTTTATATGTCCTCAGCAATTGAAAAGGTACTCAGAACTCAGCATATAGGAAATTGCTCAAAAAACCTTGGGAAGAGAAGTGCAAGTTCAAGAATAAAGTTTGGATTCACACATGCTTCACCAACTTATAGCAGTAATTAATTCACTTATGGTATTTACATGCCCCTTTTCAGATACTTATGGAGAACATGGGAATTTTAAATTCAGTGCAAGATTTAAAATGATCTTCATTAGAATTTGAAGCTATACTCTAAACTGCCTTATATACTACAAACAGGGAGCCTCATTATGTAGTACTATATTTGGACTACCTTTTTTACATTTTCTAGCTGTAGATTTTGAATACATTTCTGGTATGCTTAAGCAGAATCAAAGTGTTTTAACTGACACTATTAACTAACTGTATTAACTATTAGGATACTATTCAATACATAGATATGTATTAAATGTTGATTGACTTGATCATTGACATGGGGCAAGGAGGGAACTCAAAGATGCTAATCCAAAGTGAATATTCAATAAATGTAGATGAGTGGAGGGAGGGAACACAATGTTAAATATCTACTATGTGCTTCGTACTCATTACCTACGGCCAATATTTCTTCACAACAGCCCCATAACAGTGGTATTACTATGAGACAGGAGACACAATCAAATTGAGCAACTTGCTTATGGTCCTGTGGCTGGTATGAAGAAACCAAGTTTGAGCCCAGATGTCCAAAGCCTAGGCTCTTTTGAGCACCCATACTGCCTCTCTGACTGACTGCCTTCCTTACTCATGGGTGTTAAAGACATAATTGAGAAAGAAGGAAAAATAGTTGAATTAAATACCATTCCCCCCCACCCCCCGCAAATCCCAAGTATTCAAAACCGCATAGCTGTCACAAGGCAGAATTCAAAAACTTGTTAATGTGGTGGTAGGAAGGGAACACAGTTCCCAAAGCTTATTTCTAGATATTATAATATACATTAAATCTTTAACACACCTGCAGTATTCATCTTCAGAAGATGAGAGAAGAATGTATTCATCTTCATATAAGTACAACCTCGCTTTAACAAGCAATTTTTGTGTGTCATGCTCTGTTAATCTTTGGAAACAGAGAGATGGACAAGACTGTCCTCAAGACATATACACATATGTAGGGAGACTAAACATATTGAAAGTGCAGTGATAAAGGGAAACTTAAAATACATTCTTTGAGGAATAGTTTTTGAAGGGTGGTATTCTTTTAAGAAAAATATTATGTGTGCATCCTGAAAATGCAGAGGTAGAAGAACTTGCCAATCACTTTAAGTTTTCCTTCCTTCCTTCCTTCCTCCCTCCCTTCCTTCTTTCCTCTCTCTCTCCCTCCATCTCTCCTCCCTCCTCCCTCTTTCCTTCCTCTGCCTCTCTCTCCATCCTTCCCTCCCTCTCTCTCTTTTTCTCTCTTTCCTCCCTAAAGAATTGAAAAGGAATGGATACCTCAAGCTACCGTCATTGTTTCCTCTTTTCAAGGATGTTTCAGTGAGGCCCAGGAACTGAAGTATCTCCATCAAAGAATTGCTCACAGCCTGATTACCCACAGCCTGATTACCCACGCCTTGAACTAGTCATAATCGGTATTGAGAATCTCCTAGGCTCCAGATACTGTCCTTAGAATTTTTTTCAACACTCCCAATAATTGTATAAAATAACATTGGGCCCCAATGTAAGTATTAAGAACAGAATCTCAGAGAGGTTAAGAAATGTGCCCAGGGCCACATGGAGAGTAAGTGATGGAATCAGGATGCAAACAAAGATTTGTTTCTGCTTGAAACCTGTATTCTTATCATTGTATTGAATTTCTCACCCCACATGGAGAGAGGAGAACTGGACTCCATTTGTTAGAAATGAATGGATCTAGAGATGTTCTTAGGGCGAGTCTGGATAGTGGAGAAGTATGAAATGTTAGAGCAGCTCACCTTTGTGGCACTAGTAGATAGCACAGAGTAGCTGTAAAAGGAAGTACTGCTTTGCCTACCAGTGGTGTGGTAATAGCTTCTAAATTTCATCTTTAGCTGTGCGAGCTTTTGGGGATCTTAAAAAAAAATATCCAGAATTCACATCCCATTCCTGTTATGGCAGTTATCCAAATCCTATTATCTGGGAACTTAATTTAAAATAGCTTGAACTTTTTGAATTATCAAAAACTCAAAACAGGAATTGTTCATACTTGCACAGGCCAAATTCTGTGGGACACCCTGAAGCTTAGCTCTTAAACTGTGTCCTTATATCAGTGAAAAGGTAAAATCTAGACTTTGTTGCAAAGCAGAAGGCAGATATGAATTCTAATCCTTGACTGTATTCAGCCTATCTGAGAGTTGCTATTGTTTATTATCTATATCTATTAATAGACTTTAACTGTAATAATAACTCAGATATTTTAGCCAAAAGGTCATAACGAAAGCTAGTAAAATGCAAAAGTATAGTTCTTTTTTGACAATGTAAATTAATTTCCAGAAAGGTACCAATCTCTAAGTTTGTTTTCCTAAATGTTAAGCCCTTTAAGAAAGGTAGACAATGTAGAAATATGCAGCTATAATTTTTTTTTAAGGCTACTGTTCCTGTAAAGCCCAGCTGGTTCTGAGATGTAATAAAATTGACATATTGATTCCTTTGAATTTACAAATGCCTGTTTCATAAACTCCATCTCCAAAGCCTAGGCATCTTTAGAGCACTGTCATTTTTTTTTCTCCAAATGGATCAATTATGTGCCCACGTAATCCTGTTACCTGTGAAATCCATGCATACTTCTCCCATTTGCTGCAGTTCCCAGGCGGACAAACTTGCATTATGTACGCATAAACAAACAGCACATTTTCCTGATATTGAGATTGTTTTCAAAGTGAAAGGCAATCTCTTGGGTCCTTTACTCAAAAAAAAAAAAAAAAAAAAAAAGGCAGGGGGGATGTGAAAGAAAGGGAAAGAAAGAGGAAAAGGAAGGAAGGAAAGTACAAAAGAAAAGGAAAAGGAAAAGGAAAAAGAGAAAACTGCCTGTTCCTTCAAGCAACTTCAGTATATAATACCCAGGCTCATACCCACATATATATGTATTTGTATTTACAATTCCTAACACTTCATTTTAAATCATATGGTTTTGCTATGTTCAGTCCTCAAACAAGGAAGTAGATTCTTAATTTTAGTTAAGCTAGTCTATGAAGGTTATCATATTTTTATTTCTGTCTTTTCTCCTTTGTTTATGATTAGTTATTAAAGGAACATCATCCCCAAGGTATCTTGAAACAATTGAGAAATGAAAATCCAAAGTGAATGACATTATAAAGTTTGCAGCCACTTTATAAAAAGAAAAGCCCTCAATATTTTTCATTGTGGCACTTGATGCTAACCGGCTATGAGTCTTCCTTAAACACACAGAGACCTTTATTGAAACAATCGTAGAAAACACAAAAGATTCTGCTTCTACTACATTAGGAGGGAAACGCCTCAGTGAGCTAGGAGGTCTTTCCCATGTCTTAAATCAGTAACAGCAAATTGTCTTCCCACACAAGCACATTTACTTGTCCACGTGCGGACACACTCCTCAGTGCAAAATGCATAAGGAAAACTTATGTGTGAATATACGCAACACACGCAGATAGTGGCTATAGAATTCCCTGAAAACAACCAACAAGCAAGCATGCTTTTGTCTATGTGTGAACCCTCTGTGTGAATAAAGTACTGTGCATGTTCCACACAGAGATATGAATTCTTGCTTCATTCTTTCAGCCTGTGCTGTATCTGATTTTCCTCACTTCACTGGGCCCCCAGCAGTCTAGTTACACTGCACTTGCACTCCACAATTTGTCTCTAAGAGATTCCCCAAATTGCAAAACATCTTGTCTGCTTTCCAACGTGCTCCCCATATGCAGAAAAGATGGCCTTAAAAATTGGGTCGTGCTTGGAGTGCTGTGGCCTGCCCCACCACTGCCATTGTGCCGGAGTGGTTTTAAAGATAAATGGCTGCATGTTAACCAGATTTGACATGCTGTACAAAGGCAGGCACCTTTGGTCCCAAGACACAGCCAAACAGAAAACACAACAAGGAAGCCCGGCAAAGATGTCCGGCATGAATAAAAGCACAACAATTTGTCACATAGTTGTTACAAAATGTTAGCAGCTTTAGGGCTTGCCATGGGATGGCAGAGATAAGGCTGCCGGGAGAATGAGGAAGTTTCAGGACTGGTGGGGCCCAGGCAATGGAGGAGTTAATTCAGAAAAGGGGGAAAACAGTCATGCAAAGGATTATTTTCACTTGCTTCCTCCTAAGGCCAAAGAAGGCCTTAATGTCATGAATTAAATCAGCAACACCAGTGTTCCCGTCTTTTCCAAATTTCACTGTTTTGAAGAGCTCTCTGTTAACCATCTCTTTCCAAACTCCCAAAGATGTAAAACATAGAATGTTTCTTGGGGACCAAGAATAATTTTTCATTTTCTTTCTCAAACTGGCATTGTGATGAATGAAAAGAATTTTGAGGAGGAAAAATTCTTACACCCCACTTAGTCTTGCTATTTATCCAGAGAAAAGGGACACAAACTGCCTCATTTTAACTCTTTTTCAAATCCCCGGTTTCCTTTTCCAAATGTCCTTCCAGTCATTGATCACCATGGCCTGTGTTACTTATAATTTTGGAAAATCCATGAGTCCAATAATGTTTAATGATAAACTTTCTTCTTGACTTCAGACTCAGGCCATTCCTAGGCCTTAATTTCTTTATCTGTAAAAAGAGTATGATTATAATAATAGCAGCTATTTGATAGAATTGTTGTCAGGGCTAAATCAGATAACACACATAAAATTCTTAGCACAGGTCCCAGCACATTGTAAACACTCAATACATGTTAGATAATATTATTGTTCATACAGATGCAGAGACGTTTCAGCGAAATACAAATATGATAATATCATTCTTCTTAAAAACTATTCACAAGCTCACCATCACCTATTTACTGGATCGAGCAAGAAATACAGTATGGGAGCCTTTTGTTCTCTGTCCACCTTCCAAGCTCATTTTAAACTCACCCCCTTACATGTGGCCTGTGTCCCAGCCATATTAATTGGATGATGATTCCCTGAGCTGTTTGCCCTTTCCTACCTCCATTGCCTGTACAAGCCATCACTCAGCCCAAGATGCCCTTCTCCCATTGTATGGTGAAATCCAAGTCATATGTCAACATTCCCCTGGAAGGCCACCTCCCCCAGGAAATCTCCCCTTATCACAGGCTCCCAGATCTACTTGTGCCATCCTCTGCTCTTCCTCCTTATAGGGGTACAAAGTTCTTTACAGCAGTGGTCACACTTTCATCATTTCTTAAAGAACCACCTTTTGCACCAAACAGAAAGATCCTTAGAAGTGGCAGCTCTATTACACAGCCTCAAATACAGTACCTGCACACAGTATAGGTGGAATCCCCCAAGTAAGTATCTCCAAATGGCCCTGTTAGCTTGTGGGGGACTGTAAACCAAATGGAAAAAGGAAAGAGTTCCACTGAAAAATCTGCAAGGGATTGGGCCTGGAACTCTGTTGACATCTGTGATTCTCTAACCTTTGTGACCCCTTGTAAACTCAGAAACAGGGCAGCCTAGAGCACGCCCCCATCCCACCACTCTCCTGAAATTTGAGCCAAGCCCCATGTGGCTGCAGATCTTCTGTTCACAGGTTCTGAAAGGAGTCCAGGAAGCCATTCTTTGATGAAGCACATACCCTCCCTCACTAAAGGAGAACTGACTGCTGGAAGAGTTGTAATCACAGTTAGTGGGGGGTAAGGGCTGCTGAAAGGAGAGGGATCATGAAGTTAACTGGTGACCTTTCGGTTTCCTCCATTTAAAGGCCTCATTTTATTTCTACTTGTAATATTAAATGAGAAACAGATTTAAGTAGAGGAGAAATTACTACATGCCACTCAGAACAACCAGCCCAGTTGTCACCTCTATACTGCACGTCTTGTTTGCATCCTAAATTGATGAGGAAGAGTGATAGGGGAAGGCCTGATACCTGGCCTGAAATTGGAAGGTGGTAAGATACTCCCAGGGCTACAGGTTTCTGCCTAAGACTACAAAGAACCATGCGGAATATTTTGCATGAAAGAATCTGATTATCAGACTGATCTGTACTGGTTAGCTAAACATATTCTTAGGATGAGCTTTATATGGACAGATTATTTTGCAGAATGTCAAATACAGTAGGGGATGCTTAAGAAGCCCCACAAAGTCCCAACTCCAATGGCAGCCAGATAGTCAAACTCCATATCCTCCCCCATTAATTATTATAATATTTTGAATTTATATTGTTTGGATGGTCAGGATAAGTAAGGATGAAAGTTGAATTTCTTCCATTCAAAGGAAATGAAAAAGCCTAGTGGCTTTGAGCTTAATGACACAAACATATTGTAAATACAAATAATTTTAAATAGCATCTAAGTTATACATTCCCTCAGGTGCCAGTAGAACACCTGAAATATATTAAGTTGATGGTATAATGTTTTGTTAGAAGGTTGCATCTTTGTTGAAAGGAGAAGTAATATTAATTAATAAGCAGAATTCATTTCTGAAAATTTTTTTAATAACCTTATTAACCAGTTTTAAAGGCTTATGGGTGGAATAATAAAGAAATAGTTAAAGATTCTAAAGAAAATATTAGCTTTATTATAACTTTCTGGTTAGCTTTATTATAACTTTCTGGTTATTCCTTAAACTTAAAAAAAAAAAAACCTCAAGTATTTATTGGATTAGTTAATAGTTTCTATGTCTGTACTACCTGTGCCTTGAAAAGATTTCCCTCCAGGTCTCTATTTTATTGATGAAAATCCTTTGTAGCAAACCACTTCCACATTAGAACTTCAGGTATACAATTTTGACCCTTGTAACAATTTTAGGCTTGCAATTTGTGCTGCTATGTTCTTAATCTAGGTCTAAAATACGTGCAGCATTGCCTTTAAAAAAGTAAAAAAACTGATGGGTTCTGCCATGTATGGCAGCATTTGCTCAGCATTTGGTACAAACGGGAGAAAAAAGATACCGAATGCATGGATTGATTTTCAAATTACCTCAATATTTTGAAAACATTTTCACCTGCATGCTGAGAATGCTAAGAATGGCAAGGAAGGCAATTGTGCATTTGCACAGCCTCCACTGCATTCATTTATAAATTACCTCATCACTGACTGAAATTAACACTGATTCTTACAGGCAATTTCTCAATTTCCAATGCTAATTACATTTTTTTTACTTTTAAATTCTGTACCACCTGTTTTGGGCAAGACATCTTAGGCAGCGCGACCGCATTTAATCACAATTTTAATTAACCGCCCTGTAGATGTGAAAAAGAAGCAATTATAATGTAGATGAATGATGATTTTTCTGCATTAAATTGTTTTGTTTCCCTGGTATGTTGATTGTAACACAGCACACAAATACAGTAACTGTACAATTTTTTTCTATTGTAATTTAGTAATTGTTTTTGGAAAACCAGTTTGGGAATGAGTGACTTCATCTGTTTACAAATTGATTGATACTGTTCACTCACTGATTGCTGCAGCGTATATTTTGGTATTGCACAGCCTAGCATAAAATATAATTAGAGATGCACAGGCTTTGCAGCACCATTTTGGAATCTGAAAATCAACTGTAACTGAAGGATGTTTTCCTTGAGCATACTAGTATCAGTTGGGGCTGATGAAATGATAATCAAAACAATGGGCTTTCCAATTCCACCACTAGTAGAAACCCTTAGTTTCAATCTGATAGTCTAATATGGTAAGTTTATGAATTACTCTGTGCTAGGCCTGGGAGCTGGGGGCTGGCAAGTCTGAAGCTTGCACAAGTCTCTCAGATTGTATCACAAGCAGCATACAAGTGAGGTAAGGAAACAATGATGAAAAATAAAGAGTTGCTGCTTTGAAAAGGGAAGGATTGTTCCTGATACCCAGGCACAATGCACTGGTGTGCTGTAGCTCTCGACTATCTCATCTCTACACTGTGATACAATAAGATCACATTCATGCTCCTGGCTTGGAGATACAGATCATTAAAGCCACACCTCATTGCAGATAAATTCAGAGATCTTATTTAAGTGAAGCAGCGCTTGTTTCTCACTCAGCTAGGAATAGGATAGGGGAAAAAAGACAGCCACCCAGAACTGTTTATTTGGAAACTTATTTTAACTAATAGTTAGAAGATCTATGCTTACTCTTCTCACATGAATTAGGAATTCCTTCAGGAATGCCCTATCCTAACATCACACCCACTCCCGATCTCAGGAAAGTTCTCCTCAGTTAATGCACATCATTGGTATCCGGGGCTGGTGTCTCCCTCAAACCAGCCAATGAATAATTCTGAAATATGCTCACTTGGATGAGCCCTGGGCTAGGCCATTTCTGCTAGCCTGGAAAAAAAGGGAAAAGGCCAGGTAAGCAATTGTGGATGTTCAAAGGAAACTGTTTAAGAGATTGCTTCATCTTCTACTTTGCTTCTTTTTACACTCCATTCCTTAGAAGATCCTAAACTGGGACAGTTCATTAAAAGGTGAGAAGTCATGTTGGTCCTAGCCATATGTTTGTTACGAAAGATTGCTATAGGATTATGGCTTCATCTGGAGCAATTCAAAGATAAAATGTTATGAGTTGGCTGACAAAGCAGATATTGTTGACGTAGGAGTTGGAGCTGGAGGACTACCTGGGTCAACTTTATTTTGCCTGTCTCCCTGATAAATAGTTGCTGACAAAGTGTAAATAGGAAACCTCAAACCAATGCCAAAGTTCATTTTGTATATTAACTAAGAATCTGCCCCATTAATACATTAAACGGAATATTCTTCTGACAGGGATGTCTATATCTCGTTCACACTTCCGGAACTGGACATGAAAATCTCTCATGAAACTAAGAGAATAGGCCACATAATGTCTTGCAATCTCTGTGGCTATCAGGTTTAAGTCTTTTTTCATTTATGATGTTATATGAAAACTCCCAGTAGAAGTCTATTCTTGCCTAGTCACTCCTTACCTGCATCTCCCTTTCTGGCTGTGAGAATTACTTCGTATAAAAGAACATGGAGTAAAACAACTACTGAAAAAATAAAGGTGTTTCAATTCAGTTAGTAAAACTGTCATTGCTATGAAAGCATGCTTAGGGCAGGTGGAAAACGTGTATGTGTTTTACCCTGGAGATTCAATTTTGGGTTTTTAGTGCAGTCTCACTGGTTACTAGCAGAAATACTTTCACGTTGCTGAATATTTTTCTCTCCCTTGCCACCTTCCTCACCTTCTTTATAACAAGCTCTCAAGAAAGATGCTGTTTTATGAATGGAAGTAAAAATAACCTTGAATATCACAAATTATAGCTTCTTTACATAATGAAAAGTGAGTGTTCTGGCAATAGAATTAACATTTTCTTTTCATAAAGTTGTCCCAGCAATAATGCTTGTTTGGAAGTTTCTTAAAGTGGTAACATCTGTGCTCCTGCTGGGATGAGATGCCATCCCACAGACCTTTCTATCAGCAGTTTGTCTTTGAGAGAAAATCAAGTACCTGATCCCAGGCCTTAGTCAGTCTTAGCTCCCCGGATCTTCACACTCTGACCCACTGTGCGTTCCTTCCAGCAAAGAGCTGCTTCCCATGGCTACCTCCTCCATATAAACTTGCTAACTAATCTCTTAGCAAACACTTGAAGCAAACCTGAAGAGAGGGAAAGAGGCAGAGGGGGAACAACAACAACAAAAAACCCCAGCACAGATGAAACTCAAGCCACATTCAACAGGACACTGGAATCTAAATTTAGTGCCTAACTCAAGTTTTCTTTTGAAGAATTAGCTGTCTGTGGAACAGGGAATTCTGTAACAATTATCTTATTTTTAAGTCTTGATCCCAACTCTTCTGCTATCTCTTAAATGGGGCTCACTTCAACACAAACTCCTTTGATTTTTTTTTTCCCTGCCGGTGGTGGTGCGCCTACCCTTACAGGTATTTGTGAATGATTTATTTTATAACTGACTATCTTTTTTAATCACATGTCTCTTTAAAATCCACCCAGATTGCCCTGTGTGCATGCAAGGTAACTTTTTCTGACGAGGTGATGTGAGAACCCCCTGTTGGAAATAAATAATGACTTTAAACCAATGATCAAAGAAAAATAAATCTTTTCCCTAATAAGACTTTTTAAGACTGGAATCCCATTTTTAAAGGGATAACAGCTAAGAGGCTACTGGCAATCTCTTTCTTTCCAAAGCTGTGTATTAATGTGAGCAACATAAAAATGGGACCAGCAAATGGACCCTAGGGTCTTCAAAGTTAAAGCTTTTAAAATAAAGTTGGTGTGTAATATTTGAAAACATATTGTTTGGAATTTAAGTTTTAATATCCAGGAATAAACAGAGCATTAAATCAAGCAAAACTGTGACAAGGCCAATATGCACATGGATGATGCCAGCAAGGCATCTTCAGCCCTTTGTTCACAGCTTAACAAAACTGTGCCGTCACACCACTTTAGTTCAACAGTGCCTGTCGAATGGGCATCAGCAGATCAGCCAATGCCTGTCATACACAGAGCTAGATGACGGTTTGAAAACAAGGGCTGATCTGACCCCATGTCTACTTGGAAAGTGGGGAGGATTTTAAATCATCTACTAAAGACAGCCCTCCCTTCCCCAAAGTTAGAAGGAATGGGAAAGGATGACAAATTATATATTTTTGTGTATATGAAATTTAAAAACTTAAAAAAGAAACATGTACTCAGGCAAAGGAAGCACTTTTCATATTGGTTTTCTTTGCAAAAGCAATTATGAAAGTTTTGCAATCACAGAATTTTTCTTAAAGTGACATTCCTGGGAGTAAAATAAAAGTTTACTGCCGACATTATTTTAAGATTCTGCCACAATTTTTGGCCGTGAAACAATTGAACAAATGCTCTTACGTTATAAGGGTTGGAGCGCATTATTTGACAAAGAGAACTTGGAAACCCCTGTTATTCAAAGGACTTTCTCTTCAAATACAATTTTTTTTTTTTTTTTTTTTTTGCTACGTGGTTGTTTTTGTGGACCCAAATGCATTAACTTTTGGATTTACAGTATCTCTTGAGCTCTGGTCTCTGTGAACATTTAATCTGCTTCTGAAGAGAACTCCGAGAAAACAAATCTGGTAAAGAGAAGAACTGCTAACTTCCCTACAGGCTAACAATAAGAAAAAAACCCAAAATGCCTCATTTTCCTCCTGTAACTCTGATCATGAGATTTGGCTTTCAAGCTTTGAGGTGCCTCAGAACTTTCCTTCTGTTTAATTAAGTATGCCCACTCCTCTTTAGGCATCCAATCAGATTAAATGAGAGCAACACCCTCCACACTCCCACTCCCCACCCCCATCCCCACCCCCGCACCCGAGAGCTGGTGAGCTCTAGTGGTAAGAATTAGCTGAAGGTATTCTGAATCTCGACCTTCAGACTCCTCCAGGATACATTTCTACTGAGATCTCTACATGTGGAGTTGAGATTTCCCTCACACCAAAGTTGAAAAGCTCTCGCTCTCAACCTTCTCCCCCTCTCTCTGTCTTTCACTCTGCTACTGTCAGTTTGCTGCCTATACTTTAGCTGTCTCTTTTCCAGTCTCTACCCTGTCAGTTTCTGGCCTGCCAATTTCAACTTGAAGCTTGACTGGGCTGATTTGATGCAAATACCTCCAGGGAAAACCCTGAAACTGATGAACAGTTATGTCAAGTCGATTTTGCACCATCGGGAAAAGGTAACCTCTGCGAGAAAAAAAAAACAACAAGGTTAAAGAGACAAGGGCTTTTCACGTGTAATACCTCTGCTGCACATCTCGCTCACTGTTTACCATCCCTCAGAAATTGTAACTGTCAGAATTAGTCCTAATTGCAGATGCGAAAGCTGCCATTATAATAAAAACAGAGGCAGTGCAGGCATTAAATGTAGCAGCCTAATTTGTGAGACTACAGAAAAGGTAGAGTAAATGAATATTTCATTACTTTAATTACCAGGGACTACTCTTTTCTTGCTGTCTTATGATAAGTGTTGCTGTAACTAGCAACAGCAAACATCCACTAAAACATAAAGTGCAATAATCGTCCTGCTGTCAGGATCACCGCTTTAAAATACGAGCAGGGAAAAAATATAATGGTTTATCTATTTCTTAGAGATTGCAGAAGTAGAAGATGGAAATTCATTTAATGTCAGGGGAAAAAAAACGCACACACAAAGGCACCAGTAAACAGGTTTTAGTCAGAGGATAATGGCTCCAAGTGAGAGAAGAAAAAAATCAGTTGACTATACATTTGAAGTGCTAGCCCTAAAAGAATGCTGGAAAGTGAAATGCAGGACATAATGGTGTTTGGATTTTTTAAGGCAAAATTTTACTTTGTGTTGCACAGTATAATTTCTTGAACATTAGAAAATAAAACTCAAAGTGAGTAGGGGAAAGACGAGGAAATCAAGTGGTTTTCAAATGATTAAGCAAAGGTGGAAAAAATTCAAGTTGGCAAAAGTTTAGATGGTGGGTCCAGTTCCATTTTAAAAGACTGGGTAAAGCTTGCCAGAAAAAGGATCTTGCCTGCAGTTTCAGAGTATTGATTCATAAAATTTGGAGAGTATCAATAATTACTCACCATTGATCTCTTGAAAATCCCCGGGAGCCTCTCTATAAATGTCAATTTCAGGTAAAGGAGCAAAGAGAGGTGGGGAGGTGGTTGGACTGAGGGAGGTAGGAGGTGGCCTGGGAGTAGGGGGTGTGGTTGAGGAGGTTGCTGAGACTGGTTGAAGCCAGCCTGTCTCTGCATTTATCACACTGTCCCAGAGGAGGTGTTTGTTCAACATAGCAGTTTGACAGCACAAAAACGCTGTGGCCAGAAGCCCTATCAAAGAACCTACTGACACATATCATTTGTGGTCTTGGTTTCACAGGACAAATCTACCTCATACTTAATCTTGCACAAGTCTAAAACTCCACACATTTCTTATTGCTCATATAGTTTTAAATTCCTTCTTTTTTTCTTTTAAATATTGTAAACACTACTTTAAAATACCATCTCTATTCAGGACTTCAGAAAGCTCTTTTACAAACCACAATAATTGGCAATCAGTTTAGGATAACCTGTGTTCAGGTTGGTAATTTTGAAGGTAAATGGGGAAAACAGTTTAAAGACACAAAGCTAGTAATTTACCCTAAATAATACACTTAAAGTTTAGGTTAATAGGTGCAAGTAAGTTTCGTGAGCATAGGGACACTTTTTTTCCTTACAATAAATCCCACTAAGCAAGGTTCTGAATTAATTTTTCACCTTTACTAGTATCGTTAAAATGTATTTCATTCACAAGCTACATGATTGTAGTTAAAGAGGAAAAGTATCAGAGTTGGAGTCTTAGGGTGCATTATTTGGATATGTGTCTTGGAATCTGGGCATATGTGGGCTGTATTTAGTTTTCACATTCCCATCAGCAGAGTAAAGGTGATGGGAAATCTTTAAAGGACACCCATTTAGCTCAGAGATTTTCCCCTTTTAATGGGTCTATTTATTATGAAAACACAGCTTACTGAGTTCTTTATATATAAACCTCACCTCTTAAAACTGAGAAATCTCATGATGTGAAACACTTCCATTGATGTGCTTTGTGTCTAAAATAGAAACTTAGGTACTTCCAAGAATAGGCACAGTGCAAAGTTTCTTTGATTACAGTTATTCAGATGTATTAGACAACATAAATACAATTTAAACTAAGAAACAGTGAAAGTTATACACTACATTTATAGATCACTTGGGCACTGAATTCTAGAAATTTACCCATCTGTTTAAGAGAGAGAGAAAATATCTCAGATCTTATATAGCATGATCTCTTAATCAGCTGATCTATTATCGATTGCTTATTTTTGTGAGAAGTGGTAATCACCTTGTCAGGGATGCCTTTTTTTCCTAGAGTTAATTACAAAAAGAAATATGAAAGAGTGTATAAAGAACAAAAGTCACTACGTTGTCATCTTAGCAACATAACAATTAATGAGGAATCCTCTATAGTTTGTGTAGAATATGTTTTGTCATCTTGTCATGGTAAATTACTAATGACAATTACCTATTCTCAAAAGAATGCAGCCATTTACCTCTATCACCTGTGATTATTTTAATTGTTTTCACTTTATCTTGGTGATTTAAAAGTAATATATTTGCTCTTATGAAAAATAAAGTCAGTTACACTGACCAGTTTTGTGTTTATTGTTTGACTGAAATAATATCTTCATTTAACTAGGATGTAAAAATTTAACTTCAAAATACCAAGTTCAGAATTAGATCTCTTCTATTCTATAGTAGAGTAAGTGTGGTTTTAAGTTGAAGTAATACTGAATAACCATGAAAAATGAAGAACAATTTAAAAATGGATTACGCACAATAGAACATGACATTTAATTCCATAGATTACCAGAAAAGTCGTCGGGAGTCTTAATTTCATTGTTGTGTAAAAAAAATAAAAGGTTAACAAATATGTATACTAACATTTCTATATTGTCTTCTAATTTTAACAACTACTTCAAATCTCATCCCCTCCATTCCTCCACTCAGCTCAGTAATAGAACTGAATTTGTAAATAATCATTAATCATTATGAAGATTACATTCCTTAGTTGAAAAATGAAAGCAAAGCTCAATCAGCTCCTTCTCGAAATGTTTGCTCCTCTTACACCCCTGATGTGTCCGTGCTCCTTGCTGTTCTGAAGTCTGGTTTTTAGAAGCCCACATTAATTTCTAACCAAGATTGCAGCATCCTCTGTAAATGTTCATGGTTTTATTAGCTATCATATTCTCTTGGGTCACAAACAGACAATATCTGATGAGACATTGATCATCTTCCTTCTCCTTTCTGTTTTCAGTTCTAACTTTCCTGTCAGAAGCCTGAAAAAATATGCACAGTTACTGTTGCTGAGGGGAGACAAAGTTTAACTTCTGGGTTGGCAATCGGAGAATAATTCATGAGCAGATTTCTAGCAAATGATATGATTTGCTAAATTTTGGTCTTTGATTTATATTTATGTACTCCTGCTACTGCTAAGGTTTTGCCAACCTCAATTAGATCATGAATGAGATCATTTTAATTCATCCCCCAAACTGTGACTTGACCATGGTCTGAAAGTGTTCAAAAAGTAATTTTAAGCCTCCCTTTGATTTGAAAAGGAATACTGCATGCTTGGTCGTTCATACAAATAACATAAAACTTAATTATTGGATGATTTGGCAGAGGACCTTCTTGCCAAACAACAGTCAATGCCAGCTACTGTAAAGCCGGCGCTGCCCAGGCCCCCGAGCGCACAGCCCCCTTGTATCCGGGCGTTTGTTCATTGTGTCTCAGGGCAAGATGCTTTCAAATAGGATTCATGGATCTGGGAGGCAGGGTGCAATGGGAAGGTTGTACCATATTTATAACTCCAGTTAAAAAATGCTGTCTCACCTAGAAGGGAAGTAGATCTGCGCTGTCAAATCACCAGGAGGCTGTGACAAAGGGAGCTTGCAGCCTGACACACGGTGTAACAACATAGCAAACACCTTTAATTCTGTCATGTCTCATACCCTTTCCTTTCTCACACATTTGTGGCTGCTCAAACGTTGACACCTACACTCTTTTTCAAAACTAAATATGGCAATCTTATTTAAGCCCAAATGCAACACCTGTAAAGTTATTCTTGTGCCCAGCAAAAAATAACCATTAACTCCTCCCTCCTACAAATGCCTCTCTGCTTGCTTTGGAAAGTCTCAAGCTGGTAACGGCCAGCCTGAGGCCCTGACTCTGAGGTTCACATGACCTCCCAAGCTCTGAAAGATAGGCAACACTTCCCCCTTGAAAAGATGCGAAGGCTGAGATAAAGCCACCGTCCGAATTGGCCTCTTTCAGCTTCTCAAGTTGAAGCCCCTTTCTTCATCACAAACTTCTAGTGGCTTTTACAGTAAGGAGAAAGGCCCCAGCTGCTTCATTCCCTCTAGCTACCATAGTCTAATATTTTAAAAGCTAGAAATGAAAATAGCTTTTCTAAAGATATTTCCTGGAATTTTTAATGTACAGCCTTGATTCCTTTCTTTTTTATTTTTTTCCCTTGCCAATTATAAACCACCATTTGGAGGGCTTATGAGCAATGTAAGTCCACCTCATCTAATTAAACCACATTGTTTTAAAAGCTTGAACAGTTTTCATGTCTACAAGACTTGTCTGAATAATAAACTGCTACAGACAGAATTCTGAGTGTCTTTGGAGAGCCAGGATTTTATTTGCTGAACGAAAAGGGCCAGGCACTCAAAGAGTTAAAGAGTGTTCCTGCATTGCTGGGTAGGTTAATATCACAGCTGCCTGGTAAAGCATTATCCCGGTACCTCACTTAACAAAAGCCTCCTTTTGCAAACAGACTCCCACTTTCTCCCCAAGTGTCCAAAGGTGTTTACTGAAGTAAATCTGCCTAAATCCTTCATTGCTTGGGTCATGGGGGTGGAGAGGAGGGGTGGAAGGTGTAGGAATAATCTCTTTTTGTAAATTCCACAAATCTTCTGGGAAAAAAAAAATCAAGAATCTGTGTCACATGCTCATACACAACTTCTAATATCTCCGTTAGCTTTGCTCTTATAAGTGAAATCTGTCACAGTGGCTATTGGAAAAGCCTCTGTTTCAAACTGCCCTTGGAAACGACTGCATTTCCAAATGTGTGTGTGTGTGTATGTGTGTGTGTGTGTTGTATGCTTAATCTAATTGTTGAAGAAAAACTATTGGTTTCTTAAAAGTGGTTTCAGAAAGAAAAAAAAAAGAGTTTAGGAGCAAGATAATGTAGCTGAAAAGTTGTCACGAGAGGCTTCTGCTCTTGCTGTGGTCGCATTCCAACACCATTAACTGCATGTTACTTTTACATGTTGAAAATGGAGGCAAATAACACAGTAAAATCTGAGAGGTACCCCTGTGAGGACTTAAAACAGTTCCCAGTAAGGAGCCCTTTAGGCATAAACTTTTTCTCTCAAGAGAAAGTGAATGCCACTAACCCCTCCCTACAAATCTTGAAGCATCCAGTTTGAGATACAAAAAGGCTGTCATCTCACAAATGTTAAACATACTAAAAAAATCCGAAAAAAAAGTATGGAGAAGGTGTGAAAAACGTGGCACTTTACAGCCCTCAAAGCTTTTTAAAATAGAACAACTTTTCCCCCTAAAATTCTTTTCAGAGAATTTTTTTTTTTCCTTTTTGGCTCATTTGAGAGTTTCTTTCTTGGCTTTTTTCCCCTTTCATTTGAAAATATGAATTATCATAAAAAGTCAGGGGGAAAATGGGAAAGTCTTTTCCAGTTTTCTTGAGGATTTATCAGTGTGTTCGGGCTGGGTGTAAGCACTTCTACCTTTCCCTCTGGTACAGACACCCGTCCCTAAAAGCAAACCAGGCAAGGCGCTCCCAAGACGTCCCCCCTTCCCGCGTCCGGAGCGGTCTCCAGCTGCCCCTCACCTCCCCCAGTCCAATGGTAAACAATAATAGTAATTAACGCGAAATAATAGGCAGCCCTCAAGAGCTGGAAGTCCACACACCTGACCCCAAGTCTAACAGACTTCTCGGAGTAGAATTTGATCTTTCCCTGACACTTTTTACCTCAAGTGTTGAGCGGGTGTCCATGAATAGCACAGACATGCCATCTTGTAACACTATATGCACGTCAGGAGGGACAGGGCCTGGTTGAGCATCAACTATATAAGGCTGGTAACTAGGGGAAGCCCAACAAACAGCTACAAACACCTAAGTTATTTTACTCAGCCACTACCCTGTGCTTCTGCCTCTCCCTCTCTCTCTCTCTCTCTCTCTCTCTCTCTCTCTCTCTCTCTCTCTCTCTCTCTCACACTTTCTCTCTCTCTCTTTTCATCTTGGCTTTCTGTGGCAGAATGCAAATGGAGCCTGCCGGCGGTGAAAGGGCTGAATTGTGATTAAGAAGAAGAAGAGCTCCTTTCTTTGTTCTCCCCTCAGGGGATGTTTACTGGGAGAGACACAGCGGATCAGATATGAAAGGCATTCAGGTCAGCATTGATGTGAGCGAAAGTGAAATCATACCTAAGGCATTCAAAAGACCGCCGTGTCAGGGGTTCAGCTAACGGTGCAGCTACTGTGCGTGTCTTCCCGGAGAGGCAAAAATCTTTTCACAGACTGGCGATTTTCTCTCTCTAATTGACTACAAAATTATAAAAGTTTCCCCTCCCCCCTGTTTACCTCCCACCAGATGACACAAGAGTTAGCAATTTCTTTTCTCATGGACCACACGTGAAAGCAGACTAACTTCCACTAACTATTACCTAAGAGAACCAGCAAGGCACCATCTGAACTGTGAAACCTTTTTTTTTTTTTTAAATAAAACAGGTGTATTCACGTGCATTACATATATATGCATAATATGCAAGGGAGAGCTGAATGAAGAGAAAAGCCAAAAGACACACGCATGGATGGGTTTTCCTCTCACCTCCCTCAGAGGAAACACACACACACACAGTGTAAAAACAGTACAGAACACCTTAAAACGAAATCCTGTATTTACTTTGTAACTACTAGTTACACTTTTCCTGAGAGCTTTCAGTCTGACACGACTGTCACCCAAGATAAAAGTATTTGGCACATAGCTATTAAGGCAAGGGCTTCCATCAAGTCTACTGATTATTATCGTCTTCCTTTTAAAAAAATGCTTGATGAAGAAATACTTGGATCTTACTTTTTAAAAGTTTACACTCCCCACAGCCCAAACAGTCATTCAATAGTTTTTCCAAGTGGTAAGCTGATGCTGTTGGCATAAATAGAGCTATGTAAATATATACAAAATTCACAAATCATAGCAAACATACAAATAATGAAGAGGTGCCTGGATATTTCATGGCTTAAAAATGAAAAGAAAATCACATTTCATCTTCTGATTGCTAAAGAAAGAAAAGAAACGGGGGGGGGGAGCGGTATATTTATTGGTTTTAAATCATCCTTTCCTGTGCTCTGAATTATTTTTTCAAACTTCACATCTTGGGTAAAAAGCATATTTGGGCTTACATTAACATCTGCTTTTGTGGTGACATTTAATTCTGTATATTTTCAACTAGTGTTTCTGCATCACAGATTTTCCTCCTTTATCTCTTTGCTCTAAAAAGACAACCAAAGAGCAATCAAAAAGGTGTCTGACTTGGCCATTCAGACAATTGCCCCCTTGTGGGAATGCGGGAATGAATGGTACAGTGGACACCCCAGCACCATTGACGTTATAAACATGTAAATGAAACACATTAGGGCAGACAATCAATTGTCTGTGAGCATTGCAAACCTGCACTCCTTCTCTCTGTGACAGGCACAAAATAGTGTCTACCTTGGGAAGCCACGGTGCTGGAGAGGAAAAGGACAAAGAGTTCCTTTTCACACAGAAGAAAATGCACCTTAAAAGCCTTGGAAGAATGCAGATGACAAGAACTGTTGTAAGGAAAAGAATCTCCCACATCTTGGAGTAATCGCGGCACTAGAGAGCTAGCAGTGCCCTCTTTTCCTACCTTCAGGGTAGACACACATTTTTTTTTCTAGGAAATACTATTACAACAGCAGTAGAGTCTTTGATAACCTCTTGGTATTTTCTTTACTTTGAACACATTAAGAGAGAATGAAAGGATCCAAAGCATATGACATAGCAGTTTAGTAGGGAACTTTAATCTTGGTTTTATTCTGTTTGAAAATAAATGCTTTAGGACATGAATTTATCTTTATCTGGCAACAGAGAAAACAATGTAAAGTCTAAAATCCTTAGCCCACCCTTACTCCTGGTGAGTGTCACTCTGTGGACGCCAGCAGGCTAGTGGCTCTGCTACAAAGACGTGCTTCTACCCCAATTCTCTTAGTGCTTCCAAACCGAAAGAAAATAAATAGATCAGTCTAGATACTTAGTCCCCAGCCTTATGTGTGTGCAGCGTGACAAAACCTGTGGAAGCTCTCTACAAAAAGAAAAGGATAGAGCTGGTACCTGCCACACGAACTGCATTTGTGTACTTTGAGAGTCAGCAAAACAGGCTCCCTCTGAGCTCATCAACTTTACGAAGGAAACTACTTGCAAAAGATTTTCATGCTTGCAGAGACAACCAAGTCTTAGCCGACTGTAATCCGAAGGAAGCTTCCCTGACTCAGTGTGTAGTGTGGGGCTCTGACTCTCGGTGCCCCATCCCTGCTTCACCTCTCAGGGAGAAGAGCTAGGAGTCACATCCTTCAGGGGCTGATAATATTTCCTTTCTTTTTCACTTGAGCATCTCTGGAAAGGTAGCAACTTTTCATCCATTGCCTATAAGCATCACTACCAGCACCTCCACTTCCTTAAAGGTAGTAATAAGGAGTGGGGGTTCATTTTAAACAGGGATAACCATTCCTGTTCATCCGATTCTTTCTTCTCTAGAATCCAAAGCCCTGAAAACATCCAACTTGATCTCTTGTCTTCAACGCTGAAAATCAGAGACCAAAGGTGTTTCTAAAAAGCTCCCCCACAAAGTTCCCAACCCTTTAAGTGAAACTTTGGAGAAAAATCAACTTAACTTTTCTTTCCTTCTTCCATTTCCTTTCTTTTCCTAATTATGTTTTCCTAAAGACAATTTCCCTTCTCTGAAGCAAGCAGTTTCCAGATTTGTGATTTTTGTTACGTGTGTGTGTGTGTGTGTGTGTGTACGTGTTTGTGATTTTTCAGAGGCTCATGCCAGAAGGCAGAGGGCTGGAGAGGCAGGACCCTCTTCTCAAGCTCTGCGGGAGGCAGGAGGGAAGCAGGAGCATCCCCAGGAGCCGATGCCCGAAACAGGCAAAAGCAACAAACTTTGCAAGCTACAAACGGGCTGCGCCGGTGGCAGGCAGCAGCCGGGTATCTGCTACTTGAGCGCTCACTTTCTGACTCGAAGGTTTGTGCAGAGATAGTGGGGTAAAAGCAAGGGGATAAGAAAGGGGGATGGGTGTTCCCCCTCCTCTCCAGCTTCAGTGAAAGTGTTACAAAGTGAGTCAGGCGACTGGGGATCATCTGACTGAACTTTCTTGAAACCAACACACATTCTTGTCTGTGGGCAACTTGCTTTTTGCCTCCTTCCCCCTCACCCCACTCCTTTTCTGCAGCACATCTTATTTTCTGGGAAGAGATTGCATCCCTTTCCATGTGGGGGAAAGAAGACTGCCTGCCTGCTGTGGGTTAACTTGGCTCTGACACTCTCTTTGCCAGGCGTCTTGCTAGCCTGAGAATCTTGAAGGTTGGATTTTAGATTCTTGTTTCTCTCATTGTGTGCATTTATTTTCCTCGAACTGCTTCCCTCTCCTTTGCTTTTAAATAATTGTGCACAGCATTTTCTTCTAATCCATGTTCCTGACCAACATTTCAGACACACACACACACACACACACACACACACACACACACACACACACATTGCTTTACACATTTTATCTCCTCATTGCCTTAGTCTACACATACACTGTTAACTTCATTAAAATTATATAAAGAGCCATTCTAGTTTCCTGGATGACCATCTTTTTTTTTTTTTTTTTTCCCAGCTTCTACTTCTATGATTATTATTGCCATTATTCCTTTCCAGGAATGTCTATATGATTTTGATAAGCATCATCATATTTAGTGTTATCAGCAAAGACACAAGCACAAAAGTGACATCTTTTCCATGAATCCAGGAAAGAAGAAAAATCCACTCAGTTCAGATAAATCCTGGCAATTCCCAAAGGGAAAGGCATTGGATATATTCTTGATGAGAAAGAAAATGAAAGGGGGGTGGGGGCTCTTCTACCTGCTTCACAAAACCCAGGACAGTGCTCAGTCAGGTTAGATGCAAAGGAAAACACTAAGAAGTAGCCGATTCACAGCCTAGTTTTCCACAGATTCTTTTGGTAGAAGAGACAGGTAATAGTCAAAGTTAGAGAAGCTGTAAGCAACGGCCAGGCTTGAGGTTAACTGTGCAGGATCTGGGCTAAATGCCTTAAAATGTACAAATCAACTTTCCAGTCGGGAGTGTGACTAGGCTTCTCCCAAGTTAGGGGTGGGCGGAGGGGAAATGGTTGCAGTGTCGATGGCAGCGCAGGTCTCTGGCTTTTCCCGTTCCACCTGCGAAACCCCGCTTGGCCTCCCTCTCTGCCATCCCCCGCGGTTTTCTCAGGAAGCCCGGAGCCCTCTATTTCCCTAGACATGGGGTCTGGCCTGACCTCACTGCGTGGCCAGGCTGGTCATCGGTGGCAAAATCCCGAGGGGAGTGGGAGGAGGCAGGCAAGAAGAAAAACTCGAAATAGTCTTTCTTGGAAAAGAACACTTCTGGGAGTCTTACTTTAAATCTCATTCTCTTTTTCTCTCAAAAATGACTGTTTAACATAAAAAAAAAAAAAAACCCTCTCAACACAAAGCTTTTGTTATCCAGTTGATCAGCAACGTGCTTTAGATACTTGTAAGAGGGGGAAAAAAGCCCCACAACAGACATTGATTTTAGAAAATCAATAACCAACATTTAATAAAAGGAACGGAGGAAACACAAGAGAGGAGAAGGGAACATTAGGTGTAATTTTAGTGTCTACTAAATTACCCAGAGATGGGGAAGGGGAAGTCTCCTGTGTAAGGACCACCTTAAATAATGCCAGACATCAGAGTGAAGAAAAAATTAAATTAAACGAGGGAGAGAGGGAGAGAGACTTAAAAAGAGGCAGCCTGAACTGGATCTTGAGGAAGCAGCTCGGAATATATTATTGTACTTGTTTTTTTGTAATACTAAGCCAAGCAAATAGATCAAAGGCAGCACAAAGGGAAAAGGCAGGATAACGTAACGAACAGTTTCTGACTAAAATTCCTCTATCACTCCCCCATATGGCTCGACACCTCCACCACAACAAGCAAAACACACACACACACACACACACACACACACACACACACACACACACGAGAGAGAGAGAGAGAGAGAGAGAGAGAGAGAGAGAGAGAGAGAGAGAGAGAGAGAGAGAGAGGCATCATTTGTCTCTAATCAAAATTCTCTCGTCTTTGTGTTTTTTCTCCCTCCAGCACCCCACACTACACCCCCCAGCCGCCCCCTCCCCGCGTCGCGGAGCTCTGGAGCAGGCCAGGGGCGCGCACAATTGTCTTCTCTGGAGGAAAGTTGCTCCCCGCGGCGCGGGTTGGGGTTGCGGGAGGCTGGGAGGCCGGGCCAGCGCCGCGTCCCTGCGCTCAGCTCAGGAGCATCTACGCGGCCCCGTGCCGGGTGATTGGGCTGAGAGCGAAGAGAGCGTGAAGTTTCTTTTCCGAGTCTGGGCTGGTGCTTGTTTGCTTGTTTGTTTTAGGTTTTTTTTTTTTTTTTTCTTTTTTCTTTTAAAACTCTGTATCCTCCATCGCCCACCCCCACCTCCGCACCCTCTCTTGTCCCCAGTCCTCTCCCCTCCCCCAGGCGCCTTCCGCGCTCTTGCCAATCACTTTTCTTTTTTATTCCCAGGATTTTGTTTTGGATAATACCTAGGGTGTCTCCCGTCCCTCCCTTCCTCTACTCGTCCCTTCTCACCCTCTCTCCAAGATGGACCTACTAAACTGTCACACACCCCCCTCCCCTTATCTCCTCGCTGGTATGTGTATCCACCTCGCAACCCCATCTCCTTCCTCCTTCCTGACTCAGCCTGGATAACGGGCTCCTCATGACCACGTAGAAACTGCCCGGAAAAGTCTCGCTGCGCCTTGCGCCTCCGCCAGTCCCGGGCATAGGGGCCAGATCACGCTGGAGAGGAGCCATCCACCCGCGATTCCGCGCGGACCCCTCGCGGACCCCACACAGACCCCCGGAGGGCCGGCCGAGTCCCTCCCACCCCGGGTCGCGGCGCGCCAGGCCGGCCCGGCTGCCTGCGGACCGTTACTTGGCGCACGGAGAGGCGGCCGAGCTAGTCCGACAAGAAACTTTGAGCCCAGCTGAGGCACAGCTCCGGGTCTCCTCTCCCGCCCTCGCAATCCCTCGGCCACGGCCACCCCCGCCCCCGCCCCGGGATCCTGTAGGACCTGGTGCCCGGGGCCCCCGCCCTGCCCTGGCCGGACGCTGCGGCAGCCGGGCCGGAGACCCCGCGGGCCGGTTGCAAGCTGAACGGGCGGCGGGAGGAGGGAAGGCGGGGGTGGAGGGGTTGAAGTGCGGAGTCCCGGCAGTACCCCCGCGCTCTGAGCCCCCAGGCTCCCCGACGCTCACTTTGCCCGGCACTTCCCCCAACTCCCCCCCGGTGCAGCCGCCGCGCGCGCCGGGCTCCGGCGCCGGCCGCGGAGGGAGGCTCTCCCGCAAGCCCCGGGCGCCGCCGCCGCCGCCGCCTCGGTTCCTTTTCCCTTTCCCCCTCCTTCTCCCTGGGTCTCGAGTCGCCGAGTGGCCCGGAAAAGTTTGGTTCGGGCCGCTTCTTACCGTTTTTCCTCCTGGGATTGGCTTGTTTGCGCCTCTTGCACCGGGGGCCATCCGCCATGATCGGCTGCTTCATTGATAAGAGCGGATCAGATGGCAGTTCGCATGGACTCGGCGCCCTGCTTCGGCAGCACGCAGGCTCGATCTAGCAACCAAACACAGCGACAATGTGGGCATCGCCCGCGCCCATTGAAACGCGCGCGGGCCGCCCAGGGGAGCCGGGCCAGGGCCCCGGCGAGCACCCATCCGCGCCCCCCAACCCCAAAGCGAAACTTCGGCGGCCCCCTCCCCGCCCCCCCCACACCGAGCCTTGGCCCCGAGGCGCTTTGTGTTTGTTACTGTATGGTGTGTTGCACCCGCGAGGGGATCAGAGACAAGAATTACATCTTCAAAATGAGTCATAACTCCTGACCGTATGAGGGAATGCACACGGCGGTACAGTAGGCTGCTTGACTCAAGGCTAGACGGACCCTTTCCTCCGAAAAGTCCTCAGCCCGGCTCGGGAACTTGGGGTGAGGCGAGGCTTTCTTTCGCTCTCATCTTGTCTGACCCCCACCCCATTTCCCAAAGGAAACAAACAAACAGACACTGCCAAACAACCCCCGATGAAGCACACTCGGGCAAATTGATAATAGTAATTATAGGAAGCCCACTCGCCCCGCGCCCCCTCCCCTCCCCTTTTCGAGTTTATCGAGGCACTTTCTCTTCTTCCCCCCACCCCTCCAAATTAAGATTCCCGGTTTCACGCCGCAATAAGAAATGTAATTTATAAGCCTCTTTGGACACTGTCCCTCCCCTCCTTCCCCCCACTTTGACAGTATTTACTTAAGTATTTCCCCCCACCTCACTCACACACATGCTCCCCCCACAATGATCCCCTTAAATAGTTCAGTAGGATTTTTTTTTCTCCCCCTCAAGAAAGAAAGAGAAAGTCCAACACTAACGGCAATACTTTCAAGCTCTGCTAAATGATCGTATCCTTTCTGACTTCGAAACTTTTGTACCTAAAAATTGAGAGAGGCGCTGCATTTTTTTCAGCTGAAACTGTCAAAACTTGGAGAAGGGGAACCTCGGAGGCAGGCAAGAATCCTGAAACTCGGTGGAGGTTGGGAAGATGCTGTGCCTCGAGGATTAGTTTAAACAGGGGGCTATAAAAGATGTAACAGATGCAAACTGTAACACAAGGGCCATTAACCCTTTCTCTGCCGAGCACACTCAGTCCCCACGCTCCGCACCTATTGTCTTCTGTGCTAGAAGCTTTGCGGAAAACCTGGAAAGTGAGTATCAGTTTCCACACATTTGCTGAGAGAGGTGGGGGGGGGGTGGGTGGGTAGAGAGAAGGGGAAGTGGATGTTTTAGAAAGCACCTTAAATTTAACCTAGACATAGAAGGAGACTTTTAATGTAAGTTTGACACCTTTTGTCATTTCTTGGCTCTCCTATTAATGTGAAACTGTTGGGGAAAATCCTGAAATAAAGAAATGGTCACACAAGTGTCTGGGATGAAACAGCTGGCCTGCCTGTATTCATGCTGAAACTTACACACGAATGCATATAAATATATGTTTAATAAAGTAAGCTGCTAGTTTTATGAGCATGTGCATATGAGGGAGAGACAGGGAATTTGTGCTGTAAACTTTATCTGTGCCTGTTATTTCTAACTCTGGAGTTAGTAATCTTGTCCTCATCATTATAGGGGGAGCATGTAAAATATATAAGTAGGTGGGAGATAAACACATTCATGTTAGCTGGGCTCATCACCATTCCTGGGAACTCCTGATATTTCTTTTGACTTTTCAGTGCCAGAGTATGGAATGGGATGTGTGCATGTGTGCCTTCTTTTAAATTCATGTCTATATTAATTTGCCATTTAAAATAAAATTCCAAAAAATTATCCTTAATTTTAAACCCTGATATCCTGACAGGAGTTTTCTTCCCAGCTGTAGTGACCCCCCCCCCCCCACTTTGGTAAACGACTCAAGTTCCATGAGGACTTTCACTTCTTTATTTATGATCACAGAAGCTGAGGTGTTACTTCACACACACAAAGAATGAAATAAAGAAATGAAACTCGCTAAGCAGACAAAAACAGGCAACTTTCTGCTTAGAAAACAGCCTTCTCCAGTGGGAGAAGATGGTCTGCCATGTCTAAGAGAGACTTGCCCCTGAATTTGCTAGGGTCGAATCAATCAAGTTTTGTAATTATTAACAGGTATTTGTCAAGTTTTACTTGTTAAATATAATGAATTGGAACTAGATGCAAAAAATAGAGCAGACAGCTCTCCCCTTGATGAGTTTTTATTCCAGCCATATAGTCCTCAAAAAAACTTTTCCTAGGCTGGGTAGCAAAGGCACCTTTGGTTACCTGAATGGGCAGGTACAGAGCAAATAATTTGGGGGAGGAAAGGGAGAGAAAAGGAAGGAGAGAGGAGGAGAGTGTGAGAGAAAGCGGAGAAGCCACTCTTGGGAGAAGCTTGCCATAAAGGAGCTAAACCCACCTGAAATTCCTGCCCACAGACACCCCTTCTCACTTCAGATTTACATTCCCACTCAAAAGGAAAAAAATCAGAAAAGCAGGGTGGGGGACAAGCATACCATAAAGGGATAAAAAGAGAGAAAAGGGGGGAAAAAAAACCTACCTGCGAAGTCTTGTTTGTAGTTTTGGCCAGAAATGGTGAGAAGAAAAAGCATGAAGAAGCCGCGAAGTGTGGGGGAGAAAAAGGTGGAAGCGAAGAAACAGCTCCCGGAGCAAACTGTACAAAACCTCGCCAAGAGTGTCGGGAGGCAGGACCGTTATTCCTGCGGAGCAGGTTAGAACTGATCTCTTTCGGCCACTCCAGGAAACACAAACCTGGGGACGGACTGACGTGTTACGCCTCTTCTAATGACATTTTTTTCTTTTTCTTTTCTGTAGGAGAGAGAGCAGAGACCCTGAAACACGCGCCACCTATCTTTGTGGGGAGGGATAATTGAAGCGCCCTGAGCGTGAGCATCATGTGAAAACGTGATCGCCAAGTTTCTCTCTGGGAAAAGATCTGGGATAGATTATACCTTGAAGTCTCCGCAAACGCTTTAGTGGAAGAAATGAAATTCCACCTCCCTCCCTTCCTCTCTCCCTCCCTCTCGCCTCCCTCCCTCCCTCCTTTCCTTCTCCACGCCCCCCCCCCCCCCCCCGCCGCCGCATCAAGCCTTTGGCATCATTATCCTCATCACTAAATTCTACTGAGTACAAGGCGGAAAGCGGTGCACACCATTCACAGAACTGGACAACTCCAAGGGGCGAAAGTTAAAGGGAAAGATCCCGGGTCCTCAATCCAGATCGCCTCTTTTTACACAGATATCTCTAATCACCAGATTTGAGATGCACATTAAGTTGTGTGGATTTCTCAGCACGGCTTCTCGAACTAAATTCTTTGCCCTTTTTCTCTCTCTCTCTTTTTTTTCTTTTTAGATGCCAGAGCCAGGGGAAAAAAAATGCTGCTTGTGAACTGCATCTTAGGGCATGTGTGTTGAGGGGAGAGGGGGGAGGATGTTATGCATTTCTGGATTTGATCCCAATACTAAAAAGTAGTTTGGCATTTTAAAAAAGGGTCTCTAAGTAAATTAACATAGAGCGCTAGGCTGACCGATCTTTGAATCGCTGTACGTCTCACAGAGACCTCACTACAAAGTAAGGGAGTGTATGTTGGGAAGCAGAAGGCAAAAGGAGAGGGAGAAAGGCCATAGAGGAATATAGCAGGGAAGGAAGAGCATGATATTAAACGGCATGGGGTCTAAGTTTTGGAGTTTTTTTTTTTTTTTTTGATATTGCAATTAAAGTACAATTAAAAAGAAAAGACTCCACCTTTGCTCTGAAGGGATTGGTTATGCAAATATGGAAGGGATTTCCTGAAGAATACAGCTTTCTACTGTATGGTTAATTAAATAATCACTCAAAAGCTTCCAACGTGACGCTTCTGTCGTAATCCAATCAGGTTACATAGGTCCTAAACAAGAAAGATATTTTCCACATCTGGAAGTCAGCAATTTAGCAAGTACTGCACATTATTAACCAATTCAGAGCCCACTTCCCAGGGGAATTTTTTGAAGTTTAAGTGTTCTTAACCAATGCTCTGCTGTTTTGTTAATCAAAAAGCTGGTTTACACTGCACATAATTGGAACTAATATAGAAGTAAATAAAGACAGCCAAATTTGAGGATGCTGAGCATAGGCATTTATCGGAAAAGGAAGAAATCTCTTAGTCTCTGATGATTCAGGCTCAATTTCTTAAAGAATTCATAAACTTTTTTTTTTTTTTTTTTTTTTTTTTTTTTTTTTTTTTTTTTATAAATAGTGAAAGTGCTTGAGAACCTCAGAGCACAAATAAACTTCCAGTGTCACAGCCTTTGGGCTCCATTGGAAAGGTGAAGGTAGAGTGTGAAGAGGACCAAAGAGATGACACCAATTTTTCTGCCTTAATATTGTTAAATATTTGCAGCTCCCGGTTTTCACTCTGATGAAATCTGAAACAAATAATACCCTGATCCAACACTAGACTTTTACTTACATTAAGATAAACAGCTTTGAACTAGTGCTTTGAATGTGTGCCTAAAGCAAGACTTTGAATGCAAGAGTCTCTGGCAATTGCACTCAAAGGAGGGAAAAGCCACCACATGGGTTGCCACATCTACACTCCCAGAGGTGCCTGTCTTTGTATTTTGTATGTTTATTTTCCTGGGGAGGGGGAAGAGCACTAGCCACCCAGCATGACCACAGCCAGATCTTTAAGATGGAAGAAAAGTAGACTTTCACATTTGGTTACACACTCACACACTCACCTCTGTCCTAACTCAAGTATTTATTACTAGAGAATAGCTGGATAAATTAATCACTTCCCCACTCCCCCTCCCTATCCCAGATAAAATACTCACAGAAAAGGAACATTCAAGATTTTCTGTTTAAAAATTAAAAATTTTTAAATATTTCCAACATGTCAGACATTCTCAATTTTATATCTTACATTTCTTTTAATACATCTGTACTAAATGTATGGATTACTTATCAAGTTCCTCCTCTGATACTTATTACTACTATTACTATCATTTTTTCCTTCCTCCTTCCCCTTTTTTCCTTTTTTTATGAAAGAAAAAATTGGACTTCAGCTTTCTCTAGAATTTTGCTTTCCAGCCTCCCTTCTCCCATTCACGAGGAAGAAAGAGCCCAAAGTATGGGGCGATTCCAGGCGACCCCTCTTCAGGAGACTTTGGAGGTTTACAGTCCTCCCCACCCCTACCACACCCCCGACCCCACGCAAAACCTCAGGTCAGAGGATCCAATCAAAGGGTTAACAAAGCACTTGTCTTTATTATGTATATTAAATGGCAGGTTACTGGCGATCTGACTTAAAAAAAAAAAAGAGAGACCCTTAAGTATTTCCATTAAAAACACCTAATCATCTGATTACCCTGGGCTCGGTAATTGTTCAAGTGGCAGGAGCCAGCGCCCAACACTTAGCACTTGGAGTCCCGTAGTGCAAGTATTTGATTTGGGAAATCTTTCAGGTTCCCATCTATGTGGGTGTTAGGGTCCACGTGAAGGGTCCCTGAGAGGTGTGAGCGCGCGGCTAGGTTGCCCCCCTTCCTTGCCTGGCACGCTCCCCAGGAGTTTGGCGGAAAGAGTTCCCACCACCGCAGAGGCGATGGGGTCGGAGGAAGCCGGAATATAATTTTGGCCGGAACACTCCCTCAGCACGAGGGTCAGGTCGGGGACAATAGTGACCGTGGGATCAGCGGGTTTCAGGAGCGCAGGACGCAGGGAAAAGTCGAGAGAGGACTGGGGACTGCTGGCTTTGGGCTCCTCACCCAGTAAAGCAAGTCCTGCAAATGAAACGTTCTTTCCTTGTCTGTCTTTTCCATTAATAATCCACTTCCAGAGATTAGAGCAGACGAAGGGGATTGAAACCACAGATACCCGCAAATGTGAAATAATATTGCAATCGACCTTGGAGGGGAAAAATAATTCTTTAGGGTTTCCTTGGTAAAAACAAACTGCCCCCTCAGGATTCCCTCCACCTATGCAGGGTGTGAAGACGTACTTTTGTTTTCAAATTCCGTCCAGCAAGGACCTGGTGCCTGTCCCCCCAATCACCTTTCAGTCTGTCAATTTCCTCAACTTTCAAAGCCGCCCCCCCCCCCGCCCCCTGCTCCGTAGTCGGCCCAGATGCCCTAAGAGATACAGTGTTTCTGCCCTTGAAGACACAAGGCTGTAAAAGGAATTCGAATTTGGCCACAGCTAATGATTTTCTTTAGCAATTTCTGCTTATTTTGAACCATGTGGAGAAAATAAAAAAAGGAACGTATTCTAGTTTTGAAACGGAATTGATCTTTCATCTAGAGGAATTGTTTCGACCCTGTGTCGGTACGCAGGAGGTGGGCAACTTCTTTTAGAGTTGCAAGCAAAGGGTGATAAAGGGGACCCCAAGATAGGGTGCGTGTGTGTGTGGGGGGGGAGGGGGCAGCAGGGGTCCAAGCCAAGCCAAACGGTTTCTCACGTGCAACCTCGCAATCCAATCCATTGGGAGTTGCGCCTAGGATAGGAGGGGAAAGTCTACTAAAAATAAAAAAAAATAAAAAAATCAGGAGCATCTCTCGGAGAAGCCCTTTCAAACAAAATCAAAACAGGACCAGAGAACCACAGACCGTCCCTAACATCCCCGGTGCGAGGCCCGCGGGCTGTGGAATCTCGCAAGTCACCTGGCCCCAGCAGGGAGGCCAGCTGAGAGGCTTATTTTATTTTATTTTATTTTTTGAAGTAAAGGCTGAATCTCGGCTTCAGGGCTTTTGCCAACGTCTCTACTGACAGGAACCAGCAAACTTCAGGACCCAAATGAGCGTCTTAATTTATTGATGCCAAACAGGTCTGCTTGTTGCCCCCAATTCTCTGCGCGCTCGGGCCTCACTACCCCCTCCCCTCAGCCGCCACCCTCCCCCCTAGTTCGCTCCCAGCTTCGGTCCCTCCATTTGATCTTAAGGAAAGACCCCGCCGCCCAGGCGGAGGAGCGCGTGTGTGGGGGGGTGGGGTGGGGTGCGGGGCGGCCCCCTCCTGCCTGCCGGGGAACCCCGCGACCCCCGCCCGGCCGCCGGGTCAGCTGACCTGCCCGCTGGCCCGCACCCCGCCCGCCGCCCTGTTTCCGGTCCCCGGAGTCCACTAGCTGCGCTCCGAGCCCGAGCGGCCGCGGCCGGGCGGTGATGCTGGGGGCTGATTACCATGAGAAAAGCTGTGCCTGGAAAAGCCTCCTCCACGCGACTGTCAATCTCACTAAGGGGGGACGGAAAGGAGCCCTGCAGGAGTCATCAGAAAAGTTGGAGTTAGTTCGATGCGACGGAGGCCCGAGGAGGTGGCTTTCTCCTTAACTTGGAAGTCTGGGGCGTTGAGTGCGCGGACGCCAGCAGCCTCGCCAGGGAATTCAAAACTGAGAATCACCCTTCCTCCCTGCCTCCCTCTTGCCCTCCTTTCAGCCTTCCCTGTCCTTTATCCTCATTTTCTTGACATCCTTTCCCAATTGTATTTCCTACATCCCCTTTTCTTTCTACCTGATCTTTCCCTTCTGCAATCTCTGGTTTTCTTTAACATCTCCTCTTCTCCCTCCCTCGGATTCTTTACCTGCTTTCTTTATGTGTCCAGATTTATCATTTCGTTTTGAAAACACATTATTTGATATGTAATTAATCTACCAGCATGAGGTCAGGGACACCCTCCTGGGTCATCTGAGACTCCAGTTCACCAGGTGTCAGTGAAAAGTAAAAAATAAACTAAATATAAACAAAATAAAAATAAATCAATATTTCAGTAACCATAATGGCTTATTATTCTGTATTATCATATCAGCTCAGAAAGACAATCATTTCTTTAAAAGATATGATCCTCCTGGAAGAAAATACTTTGCTTAAGGAAGTCCTTCAGAATTAAGGCAAGGTGAATTTTTTCTCATTGATAATTCTATTTTAGTGCTTAGCAGATTTTAGAGATTAGAATAGATAATTTTAAGAAACTTAAACTGTGCTTTTTCTTTTAATGACTATTTGGAAATTATAAAAATTCCCAAAGCATCAAAACACACCACCCCCATCATTGATCAATTCAGAGAGAAACAGCGAGTCACGTATTTTGTGCATTGCTAAACAAATTCATAAACCGAGTTGGTGGGTTATTTTGACTAGGTTGCTATCCATTACCTAGCAGGTGAGTGAACATGGGAACATTTGTCATGAATGTGGCTATGTTTTCTGTTTTCCTTATCTTTTTGGTCTTTTCTTCACTTTGGGCTCATTTATTGTTCTCATCAAAATTCAGAGTTTGCACTTGTTCACAATTTGTTTATTTTGTAGAACTTTAAAATTTGTTGGAAGTCAATTGAACACATATGTTAAGCCCATTTTAGGCCAAGAAAAATAAGGATGCATTAGAAAAATGCCTTTTATGCTTCATAACTATTAATTGACATTTTATGATGAATAATTAATCTTTTGAATAATTTTGGTATCTCTGATCTGAACACATATTTGCATATCTAATGCTTGATTTAAAATGTGTTTTTTTTTTTAATTCATTCTCTAAGGATGAAGAAACAAAGTAGCATTGTAATGGGAAAAATTTCTCCTGCACTTGTAAAAGTTTATTTATTAATCTGTAATATTCTTTCTAGACATCTGTAAAACTTAATTTGTAAACCATCTATGTAAAACGCACATAGAAATATGTGGCAATACTACAATTATTTAGGAAAAATGATACGTTAAGTAAAATCAAGTCACTCCCCTCCTTAAATCTAGAGATGCACTCTGATTATGCACTGTATCTTCTTTTTGGAATTTGGTCATTGAACTTTTTGGTTATGTCTATTTATACAGATCAAAAAGGAGAAAATTGAGGTAACTGACAAATAATTCAGGCCTGGTATTTAGGATAATTTTTCTTCTTTTACGTTTTAACATATGGGCTGATTTGAAGTTATTTAAAGTAATTAAGCAAGCATATTTCTGCTATTTGTCTACTATTAAGCTTGTTGAAGTCTCAAGTATCTGGTTTAATGCTAGCCTGTAGATTACTACCTGTATGATGATAGACAATTTACTCTAAGCCTGTTTCCTTATCTATGACACTGATACACTAATAATTTATATTCCTTGGGGTTTTATGGAGAATTAAATTAAGTAAAGCACAAAATCTCACTAAGTTATAGCTTTGTTATTATTATTATAAAAAGTTGATAAAAATAACATGGAACATTCAGATTAAAGACAGTATTGATTTTGACTATTAAAAAACTACCTTTTAGTATCATTCAGTTTTTCTATTGAGATATGAGTGTCGTGTCACTAAATGAAGAACTAAAATGGAAAGCATCATAGGGTATATGGTTGGTTCGTGATTCTTTAGAACTGTTCATAGAATGCACAGCCATAGAAGTGAAAATAAATGCAGAATTTTCTTTATTCTGTTAGTCCTGCAGTTAATTTATTGAATTCAGTATGGTTAAAATTCAATATGGGTTATAAATACCAGGCTTCTTTTGAAAAGAAATTTACTCCAAATGTATAAACTAGAAAATTCTCGTGTTCTTGAGTAACAGATTGTCTGTGAGTGTAAGGGTTAAATGTGCAAAAGCTCAGAAGCAGTCTTGAGTAAGACTTGTAAAAAGGAAAAAAAAAAGACGTAAAAAATTTGAGTAAGACAAATTTGGAGACCAAGAATTTGGCTGTCAGAGTACTATTTGCTGTAAGACCATTCATAATGAACTGAGCATTCCCTTTTGGAATTGTAGTTATCCTGGGGTTTGCGCTAATTTCAAGTACCTATAATGGCGGGAGAGAATCAGTGAATTAAATGGAAAATGAAATCCCCCGGTCTCTTCAACGTCCACAAGCCCACATTTTCTTTATGATGCAAAAACTAAAAAATCAATGCAAGCTCTAGGGGGTGGGGGGTGGGGATGGGGATGGGGACTATTGCTATATTTAATCCCAATGCTGATGGCTTTGTTTTTTCCTTAAAACTGCTCAAAACACTTCTGTTTGTAGTTCTTAAGGGGTCCCTTAAATCGTTCTTTTCTCAAAGGATCCCTTCCTTGCTCCTTGCAGGTGAAAGCTACCAAAAAGGCCATTTGGACGTCTGCCTAGGGTCTTGGAAGTGACCTGTACTTTTTAGCCCCTTTTTTAAAGGGGAAGGGGACCAGAAATGTTTGCACCTACAAATTCTCTAGTGAACTGAAAATACTCCATGCTGCTTTGTGATCTTCTTTAACACTCCTTATTCTGTTAAAAGGATAACATTATAAACTTTGTACTATACTTAGTTCTAATTTTGCATGATTTTAACCATGACTTTTTTTTTTTTTGGCAGAGTTGTTTCAGGTACTTAAATATAGAAACTGTATTCTCAAAAATTATCATTTCCATGGTATTTGCAACTCCAAAATGAGAATAGCTAAGAAAGAACTGCTTCTAAAGGCCTGATGTAATGCTAAATCCACTTATATATCATTTAGTTTTGATAGCAGATCTGAAGGTGTTACAACTGGTCTCATTTTACTAGATGAGGAAACTGTGACCTAGAGAGAATCAATGACTTTCCCCAGAATATAAAGTTCTGGGCCTTTGAATCTGCCAGATCTACCCCTTAGTCTACACCATGTGCATGTGACACTTAACATCTTCCCACCATTCACAGGCATCCTGGTGAGCCACTTGAGCCCACCCACTTTGCACACTAGATTGTGACCCACATCTAGTCCTCCTGAGTGCTATGTTTGGTACTTGTTTTTCCACATATGGCTTATTTTTCTTTTGAACCTAACACTTAAGCTCATTTTTCCATTTATAATATTGGGTCAGGTCCTTGAATGTTTTCACTGGTTTTGTTGCCTCTGGCTTCTCAGATAAAGTACATTTCCTGGTCCATCTCTTCTCCCAGACCTCCAACTTGGGAAAACTTCCGTGCTCAGGTTCCTGCTAGCTTACTCGCCCTGCCCCAGGGAAAGTCCTGATCTATCTAGGAATAATTTTTATTTAGCACTTCTTGACTGAAATCTAGGTATCAGTGTATTTGACAATAAATTATTTATGTTCTCCTCACTGAAAGCATATTATAGTGGAAAGGATATAGGTTGTGGAATTAGATGAACTGGGTTTGATGCTCTGCATTCTGAGTACTAATTGTGTACTAAGGACAGGTTATTTAACCTCTGTGAACCTCATTTTTTAAAATGAGCAAAAGAGTACTTAGATTCCAGTTGGTTGTGGTGAAAAAAATTAGATCATATATGTAAATTGACTGGTACAAGGTAGATGTTCTGATGAATAGTAATTCTCTCCCATGAATTACTTGCTACATGAAGTTAATATATATTAAAATATATGATGTTAAACTATGGAAAACTAGAGTGGATGTAGCATTATTTTTTGGTGACTTTAATTCAATTTTATTGTTAAAAATAATTTTGTTACTATTTAGTTCATCAATTTTTTGTTATTATTTTATTAGGACATTTCAACAATCCTGCATTATACACAAAATGTTTACTGATAAAAAAGTTGGAAAAGTAATATGCTCCTAGCATTTCTTAATTGGTACTAGAATAAAGGAGGTGCTCAGGATAATAAACATCATGATATTAACAGATGAGATGAATAATTGTACTTTAAATTTTGTTACATATTTCATACTTCCATTTGCAAATGTAAGAAAAAATATTTTTCCAGATAATTCCTCCTTTTTGGCCTACCATAAGAGGAGCTAAGAGTGGTCAAGAAGGGAAAATTAAATTGTCTATTCAGGGTAAAAAGGACAGGGTCTTAACGCTGTTCACAGCTCTTTACCTGCTCTTGCCAAAATGTCAGAGGCTTGCAGGAGTTGCCGGGATGGGGCCAAAAGGGATGGAATAGCAATGAGAAAGTTGAACTTACATTGTCTTCTTCCTACCCCTGAGATAAGGGCTGAAACATCAGCATAAAAAAAAAAAAAAGTAAAGAATAGGTATAGGGAACGGACAATGCTTCACTCTCTTGCCTGCAAATTTGAGAGTAGGGTTGTGTCAGCAGGACCTGGCATGATCTACTGTGTATGTGACTTTTCTACCCTATGCCCTAGAAAGGAGGGTGTCAGGGGAGAACTGGGCAGTGGCCACAGGGATCATATTGTTCCAGTGGTTCTGCTACAGTGCAAACCGGGCTTCTTTCTCTCTCTCTGGAACTAACTTTGCTACACACGCAAAAAATCTGCTCTGTTAGGTTTGTCTTTGGCCATTGTGGAACCATAAGTATGGCTCCTGTGGCAAAGGGGCAATTTTTCTGGGTTGAGGGAGGTTGGCTCACCTATTGTTCTTGGCACAGGGCTAGCACCCTCTAGACAAGAGGGACAGAATAAAGCTGAAAGTTCACAGAAAACGCTTGGCCTTTTAAAACAAGAAGGAAAAAAAAACAAAAAAACCCATTCTTTTAAACCTTGATGTTTCTTATCTGCTGAGTATTTGCAGTTTCTATTCAGAGAAATCAGCCTGGTCCCAAGAGGCATTATTACCTACTATCATTTAGCATGTGTGTGAGATATTGAACTATTGTTTACAATAGTTTTCCATAGCCACTCTGGAAAGATGATCTATATTGAAGTTTTGCTTCTTTTAGGGAGGATTCCTGTGTGGTTTAGGGAAATGAATTGCTCAGGGTTAGGTGAAGTGTGCTCGTGAATGTCAATTGAAATCACATTAGGCTTTGAATTTGGGGCAGAGTTATCCTTTTATGATATTGAAATATATCATGCTCAGTTGGAAAAAAATTAACCATTGTCTTATTTAGGGTCTCCAAATATTAATTTATTTGACGAAGGTGATCTATCACTGATGCTTTTATGACAACCACCTGGAACTGTGCTTATTATTATAGTAAAAAAATCATTGATGTTTGTAGAATCTGTCTGTCATTTGTTAAAAAGCTTTAAAAAATGTAAAATGATCTTTTATTTCAAACCTGTAACAGTTTCAGATAAGAATGACAATTGACAATAGATGAGAGGGTAGCAGACGGGGACCACAGACACTTAGCTCCACATCTCACTTGTTTGCTGAGTTATGTACCAATTACATTATTTAGCACTAACTTTTATTCTCCTTCTTCTGAGTCAATATTACACATGGATGTAAAAAAGGAAGGAGCAAAGGCAGAATCAAAATTATATATTTGTCTGACTCGTTAAATGGCTCTGATGAGTCTTTTCATGGTCTGTTTTTTAAGAAAATAGGTCAAAATTTAATAAGAGGCTTTCTCTGAAGAAGGAAAGAAATAAGGAGAGAATGGGGCAGACAAATAAAGACGTGGTTGGCTTACAAGGGCAAATGTGAAGTAATAATTTAGGTTAAATGAGTTCCCCAACCCCAACCCCACACAATAGCTAATGAAAGGAAACTGAGAAGGTGGAGAGTTTTGTTTTGTTTCTCTTTGGTTGGGTAAATGGACAGGCTCTAGCAGCCAATGGGCTGGATAATTTTTCTGCTTGCAGCTTCATGTTGGTTTAGCAGAGCCACTGGTTACCTAAAGGTGTTGGGGGAGGTGGAGGGGGGGTTGGAGTTTGAGCCCTGTTCATAGTGTTTTCTCCAATACCCTCTCCTCTCTCTTCTTGCCTCTTTGTTTCAGTCCCTTTTGCTTGGGGCTCTTACCTGTTCTTTCCTTTCTTTTGAAGCTCTCTGTTTAGAGGAAAAACTAGTTTTCAAAACTGTGCCTGTCCATAAGCTATGCCTGTCCATCATCTTCAACATGTTTAGCTTTTTAAGTAGTAAGACATCACCCTAGGATTTGAAATTTTCAGTGTTACAGAAAATTGCCTGGAGGTAACAGAATGTTTACCTGAAATATATTGAGGAAGGGCATCTCAGTACTACTGCTGTAAGCCCAGTGCCTAGCAGAGCGATTTATGTATGGATAAATATCTGTTGATTGCATGCATGCACGTATATTATCTAAAAAAGCCAGACAAGATGAGATACCCCTTGCTTTACAGGGCAAATAAAAGTTAAAAGGAATTGGTATAGGTGTAAAAATCACCTGTGGGCACAAACAGGCTTCTGATACTATTTTTGAATTTGGGGTATAATATTTTATTTCCAAAATGAAATACCTAAATCATTTACAAAGCAATGGAAATATAACAGTTCCTCAGTAGCTCACTTGCAAAGGAAATTTTCAATACAAATAAAGTCATACATATTTATACTAGGGAAATTCAAAATAACTTCCTCACATAAGCACTGCTACATTCAAATAAAATCTTGCCAACACTTCTGAGTACATTGCTTTAAGAAAAAAAATAAGCTCCCTGTAGCGTCCGAACTATTTTAAAAATCTTGCCAATTTCTTCAACATACATCAGTTATCTCTCTTCAAATCACTGACAAGAATTTAAAAACTGCTTCATCAGAACAACTGCTACCCTTTCTTAAACTCTCGTTAGAACCTGATCTTCTAAAAAGGACCATATTTACAGCTTCTTTTGAAATTTTGAAACCATTTGGCTGATATGTTTTTGCTACATTTTCTTTTCCTGATTTAATTTCCAGGGGCATTTGCATGAAAACAGGAGAATAGGAACACACGATTTTGTGTGTTGTGAGTTCATCTGTTTCTGACGCTTATTCCCCACCTGAGATCAGTATCTGTTTTATTACAACTGGGAGACTAGGAGCTATATTGAAACGATGAAGAAGTTGTTGGAGGTGAAATAAATTTCAGAAATTGGGTCTCAGGAGGCTAAGGATTGATGGATGATTTGATAATGAATTTTCTTCTAGATTACTTAATTTTGATCAGTCTGAATTGTTAGTGACACATGTCATTGTTACTGAAAAGATTAGAAAACCAGGGAACCTATGCAGAGCTAGTGGGTCAGTGCCTTTCTAAGAAAACCATGCCCAGGAGTTACATGACTCTGTCTTATGAGGTGACAAGCATTAGAGAAAACAATGAATGAGCAAAGATTAGTTCATGTATAAATTCTAAAGATGGCCACTGGAAGTTAGCAAGGAATAAAGCAAAATGTCCGGGAAACTCTGACCACTTTGCAAGTACTTGCTTTTTTTTTTCACAATGAGAACCAGAGAAGACTATCAGGATGAATTCGGAACATCTTCACCTGGAGTTCCAGGGGCATGAGGAAATTTACCTATTCAAAGCCATAACCATAATCTTCAAACTCTCCACTCTCTCCCATATTCCTCAGCTTGTTGAATGACGTCGACGTCCATTCAGCTTCCAAGTCCAAACCCAGGGTTTGTCTTTCATTCCTCTCTTTTCCTTAAGCCCCATATTCAATCATTCAACAAGCACCATTGAGTTTACCTCCGCAAATTTCTCAAATGCATTCCCATCCCTCCAAACTTACACCCCCACTGATCACCTCTTTCCTGGAAGACCATGCTAACCTACTAACTGGCTTTCCTGTCTCCAGCCTCTGCTCCCTCATATCTTTTCTCAACATCATCACCATCATGAATGTTCAAAACATGTATCTGGCCATGCCCCTGCTGAGCATGAAAACCGTTAGTGGTCCCCAGTGCTAACCTTCTGTGCCTCTCAAACTCTTCCCATGTAGTAGCCTAAAGAGAAGCATTTCTATCTGTACAAATATCATTTCAAATTATAGTACCTTAATTTAAACATGGTTTCTCTTCTATGTTTTTGGATAAAATTGAGATTCCAAGAAGCTGTGCCATGTTAATCCTGCATGTCCCAGGGTGTGCTTATTCCAGTGTGAGAAGCATACTGCCAATGCAATAAACCAAAGGTTCTCTAGCAAAGCAGATGAGGCCCTCTTAGGTGGAACATTTTTATTTCTTCAACCTCTTCTTTCAGCACTATTCAAACAGCATATTACATATTACACTTTGGTAATATTTTTCTTTTTTTCCTCCCAAACACACCATGATATTTCCCACTAATGTCAGGGCCTTTGCCCATGCTATTTACTATAGCAAGAATGTTCTTTCCAACTCTCTTCAGCTGATGGACTTCTGTTCATTCTTTAATTCACCTCCAATGTCATCTCCTCCTAGAAGCCTGAGGCTAGCTCATCTGTGTCCTTAGCATACAAGTTTACACTGCAATCAACCTTTTCTGTGCTATAGACTCTCAACTAGAATATGACCACCATGAGGTCAGTGTTTTTTTTCATCTTTATATCCCCAACTCCTACCAAGTACCTGACAGACAGTGGGCACATAAAAGACTTTTTGAACTGAACATGAAAGCCATGGTACAAACTAAATTTCATTACTGGATAAAAGAACTCCAAGACTATGCATGTTTTACTGTCAGTGCATTTAGCAAGAGGAAGGTGACAGCATTCTCAGGCTTCCTATCACTAGGAGACAAGAACCCAAAGTTGGGAATGTCTCATTGTATTTTTGAATAACTTGCATTAATTTAAACATATGCTTGTGAAAATATTAAAAGTAACTTTTACTTGCAAAGCATTTTCAAATTTCAAGGCTTTCTCACATGCAGTGTCTCACTTGATCCTTACAATAAACTTTAAGATTGGTAGCTATTATCATGACCATTCTGGACAAAAAGAACTAAAGATTTTGACAGAGTAAAATCAAATCCATTTTGGAGGTCCAAAGTTTGTTTTCAATGTGAATACATCTTTGCGAGACTGGTAAAGGTCAACTATTATTATTCTTTTGTGACAGATGAGGAAGTAGAGTGGTGAAAGGGCTGGCTCAGAGTCACATGGGGCCATTGTCAAAATAGTAATTGAATTCCAAGTCCTGTGACTCAGTTTAGTTCTGATACAGCCTCTTTTGAAGAGAATGTAGAGGAATATATCTATGAAAGGAAGCCTTGGTTTTAGGAGAGCAACCCTTTTTCATAACTGGTTTGTCACTTGGCTTTGGTGCACAAAGAAACCAAATCATAAATTGAGTTGTTCAAGAGACAATAGTGAATTGTTTAGGAGTGAAATTGGAAAATTTATTGGGTTTATTTTGGATGGGAGAGTAAGGGAAACAGGGATCATGTAGAGCCTGAACATTTAAAAAATAATTTACTTCTTTTGTCATAAATTAGTAAAATTCATAGTTTAAGTAAACACAATGAGAATATCTAAATATATGCTACCTGCAGTTTTCCAGAATTTTTTTCCCAATAAATGTAAGTCCTAAGAAAATGCGTATTTTCTTTTATAATTCTGTTGATGATTGAAAAGCTACTTCCAGTGAAAAGCTATCTTTTTCTTCTCTTTAATCAGAATTTTATAAAGTAAATTTAGTAAAAACACTTTGAAAGGGAGAAAAATTCCACAGAAATTAAATGGTAGATAAAAACCCATTATTTAATATATTTGTGCTTTAACTCCATCTTCAGAGGCCAGTGATGCAAAATAAATTCTGTATATATATGAAGCCAACAACAAATGCAAAGATACTTATAACCTTCCTCTCCTTCCCCTAGAAACTGGTTAAGCATCTTTCAAACTGTGCTTCTATTCATAAATATTTTAAAGTTAATGTAAATGTACTGGCTAATGCATCAACATTATCAGCCAATTAATAAATTTGAATATGTGATGAGGCACTTCATTTCCTAAGCTAATGGGTTACTTAATTGACTATCGCACCTATGTATTATTTCATTCAGTGAGTGCTTATTAAGTTCCTACTATGTGCTGAGCACCTTGCTAAGGACATTATAGTGATCAAGACAGATCTGGTCTATACAGTCTGGCAGGGAAGCCAGACTGTGAATGATGAATGCTATTGGAAGTAGAGAAGGCAGGCCCATCCAAATGAAGGTGAGAGTAGATCTTCCTAATGTACAGAAGGTCAGGTCCTTGAAATCCATCAGCCACCACTGAAATTAGTTTAAATCACCTGTGACATGTTATAACCCTTCCAGGCTGGGCTGAAGCCACACTTGGGCCTCAGAGCAGGCTGGAAGAGAGAGGGTATAAAGCCTACTATCAGATCTACAGGGAAAGGGGCCAATGTTCCAATTGTGATATTAAGGGCATTGGTGAACAAAGCTCTCAGGAGTCTCATCCCAGTATCCAAGGGTTCATCCTTGCCAAGTGCCCTTATGCCAAGTAGGAGGCAGTGTCTCTTATTTTCTAGGGGTATGGCCTTGGTTGTAATAGGACCCGAATCAGTTGCTGGGTCTCATGAACAGGTTCTAGCCCCTGACAGGAGGAGATTGGCAAGGACTAGACTGATATCAGGGTAGCAACCAGTTCCAGATGAGGACTAGAGCATAAAATGAGGAGCATAGCAGAGACAATGAGCATATCAGGAGGGATTTGGGTGGTAAGGGGAGCCTAGACCTGAGTGAGGCTCAGTACAGCAGCTTCTCCCTTTCTTTCTCCCCACCCCTCTCTCTATCACCTATTTGTTCATATTCCTGTAATGTCTGTTACATCCAAATAGTGAATCAGGCTTGTGTTTGCAACAAGAACTAGTCATACCTTTGAATGTGGATTTGGATTTTACTGGGAGAATTTTATTTTCAGTAATATTTTTTGGACTGAGTAGAGATGTTGGCTCATTAGAATATGTGAGGCTTGGGTCTTTACTGTAAAGGATCTGATGCTTGAACTTAAACATATAACTTCAATATTTTGATTTACTCATTGACCCTAATGGTTGTACTTTTTTTTTTTTTTTACCTGCAACAGAAAGAGGTTGATAAGAAAACTATAAAGAAGACTTTAATTAGTTTATATATGATTTTTTTCCCCTTGAGCATGTTTACTCTTTGGGTGAAATGACTAGGTAGCATGCATGCATGTTGTTACCATGTAATCGACTGAGTCATAGAAATGAACCCAATGGACACAAACTTATTTGTGTGCTTTGGACTCAATTTTAATTAAAAAAAAAAACACATTATAAAATGGAACTTGATTTTCTGTTTGATTGTAGGTTTATTCTTATATCTTTGTGCTCAGGTATATTAAAAAAAAGCTGAGCCGGGCAGCACCGGCTTTGCTTGGGCAAATGATTTCGGTCCAGTCATTGAACTTCTTTGGGCCTCAGTTTCTACATCTATAAAAATTAGATAATAGTACCAACCTAATGGGATTGTGATTTAGAGCAAATGAGACTGTGTGGATCCAAGTGTTTATTAATTGTAAAGTGCTAATGCAGGTGTTTGGTATTTATATTCAGATGCAGGTTATGACCACATTGTATAAATTAAAATGTGAAAGTTTTGAAAAACTTGACCAGTTCCTGAGGCAAGAAATGTGAAATGGCAACAGCTAAAAGGGTCAGTGAAACTCTTGGCTTCGTACCAATCCTCTACAAAATCTTTCCTAACGGCATATTTTAAAAGATGAGGAAAGATAAAGGAATGAAGAGAACTGCCCTTTTTCACTAACCCTTAAAATATTTTGTCTTCCAAAGAAACTCAGCTATAGAAACTTGAGGCCTGGTTCAGTACCAAAGGTGGCCACTAAAGGACTGTTTAGAATATTGGATTTATGAGAGTGAGGTGCCATGGACATGTACTTGCATCAGACAGAGGTGGACATGATCAGAACAAGCTTGCTTACAAAGCCCCTACCTCATCCCGGGCCTTGAGTCACAAATATCTGACGTCTGAACATGCTTCCCTGGACAAAAGTTGACGCCGTCCAAATTGTGTGTGTGTGTCTGTGTGAGTGCAGTGTTTACTATGTAAAGGAAGAATGAAATCGAGACTTCGACCTCTTTCGTTTACTCAAATTTTGGGCCAAATTTTAAAAATGCAGCTGTCCAGATGTGAGACACTAATGAGAGCATAAGGAATTCCTGGATAGAAAAGGGATGGTTGGCCCAATGGCCTGTCTCCTTCAAGTTTATTGCAACACACCTCTCCATGTTGTCAGCATATCTTCCAACCCCTTTTGCCTACATAAACATGTCCAGCTGTCTCTTAAGCCCATTTGTACTTTTTGTTTCACTCAATGGACTTATTTGGTAATTTGCAATATTTTCCACATGCCTGTGGCTCTTTGGATGAAGTAGTCCTACATTATCACTACTTCTTAATTAATTATATAGAAATATTTCAGTAATAAAATATTTACAGCATACATCATTGGGGATTTGGAAGAAATCAACTGAGAAAACAAATAGATCTACAATGACTTTAAAAAGAAAGAGCTGCTCTTTTGCTAATCTATATTCTAATTTCTCGTAAGATGTGAAGAAGTTAGTGGGGAATAATTAGGTGAGTAAATATAAAAACTTTCTTCCTTTTCCTGTAATAGTTTCATTTAAAAATTTCTTAGTAGGAGGAAAATGCCGAGGTCAACTGACATAATAAAGAAAAGGATCCAATGCCTTTTTCTGGTTGGGTTAAAGCCGTATTACAAATAATACTTTTATTTCCTTTTAATTATATCAGTCTTTCAGGCAACATAAATTTGATTTGACCTATTCAAAAAATTGAATCAGTTCTCTCAATCACTGTAGAAATGATTTTACATTAATTTTTTTTTTCAAAACTTACAAAATGATTAGGGATCGTGAGCTTGGGGTGAGTTCTTAGGTTGACCCTAGGACCTTTTGATTAAAAAACACACCTGGAAACCTTGGTTTTTAAGATTTAGTCGGAGCTCAAGGAAATGGAAAGAAGTAAAGTGTGCAGAGGAGAATTAATGAATAATTAATGCAAAATTTTGCTGAATATTGAAATGCAGTTTTATTTTCTGAGAAGTGGTATTTCAATGTGCGTGTGTTGATTTGATGTGTGCGCAGGGATTATACATCAGTTTCTGTCTTTTATTGCCAACCTCATAAAGTGCCCAACTCATCCAGTTTTGCCCCGTTTTAGCACTTAAATTCCTATGTCCTGTGTAACTCTTCAGGCCCCACACAAACTAGTACAATCCGTCACTCTACAAACATGTATGAAAAAAAATAGAAATAATTTCCCCTGAACTTTGCTTGTCTTTTTGGTCTACATGCTCGTCAGACTCAGAAACCAAAAGCAAATTGTCATGTTCACATTAAGAATTTTGCTCTCTTGTTATTTCCACCCATGTTCAGGTGTCAGCAAGTTGATGAATACAGTGAAAAATGACCCATGTGTTTCTTTCTCTTTTTTTCATGCACATGATTAATTTTTACTGGATTTGATAGTCATGTGCAAATTTGAGCATTATATATAAGAGCTAATGTCTCTATAGGGCTGTATCTGTCTGAGGAAGACTGGGCTCTCAAAATACAACATAAACCTGAACAAATTTGACTATTTTTCTCACTCTAGTTTTTTTTTTTTTTTTTCCCCCAAGTTACAATATTCTGATAAAATAAAATACAAAAAAAATTCTTGTTTCCCTACAGGTGCAGGCTTCCTCATATGCTCAAAGAATGGTATCTTGGCTGCCTGGCCATGTGTTTCTTTTTAAAATTGTTTCTGAGCATAATGCATCATGGTTTGTTTTTTTTTAAAAGAGCTGAAAATGTTTAAAAATCAAAACTATTTTTTTTCAAACTTCTTCCCCCAATTCACTTGCTTTCCAGGTATACCATAAGATGCACACCAAATCTAGTGTATTGAATGGCTTCCAAAATCTCTGAAGCCTGAGCCACATCTTTTGTTCGGATTATGGTAGGAAGAAATTGATCTACATTGAGTTCTTTTAATCTTGTGTGTCTCATAAGTAGAAGAATTCTGTAGGTATTTTACTAATTTTAAATTTGTGAACTGTGACTTCTGAACTCTCTCAAGGAGGAGGTCTCAATAAAGATCATGCTTGAGTCTACTCCTTAATGATTTTTAGCTTCAACAAAGTCATTTGCAAGACTCCTCTTCCTAACAACTGCTCTGCCCAGCATTGTATAAAATAACATTCTTCATGGTTAGGTGATCCCATGGAAGATGACCAAAAGGTTTTAAATATAGAGGCATGTAACCAGCTACTCACTCAGGAGTTCTACATTTTTTTTCATATGAATGCTGTGCTTCTGTGGAAGCACCTTGTTTTGTGTGTGTGTGTGTGTGCGTGTGCATGCTGGCATTGTGTGTGTGTGTGTGTGTGTGTGTGTGTGTGAACATGTAGCATTTAACTACAGAGCATGTCACAGATTTCTTTCCTGGTCACCATGCTGCATGACTGATCCATTTCATGTGATGTGTTTAGTATGGTTCATTGCCCAGTGGTCTTATTATTTAACAATCTGCATTAAATTGAATTTCCTATTTACAGGTGTAAATGGAAATTTTGGCTTCTGAGGATTTATTATTTACTGGCTAGAATGTTCTTGGTTGAATTAACTCTGCCATTATTGGATAGCTTATACCTGGAATAAAGTTTAGGATATTTAATTAGAATATCATTGTAATAGGAACTTGTTATTTTTATGGCCAGATCAGTATCATTATCCTAGGAGACACTTACTGTAATTCTGTAATTCTCTAGAGGTCTATAAAAAAACTGTGCTATGTCTTGGTGGATCAGAGAAAGTTAAATTATTGGTAATGTGTATCAATTACTTGAAGTTTCAAGAAGTTTGAAATGTTTATCATCTGCAGTAACATTTTGTTGATAACTGGCAATTTCCCATTTTAAAAATTGGCTTCTCACAGCCCCCAGGAGCTAAAATTTATTGGCTACATACTGTTTGCCAGGCTTTGTACTAAACGCTTTACTTGTCTTGCTTCATTCAATCCTCAAATTATCCCCATGAGGGGGTATTATATTTATTCCCATTTTACAGGAAATGGATGCTAAAAAGAGTTGGCATTGCTTGCCTGCACGCATACATTCCAAACTCTGCGGTGGTCTAAACCTAGCCTTGTTCTCCAGAAATTTCCCCCATTTTCCAGCCTCCACTCAATGCCTCAGTGTTTCAGAAGATGCTAAGGCCATTCGCTGCATCCTGGGCCTTGGACCTGTTGCTCCATCTCACTTTCTTGCCCGGCACACTCCTCCTTAGTTTTCAAGGTCCTGTCTTTCAAGATCATCTCTCCTCTGAAGCTTTATTCTTTGCCTTTTTGTGTGCCCAAGCACTGGTTTACACCTCTTGAAATATTTATCATGATAGTGTAATCTCTCTCTCTCTGGCCCGACACTCCTTCCCTCCTTCTTGAAGCCTGAATGAACAGTCTCACTCATTTTTGTACTCCCTGGGTCTATCACAGTGCCCAGAACTCAGTACATGCTTGTTGAATGAAAGAAGAAAAGAATGAGGGGAGTCATGTGGACAAGGAGGGTTGGGGACTAATGTATCTTCATGATCACCTCCATTGTGCCAGGCACCGTGCAACACTGAACATATATGCTCTTATTTTATGTTCATAACAATGGCATGAAGCAAGTGTTATGGGTTTCATTGTTTTCTTGCCCCCAGATACTGAGTTTAGAGCCTGGCTTCAAACCCAAGTCTCCCTGAATCTAAAACCTGTGTTGATTTCCTGATAACATTTCACAATAAAAAAAGATGATGATGACCATCACTACTCTTATTATTTATGAATATAACTACTTCCACTTGTATGCTTCCTGTGGACCACGAGCCGTGCCAGTCACTTTTTGGATATTATCTAATTTAATCATTTTTACAATCTAGTGAAGCAGGCATTATTATTCCAGTTTTTCAGACAATGAAACAGTAACTGAGAAGATAAGCAACTTGCCCAAAACAAACCACTAGTAAGCAATGAGCTCAAAACCAGTTCTGATAATTTCAAAGTTTATGTGCTTCTATCAATGTACAGAAAAGGTATTAGAGATCTGAACATTTCCTGGTACCTAACACGGTGGAACCAGACTTCCAGACATCCAGACTCCCCCAACCAACCACATTTTTTCCAAGTACGGTTTGCTCTTTCAATGGACTCAAATCACAGTTTTATTAGGTGTTGATTATTGGCTAGATCTATATATTATGAAAAAGGTGCATTGTGACTCAAAAAAGATGCTCTCTTCACAGGATTATTGTGTTACTACACATTTTACCTATAACATATGTAGAGTATAGTACATTTGACTGGACCATTTTTTATACCTTGAAAAGCTGGCTACTCCCTCTTTAAACAGTTTGGTCATTCATTCTTCATTCAACATTTATGTCACAAAACTATTTTTTCTCTCATCATATTAATTCTCCCTCAGTGCTATATGAAATATTAGTAAGAATCTATAGTAAAGATAAACAGAAAATATTATAATTAGTATAGAATTATATACTATCAGCTGGTTGCTGATTTTAGAGTATCTTTCCAGGATTTATACTAGGTTACTAAATATTAGGAAACCTTTGCTTGGCTGTGTTTTGGGGCAAGCGTAAGTGGAAAAGCATCAGATGCTTTTAAACTCCAAATAATCAATGTCTTTTCTCATTTTCAATATTCTGCCTTGATTTTTTGTTCAGCCTTCTGTTGTCATGCTCTCCATTGCTCTTCATGCCTTTTTTCAGGGATTTTTTTTTTTTTAAAGAGGCCTATGTTACCATTTGGCACATATCTCCCTTGGTAGTGACATTTTGAAAATTAAAAAAAATAATACCTCCCTCGCATGCCTCCATTCAGGTTGGCTGCCTGTGACCACACCATGCTTCGAAACGTGTTTGTTACCTTCTTAAATTCTGCAAATTGTTCAGAACATTATCTCTATAAATGTTTTGGAAGGGCTTTACTGTCAGGTCAGCTTTCTAAGGGATAGAAATGTCAAACCTGGCAGCCTTACCTTTATTTAAGAGCCAAAATACAAATAAGTAGATTACAAAGCAATCAATCAATACAGCATTGCAGGTTGGCATTGACCTTGGAGTTCAGCACCCTCATTTTACAGTTGAGTAAACTCCCATAAACTTCATGAGAAATGGGACTTTTTTCCTGACTCAGTTACAGCTAACTAGGTAACCTTGGATATGATGCTGTGCCTTAGTTTCCCCACCTGAAAGGGAGATTTCTCTTTATTTGATAAGCTCTGTGGCATTTTCCCAATTCAAGTTTCTATGGTGCCATGACAAATTTGATATATTATACTTGATATATTTCCAGTCCTTAAAACGCTTTTGACCTCACCTAAAAGATGCTCTAATCTTTTATGGGGTCTTCTTATATGTTCTTTAAAATCTGGGAGCACTATCAATTTATGGTTATTGGCAAAATCATAACTTTTATTCACCGTTGAAAGAAAAAACAAGCCAAGATTTTTTTTCCTGTTCAGAGCATTTCTTCACTTTTTTCCCCTCCCTGGTTTATTGTTGTAGGATTGCTTGGGGATATTAGGTTACTCACCTTTGTTTTCCTTTCTACAACAAGCTTTCACTGAAGTTTTTTTTTTTTTTTTTTTTGAGGAGGGGGTTGTATGAGAAACTGTGACTCTCATATGCAAATAATTAAATGGATGTAAGGAAAGAGAAAAGAGACACAATTTGAATTGACTAATTTTCTTTCTTTCTGAAACCGCGGATATTAACCTGAAAGCCTGTGTACAGGAGTCCCTAGGCTTTCTGAGAATGTTTTCTTCTTTCACTAAATTCTCTGAGTGAGCTTAGTATTCTTGCCACGGCTGGACAGCAGGTTTGGGAAGTTTAGCACACAATCTAATCTGATACCTTGCGGAAGTTTCTGCACTTCTGTAAAAATCTATTTTATTCAGATATCACCTGCTATTTTTGTAGCAAGTCTTTGGAATAGAGAACCTAAATGTGTAAAAAATATGTGATTGAAATAGAGACTGAGGTGACTTAAACTTGCTTTCACATTTGCTGGCCAGAACTCGCAGAATCCTCAAGTAGGTTATATTAGCCTTCCCAATTTCAAGGGCATTTCTGGGTGTATGGATGTGGTGTTTATATGTCCTAGATTTCCAGGGCAATCCTGGATTGTAACTATTCTGCCTGTTGTTCCTGTAAGTACAGTCATACTTATCAAGCTAGGTGTCAGGGATTTTGGTTTGGAAAATATGGACGCCATATGGACATTAGAGCCTATTTTTTTCAGGCCCAAAGCCATCTGTGATTCTTCTATCATGTCCTATCCCTACTCCCCTTCCTGTTCTCATTGAAGACATGTTTCTGTTGCAGTCCACTTGCTCATGCACCCAATGTCTAGTGTCTAGGGGGCAGTGTGAAGAGTGAAATAATCTGTGCTAATGGGCAAGCAGAAGAAAACCATGTTTGGGAGAATCCACACACCCACAGTGCTCTGCCCCTTTCCAGGTAGGCACTCGGGAAATAATGCTTTTGGCTTCGCTTTTTGCTAGGATGTTCTATGTTTGGTTGCTGGAGGCAGATTTCTTGGAAGAGGCTGGGTCCCCCATTTTCACCACTCTGAAAATGGTGGTCCCCTACTCTGTCAATACCTTAAGCTAACTTTGCACACATGCCCAGACATGATTAGATCCCTATAATAGTAGGAGAAGAATAAAGTGTGCCAACTGTATTTCTCCGGCTACAATGATTTCTTCTGGTATGTGTATGCTACTCAAATGATCTTTTTACAAAGTTGGAAAGCAAAATCACTTTATGATAATATTTGCAGAGGCAGCAAAACAAATCTGTCTATCCATTGTTACATTCTCCCTCAACATTTTTATTTTTTTTAAAAATCAGGCAGCTGAGTTTAACATTTGTAGAAAGATGTTTAGGATAATTTGACATATTTTGTAGATTCAAATTCACTGTCTGTCATTTTCCTTTTAGCCTAACCTTGTTATTTCTGTTTATTTTATGTGATTTTATTACGTAAACATATAAAGATGATTGCCACTAACTGCCCAAACTGCTTGCTTTTTAAAATCTCTGCTTAACCACTTTTATTTGTATTGCCTTTTTTGCTTGTCTTGGTTTGATATTTAATGTGATAAATTTCAATAAAATCTCCTCTCTTTAAAAAATAACTCTTCATTCCTGTGTGTTAAGCAGTTTACCTTTTAGAAATTCAATCAGCTTTCCTATTGGTTACTTAAAAAGCAACATTAGTACCTTGACTTTCCAGTCCTGGGAGTGTTTGCTGAACCAGATGCTTGCAATGTCATCTATTATTATTATTTTTTTAAATGCAATTTTACTGAGATACATTTACACACCACCCAAAGTATACAATCATTATATAGTTGTGCATTCATCACCACAATCAATTTTAGAACATTTTCATTACTCCAAAATAAAGAAAAAATAAAATAAAAATAAGAACACCCAAAACATCCCATACCCCTTATCCCCCTCCATTATTTATAGATTTTTTGTCTTTATTTTATTACTCATCTGCCCATACACTGGATAAAGGGAGTCAGTCACAAGGTTTTCATAATCACATGACCCCATGGTCATCTATTATTTTTAATCATATACAGTTAAGTCTCAATAACAATCTCTTGAGGTTGTTGACTACTTAGGAAGCTAGAGGAGCAAGCAAGCATGCACTGTCTCTAGAAACAGGATACAGATTTAGTATTATTATTATCTGAATCAATATCTGAGTAATTAAGCTTCCTTAGAAACATATCCAGGCTTTCCTTAAAGTCCATTATTTGGTTATTTTGCCTGATCTTCTACGTCTACAATTGGGGGAAATTAATGTTAACTTTATAGAGTCATCTGTTCACTTTTGTTAACTGTAATTCCAGTAGCAATAATTGTATTTCATTGAGGGCTTGGTATATACCAGGCACATTAACTTTTTTTTTCACTGTCAAAAAGCTTTTTTTGTTTTCTTTGGAATTTAAAATAATTATTAAGAGCTAATAAGAAGTTGCAAAAATGTAAATGTTACAGAGAGGACCTGTGTACCCATCCCCAGTTCGCCCGACTGATTACATCTCATGTAATTTACTTTTAGCAGAATATCAGAACCAAGACAGTCCGAATCTTCAGCATGATCCACCAGACTACAGAATTGCAGCCACATTAACTTTGAAAATCTTGATACAAACCTGAGAAATTGGTATTATTATCCCCATTTTACAGATGGGGAAAATAGGCATTGAAGGAGTCAATAATTTTTTCAGTTTTACAGCTAATAAGAGTGAGTCTGATTCAAACCAGAGTCTGCCTGACTTAAAAAAAAAACACAAAAACCCACTTTTAACCACTGTGCTATAGTACTTCCTGCTAACCCTGTATAAAGGTGTTTTTTATGTAAATCAACATATTCATTGACAATGGACTTCCTTCTTTTATACTGCAGTTCACATATATGAAAGTATTTAATATTAATCATGCTTGGTTTTCTTCTTTTATTTGAAAAATGCTAAAAAAAATTATGTATTCATTAAATCATATAAAGATAGATGTGAAAGACTCCCTCACCCTCCCCAGGTTATATATTCTTTGGCATGTGTACTTTCAGAGTTCTCCTAGGCATGTTTAGACATGTATCTATATGTTTTCTTTTTTCTTTCTTTCTTTTTTTTTTTTTTTTTTTGTTATGTAGTATTTTTATTATCACTCAGTTCTAGGTGCTTTTTTAAAATTCAATTTTATTGAGATATATTCACATACCATATAATCATTCAAAGTGTACAATCAATTGTTCACAGTATATACATTTTCTTTTGAAATATTTTCTTATTAAGTTTTAAAGTTTTATCTCAATGTTTATTACCAAAATTACTCTATCTTATCATCGTTTGCTTGCATTGGGACGAAGTATAAATTTATTCCTCTGGAAAATACTGTAAAGTATCTTCATGTTTTTATTTTTTTATATTTTTTTATAAGACTTTTGGGAGCCAGATTCTGTAAGCTGTAGAATTGGTCAGGAAAATAGTTTTAAAATATTGACTTTCCTCCTTTCTCCTGACGCTTATCTGTTCGACTGGAGCGAGAGGGGTTTAGTCAAGTATTTAATGTTTCATACAATTTTCCTTCCTAAGTGAACAGTTGGAAATCCTTACAGATCCTTTCCCCTTTTAGATCAGAATCCTTTTTAAAGCAAACATTTAATGTAGCCTACATTTACTAGCTCTTTCAGGCTTCAATCTCCTACTGAAAAACGAGGATGCTTTCATAATGAACAAGTGGGGAGGCCAGGAGGAAAAGTCTATAGAAAGGCAGTCATCACTGCAGAAGTTACAGGAAGGAGTCCTTCTTCAGTTCCTTGGGATTCCCCAGAGATGGCCTTGTATAAACTGCGTCTAAGGCAGAGTTACCTTATCTCTTCCTCCTTTGGGCTCCAAATGGAGGCTTTAAACCCCTTATATTCTTGGTTACCCACCAGGGCCTCTGTTTTCATGTCTGGTTTGCTCTGCTGGACTGTAAACCATGCAAGCCAGGGACCTCGTCTGTGTACCCCAGTGCTGAGTTAGTGCCAAATAAACAAGTGTAAGATAAAGATGAACATGTATGTGAGTGAGCTAATTGTAATAATGATTGCTGTTTGGGGTCCCTAGTGGAAAACATATATGAATTTCCAATAATGTATTAAAGCCACTATGAAAGGGAGGGTGTATAGCGGACAGAGCCGGGTCGTTTCTCTCACAGGCCTGCCACTTACCAGGAGAGTGATTGCTGACTTCTTTAACCTCTGTGGGTTTCAGTGCCCCACCTGCGACATGGGCCTAACATCACCTATGGCCCTGTGTTCAATGATAAAATGACTTGACATGCTTAGCTCAGATCTCTAGACTACACAGACTTCAAATTAATAGTGATATGACATACACCATTAATTATTAATTCATTAATAATTAATGGGGTCTTATCTGTGTCACCCCACCCTTGAGCATTGATGATGCAGGAAAAGGTAAAAATAGATAAAAATTCCTCCTCTCAAGGAGCTTACATTTGAATGGGGAAGATAAAATAAGTAAAATGTAGAATATATTAGATAATGATAAGTATGATGGTAAAGATAAAGTGGGAAAGGAGGATGGATACAGTGACCAGGAAAAGCCTCACTGAGAGGTTGAGTACATACTGAAGAAAGTGGGAGCGAGCCATGGGAGCGAGCTGTGGGAGTGAGCCGTGGCAGTATCTGGGGGAAGAGCGAGCCAGGTAGAGGAAAACCCAGATCAAAAGCCCCAGGGCGGCAGTGTGCCTGCCATTTGAGGATCAAGGTGAAGGCCACTGAATTGGAGCCCAGTAAGAGGAAGGAAATGGGAGAGGTCCATGGTGTGTGTGTGTGTGTGTGAGTGTGTGTGTGTGTGTGCATAGTATACGTGCCTGGTTAGGTATGATGGCCACAGGTAATATAGGGTACCCAGTTAAATTTGACTTTCAGGTAAACAACAGGATACTTTTTTAGTGTGAGTATGTCCTAAATATTGTATGAGTCATACCAATACTAAAATGTTATTCATTTGCTGGGTTCCCTGTATTTTTATTTGCTAAATCTGGTAGCACTACTTGTAGGCCATTGTAATGGTTAGCTTTTACTCAGTGTGATCTGGGTGTGATACCAGCTGATTTTAACAAGGTCCCTTGGGGCTGTGTTGAGAATATACCACAGGGAAGCAGTGATGGAAGCGGGGGTGGCGAGCAGTGAGGAGGCTATTGAGTAATCCAGGCAACCGATGAGGGAAGCTTGGACCTCATTGGCACTGGTAGAGGTGGTGGGAAGTGATTAGATTTTGAAGATCATTATCAATTGTATGCATGTGCCACTTCCTCCAGAAATACTTATATTTTGAAAGAAGAGACCGAGTACAAGCTATGTTTTATCCAAAGGAATGAATCTTCATTCACCTAAAAACCTATTTATTTTGCATTTACTATGTGTGAGACACTGTGTTAGTTACTGGGGACACAGGTAAATAAAAATGCAGCCTTGGCACTCAAGGAACAGTCTAGCTGGGAGATTTCAGATGCGGTGACGTCTGGGAAGAGGAGATGATACTTAAGTCAAGTATACCTGGCTCTCTGTAAGTTAGATCAAATAGGTATCTTTCATTCCCATGTAAGAAAGGTAGCCATATAGCTTATCATGCAAACTGGGACACTTTTGAGACTGAAATGGGGGTGTTCCTAATAATTACTCCAGTTAAAGAGACTCAAACCAAGAGTATCCCAGGCAAATCCGGATCTAACATCGACTCCAATAGTGATTTTGAATACATGTGGTGGGAAAGTGGCATAGCATGTCACCAACTTTTAAACATCTTACTGAGTCAAGTGCTTTGCCTATCAACCATTAGAAATAAATTATTCATTACTTAAAAAAGTATTAGGGATTACAAGCTGGTGAAATAAAGGGGATATTGACCACAGAAGCAAGATGCTGTATGTTTCTTAGACAGTTTGCATAAAATATCTGGATGTGAATCCATGGTTGTTTCTGTGACAAATGTCTGTTCACTGAGTCCCTTTATAAGGAAAACACATGGTTATATGAAATCTGACCTAACTTCTTATGTAGAGTGGAGAGAAAGCTGCCTATATTTTCCTTCCCTTGGATGGTTTTACTTTGGCTCATCATGTTTTGCTTGTTGAAAAGTGCTTGTTATTCTTACTAAGTGACTTACGAGTTTCTAGACATCACTACTATGTTTAGATAAATAAGGCAAAAGCATGTGAAGGATTTACGGCTTTAATGCAAGTTTTACGTGGAGGAGAAAAGGTATATGTAGACCCTACCTTATGTAAGGAGCCTATTTGCTGCTACTGAATCAGGCCTGAGCGTGCTTGGGAACAAATGCAGATTCATTTTAGTGCACTGTAATGTGATTTTTTAAATTGTTCAAACAATCAACACAGTATTGTCATCACATCTATTCTGATTTTCAAGTGCAAATGTGACACCATTGTTCTTATTAACAATTAAAACAAAGTTTTGTCCCTCAAGTTTCCAGGATAAGGGATGCATTCTTGAAGTTATGGTTACATTAAAATTCTTACTACAAATGAAGCCAGCTAAAAATGTTTACCAACTTGAATGGAGCTCATCATGTTTTGTTTGCAGAATAGTGTTTTGTGATTTTACCAACATAAGAGTGAGTCTCTAAACTATTTTTGAAAGTGGAGCTTTTACTCTAAAGAAGTGCTTGCCTCATTTTCTTCGTGCTACTCCAAACAAGATGTTGTTTATTACTTTGAAACACTATATGTAAACCCCAGGAATATGTTAAATATGATTGAAGTCTTGGCTGTCTTTAACAAATTGAAGTTTCCAGAAATTTAGCTGTGTTTAAAAACCAAAGCCATGTTTTCAGGAAGGATTTCTACTTCCAAATATGTGGTTGCCCAAACCTTTTATATTTTCATGTCAAATTCAGCTGCCAAATAACACACACTGTACCTTAGCTATAATAAAAAAACACATAGACTTCAGATTTTAGAAAGCACTGCAAGAACAACTATGATCATATTTCTTGAACTTATGCTATTCATACTCATGTAAGTGTGATTTAGAGCAAGCTCTGTTAGGCACCAGTCACTTAAACGGGTACAAATTGACATGCACAGCACAAGATTGGCACTGTGTAACAGCCAATCTGGGAAAAAACAGGAATTCCTAGCCAGACCAAAATATGAGGTCAAGGAAGTCGCTTTTATAATAATAGTGGTTATCTGTTTAATGTGTGATCTGGCAGTGATATGATGCTGACCATTGGCAATTATGCTTATTTCTAAACTGGTTGTGTGTAAGCGCAGAGTAAGAGAAATCCCCCAGTTTGTGATAAAAGGGTATTTATTGCCCTTTTATTTCCTTCATATGCTTTACTTAATCATTTATAAAAGACAAATTAATAGCAAATACCGATTTCATTTTGTGTTTTATTCTGTATTCATTCTTACATGTTTGGGATAACTATTAATATATGCTTTTAATAGTTTTGGCGCAAGTTCAATGTCAATGAATGAATGATGTACATATTTTGTTGTCTTCTTAAGGGATAATAATGTGGTTCAGTGATGTGTGTCTTGATTTCTTTGGGGGCAGGGTGCCTGATATGAGTCATAAGGGATAGAGACCTATTAGTTATTTTTCCCTTGGCTAGTGCTGTGATGCAAAATTTCTGTTCCATTATAGTGCGGTTTCTTAGAATGGCAATACCAGGATTAGTGTATAGAATTAATGTCTAAGAAACTGGTTGATCACATGGGACTATCTTCTGCTTTATCGCTTCAATGTGACTGAAAATTCACATTCTATATTTTCATATCAATGACAATGTGATGACATGGCAGAGGAGTTATATTGGCTTGTTACACACATCAAATGTAATCTTCCTTTCTTTGCAGAAAAATATGTTCATTTTGAGCAAGAGGAAAGAAATTATGAGCATTTCCAGGATCAGGAACGTAATATTGGAGAGGAGTTATCCTGGACTGGCTGCTGTTTAGCTACTCCATGGGAAGAGCAAGTAGAAATGAGACTGATGTTAGTAAACTGCTTTAAATTAGCTGTGAATAGAAACACTCACATAAAACACTGGGATGAGTTGCAATCCTTGGCTGCTTTATGCATAGGGACCACTTCTGTTGTACTTATGGGGCCCAGCACGGTGCCTGTTGCAGAGAAGGTGCTCAACCAAGGCTAAATGAATCAAGTGAAAGAACAGATTAAGGAGATTCTTCTAAAAGGCATAGCATCTGTTCCCAATGTAAAGTATTATTTTTAAGGTTAAGCGGTGCTGTTGTTTTAGAAGTGGAATGTCATCTTCAAGGAAACCAGACTTGCAGATAATGAAAACTCTTCTTGGACTTCTAAATAATAATAATATTATGCCATATTTACCCACATAGTCTCCCAGTTTTTCCATAGACATTTTCCCTCTAACTTAGGATAGGAAGGATGTGGTGCTATCATATTGGGAGTGGTGAGCTGGAAGAAGTCCATCCCCAGCATAATTCACTGCTGATGGGTAGCCCAGACTATTAGCTGCAGTAGTTGCCTTCTAGAAACCTCTGAAGACTTAAGAGTCATTAAGAGGTATGTGATGTGTCTATTTCTGAAGGGTTTTTCCACTGGGTGTTTTTTCTTTTTCCTTGTGGCTGAGACGGAATGTGGTTAGTTATATATTATTCCTCCTAATGTTCAACTGGACCTCAAATGAGGATTTTACTTGAGAGAAGAAAAAAAAAAAAAAAAAAAACCAGGCTTCCAACAAAGATCCACATGTAGCCAGTGGGCACTGAGAAGCTCTGAGTACACAGAGCAGGTTCACCTGCATCCACATGTGGTTACTTGCCAGGGATCAGCACCAGATTTCAACCAGAGAAGACCAGGGTATGTTTCATGGTACCCAATCCTCAGGGTGCGTTTTTGGAGGATCAGCCTCCAGTGGCTTCTGGGCCAGGTCCCTGGTTAAGATGATTTCTGGGGCTTATGTGGGCAGGGCCATAACATTCATTAGGAGGTAAAGGCACTCCAGGGTTCCCAAGTTTCATGGACCTAGGAAAATATTGAAGGCTTGATCAAAATTATATTGGCTGCAAATTATAAAAACTACACAGTTCAGATTAATAAATATAAACAAAACAACCCAACATTATGTCAGCTTCTTTCATTGTTAAACACATTATTCATAAAAATGTCATCATATTTGAAAACAATTTTTAGGCTAAACATTCTCACTCTGCAAGCATTCCTCAATGTACATGATGATGGCATAAAAATCATAGCCAATTGCAAATTTAACATATTATTTGAGGCCTAATAATTTCAGAAACAGAATTATAAAAATCCTTTAAATTTTTTACAGCAACATGATTATGCTTAATGTGGGATACAGGTACATTTTAATATGTTTGACATAATTGTTCCCCAGAAGTAATGATTCATGAGGTCTGCAGAGCATTTAAATGGCCCCAGATCTGTATGACTAAATGGGAAGTGGTAAGAGACTAGATATATTTTAAAGGGTGGTCAAAAAAGCATTACATACGTACCTAGTAATGCTTCTTTGCAAAGTGAGGTATCCAGTGAGCCCTTTAATTTCAATGTGGCATGTAGACAGATAACTTTGGAAGTAATGAATCAATTCTTAAGTATATAGTGCTTGTTAGCCAGTCTGGATGAAGAAAAGGTAAGAATTTGACCTCATATAACTAATGCCATGTAGTACATCTTGTGATGTGTGCTTTTAAGTAAAAATGCTTTAAATTGGTTTAATCTGTACAGTCAGGACAAGTGCTCCTTGTTTGCCGGTTGACCACAGTCCTTTGGTATAACAAGAACTTGGGAACTGGGGAAAGGAGATGACAATTTCAGTTTCAGTCAAAGGAGCTGAAAGTGAACACATAACTCTCTTTGGAATAGTTATTTCTTAGCATGCTCTGAACTTTGATAACATGAAATGACTGTTTTAAAGTGTGTTTTTTTTCCTTACATAATCACATTGTTGGCCTATCAATAGCTAAGGGTGCAATGATGCCTCTGTTTCAGGCTACTCTACATTCTAGAAGAATTATATTTGTAATTTGTGAGCCCTTAAGTGCAGGCCACTAAATGTTATTTATTAATATAGCTGTCTAATAATATTTGGAAAGAATAAAATTGCTTATTTTTATCTCGTTATTTTATATTTTTAACTCATGTCTATAACTACGAAAGACATGTAGATACAAATATTTAATAATAGCTTTAAGATCCACTCTATCCACATGCACAATTTTCAGAGATCATATTTCTATATTGCTTTTAGCTTTCACCCCTTCCTCTGTTTTTGCCTTCACAAAGCACTGTCGAGTATTTGTTGCAAGTATTAGTTTCATTCCTTTTTGATAGATGAAGCAACTGAAGGCCTTGACTTTCTAAATGAACTGCAAAGCCAGTTTTTAGGTGATCCCCAAGGAAGGGATGCTCCCCAGATTTCCAGATTAAGTTTCCCACATCCTTATTTGAAAAAAGGCAGGGTATACAGTTTAGTTATTAATTCTCTAGCTCCATGCTCTTTCCGTGAGTTGTCCCAATTAAGAGCATTTCAGATGGTGACTGATCCACAAGCTGCATTAGGAAGAGACTGTGTGTGTTTGTTCACTTTACCTCTGGCATGTAACAATTATAATTACCCATAAATATTTGTGGATGGGATGAATGAGTGAATTGTCAGTTGAATGGGGCAGTGGCTCTAGCAGAAGCTTGCCCATGGCAGCTGGGGTTCCTGGTAGTCTCAGGAATGGTGGGGCCGCTATCTGACCACTGGACTGTCACAACCTATGAGCACACTGCTGTCAAAATGGTTGTTCCTGGCCTGACTCTCTTGTTCTGCCTACTTCACTCTTTCTCCTGAGGCCAGATTTGCATCTGGGTCTAGGGCAGCAGCCACTGGTTTTGGTCTGTTCCTCTGCATCAGGAGAGGCTGGGAAGGATGAACCTGAGAAGGGCTGGATGGAGCGGAAAGGGGCCAGATGCTTCCCAGGCCCAGAGGGGGCAGGCATTCTGGCAAAGAGGCTTGAGGGAGTTGGCATTAGAGGTGTGCTGGTGCAGGACGGCCAAGCTGCGTCTGTGGGGTTTCAGCATCCCTCTCCTTCTTTCCTACTCGACCCCTGAGACAAGCAGCATGCTTGCCCCAAAGAACGGCCATGACTGAGCTCAGCCCTGGTGCAATGCTGCTGGCTTGCACTAATGGACAGTGCAGCGCTCTGAGGATATCCTCCCTGCTTTACATCACGCCGTCTTGGGGAAAGCAACACGGACAAATTTCTCTGTAGTCTTAAAACCAGGGATAATTATGTCTCTCCTGAACAAATGGCTTGTTCTTTGTTTTAAGGACACTGCAATTCATGTAATGGATCATGTTTCCCTCTTCATATGGCCTGTCTGAAAGCTCAGATTGAAATTTATGTCCTATCTCTGGCAAGTGTGTACGATTTCCTTGCAGGTTTTCTGTCTCTCTTATTTCACTGTCTTTTCTCTTAGCCTCATTTTATTCACCTATTTAAATTTAATTTATCTTATATTGGATGTATTTTTTGATAAGACTGGTATGCTCATGCAACACTTTATTCTAGATTTTTCACTCCCTAGGCCTTAATTCCACACCTTTTTTCTCCTCTAGTCTCAACGTCAACCTACCACTGTTTAATGTCACAATCCTTCCTGGTTTAATCTTTTTTGTAGGAACCTGGCTATTTAAATGAAAATGAGCTGTTGGCTGATCCTCAAGACTGCCACTTTCTAGCTATGTGAATTTAGCTAAATTACTGAATTTTTCATTTGTAAGAGGAACAATAATATTTATCTTACATGAGGATTGTAAGGACTGCTTGAAATACCGTATGTAAAGTGTCTAGTATAGTATTTGGCACATAGTAGGTCTTTTGTTTAAAACAATCTCCTAAGTGGAAAATGCACTGGACTTGGAGTAAGATTGCCCTTTCAAGTTTACATTTTCATTTGTTAGCTGTACGACCTTAGGCAAATCACTTGACCTCTTTGGACCACTTTTTTTCTCATTTGTAATTTTATGGCATGGCCTAGAGAGTTCTTAAGGTTCTAGCTTTACTATTTTTGGATTCTAAAGCTGGCCCTGAGTAAGATGTCAGAATGTGCCCTCACTCTGTTTTTGCTAGTGAGAAGTCTGGGGGAAAGTGATTCAGATCTGAAACAGGGAAATGAAAAGGTCCATTGTGCTGGTCTCTGTGTTCTTCACTGGTGTTGATTATGGTATTTGCAATGGGTATTAGTCTCTTCTGTAATACACTGAATTGCTAGTGATTATAGTCCAGAATGCAAGTGGATTTTAAACTGCATGCCTTTATGGATGTGGCTTTACATCCTAAATGGTCTATAACCTTGTCAGTTGATGAACACACTCTGTACAGGTGAGTTGTGCATTGTGCTTTACAGGTAGCAGTGAAAAGATGGGAGCTGCTGCTGGCCAAATGCCATGGGTGCCAATGACCACATTTGGTTCAATCATGGTGTCAATCAAAACAAATGTCTGTGTCCGAGATATGGTTTCTTTTCAGGAACTATTGGGCAATAGAAGACCCTAAAAGCAAGAGAAAACTCATATCAAGGTAGATAAATAAAAAAAGAATCCATAATAAATTACGCAGAAGTATAACCTACACTGAAATGAAGCTACACTCATGGCAATAAAAAGACAGGAGAGCTTTGTGGTGAAGAGCATAGCATTTTTTTTAGGGTGTGGTTTTGGCCAAGTTATTTAATCTCTTCAAGCCTCGGTTTCCTCATTTCTCAAAGAGGAATAGTGACACTCAATTTACTTGGTTGTTCTAAGGAAATGATATCAGTACCTAGTCTAGTGTCTGACATATGCTGGCTGTAGATAACTATTGTCAGTAAAACTATTAGTATTATTACAAACCTGAAATTCATAGTGACCTTCGGGGTTTGGATACCACTAATCTAATAACATATTTACTGTTAGAACAAATGTTAAAAACCAATCATTAGATCACAGAATGACTGAAGTAGAGTGCCTATGTGGGGAAAAATATTCAAATACATTTTTGAATCAGTGCACTGTGTCTGTTGGTTTTTATCCTGTAATTTTATCCTTGGGAACTTATATTACCAAAGTTAGCCATCTACTTTTGATTTTGATTGATTTCATTTTGTGAATGTGAAGTGGGATTATAAAGAAAAGACACTGGTTTCCATAAATTACCCTTATAATTTCTTAGTCTCACTTTAGCTACTAGAGGTGGCTAAATATAGTTTCACGTTTTTGGAACGTCTATCTTCCCTCTTTGTATGGGACCAATATAAGTTTGTGCAACTTGTTGAAGGAAAGCATGGTGACCCTGAATCTTGAAAAATCTTTATTTTGTAACATAACTTTAAAAAATGATGAAAAATCAACTGGAGTTACATGTTAAAAAAGTTTTCAACCTGAATGAAAGTGAACGGGAAGAAACAGTGGAACTATTGTTACGAAAATAGAGAAACCACTGAAAACTAGTCTGGTTTGGCTTTAAGTATTTTTATCTCAATGAGCTTCTACTTTGTTTGCCTCACTGACAATTCAGTGAAATTTCAAGAGTTCTAAATGGTAACACTGTGTGTTGGTACCAGCCTCAGAACAGAGCACCTGTGCATGGTGGTTTTCAGAAGAGAAGTGAAATTCTGTAATCCAAGTTTCATCTATTTATTTATTTATTTTCGATCTACGTTTTCATCTGCAATTTCTCTTCTGTTAAGTCATGCATTAGTCCATTTGGAGTTGAAAAATTTATAGATAATTTTGTGGGCACTATTTTCATAGAAAGGAAATTAGGCCTGAAGTCTAGGATCCCAGCTGCCAAAGACCTTAAAAGTCAAGGCAGTCTTAATTTGGTTTGTAAGTGGGATATGTGGTATGTTTTGTAATTACAGTGTGAGGAGGCCAGAGGTCATTTGGGTGGACTGCAAACTATAGGGGTTCTGTGTAGTTACTGGAAAGTGCAGGCAAGTGGCTAGGATGAGTGTCCATAGTTAGCATGCTTATTAGCTGAACTCCAAGATACTAGTTAATGATACACCCAGAATTCCTGAAAGGCTGTTGTCTTGGTTTTCCAGTGCTGCAGTAACAAAATTCCAAAGACTAATGGGCTTAAACAATAGAGATTAATTATCTCACAGTTCTGGAGGCTAAAGTCCAAAATCAAGTTGTCAGTAGGGCCATGGTTTCTCTGAAGTCTGCAGGATTCTGGCAGTGGCTTGTCAACCATTCATAAGTCAGTGTCTGCCTCCAACACATGGCCATCTGGTTTTTCTGTCTCTGCATCAGTCATATGTGTCTCTGCCCAAATTTCCTGTCCTTATAAGTACACTAGTCACATTGGATTAGGGCTCACCCTAATCCAGTCTGGCCTCATTTTAACAAAAACCGTCTGTAAAGATTGTATTTACAAATGAGTTCACATTCACAGGACTCGGGCTTAGGATTTAGACACAATTTGGGGGACACAATTCAATCTATCACAGTAGGTATTGCTCAGAGTTTTGAGCAGTAAGATTTACAATTGAAATCAAAACCAGAAAAGGTATATGGCAGAAAGTTTTGATAATGAAGGAGGATAACCTTTAAAATATGCAAGTAACTGAGAGAAATTGTGAAATTATTTTCATTGAGATCTTTAAAAAGGCAAATATCCACGTCAGTATTGTGGTTTTGTTGAGGTACTTCCAGCAAGCCAAGGAATAGGCTAACCAGGTGCTGAGATAATCCCTTTCCTAAGATCCCTCAAAGCTATGCTTAAGGAATCTGGTGTGGCCACAGCACAAGGCAAAATCCAGAAGGAGGGGATGTTGAAATGTGGGTAGTGATATATCAGAGACTTCATTTGCTCAACTGCCAGCATTTAAAAAATGCTCAGGGCCCTGGTTGGGGAATAAACCTCATGAAAGAGGTTGAAGTGCCAAGGAGAGGGTAAGGTAGGAAAGCTGGTGCAGTTCTTATCCACCCATTTAAGAAGTTAAGATACTGTCATCTTATTGGCTATCTACAGTCATCATCTTAATAGCTACCATGTATGTATATGACGGTTGAAATATAATGAGATGATGATGATAGTGTTGACAATGATGGTAATGATAAGAATGGTGATCATGCAAACTCATGAATGACCCATCCTGTTTTCAGAGCTCTTGCCTGCTATGTTCCAAAGTTTGGAAAGTCCGTGCTTGATGACATTCCCCAAAGCCTTCCAGGGTTAAATTGATAGGGGCCTCATGTCTAGAAGAGCTCAAGGCTTGGTACTAGTGTTTTCAGGTATATTTTATATTAAACAGATTTTTGCCTACCAATCTGAAAATTTAATTTTCATTTTCAAATTGTTTCTTTGGTAAAAATGTATTCTGAATCCAAAACAAATAAATTAAAAAATTTCAGAAATCAACCCTTTTTACTTGGAAATTATTCCAATTTGTACTTATAATTCTATACCAACATGTAATAAAATATTTTAATTTGGCTTTGGAATGAACTATAGTTTAATTTTAATAATGGAGAAGAACATCGGGGTAACTAAACATTAATTATATCTTGCATATATTAAGTTCTTGACACATATTGGTTGAATTAATTAAATAAAAATTTATTTACATTTAGTTACTTGATTTTGAAATATAGGATAAGAGTTTTTCAACTTCAATTGAATTTTATAATGATGTTTTTCTTAGTTTGATATTAACATGATTTGTTTTGCCTACTCTGGTTTATCCTAAGTGGTGGGGAGAGTTAACCTAAAATTAAAAATATGTTTCAAGCAATCTAGAAGGTAGTTGGTTGAAGCACAGATAATCAAGTACAGATGGTGTTCATACTACTTAGGTAGTGATGGGTTATAGGAAAATGAGATGGAAAAGAAGAAACAGTTATAAGGGATTATTTAACTAAATCTGGATTGCCAACATGCTTCTTAAGGTTTCTGTTGTTGTTCCTTGTTTGTTTTTTTAAGGTCCATCCTTTGGTGGGGTGTAAAGAAATCACTTTTTAAATTGTAACATATTGGCATATGAAGCAAAACCATCTGCTGTATCTCTTTACTTCCCTCACTCCATTCATTGCTTAGGTTGATTGGTTGATTCAGCTGACCTGGCCTCAGGATGTGGGTTCTTGTCCTTTCTAACAGCCCCATCTTTTGGGGACATAAGCCAACTTGGTTGATGAGGACAGCCTTCCTGGCTAGAGGAAGACCATTCTGAAGACAGGAGTTTATGGTTGCTGTACTCCTCTCCTAGGATCTACACCATAGCTAATATTCACCAGAACCTTTGGGCAGAACTGTCATTTACAACTTGGGGACATTAAGCAATGTGGAAAGGTCCAGGGAGTAGCAGAAATGGCACCAGGTTAGAACCTTAAGGACATTGTTCATAGGTTCAGGGAAATGATTATCATAATTTCATCAATAATTATCATAATTTCATCAATAATTACCAGCAACTGAATATTTTCTGTGAACCAATGCTTTATGTACGGTCTCATTCAGTCCTTACAAAACTTTATAAGGTAAGTCTTATGATGAATGCCGTTTCGAGATGAAAAGACATATTTAGGGAAGTTGAGTCATATTCCTCGAAGTAAAAAAAGATCGTAAAATAGGCCTGAAATTAACCCAAAGATGGCCAGATCCCAACACAAATATACCAGTCATTCTGCTGGTCCCAGCTATAATGGTGGGAGAGATTTGAGACTGGGTTGCTGCCCTCTGGGTGACTATTCTACCCAGTTCCTGCCATTTGGTTAAATCTGATATCCTTTATGTCTCCTTTGTTCTGCTTCCTTCCTCCTTTTCACCTATGTTTAATTTCTTCCCACTTACCGCATCACTCTCAGATTAGAAGCAAAGGTCGGGATTCCTGCCCATCCTTTCCCCCTCACCGCAAAACCTGGATTCATTAGGAAGCAGAGGAACCAGAAGTATGGTGACAGTCGGTTACAGTGTCTATGCTTTCTATGCTATCAGGGTGAAGTTAGATTAGGCATATTCAAGGATCTTCACGAGGAATAACTATAACCTTTGTCATGGATAACTGTATTGGGTGTGTTTAAACGTACAACTCTGTTTTTCTATTATTATGTGATATTTCATGTTGACTTGTCAAACTGAAAAATACCCTTATTGATTTTGCAGAAAGCTTCACATGTGAGATAAATGCACTCAAATTCTCCTCACAAGTAGCTCTTTGGAGCTTCAAATGTGAAATGGATCATTCCTCAACCTGTAATAGACCCTTCTGTGAAGCTCTTCAATCAAACCTGGGAATACAAGGTGAAATTGAGGGGAGGATGGGAAGCCCCTACAGGGGGAGTTGAGTGAACTGGCTGAGAAAGGAATCCAGGGTATTTTGCTTCTTTTTTCAGGTCTTTTCCTCAGCAGAGGATGGCTGTCAATCAATGTGTGACCTTACATGCTGTATGTGAGTAATGCCTGGGTACAACAAGACAAACTGTAGATGGAGTGTCACACGCACCTTTGAATTTCTTACTGTTTGTCATTTTCTGACAACCTTCAGGTTATTTAAATATAACCATTTTATTCAGATTTTTAATAGATTTTCTCTTTCACTGACTTATTATGTTGTTCTGTTTGATAGGATGAAATTTTGTATCTTTGAGAAAAAGCATAAACAGTCTTTTTAAAAACTTAGTGATATATAATCACTATGTTAATTGGAAAGAATTGTCATATTTTGTTAAGAATCGTGTTTATAGAACACATAATGGCTTTTAATTCATTTGTTTCCTGTGAAACTATAAAACAGGGTTCCCCTAGTAAATAGCGTTTTACTGAAATTAGTTTTTACATTATGTTTTTGTTTTTGTTTTTAAATTTGGGGACACTTTCAGTTGGACATTCCAGGTTTAATTTAAAAAAATACTTTTAGATTTTCAATATGTTAATTAGTTTGGGGAAGCAGGGAATCCTGATGTGAACTAAGTATTAAAAGCTATGCTTTGGAATTTATGTTGATTAATAGTTTTTGATGCTCAAGCTGCTATGAAATGATTGCTATCTGATAACTGTGCCATAGTTTTGCTAAGCCTTGGAGATGGTGTTTGTAAAACTCACATATTAGCACAATCTTAAGAGCATATTAATTGCCCAGGAGGTTTATATATTTGTTCTGCACATGTGATTAAAGATCGTGGCAGTCTATACGGCATAATTTTAGAGACAGAGAAAATCACTATTGTAATACTTGCTACTCTCAGTTTCCTCTACAGCAATGCCCTTACACCTTTCTTTTTCAGGCGTTTTGTAGCATCCTAAACAGAAGGATATTGAAGGGAGCTGATTCTGCTTTGATCCTTGCGCTTGTTGTCAAAGCGCTTGGGATTGAAGAGACTGTTGGCTACAGTTGACTGTGACAATTAGGAGATGATCAGAGCCCTAGAGTGGAGCACTTAAAGGGTAATTTACATGTCAGTTTGTCGAATAAAAAAAAAAAAGATATTCAGCTAAGATTTTTTTTCCCCCTCCGAGCCTTGTAAACTGCAATTTGTGCTCTGGTAAGAAAAACCTGGCAGAGGAGTTAGGATAGCCATTACCATTTGAAAAGAAGCAATCATAAGGCCGCTGCTGAGCCCTTTGTCCACTAAAAATGCTGATTTGCAGGCAGCCAGTGAAAAAATGGAACCATCACTAAATAAAACCTTGAGCTAGGTAACCACCCCCACCCCAACACTTGCTGGCTTTTTAATGTTGGTTAAAGGTTTTTTTTTTTTAAAGCTTAAATCCTACATTTGCTATCATTATAACATTGTTATTGGTTATGAAATTCCTTCCCTAAAAAAAAAATAAATAAAAGGATGCTTTGAGGAAGTAGTAGGTGGAACACAAGCCAACAGTCCATTGAAAGGCTAAAGCTGCCTATCTGTTGTATCAGATTTTTCTGACTCTTTTTCCTTTTGCACAGCATCCGTTTCCTCTTGTCATCCTTTGCACTGATGGTGTTTCCCCCCTACATATCAATGTGCTTCTAGGTTTTTCCATTTTTATTTACCTTCTCATTTTAGAATGGGAACTGTATTTCTAGCCTTCACACATTTAGCCTATTTGGGTGCACTTAGCTGAAAAAATAATGCAGCTTCATTCCAATTTACTATTCATCTATGGTCATCTCTGTACTTTCCTACTCGGTAATCCATATGTCCAAGTTAAAAAAAAAAACAGCTAGAAAGTTAGAAGAAGGTAATTACCAGTAAATATTTGGTGGTAGTAATTATACCTCGTCCATTTAATTATCAAATAGAGTAAGAAAAATCAGAGTTATTTCAAATTTTGTTGCCTTCACCTCTCCCCCAGATGTCATGATAGCAATAATAACAACACCAACAACAATAATAGTTAAAGTTATAGTTACAAAAAACTCAGTTATGTAATTGCCTGTAAAAAAAAGTTATTATCAATACAACTCTCCTGGGCAGGGATATTTAAATGGGGTGTATATTGAATTCAGGGATACATACTGAGTTTCAACCACAGAAACATTTGACATTCCATTTTTTGGTTACTTGTCTATGGTGACGAACATTTGCAAAGAGGCAACTTTGGGTTAGAGATGAGTTTGTCCGGACTGTAAAACATCAGCCTTTATTGATGAGAGCTATGTGCACGCCTGGCCTTCAAAAGCCAGAAACTGCAACCCTGAGGAAGGAGGTATCTGTCCACTGATGTGCCCTCCCCACAACTCCCTCCCTGTCAACACCCTCTGCCCCCCACAACTCCCCCACACCCTTACCCCTGTCTTTCACCTGGACACTGTATGTCTGGGTTATAAGGCTGCCCTTCCATTTAAAAGGGCTTTTATTTCTTTTCATTTGCTTCTAACATCGTAAAACATTTTTTTTCCCCCACCAAGGGATGTCTTTTGAAAGAAGCTGCGTTTTACTTTTGGGGGTTTCTGAATATCACAGTAATCAATATGGCAATTAGTTGAGTGAAGATAGGAATTCATGTACTGATATTACTGATATTGATGCTTCCTCTGACCGCTTTTCAGAAAAGCCCTTGGCTTCTTAAAAAGTTTTTTTTAACTCTCTAGGTTTCCTTGTGTACATGCACATCTTGCAAAGGAGAACACAAGGCGGGGTGGAGGGGCGGAGAAAGGAAGAAATAAAAAGCAAATAGTGAATAGGTTATTGAGTGCAAAGAGGATGACACAGAGAGAGTCAAAGAAAATCTGGGCTTCCTTAGCATGTGTCTTGAGAATTCAGGCAATGGTAAATCTGTATCAAAAAAATCAGGCACAGCAGGAGGTGTTGGTCTCCCAGGTAATGGGTAAATGATGAGCAGATGAGCCATCCTCATATTGATTTAAGCAGTTTGTTCCAGCCAGTCACAATTAACTTTGATTTGTTTCTACTTTCCTCTTATAGGTTTGAATTTAAAACACTCTTGGAGAATTAATCATATAAAAATTCTGTTAACAGCACATTCTCTTTTTAGAGAGGTAATGTGTGAATGAATGAAAAGGCAGAGATTATTTGCCATTCTAAGTGGAGGTTGTCAGAACATCTCTACTCCACTAAAATTGTTGGGGAAGGTGAGCTGCGACAAGAATCTCACACACACAAAAATGAAATGATTCTGCCTGTCATTTTTGGATATTTCTCTTTGTCAAAGAATTCTGCAGAATTGTTCCAAAACTTTAAAGTTGATTTAAATTTTATTCATAAGAGAATATTTAGGTGAATAATATGAAAACATTTTAAAGTATGCTTATTTCACTCTTAACAAGTAAATGGGATCTTTCGAAAGCTCATTTGGAATTATTTGAAATGAATGTTACTTCTTACTATCAGTGTTATTTTCAATACACCGATTGCAATATTGTGACAAAATAAATTATTGAAATGCTTTGAAAAGTTTTTAGGAATGTGCCTAAGGAAACAATAAGTTAGTAGAGTTAATTCATATGTCAACTTATTTGAAATGCTGCTGCCACTGAAGTCTCCTAGAACCTTTAGCAGAATATTCCAGAATATTTGCTGTCTCATTTTAATGAGCAGCTTTTCTCTGTACTTGTTTGGAGGTGGCACTAGGGTTACTACATTTAGCAAATTAAAATAAAAGATGCCCAGTTAAATTTGAATTTTAAGTAATAATGAATAATTTTTTTGTGTAAGTATGTCCCATCCAATGTTGATATTTTATCTGGCAACCCTAGGTGGCACTCGATTGGATAAAACTTGCAACCATGCAGTGAGTGTTCAATTTACATATTTACAAATTATGAATTGTCATTTATAAAGGATTTTGCCTTTCATTGTCAAAGTAGATAGGCCAACTAGCTTCCCCCTTCAAACAGGAACCAAAAAAGCTTTTTGACTTGATGCTGAGATTACTTTCCCTGTCATGTTTCCAGGGCAAACCAAGACTTATCATTTCAAGTATTACAGTGATTTCAGCCTAATATTATGGAGACTTCAGAGACAGTGGATGAAGAGTTTGACTACCTGCATTGATCAGCCTCTGATGAGTATTTGGTGATTACAGGGATAGAGAAGTGAATGATGCACTGAGGCTATATACTATTTGTGAAGCCACAGCTTACCTTTTGTGGCAGTAGAATAGCCAAGTTTTAAGACCTTGTGATTTGGGTTCTGGTAGGATCTTCTGGGAAGGAAAAGATTCCATATCCTTGTGCTTTTATTTCCTTTAACTTTGTTTACAATAATCCAGTTGCCAGAAGAGTAGCTAAGCTAAAACTTACAGAAAACCGTATATCTGATTTATCTTTGGATCTAGCATTCATTTCTATATCATTTCTCACTGACTTAATTAATGCTTTCCATAGTGTATCAGAAGGACTCTCTGTAGCAGATGAGTTTTGGGCCCCATGTCCTATCCCTTATGCCCCCTCTCTGATTTCAGCGGCAACTCCACTGGATAGTTCCTAGAAAACCCAGGATCTCTTTGTGGGGCTTCCCAATTTCTGCCTCAGAGCCTTCTCAACCCTTCCTCAAGCTTAGCCTAGAAACGTGGGAGTGTCAACACTCTAAAAGGCAACACTCTGTCAATAGGAGACAGGAGCCTAGAAACAAATGTTCAGCTTCTTAGCCTCTGGAGCCACAATGCTGAGAGGTACTTTGTACACTTCTCAAAGGTCCTGCTTTCAACAGTGGGGATCTTAGAAACGAACCCTGACTCACTCTCCATTCCTTCATTCCTATTGCTAGGGATTATTGGCACGCATCCGATTCCTTAACTCCAGTTCTGCTTTCAAGGGGACCCCAAATGAAACACTCCTGATCCTCCTTTCTTTTCAGAACCACGGTTCTCCTCTTGCTCTTTACAACAAAAACTGCCATTTATTGAAAACTTAAGACAGGTGAAAGCATTATGCTAAGGGATTCATGCATATTGTTTCATTTGGTCTTCACCATGTCACAAAGCAAGGGTCAGTATTCCTATTTTACACATGAAGAAACAGGCTCAGAGAGGAAGTGATTTATTTCTAGACCACAAAGCTAGTAGGTAGCAGAATAAGCACTGAGTCCTGATCTGTCTGACTCCAAAGCCCATTCTTTTAATCACTACACTCTAGTGCCTGTTATATAAAGCTCTTAGAACTTAAAGTTCCTTTATCAAATACCACTAATAATTGAATGACTAAAAATATATTTGGATAGGTAGGTAGGGGAGAGAGAGTGGTTTATATAAAATAAGGCAAATGGTTTTTAAAAAGCTCCTCATATCCTCTTATAATTAAACAAAAATCTTAAGTATGGTTTCATCATGAGACCAGGAGCCCCGTGAAGGCAGAACCTGTGCCAGTTTTGGTTCACAGTGTGTGACATGTCGTAGGACTTAATATAGATGCCTTGAAAGAATTGATTGAATGGAGTATTAAAGAGTATGGTTTATTTGAGCTCAATGAGCTCAAATTTTTAGTGATACACTTTATTAAACAACTGATTTTAGTATCTTTCAAGATGATTTATTACTTGAGAAAAAATTAAAATCCTAACATGTAATTTAAGACGAAGTGTTTAGAACAACCATGTTATAATATGGTTCTTAATTATGGTGGATTTTGGTAACTTAAAACTTTTGGGAGCAGAAGGAGGTGGAAAGGTTGCATCTGAAGTTATAATAGGCACATAATTAGAGAGGTTTGGGAGTGCTGGAGTTCAAAGTCCGGATGTTGTAGACAAGAACTTACACAGAGACAGGAAGAGGCTACCCAGACGAAGCCACAAGAAGATCTGGTCACCACTTGGAAAAGGGTGAAAGAGTTAGTAACCCTTCTTTGGGACTAAGCCCTTGGATAAATGGGGACACTTGGCAATTTTTTTTTCTCTGACTCTCCCTATATTGGCAAAATCAATGTACTTCATAAATACTAGAATGCTAAACTCCTTAGCAGCTGGCTGCAGCTAAAGTTTGGGATAGTTCTTAAGCCTAGCATCTTTATCCTACTGTATCCCTTGTTGAAGAGTGAGGGGTTCACCCAAGAAAATCTTCCCTGACATTTAAAAAAAAATAATACATCTATTCTCTTCAAGTTGCCATTCAGTTAGGGTTCCGACTGTTTGACATTTTCTAAAACCGTCATGAGGTTTTGAACAATAAATGGAGATGAATATATGCAATTTCTATTTTTGCATTGCAGTTTACTGCCACTTTCTTGTGGCAACTATAGTAACTGGTAGTCCCCCGAGAGTGAAAGCAGGAACTTCAACAGTCCTACTCCCATCATCACCAGCAAGATTAACTACACCAATGAAAAATAACATCAGCTATAACTTGATCTTTCCCTGGCTACCGATGCGAGCTATGTTAACAAGCCAAAGTGGGTTTGTCTGTTGGATTGCAAGACAGCAAAAGAGAAGTTGGATGTTCTGTCATTCAACATGTTGAACAGGAATGCTTTCAGACAGATTCATTACAAAGTAGAGGAAACTTAACCTGTGTACAAATGTATAAAATTCTACGCAATGGATTTTAAAAGTTCTTTGTACATGAGATGAAACTTCTTGCCTACTGATTAAGTTATTTTGAATGCTTAAATTTTAGTGATTAATTTAGAATGTAAATAACAGAAAAGAATATGATTATTATGTGTTCAGTTGTATGCCAATTAGGATATATGAATCCCAATTAGATTAGGATATATGAGTCAGCACAACTAATATAAGAATAAACATAAACTGCACACCAGACCCAGAAAAATTATACTCATGTACACCTTTACATGATTAATGCTAACATTGGGAACAGACTCCATCCACAGTATTTCTTGGTCACCAAACTTAGGGAAGTCCAAGGCATCTTCTGTCAAAATGCCTGAAGCCATATCTGATATCCATTATCTTGGTCTGTTCTTCATTAGGCAGACATTTATGATTTTTAGCTTTCATTGATAGAAGCACTCCTTTCTAGGTATCAAAGCTAAATACCATTTGAGTCAGAACTCTTAGTTCTTGGAGTTCAGAGAGACAGCATCTGATGATCTCACACATTCTATAGCTGGGAGAAGCATATTCTGTTCTTACACCCAGTTCCTTTGTAACTGCTGACAGGGTGAGATTACTACCAGAAGTTAGGGATAGAAGTGACTCTTGGTTATGGATTCCCAGATACCAGTGAACCTTTTGGGATGTAGCCCAACATGCTTGTGAGATAGCCATGCATTCTCAGCTTTGAACCCTGGGGCATAGGAAGATTGCTTCAACTCTATTAAGTAAAGATAAACCTACCTGGGCATATTGACCTTTCTCTCCATTTAAAAACATATTGAGAATGTAACAGTGAAATATCATGAACTTCAAACCCTAAAAATGACTTTGGCTGCTTTTTTGACCATGCAAGTCAATATTGACTTTGATATAGAAAAGCTCTTCAGTTCTTCCTTATGTGAATGATAAGTGACATTGTCAGGATTACAGAGTAAGTGGTTTGTCCCTGGATCTCTCTACCTGGAACATTTTTTTTCCTAAATCCTACACATCAATAGCTTCTAGCAATTCTTTCACAATTTCTTTTAAAGTTGTCTCTTTTCATTTCTGCTGTCACCACCTACTCTAGTCCATTTTTACTGCATGACTGAATGATTTAAATAGTTTTCTAACTATTTCTCTGCTTCTGCTTCCTTTCACTTGCATAGTTGGTGGATCTTTTTAAAATCTGTGTGCCAGTTCACACTTCTGCTCAAAAATTCTCAGTGATTCTCCTTTACCTGAAAGATAAAAATTTAAACATACTTACTTAACATTCAAGAGCTTTCAAAATCTGTCCCCAATCTTAGAATGGTAAAATTATTCATGGCACATCCATTAAAATGATAATATCTGTTAAAAACACTGCTTCTAAGACAGTTATCTCTTCAACAGATATTTATTGAAAGCCTACTGTGGACCAGCTACTGTGCCTGGCTGCTACCTTCACAGAGCTTCAACTCTAGAGAAGGAGACAAAGAGAAAGCAATCCTATCCATAGGTATACTTACAAATGAAGATTACAGGTCTGAAATTAAGGACTGTAATTCCATGAATGCACATAATAAAGGATTCTGACTTCAAAATCTGGGTTAGAAAAGATCCCTGAGTAAGTGATTCTTAAGTGAAGTCTGAAGGATGCGTTCAAGTTACCTAGGCAAAAGGTGGGGCGACAGGTGGGTGAAGAACATTTTGGACAGATGGAACAGTAGTGCAAAGACCCTGTGCAGGGGGAGCAGGTGAATTCAAGGCACTTTAATAAGACCTGTGTGGTTGGAATCCAGAGAACAAAAGAAGAGTGAGATAAGAGGACGCTTGAGTGGTAAGCAGGGGCCAGACCAGCTTGCAGGGTCTTGTGTCACTAGTGCTGAGGTTGAGAAACACTGAAATAGTCAAAGACACTCCTTGAAAGGGTTTTAAGAAGATGGGGGAGGATGGCATGATAAGATTTGCATTTCGAATTGCTCATTTGGGCTATAATACATAATTTGGAGAGGTGATCAGAAGAGTTAGTATAGTTGTCTAATAGAGTAGGGGAGAGATGATGGTAGCTTGGGCTACTGTGATGGCAACAAAGATGATTTATTTTTATTGATGTGGAAAGTCATTCCCAACACATTCTCAGGTGTAAAAAGGAATCACAAGAAGCTATGCATAACGTAACCTCATCTTTATGCTAAAATATTTGCATGTGGATATTTGCACATGTAAAATTCTGAAGGGCTAGATACTAACACATTACTTAGGAGGCAAGATTTGGTTAGATGTTTGTTTGTTTATTTATTTATTTATTTACTCTGTGCCTATTGTTATTTTTTCTACAATGGACATGTTTTATTTTTATAATCAAAGAAGGGAAAAATTAAGTAAAAATTTCTAGTTCCAATCTACCTTTCCAAATAGCTACAGATTAATTCCCTAGACAAACCTGATGTTATATCCACTGACCATATTTTCCTTAATCATTTTTATAGTAAATATGACAGATTATAAAAATAGGAAGCAGGGAAATATGTGAAGTTTCCAAAGGATGATATGTAGTGATGAATATTTGCTATTATTTACCCTTTTATTTTGGTAGGATCATATGATCCCCAGGTCTTTTAGTATACTTGCTGATCAAACCAAATTCTCATTTCTTCCAGGTGATCACACTTATTCTTGTAGCAGAATGCTTTACCCCTCAGAGTATAGGGTCTGCTCATTTTTTCTATAAGTTAGGTTAGTGCCAATTATTGCAGACCTGACACAAAATTTCCTTTTTAAAAGAGGTGCTGTAATCCAGTAGTGCTTGTTTATAGATGTATCTCAATACTTATTTGATCTTGGCAAATCGCTTGATCTCCATGGACCAGAATTGCTTCATCTGTTTTAGTTCAGAAAGAGTACCTTAAGATTGTACGATTCTAATTCTTGGAGGGTAAACAATGTCTCATGATGTAATTGAACAGCCAGCATGTTAACACTGCAAGGTAGGATAATATAATTATTGGTCAGAAAATTCCCATATTTCAGCTCTTCTTTGGTTAATAGCACCCTTAGAAGTTATGGAATTTCTGCTTGTCACCAGGAATCTGGTTGTACTGCTGCAAATTAATTTATTGACTAGTAGTCTAGTGCCCTTAAAGAGGTACCAACCTTACCTCCAGGCAGCAATTCAGGCACTGGTAGAATCTGGTTTATTAATTTTTATCTTACTATTTCTGTTTTATCCTAGTGCTATATTCTCTAAACATTGTACTTATATTATTACATAATATTATACTAAACATAGTACTTAAATTTTGAATAAATGACTAACAACATAAAATTAGTCCACTATAGCTAACTATCAGTAACTATAGTTTCACAAAATAGGAAAATAGGGTGGTCTTGTGGAATAAAGCAAGCCTCAAAACATGAGTTCTAGGCACCTATCTTGAATGTCACATCACCTCTTGGACTTCATTCCCCTAATATTTTAAATAAAAGAATTGAAAAAATGATCTCTATTTTTTTCCCCAGATCTATGCTCTATACATTTGTTGAATAACGATTAAGAATTGCTAAAATTGGAAAGATATACTTTCATTTATCTTCACTTTCAAAAGTTGAATAAGTTGAATTTAGGTGGAGAGCTAGGTGGAGAATTTTCTGTGGAAGTCTAGGAGAACATTAAGCCTTTGATGAAAACTTTGTTTTTTGATGCATAGGCAAGAAACAACTAAGGATTTATAAAAATCACATATATCAAAACCCAGCAATAAAACTGAAGACATGCTTAATTAGAGAAGCGTACATAAGCTTTTTTGGCTAGTTCCACGATGATTACAAGGTGTTAGAATCATAGAATATAGACTGCAGATTTTTGTTTGGTACACTGCCAGAAACTACAGGGTCGAAAGAACATCTCTATTTACCTATATTCTCATGATTTTGTTATCCAGTCTCAGGCTATTGGATCATTTGTGGAGATTCACCTTCTATTTCTAATTCTTTGGTTCAGATTAATTCTTCGAATAAAAATATTATTGACTAAAGGTAAACTTTGGGATTCAGTAGGTTATGAATGCAGGTGGTAGAGAAGGTAGAGCATCAGGAAGTTAGTTTGCCTGACTAAAACCTAGAAATAAATTAAACTTAATATGTCATATATTATTTAGAATACTTAAACATATTTATTCATTATATCTGAAAATGTGTTCAGAATCTCACTTATTTTAACATCTGTTCTATATGTAGCAGACATCATATATATTTTTATATTAATTTTTTATATTTTTATATTTCACATCCAGAGATTCTTCATTTTCTTGCAATCTCTACATCTTTGAATTGGGTCACTTTCATCAATATTTCACACCTGAAATGGCAAGTTAATATTATTGATGGTGGCAATGAGTTATGATTTGAATACCCTGATATCTTCTATAGGTGAACCATAGTTTACAAGCAGTGTTATCAGTAATATTCTTTGGCAGCTAAATGTTTTAAATTGTCTTCTTATAAACAGATAACCTATACATACTGTGAATTTCCATGTTATCATAATTGATATTTATAACCATGAACTATTTTAATTATAATGTATCAACAATAAGGCAATATCTAGAATTACTACCATGCTAAGTGTTTGTAATTTTTCAGAGGTTCAAATAAATACAGGGTCCTCATCATGGGATCAAAGGAAGGAATAAGGGAGGCATTCTAGATTCTAGGTTGAAAATACTAAAAATTGATTTGATATCAAATTTAAGGAGAAAATATGCTGTAAGAAAACGCACTTTTCAGGATTAAAGTCAGCATTTGTTTCTTAATAGCATTTGTGGTTTCCCAGCTTTTCAAATGTAGCAAATTAATTTCAAATCATTTGTTCTTCCAAGTGCCATTGTGTATTGTATTTCTTTTTTCATGTTCTTTTGGATAACATTTGAGAAAAAATAAGACTACAACAGTCAATGATTACGCTTGGGATGGAAGACAGTTGTAAGACCAAGAAACAGGTGGAGCAAAATATTCACTTTTTGTGCCACCATTTTGTAGCTGCTCAAAAAAAAATAGCAAATGGTGGATATTGTTTCTTTACAAAAAATGGTTCTGTACTGGATCCATCTGTGAAGTATAAACATGTCATCAGCACTCATTTTCCATCTCCAAAAAACATTCCCCATGTCCATATTTGATTTTCAAGTGCATCTGTGCACTGATGGAAACCCTCCCAACATGCTGCCACACAATTGCAAAACCCACACATTTCTGTCTTTGAATCAAGCTTTCATGAGTGCCTGGCCTCCCCTGGGTACATGCTTGTGTCGAAGTTGCAAAGGCTCTCAGGGTGACCCCAATAAAAAGAGCTTCGTTGTCCACGGTAAGGTTCAGTTACTCCTTTCAGGGAGGTGATTTTTTCCATAAAGATTTTTCGACTTTATTCAAAACATTTTTTGTGTGTGTGTGGGTATCTTAGAATTCCTCTTTTTATCCCCATGCAATAGTTCCCTAATTATTAGTACTCATCCTGTTGAGTTTCTCAGTGACTGAATTCACATTTAAGAAAGTGAAGATCTTGATATTAGTTTGGTTGTTCAGGATGTTTACATAGAAAAAGCGGGGAGTTCATCTCGGAAAGTTGACAGGCAACTATCCTGAATCCTAGGAGTCCCTAGTGTCACTGATGATCGCATAACCTGAAAGGATTTAAAACATCCCAGAGGAAGTTCAGTCTCTTCCTAAAAAACACATTCAGCAGCAAGCTCCTTGGTAAAGAAAGACATTTTATTTTACCTCGTTATTTTCCCTACCCAGTACTAGAGTTACCTTTGCTATAGGGCAATGGAGTAAGCCTTGCCTGTCGTTTTTAATCAGGTTGTTTTAGGTAATTTCTGAATTGTTTATCAATAGGTGCAGCAAGTGTCACTAGCTTTTCTCATCAAACCAGGTCTGACAAAGCAGCACAGTGCATGGGAAAGAGGCAGCTAGGTGAAACTAATGTCATAGAAGTTTGATTCATTAGGAGCTTATTGTTAACGGCGATGTCTGATTGTAAAGGTTCAGTCAAGCAAAAGAGTGCAGAGTAATCAGTCGGATTTATAGTTTGCAGGGCTCAGAAAAAAATCAACATAAACCTCTGGATATAGCAGAAACAGAAAAATCCCCTTTGGGCAGCCCTAACCTGGAACCAGCCAAATAAGGTCATGCTACATGAAGGTTTCCTGTTAGGTGATGGGAGATAGAGGCGGATTAGAGCCATATGGCACGGCCTATCATACCTTCTGACTTAAGATAACAAAGCCAAGCTTTGTGCTTAGCTGTTTTTGACTGACATCATCAATTTTATTTTATGTTGGTCACCTCCGGTAACAGGAAAAAATGGCCTAGGGTTGATAACACATGTCTTCTTTTTTTTTTCTCTTTTACTATTAAGATGCCTGGAAGCTAGTTTTGTGCTGTTAAAAATTTCAAAGAATTAGTAGCTTACTCTTCTATCACCCATCCTCCAGCAACTGTCAGCCCCCACTGCCCCTTGTTTTCAGTTTGTTCCTTGCAAATGAGAGGCAGCCTTATTCAGAACCAGATGTAAGACTCCTAGAGAATGAGCATAAGCTGGTGTACTTTAAGCCTAATGGGAAGTTTTATATGCAAGGGCCTTGAACTGATTAGTATAATTCCCTCTTTAATACAGCTGTCCCTCCAGATTAAGGTAAACCAAATGTTGCAATCAGAGATTAGTGTACCTTGCCAGTTATTAACATCCCCGGGTGCTCAGCAAGCACGTCAGATGCTAATGCTGTGGATTTATTTGCCACTTCCCCACTGTAACCTGAACTTCTGCACCTGTCAAAGCATTCCAGTGAAGAGAGGGGCATTATTGGAAAGCAAAAGTTATATACCTGTACACCTGTTTTGTTTTGTCACAGCTCAGATTTTCTTTTGGTGTGCCAAGATTGCCAGGTGCTTTAATCTGCTACTCTTCTGGTTTTGTAAAGAAAGTCTTGCTCTGCTGAAGTGCATTTGTTACTTTCATATACTTTCTTCTATGTAACCCGGGTGCTACTTACCTAAACTTGAGTGTGTGTCTGTGTGTGTTTTCTTTTACAAGGGCTGTATCTGTAAAGGGTGCAGTTCCTTTCCCAGAAAACTCCACACCTATGTCTTCTGTGTCCCTCAGCTTTGGCAGTCTCTTAGTCACAAGGTGGGTTTCACAGCTGTAATAAATTTGGCAGGATATCCTGCTTTCTTGCAACCCAGATGTCAAGAAAGACAAAGTCCTGACTATCTCAGAAAGATCAGGCTATGTTTCTTTTCCTCCTCAACCCCCACCCGGGTCATGTTTGAGCTGAATATATACAATAAACATACCAGAGAAGCTAGGTATAGTAACCCAGGATTTGTCTTTTGGCTGGTAAAGTTGGTCCAGACCGAATATTCCTGGCTTGTTTTGTATTAGTCTAGAAGGTATATCGACACGTAAAGGAAAATAATGGTAAGTTTGAGGAAGAGCCGTTGTGATTTTTATCAGCATCTTTTATTACTCAGAGATTGAGAATCAAAAAGCACTTACTGTGAAAAATGCATAGTTTTCTAAGTAACCACTAGGGTCATCTCAGGGTCTGATTTTTGTTTGTTTGTTATAATATGTGGGACTTAAAGCTTGTAGCTATGCAATTACAGAGCAGTCACCTGATGCCAGGCATGGTGGGGAAATACCAGCCTCCCCTAAATTTTGTCACAGGTAGGAAGGAGCCCCAGTTTCCTAGCTATCCTGTGACACTGGAAGCAATTAATGGTTCAAGGTAGTTGCCAGTGGATGGGAGAACATTTCTTTCCCCCAACTCCATCTTCGTATTTGCACATTGATTGCCTGGTGCAGAGTTTCCACGTATTATAGCTTAATTGCAGATTTTTTTAAAAGACAAAAATATGTTCATATCTTAGGAATTATGTCTTGCAGCCTACTAAATATGCTAATGCAGCACTAAGCAGGGATAAAGTTCTTGCCATACCCCCCAACAGTTGCGTGGAGTCCGCTGCCAAGTGATTGTTAATTGTGAAGCACAAGCAGGCTTTGCAATCCATCTTAATTGTCATACTTACTTCGGGTTTCGTGATAAGGCTCGATGTTCTGTTTAAAGTGACAACGTTGACAAGGGGAAAGGGTGTGGGCCTGAGCCTGTGGTTCTGAAGGGGTTGTGTGCTCTGACCTGCCAAAGGTTGATACGGACTGTCTGTGAGGGGATTGTAGTTGTCATGGGGTCCCCAGGCAGTTGAATGGAGAGACTGCCTATCCTGCTTTTTCCTGTTAGGATCCTGACACGTGGAGCATTGATGAACTCAGCACAACATTGAATGGGAGCTTTTTGGCAGCTGAGACACTGGGGCTAAGCTGCAGGTCAGAGATAACACCAGTGCGGATCTCCTCCTGCACAGTTACCAGTGCGCTTTCTTCCCTCCTGAGTGCAGGAAATGGCTCATGTTAAATATGTTCTCTTTTCAGTTTTCCTTTCTTCTAAAATAGAGCTTGACAGATTGGACTTTTCAGCTCCCCCCTTTTTCACCACCTCTGCTGTCTACCTTAGAAATACTCTTCAGGAAGCAGGAGTTAATCTTGGTGAGGAAACGATAAGGTGATTCTTGATTTTTAGGGAAAAGCAGAAGGATATGACTGCCTCGTTACTGCACATAAACTTGTAGCTCGCCACCTTTTAGGCTTTCCTTAGCTATGCCCTTCACGTCTCTTCAGTATAGACCAGAAGAGTAATTGAGTGAAGGGTCCACTAACCAGCAGAATGTCAGAGAACACCATGTCACTTTAGAGAGTATTACAGAAGAGGAGGAAAACATTTGGGAGTGAATGCTAACTTACAGAAAGTTTTTTTTCCAATACTTATGTGCCCCTTATCCGAGTGGTGCATCACTGCTGAAACAAAAATGCTTGTGCAACGTGTTCAATGCAGTTGAGTTTTGCAGGTTTCTGAGCTATGGAGAACAAAGAGAAACTGACAGCCAGTTACTCTAGTAATCTTTTGGCAACATCCTGTACTCCTAAGAGAAATGTAGAAAGAATTCTATCGAACTTAGTATCTGCTCTAAACTTACCGTGGAAAGAAAGGGTATTTGAAATCCATCCTTGTGTGGCATCGATTAATGACTGTGAAACTAATAAATTGAAACCACCCCCAAACTAAGTCAGATTCTGACTGGTTATACGTGCATAGCTTCAGTGAGGACTGGATGTTTTCTTTTGATGCCCTGTGATGCAAAAAGGATGGGTATGAGGGTGAGTGTGTATGAGAGTGTGTGTGTGTGTGTGTGTGTGTGCATGAGCACATGCAGGTAGAGAGGATGGAATAAGGAAAGGGAGTGAGGTGGAGAGAAATGGATAGGAATAGGGAAAGCCTTCTTGTCAAGGTTCCATAAGCATAAGAAAATCAAAGGGTTGTGGGTGGAAGTGAGAGTAATAGTGCTGTTGGAACGGGCAGGGTGATGCCACCTTTTGATCTCTGTTACGTTTTACCAATTTCATGAACCCTTTCAGTCTCTTGAGGGTATATAGCAAAGCTGAGAGAGAGAGAATGAGCAAGTGAGATATATAGGAGCTAAATATGGTTAGCCAATAACCCTGAGGAGAATGATTCAGGTTTGGAACTCCATCAGAATTTGCTCTGATGCAGGGTAGTGGTGCCAGCCCTTCCATTATAAAATAATTTTCCAGGCTTCCAATAATCCTGTATAGTCCCATCCTCTTTGAGTGATTGAGGCTAGGCGATTCCTGTGCTCAGGCTGAACACCTCTCTGGTTATTGCTAGTGGGAGCCTTCCAAGGATCTCTGAATTTGCCCAACTTAACTTCAGGGAGAATAGCCAGAACTGGATAATCTCTGGACCGCAGTGAAATAATGGATGTAAAGTGATAGTACAGTAGCCGGCACAAGGAGGTGCTGGGTAAATCCTCATGATGCCTCTTCTTGAGGAAAGAAGCTGGTGAATTTCTCATTGACTCCTTCCTTTGGTTGTGTTGGATGGCTGCAGCACTGCCTGAGGAGTTCTGAGAGCCTGTAGGGGCCCCTATCCAGAATGGAGGGTTTAAGTTTGGTTGTGTTTTCCATCTGCTTGGTCTAGAGCTAGTGTGAATGTGTGAATGTTTGGATTGACCCAAACCAATCCTAGATATCTGTGGTTGCATGTCATTGTCATGAGGTCAAAGGGGGATAGCTATCTATACAAACATGAATTGAAGAGCCTGGAAAAACCCATATACCCTCTATGCCCTCCATGGCACCTGCTATCCTGATATTTCTGCCAGTAAAATAATTCTTCTGAGTTAAAGGGAGTGTTCCTGCTGTTCCTCTTTATGGTGCAATTATGGTACTAGAGAGAGGTCACCGTTTATTAGGATGGTACATCTTCTAAGACACAGATGGGTCAAGGAAGTTGCTAGGTTGGGGTTTGTATTCCCCCAAATAATTTTGGATCAAGATATAAAGACATCAGGAGAATTCCTCGTCAGCTTTGTAAAACAGTTAAAGCTTAATTTTGGGTCTTCTCTTCCTTTTCAATAAGACTTTTCATTTCTGAGCAGCCGGCCGCAGCCTATGAGAAAACTGCCTGTGCCATGTTGACTTTCAGCTCTGCAGGGTCTTTCACTGAGAAGAAGCTAGGTTGAGAATTCTCAAATGCTTTCTCCCCCAGAATGTACGTTCATACCTGGGGCACTTCCTTGGATATACTTTGATTTTGACAGTGGTACAGTAGGCATTGTTTTAAACCTTTATTTTAAACTATATCTCTTTTTAGTAACATATCTTTTCCTGAGATTCTGCTATGTCCCCTTGGGAAAGCATAACCCTTTCCCTCTTTTCTGGTCTCCACCTTCACATTCCAAAATGATCCTCTTAGAGCTGCTACCTTAAGCAATAGTCTAATTATCTGTTATTTCTTCTTTCACATGGTTTGTGTGCCCTTTTCTCTTTTCCTAAGAGCCTTACTCCCTGTAAGTATTTATATATATGTGTGTGTTTGTATGCACATACACAGATGTGTGTGTGTACATACACAAATACATATATACAAATACATCTATATATATGTATAAGTGTGTGTGTATGTATGAATATGTGTGTGCATATGTGTGAGTATTATACATATCTGTAAATGAGAAGCAAACCTATCCTGTGTGGTTTGAAGTAGGTTTGGGTTAAATGGCTGTTTTAAAAATATGAAAATTTTTAAGTCACCAATGAGCCTTCTCTGTTTTGGCTATGCAATTTTAATATTTTTTCTTTATATGGCACATGATTTTCATCCTTGGCTTTCCTTAGTTCAAAAAATATGTGTATTTTCTTTTTCACTGCACTGGTTTACATATTTACTGTAGAATGTTTGGAAATATGGAGAATTATAGAAGAGAATAACTCATCCATAATTCCACCATCTAGAGTTAACCATCATTGCAATTTGGTTGTATTTTCCTACCTCCTGGCTTATGTTATGTATTGAGAATGCTTTGGTTACTTCATAATCTTTTAATTGTTTTTCACTTTCATTTTCAGACTTTTAATTCTCTAAGTTCTCCCTGTTCCTTTTATGTTGATGGGTCCCAAGTGGGACCAATGTAAGACTTAAGTATCTAATGCTTGATCTGGTTTGCATTCTGGAAAGGTTAACTCACAGCCTCTACATACTATATTTTGAAACTCTTAATATGCATTTTCCTGCTCTGAATCAGTGATTTATTTTTTGATCTTTGTTAATACTTCTTTTCAAGCCTGAAACAAAAGAAATTATCTAAAAATAGCCAAAGACCATCATCCATGACTTTAAAGTAGCATTGGCCAATAGGTTGACACCTTTGATCCTTAGGTAAAAAGTTACAGTTCTTTTGTTGACTCTTCAAAAGGAGGAAGTTTGGACAAATTATACAGTTGATGCTATTTTGTGCATGAAGGAACCTTCTTTTGACAGCTAGTAAACACGTTTTAATTTTTTTTTTTTTGTAAAGAAACTTATTCATTTAACATTTATTGTGCTAACCCTTTCTATGTGGCAAGGTGCTGTGTAGACGTGGGGATCCAGCAGTACACAAATCAGACCAAAATCTACCCTTGTGGGAGAGTTCTACTTTAAAAACATAGTAAAGTTTTTAAATTTTCTACCTAAATTTCCACTTAAAAAAGCAATTGTACTTCATTTCCTAAATTCAGCGTCAGTTTTGAAGAGGGCGTGGAGGGTGGGGGAGGGAAAAAGTTATATATTTGCAATATTACTGTAATATCAAATGTCTTTCTTCCCAGAGACCTGTCTCACTCATTTCTTTGCTTTCATGTTCCAATTTTCAACAGATAAAAAAGCAAGCAAATGCAGTGACAAAGATCAATCTTGATGAATGAAGAGTAAATTCTCTTAATATTAACATACTTTGCTTTTTTTGAGCAGAGGGATAGAAAAACAGGAGAGGTGAGAGCAAATAAATACTTACAATTATTTGGAAGAGCAAATGTAAAATTAGGAAGAGATCTACTTAGAATTCACTCTAAATAGAGCTGACCAGTTTTGTATTTGAGATTATGGGCTTTGCCACTTAGTTAACGTGAATATTAATGGAGAAATAACTGTTAGTAGCTAAGCAGAGGAATAATGCATGTGGCAGAAGACATTGGTCAAAAATTTATATAAATCAAATGCATAATCTGTGGAATTCCTACTAGATGTGAGGTCACTGAAGGTATAAGAAAAAGTAAGTAGAAATTAAGAAACAGAGCAGGCAGCAGTTATCTCGGTGGTTTCATTACCCATTTGTTTCAGTTTGAGTGTATTTTAGGGAGTTTTTCAATCAGACATCAGGAGAGATGAATTTTACAGATAGAATTAGATAAGTTTTTATCAGAATTCAGGATATGCCATAGGCAGTTGGATTGTGAATGGAAATATTGAGAGTTTAAATGGATGCTACAGGAGAAATTATCCTGGATTCTTGAGTTTGCATGTAAGAATGGAGTGTTTTTTACTTTTTTTAGAGGATGATGAAACAAGTTTAACTCAACCGAGAAAAGAAGAATGTGGATTGGAGACAAGAACTTGTGCAGTTAAATAACTCACTCTGTGGAATAGAACATAGTTGCTGACTAGCAACTGGAGAGGCAGACTGTCAGCTAGAAGGATTGACCAAATTATTCACAAATGCTGGAAGGCTCAGAAGAAGAAGAAAGGAAAGAAAGGAGGGAAGAAATGAAAGATGAAAAGGAGAAAAAAGAAAGAGAAAAATGAACAAAGGAGAACTATAATAGACTATATTAAGAGTTTTGATACCAGCTCATCACAAGGGAAAAATAATATTCTTTATGCAAGGTTGTGTGATTTATATCTGTAATTATTTGAGCATGGGATAACCTAGGAACAAAGAATATAATAAAATTATGTTTAATAGAAACAGTAGGAAATCCTTTCTAACTTACGTGATACTTTGTGAAGAAAGATATAGAGATTCCATGTTTATCTTTTAATCTAGTTTTTATCCCTATTTTAGCATATTGTGTTTAGTTTTTTTTTTTTAAATCAAGCTACAATCAACCCTTGATTTAGTGTCAAATCCATATTCTTTCCCTTGATTTCTCATTAGATTCTGTCCTTGTCATATCTCAAAGCCAATCAAGATCTACTTGTTCATGGAAGGTTTCCTTTCTTATATGAAATGAGATACAATACTTTTCATAACCCTTTAGAGACATGAATGTTTTTTCTTATTTTTTATGGTCATGACCATAGTCTTTCTTATTCTGTGTGAAAGCAGAGTGTCTCCATATTTACAAAATGTGTACAAAACATTCAGCATGGTGTGCTGCATACATGCTTTGTCCAATAAATATTAATTGATGTTTGATTAGAGAGTACATGTCACTAATGAGAACCTCCCGCCTACTCCAGGTCTTCAGAGGCCTGAAGATTCTTGTGAGCTGGGAGGATGCCCTGTTGTGGCTATTCCTATGTTTATGTTAAATGAAAAGATTGTTTTCCTTTTTAAAAGTAGCAATGCTGGTGAATTTAGCATGATGTATGCATTGCTGATATGGAGTATTCAAGAGTTTCATAATTCAGAAAATTAAAAAATTAAAAACATACTGTATACTACATATATACAGTGTATATGGTATACGTATATATAAAAATACAGTCTGTATTATATATATGCAAACACATATATTTAATGTAGTATTTAGGCCTACTGTACTATCTGGAATTTTAAAATAAGAAAAGATATTCTACTTTACAGGGGATAAATCTATTTGGGTAGAGGGATTGAATAACCCTTAAAATAGTATACTTTATGTTCACTGTTCATTCATCAATAAATATTCCTAAAATACCTGTCAAACACAAAGATGAAGAAAGCTGCATTAGATTCTCAGAGAGCTTTTAATCTGGTGGGTAAAAGGCAACTACATTACAATGAACACAGTTATTTTCACAAGAGAGCTGAAGAATGCTGAAATAAAAATGACAAAAAAATATCTAATATCTTATAAGAGTCCTTATTACGTGGCAGGCACTTTTACTCTCCCCCACTTTCTAGATGAAGAAACCGAGACCTATACCTTTTAATAAGCTACCTGAGGGTGCACACATAGGACGTGGCAGAGGTGGGCATGTTTACTAGGACAATCTAAGCACAAAGCTGGAGGTGCCAACCTTTATACTCCACTGCCTCCTAGGGGATGGCGATGGAGAAATCACGTCTAATTGGGGTGGGGGTCCAGAATGGTTTCTTGAAAAGGGGACCCTTGATCTGCGTCTTAAGAGATTTGCAAGATTATGATACAAAGAACTATGGGAAGGGAATGCCAGTTAGAGAGTGTGTAGGAGGTGAGGAGGTGGGGCAAAGTTCAGGCTTGGAAACAGAGCCCAGTGGGACATCAGGAATAAGCCAGGGATACATCTGGGAGGTGGGGCAGTGGGGGGCTGAAAAGGGAGGAAAGCCAAGGATGCTTGTCTAAATTCAGTAGGATCTGAGTATAAAATAGAGTAAAAGATTCATTATAAAATCTGAAAAATTAGTATTAATGAGGGATAATTATAAAGATGAGAGTTTCTAATGGTAAAGGCTTTTTAGAGGAACTAGAGTTTAAGCTGAAGTTTGGAATTGGTGAGAATGAAGTAGAAAAGCAAGCCAGCAAGCTAGAATATTGTGAACTACATAGGAGACTACAACACACAGAAAAAATGAGGAGAGCTGAAAAAAAGGTCAATTTTTCATAAATTCAAGGACTGTGAGGAATGAGTTTGAATAAATAAATTTCCACCCTTCTCAACTTCTATTCCGCCCAGTCTCCTCCATCTTAGTTAATGGCTGGCCATCCACTTAGTTTTCAAGTTCAAAATATGATAGTTAATTTTGATCCTCTTTTTTACCCCAAAATATATCCTGAATTTTCTGCTTCAGTTCTTACCTCACTTCATTAGACTCTGCAGAGAGCCCACACTCTGCTCTTTTGAAGACCTCAATTAGGTCACATCACTTCCTTGTTTAATATTCTCCAAAGGCTGCCCATTGCATATAGAATAAATACCAAACTCCAAGTGCATCAAATTTCCAGCCTTACTTCACTTTGTTTTTCCATTATGCTTCAGACTTCCCTCCTCCTTACTGTTCCTTGACTCACCAAGCTCATTCTCACTTTAGGGCATTTTTACTAATTTCTTTTTTTTTTTTTTTTTTTAATTTATTTATTATGATTGGATCTCTTTTCCAGCAGAGAACCAGCTCAAGCCTTAGAGAGCCCTTCCCTGGTGAACCAATCTAAAATGTTACGTCTATGACTGTTTTTTTCTTGCTTGTTAAGAAGCAGGACACTGTCTTCATATTTAGAAAATTTTATTCAAATCAGTCTTTATTGCTCTACACAATTATATTTTCTTCACAGTTCTTATAATTTTCTGAAATTGTATATATATATTATATCTCTCTGAATGAGAATTTCAGCTCCAGAAGACAGGACTTGCTTTGTCTAGTCCAGGGCTGCAAACTCATTGCCCAGCAATGTGCTTTGAACATAGTAGATGCTGAATAAATACTTGTTAAGTGGATGAAGAATGAATGAAAAGTATGGGGGTGAGGATGGCTTGGACAATGGGTAGAAGTTTATATTTTATCCAATAAATGATATAGATTGTAAAAGAATGTTCTATTTTCTAAATATATTTTGCTTCAGTAATTATTCAAATTGCTTTCTTTTTTTCATACTGGCTTACTTATAGTGGAGTAGGTGGACTCAAAGCATTTCTTTTTATGTTGCAAGGGAAAACAAGCCTGAGATTAAAAAGGGAAAAATGGTCCTAGTTAATCCACAGGGTGGGTGGGAGCCCAGCCAGAATGCTCTTTGGACTCCAGACATTTTAATGACAGTAACCCTAGAGTATAATATTGGGGAGGTCAGCTGAGATGAGCTTGTGACATGTGCAATCCCTCTCCATGTGTTTGATTTTTCTACAGTATTTCCTGGTGACATTTCAATTTGAATGGGAAATGACCTCCTTGTTCCCAGTTCCATTCCCAACCAGTGTAAGATTGTTCCTTCCACAGATTTTGGTGTGTTTTGTCCAGTATAGTTCTCAACAGATGGAGTTTTTGAGTTTATTTTCTAGTTGAAATAGTGGTTTCAAGACAAGGGAGAATGTGTAGGAGCTATTTATTTTCACTTTTTTAAAGGAATACCTTTCTGGCAAATAAGCAAGTAAATAAGCATGCAGAATCGACAGCTTTCTTGGAAGGAGTCCTGTGCTCTAGGTATGGGAGAATTCCTTTGGCCAGCCTTCACTTCCCCTCACTGTTCTCACACTTGTGTTGGCACAGTTGGTGGATTTTATTATTAGCAGTGTGTTGTACGAGCCGTTCATTCATGGAATATGGCCCTGGAAGATGAATCTTAATGTGAAAATAAAATTATCTTTGTTTATCCTTGACGTTGGGGGCATCTGACATAATGGAAGAGCATCTCTAAACAGAAAGACCTAAATTCAGAAGAAAAGGAAGAGAAAAGGTGAAGGGAGAGAGTTCTCAGTGGAAAAAGTTAGAACTGAAAAATTAAGATTTTGTTTTGTGTGATGCTAGTTGCCTTGCCAGTCTCAAGCTGGCACTGTGGGCTTGCTGAAGCTGCTGAGCCTAAGCTGAAGAGAGGAGACAGTTTGCTTCAGTTTTATTGCCCGGCCTCACCATGAGTCTCAATATGTTTTTGATTTTGTATTTTAAAAATAAGGTGAATGATCTCAAAAGGAAATCATTGCAGGCAATTTTATTCTTTGCTTTTTCTAATGGACAATTAAAAAACAATCCTGGTTCTATTCCAGAGATTTTCTCATTTCTTAGGATAACTGTAATTTAGGCAAATATAATATTATAATAGTGTTATTAGATATTATCGTGTTTATTTTATGTATAAAAATGTGTGACACACCTTATTTGTATTCTTTTTGAGGAAATGTCCTGGAATGAGTTTTGTCCTGGTTCCTTTTTGTGCCTGTCACAAGGTGTGTGTTAGAATTTAAGTTCCTAGGAATAAGAATAACATTTCTTTTTTTAGGGGAGAGCATAATGATTTTGAGCTTTGTGCAATTTCAATAGGCTATTGTTGCTTGTTTTTCTACAACTCTCCAGCCTACCAAGTCCCACTGTGACACACTTCCTACCTTCAATGACAAATATTTATATTTCAAATTAAAAGAAATTAAAATTAATTTTCTTCTGAAAATTTTTTGGAATTTTTTTCCCCTAAGATCTATGAGGTAATTGGAGATACCCCAGGCTATCACAAAAGCAGAGCCTGGAAATCAATGCTCTAGTGATTAGCACTTTGTAAGCCTTCAAAAAAATAATAAAACTAGGATAGATTGCTTAATTTCTGGTGGGTGGATTCACTTTAGTATAATGTAATGTGCTAACAAATGCTTAGAGAGGAGATTGTGGATCCAGAAAGATGACTTTTACATAAGGCTTTTATCCAAATTAATTCAAAGAGTAAGAGGAACAGTTGTGTACTGGGGCAGAAGGAATAAGGTGACTAAATTAAATGATAGAGAAATCTCCAGAAAAAAAAGTCTTACGTCAACCCAATCTTAACAATAAAATTCTCATCACTGAAATCAGTAATCCTGTAATAAATGCATAGTAACTTGAAAAGCGATTCTTTAATTAAGCGTTTTTCATATGGTTGGCTATGTACCGAATATTGAAATCCAGTACTGCTTTCTTTTACTTTTAAGTTCTCTTCTGTTTCTGTAGAGAATCTTGAATGAGAAGGATAAAAAAAAAAAAGTAATTTGCAAATAAATTCACCTGCTGAATTTGTGCCTGAAGCCTACTATATTTACCTAATTCATTTTTGGCTCTTGCTGAACTCTAGCCATGGCGACACACTGAGAAATCAATGCCAAGTTCTCCTGGGTTGCTGGAACGATTGTATGAGGCAGTGGTGAAAGAGTAAGGGGAATGCACGCTGCAGGGTTTGGGTCTCACTCTATAGGGGGTCTCCGAAGTTGGTCTCCAACAGTGCCTGGAGAGCCTTTGTGTGGTCTGGCAAGTTGGGACGGCCAGCCTGTTGCCATTTCATGGATCCAGGAAAGCAACTTGGTCCCTGTCCACATTCAGAGTGGGGCCCAACCCTCTGCTAGTTCTGAACCGAGAGACTGTACCATTTAGTAATTTGATCCCAAAACTTCAATCAGCTGTGTGGCTTTCTGAGATAGATTAAGGAAATTTTTAAGGTTTCATAGGTCTGTAACTCACAGATCTACAACGGCATATACAGCTTGAAAAGACATTGGGGTAAGTAAACAGGTAGACTGATGGAGGACATGCTACCCTGAAAACACTTCTGTTTGCTAGGGTGAGTGTCTTTTGGAAGGCATGTCAGTTTGGGCTTCATGAGGTTTTTGCCTGGTGGTCTGCAGGACAATTTGAATCTCAAAAGATGTGCTAGGCTGCCCTTTTGCTTCCAAAACCTCTGGAAGTTGCACTGATATGAAAGAAGTTTCCAACACCTGGTTAATAAAGGTAGCACTAGGTTAAAGCTCCACTAGATATGAATATATTTTCCCTATAATTTTTTTCTGAGGAATGAGTCTTTACTTCCCTTAAAAGAGAATGTCTAATATTATTTGAAAAGGGGCCCTTTCTCTGTTAACCTTTCCTCATTTTTACCATCTAGGCCTCCAGGTACAGAGATAGAGGAAAGAATGGTCCTGAAGTTTCTGGCCTCTACATCCTATCCCTCATTCATTTATTTTTCTTCCTGTGGTTACTTTTGGTTCATGTAGTTTACCTCTTAGCTTTCTTTTATTCTTTTATTTTATATATTTTGTATATATTTATATATTTAGAATTTGCTTGGAGTGCAGAATATGATTCAAACTTGAAAGGGAGCAAAACTAAGTAAGTTAATGATAAGTAGCTCCTTCTCTCCTATTGCAAAATGACTCAGAAGGGGTGCAACGGAACCTTTTGATCAGTTCCACTCTGCTCTGGATGTGTCCAATTCCAGGACTCGAGCCTTTCTTGAGACTGCATATTTTTCAAACAGATTGTATGGAGAGTCAGAACAGTCACTATAGAAATGTTAGTCAGAGAGGGAACTGAGGAACATATGGGCAAATAGGTGAAAATCCAGCCCCCTCCTGGAAAAACAAAGCCCCAGCTGCACTGTCATTTACGTATCACTTAAATGTGAGTTTGTTACTCAACCTCCCTGCCTCTCTGTTTCCTCATCTGTAGAATGGAGATAAGATTTGCTCCCTTTCTACCTCACCAGGATCTGTGAAGATTAGATAATGGCCATAAAGTCCTTATACAAAGGTGCAGACATTATCATAAACAAGGAGATTAGTCAACAAATAAAAAAAGAAAATATTTAAAGGACCCCCCCCAAAAGTGTGTTGCCTAATAATTTTGAATTAACATCAGTAGTTTGCAGTCTAATCCATTCGAAGTTTGGTTTGGCTGTAAAAAGTTAAGTGTCAGTGTTTGATCTTTCTATTTATTTATAAGGTTAAAAAAATTGTTTGATAGTGAACATTTGTATTAACAAAAACAAAGCAGGCTTTGAATTTGAAACAGGTTTTATTTGAAAAAGAAGGTGAAGGCGAAGGTCTCTAGAAACATATGTGCCACGGAGGAATATTTGCATATATTTGATCTGCAAGCATGCTTCAGTGATTTTCTCAGTATACCTTGGAGTTCAAGTTGTAGCAAAGAGCTGTTGCCATCACCCAGCAACATAGTGTGCTCTCTCCAGCTTTAGTACGGCATACAGCGACAACTTCATTTTTAACGTTAAAAAAAAAATCCTCTTCACTTAATTCAGACAGTGACCTGCAGGCTGCATTCTGATTGAAGGAGCCATTCAGAATACTTCCAGACAAAAGCTGGGCTTTTTCCTAGCAACCAGATCAAAGCCAAATCTCCCAGAATAGCTCCCTCCAAGGTTTCGTTTGGCGCATAGGTTCACAAGGCCTCTAAGGCTGGTGGTGTCCAGTGTGAACTTCTCTCTCAAACTGAAATGGAAAGGAAAACTCCTGAGGAATTTTCACAGACTCTGGAAACGGGCGAGCTTTGCGAGAACACTTAATCTTGGGAGAACATGGTGGTCATTTGGAGCATCCCTAACTTTGTTATCGCCTGCATCTGCCTGTACATTCTGTGGGACTCCCACAGAATGAGGTCTCTGTTTCCTTTCTGCCACTACCTAATATCAGCTATGCCCAGGAGCCGGCTGATGAAGACTTCCTGTTTGTTTTGAGTCACTGTTAAAGTGATAAATATACTTTAGCTTTCTGCTCAGAGAGGAAAGAAACCAGCTGCCCTGAACTAAAGAGAAAAATGCAGAAATTCCCCTGAACGGCCTTGTTATCGAGGAGTTTCAAGGGCAGCGTAAAAATGAAAACTATCAGCCTGGCAAAGTAAATAATTTCCATATTAAAGCATCTTGCTGCATGCATAGACCTGAGTTGTTTGTCTTTAATCACTTAGGCGAACGATGCCTTTTTCACTCTCTAAGACTAATTCAGCACTGTTTAGAAAATTTTTAAAATGTAAACTTACACTACAGAGTGATGGTTGGCTGTATAAATAAACAATTACAGTTGTGGTTTTTTGATCTGACCACAGGCTTTTAATGCCATTTTTGCATGAACATATAATGCTTCTGGATAAACAATAATGTTTACATTTCCAGTGGCATCTGATGTTGCACTGAGTAATATACATACGTGATTATTTGGATATAGGGTAACTCAAGAACAAAAGAATATTATGAAATTATTTAAAACGAAAACAACAGAAAATCCTTTATAGCTTAAATGGCACTTCTTATATGAAGCTGTAGAAATTTAAAGTTGTCTTTTAATCTCATCTTTGTCCTTTTATTTTGAACAGGTTTAGGATTTGATGAACAGTTTCCTTTGCATGGAATTACTGACCCTGAAGACAGTGAATTTAGGAAGCGTTACTGATCTGTCTTGACCACTGAGTTTTGATTTCTGTTGTTATTATTATTATTATTATTGTTTTAAAAAGCTCAGCATAGACTCGTCTTCTAGAAGCTGTGAGTTGGAAAAGATGGCAACAACTTATGTGCACTGGGATTGAGTATGAATCGGTTATTTCCTTCCAAAGGTTATGGTTTCTTAAAACAATTTCTCACAGTAGATAAGGAAGAATTTACTAATAATCCAGAAGAAGTCTTTTGTCCAGGATAAAGATATTGTTTAGCAAGCAAATTCCAAATAAAATTGGCATTAACAGTTTTATGCTGTTAAATGAGTGATACAGATAGGGAGGCAGTTCTGTATATCTCCGCCTGACGGCAATGTATCTGGTCTTACTTGAGACTTGAAAATGCACACGAGTAGTTGCATATGAAGAAGCTTCCCCAACATCTTGGAGTCAATGATTAGGACGGTAACACAGGGGCCTCCTGGATGAGAGAATGACACTATTAAAGGCTTGATGGAGCCTGGGTCCTTATCATCTGAAAGCTCATATTTAGAAATATGAGCATGACATTGGCAACATTGGTGAACATGCATTTAGAAATGCTCAAGAATAGTTAAAACAAGTCCAATATATCAAACATTGTTTTTACTCCATAAATAAGTGGTTGTGGCTGAGCTTTTTAAAGATAGTCTCACTTTACTGATATGAGGAGGAGGAAAGGAGAAAAATTATAAAACATGCTTGAGGATGGAAAGTTCAAAGAACTAAATGATGTATTTTCTGTTATAATGCAAGTCTGTATACATATATATGGATTAGAATAAGTAGAACCATAGAATGGGTGGTATAAGGAGGAAAGGAAAAATGTATAGTGAAGCCAGTATTTTGTGTGGGTAAAAAAGAAGGGTATAAAACAATTTTATGAGATAAATATATCAACAAATGTAAGAATGCCATGGGACAATTTTAATGGATATTTGTGCCTCTGTACTTTTGCATAGTGGTTAAAATCTGATAGAAATACATGAGATATGGATGCAGGTGAGGCTTTTTGTGAAGACTGTAATTTTAAAATACATTGAAACTTTATTAGGGTGGGACCTTTCACACCTTTTTTATATTTGGTAATATAAAAAAGGTGTGAAAAACCACTTTTTACCTCCTTTAGTGATATTGAATGTCAAGTATCTTGTGCTTAAGCGAAACTATTATGGTCAAATTGATTCTAAACATGTCAAATCACCATTCTCCTCAGCAATAGTAATTGCTCAGATGGTTCAAAACTAGCTTTGGTTGTGATGGCGCATTTGTGACCCAGTTTCAACGAATGAAAAAGCTGTAAGAATTCCACCCATTTCTAAGCAGCATCCGTTTCTTCATCACTGGATAAGAACATAAAAATCACATCTCGTACTTGCATATTGCACTACAATTTACGGAATGCTTTCACTTACAACTTCCCTTGTGATCCTTGGCTGGGCCTGGTTCTGGTTGTGAACGGGAGCAGTAACAGTCGATTATCTGTCCTGTGCCAATGGCGATGGCTCCCACAATGCGACTCTTTATTAGGGAGCAGAAATGTTTCCCAGGCTGTCTAATAACACCTCAGGAGCACCTTCTCATGAAACAGACTGACAAACCAATGCTTTCAAGTGTAGTAACTTATAGCAAAGTGAAATCAGAGTGTGTTCTTAGCAATAAACCTTATATCTCCCTATGATGCCACAGTCCTGAATCCAGAAGTTTTGGACTATTCTTTTGAAGAAAGTAAGGAAAAGATATGGGGCATAAGGACAACGGGATATTTAGATTTATTGACTGTCTGAATAAAGGGTTTTAGGAAAATCTTCATTTACTAGAAGAAATGAGGGTGGGGAAGGGGGATGTTTTTCACACCTGTTTTCACACCTCTTAGGTGCGAAGTCCAGCCCTCGCAAAATAAAATGGCAGGTTTCACACTAAAACCCACCCAGGCATATACCTCTAGTCTCCTAACTCCTTTATTCTTCAAGAATAAAGAAGCAACAAGATCTCTTGCTGAAGTCAGTGGCGGACAGGAGTGGTCTCTGCCATCTTTGCTTTGTGCCATTGCTTCCAGATGTACATGCCATCTTCTGAGTATCATGTATGGATCTCTAGGCCACTATTGTTGGGTCTCCAGTGACTTTGGCTCTGGGTCAACAATCTTCTTTGTCTCATTCTTGATCTTAATGCTCAGTGAATTAGACATTTTACCAGCTGTGTTCACACACAATTTCTACATGTCTTAGATACTCTTGAGCACCACTGCTATCCTACCTCAGTTACCTATTGACATCCATGTCAATAATTTATTTCTCATCTCTCACCTGTCATCATTTCTCTCCTATATGATCATAACCTAGAGACACATATGTTACAACTGGCATCAATCTCAGAGATTATGTTAGGCAATGTCTAACACCATCTAACAGAACTCTTGATTTACCCACCCTCAGACCTGTTCATTATCATTTTTCTCTGGCTCAGTAAATGCTACCCTTATCCACATTAAGTATTCTGAAGAAACTCCTAGGACTCATCCTTGATTCCATGTTAACTTTACCTCCCTATATCCAATCCATCTGTAAGTCTTGTCTTCTTGCTATCCTGAATCTGTCTCCAAAGGGCCACCATCGTTTCTTTTTTTGAGAGGGTGAGAAACCCAAACCCATCTCCTTGCTGCCTATTCTATCATATGTCCCTGTGTTATTTTCTACATATCATTTTCCAAAACCTTGTTTGTTTGCTTCCTTTGCAATTTCCTGGTTCTGCTACCCCTTACTAGGATGTAAGCTCCATGAGAGTGGAACACTGATTATAAAGTTCAATACTGGATAGCCCCTATAGCCATGCCTAGAACACTGTAGGTACTCAGTGAATATTTGGTGAGTAAATGAATCCCCTCCTACACAGACTGGAAATATGAGGCACAAAGACGTTACGTTACCCTCTCAGGCTCACATATGAGTAACTAGTAAATCTAGGACTAGAATTTAAGCCTCTTGAACCTTGGTCTAAACTCTTGTCTTTGTACCATATTGTGGTTACTATTGTTATTACTGCACAAGACTGTATTATAGTCTCTTAAGGAATGCAGTCCCCATAGCTGTCTGGAAAGTGAGAACTCCTAATTGTAAGATCAGTAACTAAGTAGCTGGCTCAAGTCCAAGAACAACCTGCTGCACCAAATGCTACTCTTCAGCAGTTTCAGTGTACCATCCAGTGCAGGTAAGTAGCTTTAAGGACCCCTACAAACTATAACCTTTTGGGTGATCCATCCGATACAATTTTAGTTGTATTGTCACTTTCAAATATAAAATCATTTATTATTGTTATGTGTTCTTTATTAGAGAAGTTATGGATTTACAGAACAATCATGCATAAAATACAGGATTCTCATTTACCACCCTATCATTGACACCTTGCATTGGTGTGGAACATTTGTTTCAGTTGATGAAAGCATGTTTATAATTGTATTATTAACTAAAGTCCATGGTTTAACTTAGGGCTCACTGTTTGTGTAATGCAGTTCCAAAAACCATTTATTTTTAATGCACTTCTTTCTGTTTCCACTTCCATGTCATATCTATCCTTCTATACTTGTGTTTTTGAGTCCAATTTTTCCTGTCTCTTCTGAGACCTTGTTAGCTCAAACAATTGTAGCATCTTTCTTGTACCCCTAGCTTTTCTCTCTTTTTTTCTCTTCTTTTTCCTCTAGCTGGCTTTATTTGCATGGCATAGGGCACAGGCTTTAGAATATGTAGACTTCAGTTTGAACCTGGGCTCTCCCATTTACTAACTGTTTGGTATTGGAGAAATTACTTAATTTCTCTGAATCTTGATTTCCTTACCTATAAATGGGGAGGGAAACTGTGTAGATTAAATAAGAAAATATAGGTAAAGAACTCCCTGACACAGTTGGCATTAAATGGTAGCTAAAAATATTTTTATAAAAACAATCAGATTTTCCCTATCTAAAAAAAAAGCATTACCGGAAATGAAAACACTCCCCAAATTCTCTGAGCTCTACTACCCCTAAACAACTGTTCTTTGCCCATCATTTAACTTGATGTCCAAAATTCTTGAAAAATATTCTCTATATTCCTTTCCCTTTCTCATAATACTGTTGCATCTGAACATATTGTGAAAAGCGTGCTGTCCAGTGTCAAATCTTTACACTCTTGATTTTTCTTTGCAAACTGTGTTTATTAGTAGAGATTCTCTATTTCTCATGTGTCTATAATATTACTTCGAATCATGAGTTTTAGTCTCTCAGGAGGGTGAAGCAGAGTTCACTCAATTTGCCTTGTGGCCCAAACAGAACTGGGATTTTTCTCCTTTAGGAAAAAATGTCCCACAACCTTTCAAGCCCAATTGGGGAAACCATGGGGGTGTTTTGAGGCATTTAGTATCTTACCTGGGAGGTGGGTCAGTGGATAGAGTTCTAGTGTAGAGCAACATACTTTAGAATGAAGATGGGTGTGCCATTACTTGAGGGAGACCAAAATAGAAATCTAAAGAAACTAACTTGCCAATACAGGAAATATATCTTGTGAGGAGATGTTCCTAGCATAAGGTGCCATTTGTCATGGTGGCGGGTGCTGCTGGAAGGTCATTCTGAAGGAGGAGTTTCATAGCAAGTTAGTGGACAGTAGTGAGCCAGCCAAGCCAGCACAGCTGCCCTTAGGAGAGGTGAGGTATGAGTGATCCTCTCAGCACGGCCAGAGAACTTTGTCACAGATTGGGAAGACACCACATCTAAGTACCAGGAGGAACACTGGGGAGCTCTCTTAGTGGGACCGTAATGTTAATAGCTCACTAGGTTTACTGACTTCCTTTCCTCCTAATTAAATGCCCTTCTGCTACAAAGGAACCAGAATTCTTGCAAGTATAAGTTTCCAAGTATCTACTGTGGGGCTCAAAACCAGAGACATGAAAACTTTCTAGAAATTCACCTGTGATCTTGGTGTAACAAACTTCTCAGGACAAAGGGATGCTACACCAAAAAAGAACTCAAGCAGTGTCCCAGGTTGAGCTCCATCTTATAGTTTTACCCTCCAGTGCTTCATACCCCACCTAAGAAAAGACAAGCCACCAGCTCCATCTTTCCTCAGTCCATACTTAGTGAATGAAATATCTATCACATCCTTCTCTGTAACAGCTGAAGTTGCTAAGAAAAGAGTTTCAAGTGTTTTAATTCAGTTGGAATAGTACAAAGGGCCAGCTACTGAAGACTATATTGGGCTGAGCTTAGTCCAACTTATTTCCAGGGCTTACGAAAGTACCATCAGAGACCACAGACATTTTGAGTCCTCTGAGGTGTCATTTGGTATGTGGTACCCCAAGGATTTCACTTGCAACTAGGATGAGTTTGCTTTAAAAGAGAATCTCCTTTTATTGTTTTATATTATATTTATCATTATCTTATCTTCACTATGTGCCAAACAGTTTTCCATGGAATGATTTATTCTAATAATTAAAAGAAAGCAATATTCTTTTGGTGGATGACTGTTTTGTCTGAGTTATAAAATATAATTTGCCTTTTTCTTTGTACCATTGTTCAAAAAAAGATTCATCTTTAATTAGTTTGAGGTGTAATGTGCCTTACCTTTGTCTCCAAGTGAAAGATTTTTCTTTTTCAAAAACAGATGAATTCTGAGTTGATAGGGTAAAAGATCTGTAGTAATAGTAAAAATGGTGAGATTTTCCATTAAGAAGTTGCTTCTAAGTTGCTATATTTTGCATTGCAGGTATTGAATATTAAAGAAATACTTGTCTGCATTAGGTTAGATGTAAATTAGGTGACTCACTTTCTCCATGTCTTCCTCTATATTTATTTTTGATCCTGCTCTAAAGTAAGAACTAGGACCGAATGAAATTAAAGTCTCCTTTTGGCTTCATTGGTCTAATATTCTTCAATGACTCACAGCCTGTCCCCCTTTTATTAGTAATTAAACTGAGACACTGGAAGATTATGTAAACTCATAAAAGCAGATTAAATATGGAGACGGTAGCCCATTGTATGATACAGCTATGTTCAAACTACCACTGTTCACTATTGTCCTCAGATAATTTTAATATTTGACATTATGGCATGGTCACAGAAAAGTAGAATAATTAAAAGCAACTATTGTATTCTGCTATTTTCATTGTTGTTGGAAAGGCATTTTTCACTTTGCATGGAAAAGAACATAAAATAAAGTGCCTAAAACATCTTTTTATTTGCTTCATTGGTAAATGCTTCTGTAGCTGGTGGCGGCCATCTCTTTCCTATTGAAAAATAAAAACTATTTTGTTTTTCTCTTAGCCAAAGTATTTTATGTCCATTATAGAAAACCTAGGAAATACAGATAAATAAAATGAAGAAAATTAGAAACTACCCACAATCTCACAACTCAAAAATAACCATGTTAATATTTTGGTGCACATCCTTCCAAACTTTTTATCAATGAATGTTTGTGTACACATTTTTAAAAAATGTATATCCTACTGTGATTTTGTTAAATCTCTTTCACATAAGAATATAGATTGGATATATTTCAGTGTCATTAAATGTTCTTTCACAACACCCTTTACCATGGCTGCACCAATATTTATTTAATAATCCCCTATTGTTGAACATTTAGGTAGTTTCCAATCTTTTTAATGATTATAAATATGGTTAGCACAAATATTCCACGTAGTTAAAAACTTGTCCACACTCAGTTATTTTATTGGAACATATTTCTAGTAGTTGAATTACTGAGTCAAAACTATGTACAGATTTTAGGCTGTTAGTACCTTGTAGTAACTTTTTTCGTCAGAAAGATTACTCTAATTCACATGCTAATTTGGTTGTGCTTGTTAATTTAGTATTTTCAAATCCAACGGCCGTTCTTCTTGTGGCAACCAAACATAATGACTGTGTGGTACCCCAAATTGGTAATAAGAGGGCCAACAATAATTGGCTAAATTCTCCAATGTCCTGATTATTTTAGTTATGTTAATTTGGTATAATTATTTCTCCTGTCTGCTTTTGACTAGTGGTATCTGGATCTATCATATGTTTTATTATTCTTCTGCAAGAAGCCTCAAATAAATTGGAAAAGGGAGCCTGTCAGCTCTTAGCCTTCAATTGTAGTCTAATATGGTGTATTAACACTCAATCCAAATCCAGGAAAATGTCATCCATTTATCACAGGCAAATGTAAGAAGCAAGAATTGTGATGATATTAACCAGAAAAAGGTTCAAGGATAACTCCGAAGCAGAACATGTAACCTATTCACCCTTGAATCTATCATACAAATTCATGTGCTCACCATTAAAATTGGCCAAAGTTTCCAGAGCTCAATCAGGTTTGCTGCTCAGATGACATTCTAGGAAGAAGGTCCAGGCACAATTTGATTTTTAGATTTTACTTCTCTTCCAAGTTTTTTTTTTTTCTCTCAGCAAATTTTAGTATGTGGAGTGTGGTAGAGATTATGCAACATTTGCATTCTTAGATTCCAAATTGTGAAAAAAACAAACATTGATATGTGTTGATATTTTCATTAATCTCTCTATAAGACAAAGCCTAATTTGTGAGCCATATACCAGCAGAGAAACACAATTAAAAAATCAACATCTCAATCAACTTTTCCTTTATCTCCACCCCTAAAAAAGTTTCTAGCCTCAAAAAAGGAACTTGGTTTTTGGCAAATTTAGCCTGAAATACTTCTTCAGCTTTTCTTAGGCTCTGGCCATGTCAAAATGCATGTTAAGACAAAATTGGCCCACAGCATTAATTTTTGGTGATTGAACTTACATCTTAAAAACTAAGAACTTTCACTTCCTTGTGAAAAAACAAATTTCTTGAGGATAAATTCATTGTTCACTTCATGTTTTCAATCGCTAACAGTGCCTAAGAATTTGTGTGGAATGAATGAAAATGCCTTATTTACCCAAGAAATTATTATTTCTGGCTACTTGTTGTAGTGGAGAGGACACCGACTTATGCGGACGTCAGAATCCCAGCTTCTCCGTCTGCTGTACCAGCTACTAGCTGAGTCACCTTTGGCAAGTTACTAAATCTCTCTGGACTTTAAACTTCTTAGTTATAAAATGATACAAATAAATGCTCTGCTTAGAGTTCAGGTTGTTTTCCAGATCAAAGGAAATAAAATAATAGAATATTTTGTAATCTGACCATGTCAATGAGAATGATCATTATTACGGTAATTTTGAAGACATGTGTTACTGTTTTCTACACATTTCCCAGTGTTGGGAGTGGAATGACAGCTTACCGAAAGCAACCCCATTGTATGTAGTGCTTCATTTTATCTTAAGATTTAAATATAGAGAATTTTTACCTGAAATGATAAATATGTGTGCATATACTTTTACTATATTTAATTATTTTCCTCTTTCTCTATCTACTTCCTTACAAAAATGAAGCATAACATACTGAAAATCTTCCAGATCATAAATGAAGAAGCCTGTGTAACCAGCACCTTGATCAAGAGGTCAGTACTCAGAAGGGCCCTGTCATGCCTGTTTCAGTCACTACCTAAGTCCCTCTGCCCCAAGGGGAACCCAAGGTCCTGACCTCTAACACTATCTAATAGTTTCCCATGATATTGTGCCATGATGGCGAGGAGTCATGTCACCCACGAAGCTGTGTGACACGGCAAATTGCCTACCATCTCTAATTTCAATTCTGTTCTTCTTTAAAAATAAGGAAGTTGAACTTTTAAGATGTTCACCTGTCTCAATGTTTAATGATTCTTCAAAAGGACACTATATATATCCAGTTTAGAACAACACCCTCTGTGGTTGGTAACCTCAGATGGAGCTTCACAGCAGCCATGTTCTGAGAAGCAGCCAGTTGACTTTATCCTCTAGTCTGATGCAGCCAAGCCCCTCACCCCCCGGCCATAATACAAACATGGGCCCTGGGTCACAGGTGGAGTAGTTGAGAGAGGAATGATGAACTGAGGGAACCCAGGGAACCCCAACTCTCCCATGATGCTGGAAGAACCACCTCAAAGCACTCTCCCCTGCTTGATGCATTGGGCGACATTCCATCACACGGAAAAATCTCTTTGACTGTTTGAAATCTACCATTCACTTGTCGGATGAATATGGACTTCTACCAATTAGCAATTAAAATGCTATTTGGGTAGCAATATAGACTACTTAAGTAATAGGATTAAGATCTCCTTTAGCCTTAGTGATATAATATCTAGAAGGAACCTAGCATCCTATGACTTCTGTCCTCGGAAGCTGAGCAAGATGAGGAAGAACGAATTAGTATAACTTCCTCCCAAAGTCAAAACAGCAAGCAAGGCTACTTTCCTCTTGGGACACGTGATCTGCCATGGGCTGAGCCTACTGTAGTTCAGGAGTCTCTGTACATGAGGGATTTCTTTAATGTTTTTACCTTGTAGTCTTTCTTCAGTGACTTTTACAAAGGGAAGGATTTATTTTTATAGCAGCCAAAGAGATGAGTGCATAAGAACCTACTTCCAATAGACCCAGACCCCCAAGAATACGTGCCCCTGATGGAAAGTACACAAATCCCCAGGACTCAAGGAACAAATTACCCCAATACATCCTGTTTCAGATCTGAACTGGGAGATACATCCTTATCTCTTACCCAAGTCAGTAATCTCTTACCCAAGATGCTCACGCAGTGAGGTGAGAACGCAAGTCTCTTTTCCTTGAAAAATGCTGGGTAGAACTGCATGATCCAAAGGGATAGCAAGAATGTAATTGCCTCTGATCAAGGTACCTCGAAGCACCAGACTTTGTTCATGGCCATGTGATAAGAGCATGTTGAACTGCAGGTTTACAATGCATTAGTGCCACATGGTGATCCAGCTTTAGGAGAGACAGAAAATACTTTTCCTCCGCTGGGCTGTTATGGAATGTGATTTTTGGCTTCTCCTGTAGGGGAAATGGTATTCAACTGGGGATGGGCAATTGTCTCCTCTGGCAACCTTGTTGGAAGGGGAGAAAGCTTTCTGCTTAACCTTTGTGAAAATTTCTTAATACAATTATACTATTAACCAGCATTTCCCCTATCTCTCCCAATACCAAACAAGAAACCCCACCCCCAAATCGAAACATGAGACAAGTAGCTTGAAAAACGAAAATAAATTAAATTTTCAAATCCAAAAACTATGTGCTCCTGAGATTGAAAATATTTTTTTTTTTTTTTTTTTTTTAGCAAGTGGGAGTTGCTTTCATCATTGCTGGTCATATGTTTTTGTTTTTCATTTTCTGGTGGAGAAGTTTTCTAGGGTATTTTTCAAACTTTCCAGCTTAGCAAAGCGTTGGCTAAAATTGAAAAGAGAACTAGGCGTTGGGTCGGAGGCAGCATTAGGTTTGTTCTTTGCAGGGGGGGCGGGGGGAGCAGGTTGCTGACACAGCGAAAATAAGACAAAACATTTGAAACTTCTGGCTTTGTACTTCTCAAATGCCTCTTTTAGAAATCGCTTAAGTCGTTATTAACATCCACCACCCACCTTCCCTTTCTGGTCCTGACATTGGGTAATAATAGATAATGTTGACATATGCTCCCTACTGGTCAGAAATACTATACTTCTGTGAAAGGTAACATTTTCAAGCTATGACAAAATGTATTTTACTTGGACAGGACATTAGTTATTGGACTAATCTCAGAATGCGGGCTGTGGGGTAAAAGTTTGAACATTTCATTTGTGGGAGAAAGTTTGTTGGGAGAAGTAAAAGCATCAGTATGGGGTGTGTTTAGATTTCACCATTTCCAGAGGTATTGGCTTGGTGTCAAACTCTTATGTCCTTAGGAATGTAAAGGAAACATTCCTAGTATGTATAAAGAACAGCTGTCCGTGGCCACAGCGACGTTTAAAAATGATTATACCCAACTTGACTGCAGTATGGATTATGGAATAAAAAAAATATTTTTTCACTGTGTACCAAAGAATTCTGTTTTACAGGCCAGTTTTGAAGCTTTTAACTGCATGAGACATATGCTGCAGTTCTGTTGTTTGTTCTCCATGTGATGTACTCTGAAATATATTAAGAGAGAGAGAGACAGAGAGAGAGAGAGGAAGGGAGGGAGGGAGAAAGAGAAAAGCATGCAAATTCTTCTGATCAAATGTGATCCGCAAAACTACTTTTGAAACTAATTTAGGGGTGAGTTAGGAAATGCCCCAGCTGGCTTCCATGCTACTGAAGTCTGAACAGCTCTTTGCAAAACTGGAAAAATTGATTTTGTTTTGAAGGCTCACACAGACTTTAGTGTTGTGGAAGTTGGACAGAGTTTTTATTGAATCTGGTCCTTTGTGTTTTATGACAGTCTGAATGGGTGTTAAGATTCCACGAATAAATCTCCTGCTGTTTCTGAAATTTCTGATATAAACATGGGCTCCGTCAATTTGTTCTCTGCACAAATGCTTTTCAGAGTGTTAACAAACATGGTGCATGATGGGTGGGAGGGCCGATGGGAGAGCTCTCTGTCCTATTTGGTATGATATTCCAGTGTGATTTTCCTTAGTTTCTCAATGTTGTGGCCACTGAGAACTGGGGACAGCTGGGGATGCGGTGGGGTGGGATGGGATGGAGAAAGAGGTCTTCAGGGCAGAAAAAAAGTCAGCCCTAGACTGGTGGTCCTTCAGCTGAAGTCTGGCTAAGACACCACATCAAGGGGATTGTGGACTAGCCATCAGGAAATATGTGAGTTATCTTCCTCTGTGCTTCAGCTGAATAGCTCTGAAGGTTACTGGGACAAAAGTAGGTAGCACAAGCAAGAATATATTTTAAAAATATAGTCTTCTTATATTTTGTCTCAGTCTGTGATTTGTCAGTGTACTTTAAACTAAAATGTCAAATTGAGAATACCCTAAAATTAGCTTCTAACTAGATACTGTAATTTAAAACAAGCAAGCAAAAAAGAAAGTCCTCATTTTTATGACAAAAATTAGGTCATGAACAATACAAACACTTTTGAAGGTGAATCATGATTGAGTTTCAGGAAACATTATGGTCCATAATGAATGGCAGTGAAAAATTGCATATGCATAATTTAAAGTTTTATGATGTATAACTATCATTATAAGTATCATTCTGAATCCAACATTAGGTTTTCATTTTGAAGCAGAAATCCAAATCTTAGTAGCCTAAATCTTATTCTTCACGTCTTTTAGTGCTGACTAGAGTTGGGATGGCTTCTTTTCCTTGCACCAACAAGAGCTTATTGTTATGTGGTTAAATTGCCAAATGGCATCCAACTATTTACTTAGTTTTACATATTTGCCCTTCTAGGGTGGTTATCTGGTATAACCATGGAGACTTGGTAAAGGATCTGAGTGATCATTTTGGTTGAATTTACATTCGTGATGAAACCAACAAGCTAACGGAGATGCTTCATGGGAGATTTTAATACACTCTGTTATTGGCATTACAAATCAGGCCAGTTACTTGGTGTGCTACTCTTTGTGGGCCAAATTCGGCCCTCTGTTTCTTACTTAAGATTCCCACTGAAGTAGTAATTACCTAGTGGAAGAATACTAAAAATGTTTGGCCAAACTGTGTTCTAAGTTGGTATCATGTAAGTCCCAATGAAGTTAATTACGACTTAGTAAGAACTGGTGCTGCAGTGTCTTAAGGGCTTTGGAACTCTGTGATCTGCCATCCAAGACACCAGGCCAGCAGCCTGCCTTTAAATATCTCATTTTAAGAGGCAAATTGACTCTGTTGAAGGTAAGAAATGGCTGTGCCAGAAATTACATACGTTGTGAGTCTTAAATAGTAGAATTTAACATATCTGAACTTCAAGAAGTTTGATCTTTTTTTGTAGTTTCCCTTATTGGTGGAAGAGTGTGTTTTATGGAACCTTTAATTCTCTCTACTGTGTTAGAGCCCATTGGTATGAGTTACCTCCTGTCTCATTCCCCCAGCATCCCTTAAATGTAATAGTATATAACTTCTATTTCCATTAATTGTAAAGCATTTGCTTGAGTCATCACTACTTAGCTATCATTTCCTGGAGCTACACCATTATCTTCCTTAAATACAGATGTTTATATATAATTCCTGTCATAAGAATTCATTATAACTTTTCAAAATACTTTGGCTGTCATTTAACATATGTCTCAGTTTAGCCTTTTATTATTTTTTAATGGAAAAAAAATGGGCCCCTCGACTTATTGCATAACAATACAGTATTTGCCACTATATAAGCTCCCTGTAGGATTTTGTCATTGTGTAAGCAGGGCTCCAGGAGAAGGGGCAGGCTATTGCCCGAGGTTTGGTGTAAGTGGAACATGCTGTAATCAGGCCTAGTCTCTGGTTGTGCAGGCTATGTCTTCCCTTGAAAGGTGAGATGTGGAGCTACCCAGCCTCTGGGCTCCTCTGGTAGCCCCGAGAGTATCTTGAGGTGTGTGTTAGGAACCAAGCAGGTCAGGAAAAGTGCTGAATGGTGACTAGTTTTGTATCCTGTGGGAATTCAAAGTCATTTGAGACTAGATCCACTTTAAAAGCCTTTTCAGATCAGAGTCAAGGCACAATCAACATATCCCGAGAGTCAACTGCCTTCAGGGGTACCCAAGTGATCAAAGTTGTCTGTCTAAGAAAACTAGCAGGGCAAAAAAGGGCATTGAAAATTCAGTTTAAATGTTAGAAGTATAGGGTATTAGGCTAGAAGGAACTTCTTTTTTTTCTTCTTTCTCTCCTTTCTTCCCTCCCATCCAAGCTCCCCCTCTCTTTCCCATTTTCTTACCCTCACAAGCATTTATTGAACTCCTAGTATTTGCCAGGTATTGTAATGGCCAATGAAGCAATGAAAGTCATAGTTCCTGTTCAGGAGGATTTCACAGTCTAATTGGGGTGATGTTCAAGATAAGCAACAATTAGAGAGGCTCTCTTGCATGTGGAAACTCTAAGGAGGAGTACCCAGAGTGGGTAATATCTTCAAGGCCTTGAACACTGAAAAGATTGTCATATACATTTGTGATTAAACATGAAAATAATATTAAACTATTAAGTGAGTGCAAGAAAGGTCAACAAAGTTTCGATTTTTGCCTATGATAAAAATTGTAATGCTTTCAAAAAATTTTTAAAAGTTCAAATGATTTCAAATTAATTTTTTTTCTCAGCTTTTTGCATTTGTCCTTGTTGCTGCTGTTAGCACATGATAGGCCTGTTAGATCATCTAGTGATGGGGTCTCCTGACTCAGGTGGCACATCCAGGAATGGCTTTCCAGGAGGAGGTGATGCTTGAGTTGAATCTTGAAGAACTTGGGTTTATCTAGGTGGTGATAGAGTTGGAGATGTGCCCTGGAGACTGGCGGCAGGGGAGAAGGCAGGATTTGGGAAGCGATGTGTATTAAGGCAAGTGAAGTTCTCAACACAAATGCATTGGGAAAAATCATGTGGTGCCCATGGTTTGGTGTGGATAGAACATAAAGTGGGGATTTGGGGGAATTAGGGCTTGAAACAGCAGGTTGAGAAGTTTGGATGCTGCTGGGGATTGAATCATGTCCCCCCACAAAAGACATGTCCAGGACCCAAACCCTGGTCCTGTGGGTATGAACTCATTTGTAAATAGGAACTTTGAAGATGGTGTTAGTTAAGGCGAGTCCAAACTGAATGAGGATGGGCCTTAATCCAATATGGCTGAAGTCCTTATCAGCAAAGGAAATTGAGCACAGGTGAGAAGCCATGGGGAGCAGCCAGAAGCTGGAAGTCAACAGAGGCCAGAAGAGAAAGGAGATGCTGCTGCCACGTGCATTGCCATGAGATGGAAAAGCCAAGGAACCCCAAAGATTGTGGCCTGCCAGAAGATACCTACCCCAGGAGGAAACAGGCCTTCTAGACTCTGGAGCCATGAGACAATAAGTTCCTGTTGTTAAACCAATCCACTGTATGATATTTGTTTTAGCAGCAAGGAAACTAATACCGATGCCATTCAAAAAAAAAGTGAGGAAACACTGATAATTTTGAGTAAGAAAACAGTAGATTGATATTTTGGAACAACTCACCTGACTGTGTTACAAAGATACTTGGTGATAGGATTGTGGCTGATGACAGGGAGACTAGTTCATTGGGAGGTTACTCGAACATTCCTGGCAAATAATGGGAGAACTGGAAAGATCCTTCAATGGTTGAACTACCAGAATATGTGAATATTTAAATGAGGGAGATGAGAGAGGGGAAAGCTCTCAGAAAGACTTTCATGTTTCTGGTTTGTTTTTTACTTGATGGACAGTAATTTCATTTACTGAGTTTTGAATATTAGCAGAAGAAACAGTCCTAGAAGGGGAAACGATGTGTTCTATTATATACACCTTGGATTTGTTGTCCTTCTGGGACATTAAGATGAGCACTCTGTTGGCCTGGCCTAAGAAAGACTCCAACTCTCGGAACCAGGGAGTTGTGGCTGTATGGCTCCATCTGTGTCATATTAAGGAATTTGGACTTTATTTTGCTCCTCTTTTTGATTTATTTGTGCCGGACCCAATTTACTCAGGGTTTGCAAATCTCTGAAATCTCTGCTAATGTATGTGCTTTGCATGTTATCTAGTGTGAATCTCTGGTGGTTCAGGAATGCTTTTTGTCAGCTATCAGCACTGGGGCCCATGTAGGGCTGACCCAGTCTTTTTTATTTCTGTGGCAATGATCCACTATGAACCAAGACCTCTGCTCCCAGGCAAATACAAAGAAGCCCTGCGGTAGCCCATCATCTTTGGCAGATCTGGTGGGCGACAGTGGCCCCCCTCTACCCCCTCATGTTTCATAATCCTTTCCAACCCAGTCTTCCCTTCCCTTGCAAACATTTTCCTACCACCATCCACAGCAGCACACGTGTCTCTAACTGTGTCCTGTCTTCCTAGGAAGGACTCCACATGGAATAATTTGCATCCTTTATTCTCTATCCAACTCAAAGTTCTGCCCTGGATCTTATTCTCTGTAGGTTCAAATCTTTGTTAGGAGACTGAAAAGTAAATTCCTCTTAATGAATTGATGGCTGGCATTGTTATTCCTCCAAGGTATTACATTTACATTTTAATAGGTGAGAACTTTGGAAGGCAACACTTTAGAGCTGGGAGGGTGGGGTGGGAGAAGATTTAGGCCACCTGGCCAACCGGTAATGGAGATATTTTTGGGTCTGGAGGGCTTTACAGACTGCTGAAATCCCACTTTATGATTGACTGTTTCCTCAGTCTTGAATAAGAGCCACACCTGTGAATTTTCATCCTTCTACAGTTACTAAGATGTTTTTAAGCCTCAGGAAAGTCATATATTTACTTTACCTTGGTTATTCTTTCAGCAAAATGGGAATGACATTAGACCTGCCGCCCAAGAATTGTATATAGATTGATTTCTCATTTTTCCCTTTTGTTTAAGATACTTGGAAGATGTAAAGTGCTAAGTGTTCTGAATTTAAGTATAAGATTTAAAGTACAATATATCACTGCATAATGATAGATCAGATTTTTCAAGACATCCCTTTGGGGAAGTTCAAACTTCCATTTATACTGTGAAAGCAACATTCATAATGCTTTTTAATGTTTTGTAAAATCTATCTTAAAATAACACAAAACAGCAAAGCGTTCTTCCTTAAGACAGAATTTTTTAAAGGGAGTGAAAACATAGTTGTACCATTACTTTTTGTGTGGCATGTGAAAAGAAAATCCTGGAAACACATGTTTATTTTTTTCAGTTCCTGACCACTGTGTTTGGAAAAACTGCCAAGTGTGACTTAAAACTTGCAAATACAGCTTTGAAATTTGGACCCATAATGTCTTGGGCTATTTTTTTTTTTTTCTAGAAAAGAAATTGTTATGTTAACTTTGAGTTTTGCTCACTTTGCTTTCTTTAAATCAGTTGTAGTCAGATTAAAAGAACAAATTCCAATGAATGAATAAATTAATGTAGCTGATAGTCCCTAATAAACAAATACTGAACATGAGGCATTATCAATTCTCCAAAAAAGTACTCTATGCTTCCATACAAGGGCTTAAGAACAAACTTTAAAAAAAGACCTGAAAACTTGCCAAACCTTTTATTTTCAAAGTCCACATCAAGAAGGGGTAGTAAATGGTCATTGAGTATAGGAAAAAGGAAACTATTAGCACTGTTGTCTTTTAAAGATAAAAACAGAGTCCCAAGGAAAAGCTTTATAACCTTTGAAATATGTATATGTTCTTTAATCAGCTTGAGACAAACGACAATTAAAGTTTATGCTTCTGTATAAATAGAAAAAATAAGCTCATTGCCTGCTAATTAAAAAAAAGGTAACTGGCTGTTTTATTGAGAGCTTATTTCAGGACAACCATTTCTACCTTATTCCATTTGGCAAGTTGCAGGCCAAGAGGGATACAGGTTCTGAATTTTCAAAGCTAAGCAAGGATAGATGTAGTAAGTCTAAATACATCTGTGTTTGCTTTTCAAAATACAGTAGCCAATCTGCAAACTTTTCCTTCTCAGCTCCCCATTTTTATCTCATACAAACTAGTCTGTTAAGTATTAACATTAAAGTGTTTCCATTTGATTTGCAGACAGACATCACTGCTGCACATTTTTGACCAGCATGATAATATAAAAATATTTTTAAAATTCTCTGCTATCCAGCAATGGCTGTCAAGATACTGAGCATCTAAAAACTACAGGGGATGCTGATTTATGGGTTTTCTCTATGCAACAAGAAAAACCTTTAAACAATAATACTCTAGTTTACCAAGGATTTCGATGTGTATTATCCATTTGAGTTTAACAAAGCCCAGAGAGCAGGTGTTATTACTTCCTTTATACAGATGAGGAAAGAAGATAGAGAAATTAAGAGTGTAAGTGAAGATTCATTTTTTCTCTCTCTCCCCAAGTTCCTGCTGGTCTTGAGCAAATAAACACATAAACAAGCAAGGAAACAAGGAAACACTTATTATTATTTTTTTAACTCTTCACTCCTACCTTCTCTTGGAAGAATTCGGAATGAGATGGCTGTCTCGGCTCTTCATGTTACTGGCACATAATAATGGAAGGAAGAGGGATTTGTCCGGTTGCTGACACGGCAAGTCCGATACCTATTACGAATTATTTCACGTATGTTTTTCAAATGTCAATGTGCAAAGGGATCACATGGGGATCTTATGAAAATCACGATTCTGATTCAGTGGGTCTGTATGGGTCCCAAACCCGCATTCCTGAGAAACTCCTAGGAGCTGCTTTACTGCTGGTCTGAGACAGCCTTTTGAATGGAAAGGTCCTACTGTCTCTTGCCTCCTTTTCCTAGGGCTGCCCCTGCAGGTGTGCTGTGTTGTCCCCTTTTCTTCCCCATTGCAGAGGTCTGTGATTTTCTCCGGCTTCTATTCAGGAGTTGGTGATGGGGAAGAACTGCATTCTTCGAGCAGTTTAGCAGGAATAAAGCACAAGTATTAGAGGTTCGTCTCACCACTGATTCAGCTTCTCAGTTGGCTCAGAACTTGGTGGGGAGGGTTGGGTTATCACAAGCAAATTCTGGTTTTGTGCTGTGGTGGAGTTCACATGCTAGAGGAGATAGATGGTAAACAAACAAACAAATACAAATACATGGTGTATCGGGTTGAGTTTTCAATTTTTAGCAGGCTGGTCAGGAAACATCTCACGGAAAAGAGGTCTGTTAGTATTAAGTAAGATGATGTGATTTAAAACAAAATGAAACAAAACCAGTTTAGTAACTGAAAAAGAGCAGGTGCCGAAAAAAATCTTAGTTTCCCTTCCCTCCTCTGCACCCCTGAAGGTGTGGCTTATGTTTGTCTCTTGCGTTTGAGGTAGAGACCAGGGTTTCCCTGTTGGAGAGAGCCCATGTGTGTCTTGTTTCCTAGGTTATATCTTGGCAGTTCAAGGGCAGTTGGAAAATTCTTCACTAAGTCCCTAGCTGACCTACGATCTTTCCATATAAGTCTGTCATCATGACTGAGGCTCAGTCCCCTTTAGAAAATTTGTTCATTCCTTGAAATAATTTAAGGGAAAAATGAATGTGGGCAAGCTGTTTAATAGGCAGGGAAAGCTTCCTATTTCTCTATTGAAGGACATTCTTCTGGGTTCCTTAGGCCTTCCAAGCAGAGAGACTGTGTTAGAGAGATTCATGAATGAATAATTTGATGGAAAGCATAGCACAGTGCCTGGCACATAGAAGGCACTTAGTAATTATTTTTTGAATACATAAGAAAGTAAGCTATCAAAAGCATTATCTAATGAGCTAGGCACGTAAGCTTCCTCTTTCATCCTGGGATATTGTGGATAAGTTCCCTAACTAAGGAAACGTGGTGGCAGTGCTGTGAAGTGTGCTTCTGCTTTAAATGAGTGACATGTAGTTGTCTTGATCGTTGCTATTATCAGTATCGGTTTATTAGTATGTACATCTCGGTCTTAAGTGCAGACTCTATTTCAGTTTTCTGTAATTGTACAGTAAATTAGAATCATTATACTTACATAGAAGGTTCACAGAAGTCATCAACTAGTCACAAAAGAACTTATTCTCCGAACCACTGTAATAGCTATTTGTTTTAGGATTGACTCTTTGCTATTTGATTTAGTCTCTCACTTTGTTTTCATTATAAATGTATTATACATGTTTCTAGGTCAACATTAAAAGAACCTACAACTAACTGAGCTAATTTGGCACTCTGAAACACAATGTAGTAAAATGGATGCACTCTCAATTTCTTGTTCCCAGATTTGAAATGACCCCACTGAAATTCTGTTGACTCTCTTTGGTTTCTTCATCTGTAAACTGGCATAGTGTTTTATTTCTACAGAGACCGGGGCCATCAATTAGGCATTTGTTGTAAAGTGCTTTGATAGCTTGGAAGAATGACCTTTTATAAAAACAGGACACTTTGTATTTATCCTTACACTATTTTCTTGATTCTAATTTTAAATTTTTTTTTTTTTTTTTTTTTTTTCCAAACAGAGAAAGAGAATGGAAAAGGGAAAATGAGAGTACAGAAAGTGGCAATAATTTCCATCTCAAAAACAGACTCTACAAAGCCATGGAGGAAAGTCACACCATAGCCTAGGCTGGCCGGGGTGCATCTGGTGTTAAATTTAAACACTCCCTCGAAGTGAGACAGTAGAGATGCCTTCAGAGCACCAATTTAGGACTAGAAAAACAACAACAACAACACTACTGTGTGTTTGTCTATATTTGTAAACTTAAAGATTTATAGATTGTCACAATAGGAGGAGACTTGTGCATATTCTTGATTAACTTCATCCTCTCATAGGTGAGAAAATGGAGTTTAAAAAAGTTTATATAACGTGTCTCAAACTGCATAGTTAGTTATTCTCCTGATCTCAGGCTAATAATCTCTACTTTGCATATGGTAGGGTTGCAGGATACAATATGCATCATTTTTCAAAGGCTTAATAACATTGAGATGAATCCTAGTAAGCCGAGCTAAGACTTTGGGATCTATTTCACTATGGCATGAGAAGATAACTTGTTTGGTGTAAATTTCTTTGAGTGAATTTCTGTCTGTGTTATTGTGCTTAGGGATGCTATATCCCTTAGCCTTCTTCAGTTGCAGAAATGGACTTAGGCTAACTTAAATACAAATAAGAAAAAATAAATACTTAAATAAATAAAATAAGGGAGTTATTGGAAAGACATACTGTAGCTCGGAGAAGAGGTCAACCAACCAGTGCTCAGAGAGCTGGAGACCAGCATAGCTGCAGGGATTTAAGTAGCAGAACATTTTGAAGAGAATGCTCACAGCCCCAGGGATGGGTGAAGCAACTCCAGTCATTGGTTCTGCATCTTGTCATCCCAGGAAAGTTCACACTCAGGGCCAGAGTCGCTGGCAGTCTAGCTTGGGTAATGTGCCTGCCTGGTAGCCAGAGGTAAGGGTGTGGGTGGGGCATTTTGAAGGACAGACGGCCAAGACTGGATGCACAGGGAAGGGGTAGCTCCCCAAAGGAAAATTGAGGTGTCATTACCAAAAGAGGGAGGCATAGATTTAGGGCAAACACATACAGGTCCTGGAATCTATTTCACCATCAAAGATAGGAAAGAGTCCAGTGTATACACATTTTTACTTTGTAAAATAATTTTTTAAAAATTCAGATGTTGACATTCAGTCTTAGTTGAAACTCTTACTCTTTTCTTGTTAGTTACTCTAATAATTCATAGTGTCTCTAAGTCCAATTTTATTTAAATTCCCATATCCCATTCAAGTTAATGAGAACAAATATCACAACTATAACAGGGTTTTATTCAGTTTGGTTGGGAGTATTTGTTTATTCATTCATTCATTCATTCACTTGTTAAATCCATTCATTCAACAAATATTTATTATAGACTTTCTGAAAATATAGGGCTCAATTTATGATACTGAATTTGCAAAAGGGAGAACTAGAGATTTTATTTTTTTTAAAAATACATTTTACAACAGACTAAACCAGTGGTTTCTAAACATCACTCTAGAGTGGCTGTAAGTTCCCAGAGCCTTTGTCAGATAGTGGGTGAGAGCCAAGAAGTTTGGCTTCTCAGTTCCTCTGTGTCTCCACCTCTTTCCACCTGCTGGTCCCTGCTAAACCCCACCTTCTCCATTCACTTCAACCAGAAGACCCTCAGTCTTATCTATTGGGTTTCCAAGTAGATTACTTTTTATGAAAAAAATCTTTGAAAATCACTGGACTAAACAATATGTCATTGTTACATATTAATTGTAGCATGCCTACTAGATTTATCAGACAAATGTCTTCCTAATAGGAGACATGTTTATCAAAGCATTGAGATCCTTCCTTCTTGATTTTAAAAAAAGAAACACAACATTTTGGTCCAGTATGGAATGACAAAACAAATAGATGATTCTCGTTCTCTTTGTCTTGTGGATGAGGCACTAAATTACACCCTTTGGGGGAATAACAAGATAGATAAAATATAGTTCCTTATCTTAATGTACTTGGAAAGGCAAAAGAAACACATAAGATATTTTTTAAAATATCAAAAGAAAAAATTTCAGTAGGCACTACCAATAATTGTGAACTGATCACCTCATGTACATCTAGAGGGATTTAAAGGAGAAAAAGTTTATATATGATCAGCCCAGGCAGGGCAAGCTTCCAAGACAATGGCTTATTCCATCTGGGTTTCAAGTTCATGAGTTTAAGTACTTAAACAATATCAGAAAGTCCTTTCATGTTATGGATTATTTCTGGATATCCAAATTATCTGAATTCCCAAGTGCCTTTTGGAGAAGGTTTGGACAAACATAAAAACAATATTTAACACAATCGTACATTCACACTCTTCCTTTAATCTGATTTTGCTAGTTCTGAAATGAAAAGCCAAGATGCAGACTTTTATTTTTATATTTGGAGAGTGAAATATTTTATTTGGTCTGTTGCAATAAGAAGAAACAATCAATGTTACCAAGTCGCATGAAAATTGGAATTATTCTAAATACATATTTTACCTCAAATTTGATCCCTGTCATTGCCTGGTGGGTGAAGTTTGACCCTATGGCTTTTCCTTTATGTCTGTGCTCCAAGGCCCTGTTTCTGGTCTTCCATAGCTTAAAGGATTCCTAAAGTCATTTACGAGTGAAATCCCACCCAGTGAATGGATTCGCTTCAGAAGGCATTCCAGAAATAGGAGCAATCCTGCCCTTTCTGTCGTTGACATAATGGTGTTTTTCATCATACTTTAATAGTTACGAGCGATATTTTGGCAGGCAGCTGAAGCAACCCTAAATATCTGATTGCATTACTGGCTGCTACCTTCCCAAGAGAACCTCAGGGAAAGGGACATGATTTCAGGAACATTCTTTATCTTTTAACTTCAGGATGTTATCTGCTAACAAAATGGTAGATAAAAAAACATGATGCTTTTTAGAGTGCGTCTGAAGACGACAACAACACATACTTAACACACCATGTTCTAAACATATACAGTCCTTCAAAGAGACTGGTAAAACATTTTGATAACCCTTGAGCTTGTCCTTTTAACATACTTTTAAATTATATGATAATTAAAATGTTTACTGTCTAAAGTGGCAGTGTTGTCCTTAAGATTTAAGTTCACGATTCTACATTGTACTTTTATGTTTTTTTTCCCCCGAGAAATGATTTCTTCCTAAACATGAGCTAAAACTTAATTTTGTGTTCTTTGATTAATGTTACATTCAATTTATAAAATTCTTCCTCTTTTTATTTCATATGTTTTGGAGTTCTCTCTAGGAACTCTTTGATCAAGAAGTTTTTTTCTAGGCAACATGAGACTGTCAATACCTTAGGTTATAAGCTCATTTATTTTCAACCTTGCTCACTATGCTCTCTCCTCAGGTAAAAATAGTCTTTCTTTTGGACTGACAGTTTGATAAGGTGCACAATTGGTTGGACCTGAAGCGGGTTTGAAAAAACAGATTGTTTTAGTTAAAGTAATCAGTGTACTTTAGTGTTCTACCTGGTTGTCTGGGAGAATTGCCAAGAGATTCCCCAATGTTTCAGAGAGGTAGAGTCTAGGAAGTTGTTGGGACTTTTTTCTAAGCCAATTTGCTTTTTCTAGGCCAAAAGTGTTTTGTCTATCGATATTAGTTAAGTATGTGATGCCCATAGTAGCTGAATATTTTGATATATTAGGAGTTACCTATAAAATGACTTAAATTATATACTCGGAAGTAACCAACATTAAAATAATTTCAAATTTAATTCCATTTTAATGAGTATATTATGAACATATTATTTGGAAAGTGGGACTCATAATGTGAATCTAGCTTCTAATTTTCATTGTTTTATTGTGAGAACTATTTCTTTAGGTGGTCTTCAAACACAATTTTAAGTGATCTAGGTGGTATTCTATTATATACAATGATAACACTGTAACTTACTTAAATATTCCCCTTTTCCTGGATATTTAGGTTGCTTGCAATTTTTATCCATTATGAATAGTGAACATCCTTCTACACACATATCTCAAAGCATAATAAATGCATTAAAATATGTGAATATTTTGAAGGAATTTTATATATTCTAAGTATTTTTCTGAAAATTTGTCTCAATTTACCTGCCCATCAGTATTGCTTCATATATGTGTGAACCCCAAATCAAGACTTCCTTTTCCTGATTCTCCATTTTGGCCTGTTACTACTACATAATAAATGGGTGAATTCTCCTGCTAACTTCCCAAGTACACGCAAAATTTATCCTAACTCTTTATAACATTTAGCTGTATATCCTGAATCACATAGAAGTTTCAGTAGTTATAATTCATTTCAGAAAGAATTTTAGATGGAAACAAGAAAAGACAAGGATTATGAAATGAATGATAGTATTGTATGTAGAAACTGTATGAATTTAAAAGTGGCTAATCATTATAAAGAACACAAGGCCAGGCTAATGTATTTCTATTTTCTGACCTCATTGCAAAGGTGAAAGGCAGCCAGAATGAGTGAATGGATCATTATTATTTGTCCAACTACCTGGTCTTTCAAGTGAAGTATATCTTCTTTGAATAATTATTCACAAATATCATTTTCACCAAAGTGTATTTACTGGATGTCAGATTAAATGGGCATGCAACCAGTGCAATTTGAGAGGAACACATCACACACGTAGTGATGATCTCAACCTGAGTCGTTCAAATTTCAAATATTTATTGAGCACCATTTGGGTGCCTGGCCCCATTCTAGGCACACCAGTGAGCCAGAGAGATGAAAATCCATGCCCTCGAAGAGTTTATATTTTGGTGAGGGAAAATAATAATAAACAAAATAAATAAATGCATTCATAATATATATTTGAGATAATAAGTTCAACAGAGTGAAATAAAACAGGGGAAGGGGGTAGGGGGATTGGAGTGGGACTGGGTGAAAATTTTTAAATGGGTGGTCGGGAAAGGCATCCCTGACAGTTGAGTTTTGAGCCAAAACTTGAAGGAAATGAAGAAATTAGCCATGCAATGCCTGAGGGAAGTGTTTTCCAAACTGCTGGGAGTTCAGGCATGTCTGGGCCAACTGGGGGACTGGTCCCGAAAAAGTCTTCGTGAAATGAGTTCCAAACATCTGTGACGGAACAGATCCTTAGGGATCCTTAGCTCTGTTTCTGATGAGCTTGACCCATAAGCCACTGAAGAGGGGTGAGGTGAAGACTCTGTTTTGAGGCTCGTATTTAAATTTGGTTCTGATTTGTCTAGAAAGAATTTTGCTGCTGACTGACAGTGAGTTAGCACACAGTGTATCACAAACGAGGAAGACCCAAGACCCCAGGGAATTGGCCCCAAGCACTTGACAATTGACTTACCATCTTTGGTAGGCTTGTGTCTTGAGAAAAATGGACACCACCAGTGAGAAACTATTGCTCTGTATTAAGAGAGCTGTGTGCAGGTATTGCCTGTGTTCTTCACCCACGGTTATTGTAATTATCTTAGTTTTTCAGAGCTGCTAGCGTAAATACCACAAATGAGTTTTGTCTTAACAACAGCAATTTATTGGCTCCCAGTTTTGAGGCTAGAAGTCCAAAATCAAGATATCTGCAAGGCTTACTTTCTCCAAGAGACAATCCTTGGGGTTTTTTGGCTTGTATCTCTATTTCCTTTCACATTGCACTCTCTATCCATGTGTTTGTTTTCAGGTTTCCACCGACTTCCAGCTTCTGGTTCCTCCCTGTGGCTTTCTCCTACTTTTGCCTTCTGGTTTCTTTTCTTTATAGGACACTTCCGGTAATATGGATTAAGACCCATCCTCATTCAGTTGGGCCAAACCTTAACTAAAAATAACATCTTCAAGAGGTCCTGTTTACAGTGGATCCACACTCACAGGAATGAGGATTAAGATTGAGAACATGTAGAAATTGGGGTACATAATTCAGTCTTCCACAGTAGGTGAATACCTTTATAGATCAGCCCCTTACTTATCATTTCCTTCACAGACTCCATCTCATGCTTTGTAGGACCAAAGACAGTTAATCTTAAATGGATAGTTCTAGTTACTTGGCTGTCCAGTGTCCTAGGGTGGAGTCTGTGATAGAGAAGAAGAGTTTGCTAGAAAGGAAGTCTGACACAAATCATAAACCATAACTCCATTAAGTCCTTTTTTCATATTGAATAGTCAATGAAATTGTATTACCTGTCTCTACAGTGGAAAGAAAAATCAATATGTGTTGTGTCTTCATTTAATGAATGTCTTTTTTTAACCTTCCTGCTGCTGCTACCTGCAACATTTTATATTACCCTGATAAGAAACTCTGCAAAGTGTAGGGTGGGCCCAGACCTCTAGGAGGTGATTTCTTATATCGGTCAGTGAAGATTGTTTTTAACACAACTGTTGTCACTATTATTAACAAAAAAGCACATAATCAGGATAGAGTAAAGCATGTCACATTACTGAACAAAGATTTCTTCTACTACCTTCTAGGATGTCTGGGAATTACAGTTAAGTCTGTACTACATAGTAGAAAGTATGTTAACATGGAATTTACTTTGGATCCACACAAGATAGTGATGTGATCTCAGATGTTCGCGTATAAAATGGAAAGAATAATCTTGTTCACTTCAGAGGTTCATAATTATGAAAATTAACATGTACTTTATACATGTGAAGGTATTTTGGTACTCAAGTCTGATATAATTTAAAATGGTATTACAATCATGGCAATATTTAAAGCAAAGTAGAACCTTTTCATAATATTGACATTGAGGAATGGGTTTACTCTTTCCTTGAGTACTAGCATTTTACAACATAAGGATCATAATCTAATCCATTAAAAGGCAAAAATCCAAGTAAGGATGAGTGACATTCTAGAATATGGTAGGGGAATCTAAGTAATAAGTGTATAGCATTGTTCTCACTTTTCACTAACATGCTTTTCTTAGTTGCACAATCTCCAGATGTAACCAAGAGTGATGACCAAGAAGTTTATGCAAAGTTGCAGGAACGCCCTCTACCTTCTCTCCATCTGAACCTTCCTTGATAATATCACCCTCTGTGTATGACTTTAATCATAATACGTTTTTTTTTTTTTTTTACAATTAAGAAATTTAAGTAGAAATCAACAAATATACTTGGGGTTTGTAGTAGACAAAAGTCTTTTACTCTCTCCACAACTAGAGCAATTCATGGAAACCATGATCTACAAAGCAACTAACAATATCTGCTTTTGTTTTACGTTTGAAGAAAAAAACATGAAATCTACAATGATTTCATGGAATTTAGCAACTAATGCAGAATATTGGTACATAAAATTACTATTTTTTTTTCTGATTCATTCAGCACTAATTTATGTACATTCTCATCTTGAAACTAGTGATGGCCAACACAGAAATATTTGTAGGATCAAAAGTGAAAACAGGTAGATGCTGTGGTTGTGTAGTTAAGAATATCAAACCTACCTGAATTGAATGGTGCTTGAGGTTGCTGAGATTTGGTTCATTGAACAACTAGGTGAAATTCGAATAATAGTTCAGATATGACTGCACACTTGGAGATTCCTTTACCAGCTGAATAGATGCTGTGTGCACATGTGTAGGAGAGCTACATAGCATGGTTAGTTTGTAAATTCAGGTGTTGGTTGTTTCCTATAATACCAAAACCAGTGGTTTCACTGGAATGATATTAACTAAATTTGAGGGAATGAAGGAGGAGCATATATAAGGTAAAAGGAAATTGAGTGAAGGAGTTAGGCTGAGTTCTGTTTCTTGGACAAACTTAGGTCTGTCAAAAGTGTTCCAAGATATTTGCTTGATAATACCCACCTTGGGAAGGTCTGAATCACTCTTTTGGGCATTATTAATACCCAGACCAAGTATTCTTGTGGTCATCAACTTTTCTGAGCAACAGAAACTCAAGATGGTATGTGTGAATGGTTTAAATAAGTGGCTCTCACATTTGATCATATATCAGAATCACCTTGAGGGCCCTTAAAAGTGATTGCTTGAGGTGTTGGACTTTCTCACCTGTATTGTTGCTGATGTTCTCACAAACATTGGGGACTGATGGCTTGATGTGCTGAGCCCTCTGTCTTGGGGTTGGCCCCTGTGAAGCTTGTTGCTGCAAGGAGAGGCTAAACCTGCTTATAATTGTGCCTAAGAGTCTCCCCCTGAGTGCCTCTTTGTTGCTCAGATGTGGCTCTCTCTCTCTAACTAAGCCACCTTGGTGGGTGCTCTCACTGCCCTCCCACCTATGTGGGACCTGACTCCCAGGGGTGTAAATCTCCTTGGAAATGCAGGATATGACTCCCGGGGATGAATCTGGACCTGGCATCATGGGATTGAGACCATCTTCTTGACCAAAAGGGGGATGCGAAACGAAACAAAATAAAGCTTCAGTGGCTGAGAGATTTCAAACGGAGTTGCACTATATTCTTACGCACTATACAGATACAGATAACACTTTTTAGGTTTTAATATATGGGAATAGCTAGAAGTAAATACCTGAAACTACCAAACTCCAACCCAGTAGCCCTGACACTTGTATAACAATGTAACTTACAAGGGGTGACAGTGTGATTGTGAAAACCCTGTGTATCGCACTCCCTTTATCCAGTGTATGGATGGATGAGTAGAAAAATGGGGAAAAAACCTAAATGAAAAATAGGGTGGGGTGGGGGGGGGGTGATTTGGGTGTTCTTTTTTTACTTTTAGTTTTTATTCTGATTCTGATTCTTTCTGATGTAAGGAAAATGTTCAAAAATAGATTGGGGTGATGAATGCACAACAGTAAGGTAGTACTGTGAACAGTTGATTGTACACCATGGATGATTATATGGTATGTGAATATATCTCAATAAAACTGAATTAAAAAAAAAAGTGCTTGACCCCATCCACAGACTTCAGAAAGTTAGGGATGGGTGTCAGAGAATTTGCATTTGTAACAAGTTCCCAGGTGACGCATCTGATAACTATGGTTGGGGGGTGACACTTTGAGAACCACTGGAATCCCCCTAATACCACATGTCTTATAGTAAATCAACCAAATTACATATTCCCATCATTTTGAGAGAGCTCCCTTGTCCCCCAAATAATAAATTGGCATGTAGTCAAGTCAAGCTTTGTGAAAGTGATCAGTGGAGATCATGGAAATTATGTCCAAATTCAGAGGAGCTTCTCTTTTGTTTGAGAAACCGGCTGACTTCTTTTGAAATGAGCTGGAACTTAGTATTTGTAGCAGAAATGTGAGTAATTCCTCACAGATTACAATATAATCATTCCTTACTGTAGAGTTACATTTTATGGAGTATTTAGATTCTAAGGCTATTGCAGATGGGTGAAATTCCAAATGGTGGAGAGTGAGGTCATCAAGATGGCAGTGTAAGACAACCAAGAATATTTCCCCTAAATGACAGCTAAATAAAAGGGTAGAATAAACTCACTTGGAAATCTGGAGTATGATAGAGATTGGAGAATGACTTAAAAAAACTGAATTAAAAAAAAAGAACCCCACCTAAAAAAAATGTAGAAAGCAGCACAGATTTGCTAGTTTGGACTGCTCCTCCATCCTTGGTCCCACACTACTTAAGAGACACACAGAAGTAGCACTCCAGCCAGATGCCTCATGCTGTGACTGGTGATTACAGAGCCACCCACGGCAGCACCCTTGAGTCCCAAGCACCTTCAGGCATGGGGGCCCCAAATCACATAGAACCAGGCAAGGTCCTAGAAGTTGGCGCATGTGCATATACAAAGTGGTCCCCTGCACATCAGAGAGACCCATGATAGAACTACTGGCAAGCTGTGCACACTCCCATCCCAGTCCCTAAATGGTATTCCTAAATGAAAAAATCAGGTGTTTTTGAACACTGACCCCATCTGGCTCTGTAGGTGGAGACCACTAATATGGAAATTAACAGAGGCAGAAAAGCCACATGAAAAGGAGAAACTGAATAGCTATATGACAGGGTGGACCCAGATTTGAAAACTAGAATGAAAAGGTAATCCAGAGTGTGGGAGAGGAGCTGAGCAACACATGGCTGCTGTGGAGGAAAGTTTGTTTAAAAGCAAAGAGAATAGTCAAGGACAATTGGAGAAGGAACAGAGGAAAGGAAATCCTCTCCTGGGGGTGAAACAGCCATACATAATACGGTAATCTTAAAAGTTACTGGACATACCCATGGCAAGAAGCAGGTGAAGAAAGACTCAAGAAAATCCAAACTGTTAAACACTGGCTACTCCAAATGTTCAGTATAAATTGAACCAAGTATTGAAGAAGAGCTTTGACACATAGACAATCTGTACTAAAACCCTAGACAAGAGGGAGAAACTGATTTCCAGAATTAGCGCACCAAAATAATCACATGCCCAGACATCAACCAAAGCCCACAAGCCATACAAAGTAACATTCAAGGAAAAATGCTAAAATTTCAGAGGAAATGCAGACATTGGAAGAACCAATCAAAGTTATTCAGTCAAATATCCTCAATCAATTCAAGGAGATAAAGGAAATATTGAAAGAAATAAACTAAATATGGATATAGAATTAAAGGATATAAAAAAGATGGTGCATCAAGAAAAAGAAGAATTTGAAAGTTTAAAATGAACATAAAAGAATGTATGGGGATGTAAAACACAATAATTGGAATTATAAATAAACTAAAGGCATTCAACAGCAGATTTGAACAGGCAGAAGAAAGAATCAATGAACTAGAAGATAAGGCAATCAAAATCATTCTGTCAGAAAAGCTGAGAGAAAAGAATGAAAAAAAGGTAAGCAGAGTGTTGTGTTTTGTTAATGCTGCTATTATACAAAATACCAGAAAAGGATTGGCTCTTATAAAGGGGGCTTATTTGATTACAAATTTACTGTCCAAAGGCCATGAAAATGTCTAAATTAAGGCATCAACACAAGTTCCTTTACTGAAGGATGGATGGCCGCTGGCATCTGGAAAACCTCTGTTAGCTGGGAAGGCATGTGGCTGGCATCTGCTGATCCCAGATTGTGTTCCAGTTCCTCTCAGCTCCTGCGCATTCTTGGTTCTTTCTCCTAGGACTTTTCTCTCTAAGCTCCTGTGGGTCCTGTCTTAGCATATCCTGGGGCAAACTCTGGGCTTCATCCTTAGCTAAACATCCTTCTGTCTGCATCTCCAAGCATGTCTAAGCATCAGTGCCAGCAAGCCTCTGGGCCTGTGTGGCTCTTTTTAAAGTACCCCAGTAAACTAATCAAGACCTATGCTGAATGGGTGAGGTCTAATCTCCATGGAAATAATCTAATCAAAATTATCACCTACATTTGGGTGAGTCACATCTTCATGGAAACAACTTAATCCAAATATCCCACAAGATTGGATTAAAACATGTCTCTTGGGGGGATATAATATGTCCAAACTGGCACAGAGCCTAAGGGACATGAGTGACCACATGATGTGTTCCAGTGTATGGGAGTCACAGACAGACAGGGGAAGGAAAAAGGGTAGAAAGAATATTTGATGAAATAATGGCCCCAAATTTTCCCCAATCTTACAAAAGACATCCATATACAAAATGATTTCAAACAGGATAACCTCTAACACACCTACTCCAAGACATACATGAATCAAACTGTTGAATGCCAAAGATAAAGAGAATTCTTAAAGCAGCAAGAGAGAAGCAATTCATCACATACAAGGGATCTTCATTAAGACTAAGTGCTGATTTCCCATCAGAAACCATGCAGTTGAGAAGGAAGTGGTATGACATATTTAAGTACTGAAAGAAAAAAATTGCTAGTCAAAAATTCCTTATCTAACAAAACTGTCCTTCAAAAATGAGGGAAAGTTTAAGACATTCTCAGATAAAGAAAAACTGAGAGAGTTCACCAAGAGATCTGCCTTACTACTAAAGGGAGTTCTTCAGATTGAAAGGAAATAATAGGAGAAAGTGGCTTGGAACAGTGAGAAGAAGTGATGATCTTCAGTAAAGGTAACTCAACTGGGTAAATGCAAGACTCAATAGTACTGCATCCTCAGTATGTAGCTCTACTCTTTATTTCCTATAAGAGTTAGAGTACAATTGAATAAAAAATAATCATATATCCTTATTATGGGTGTGCAAATATAAAGAGGTAATATGTGACTAAAAATAAATAAATAAATAAATAAATAATTAGATAGATAAATAAATAGTGGAAATGGAGGGATAGGGAGCAGAGAATGTATCTACTATTCAAGTTAAGTCAGTATCTTTTCAAACTGGTAGATTTTATACTTAGTCTGTTAAATACAAACCCCAGGGTAACCACAAAAAAGTATTAAAAATATATACAGAAAAGGAAATTAAAGGGATCAATCAGTACCACAAAAGATCAACTATACACAAAGGAAGACTATAACAAAGGGAAGGAGATACAAAAGATAAAATATGATTAAGAAAAAAAGTATAAAATGACTGAAGTAAGTCCTGCCTTATCAGTAATTACACTGAATGTAAAAGGAATAACTCCCCAATCAAAAGATATAGATTTGCTGAATGGGTAAAAAATCTTGATCTAACTATATGTTGTTTACAAAAGAATCAATTTAGACCCAAAGACTCAAATAGATGTTGAAGGAGGGAAAAAACATTCTATGCAAATAATAACCAAAGAAGTTTGCAGTAGTTATACTAATATGAAACAAAATAGACTTTCAGTAAAAAACAAGATACAAATAAGGACACTAAATATTAATAAAAGGGTCAACCCACCAAGAAGAAATAACAGTCATAACATTTATTCCTCTAAGTACTGTGCCCCAAAACACATGAGGCGAACCTTGACAAAACTGATGGGAGAAATAGACACCTCTATGATAATAGTTGGAGACTTCAATATACCTCTTTCATCAATAGATAGAACATCTAGACAGAAAATCAGTAACATTGAAAAATACTACAAATGAACTAGAACTGTAAATGAATATGGAACACTACACCCCCAAAGAATAGAATATACAGGATCATTCTCCAGGATAGACCACATGTTAGGCCACACACACAAAGAAACCAATAAATTTTAAAAGATTGAAATTATACAAAGCATCTTCTCTGACCACAGTGGAATGAAACTAGAAATCAATAACAGAGGGTGAACTGGAAAAATCCACAAATATATGGAAGTTAAACAACACACTCTTAAACAATTAATAGGTCAAAAAACAAATCACAAGGGAAATCAGGAAATATCTTAAGATGAATAAAAATGAAAGCACAACATGTCAAAACTTATGGAACACAGCAAAGGCAGTAGTCAGAGGGACATTTATAGCCCTAAATACTTACATTTAAAAAAAGGAAGAGTTCACATCAGAGATCTAACTTCACAAAAGGAGGAACTAGAAAAAGAAGAGCAAATAACTAAAATCAGAAATGAGAGGGGGGACATTACTGCTGACCCACAGAAATAAAAAGAATTAAAAGAGGATACCATGAACAATTGTATGCCAAAAAATTAGATAAGCTAGATTGAAAGGACAAATTCTTAGAAGCACACACACTACTTTAACTGACTCAAGAAGAAATAGAAGATCTCAATAGACCAATAACAAGTAAAGAAATTGAATCAGTAATCAAAAACCTTCCAAAATAGAAAAGCCTGGGAACAGATGGCTTCACTGGTGAATTTTACCAAACACTCAAAGAAGAGTTAACACCAATATTGCTCAAACTCTTCCAAAAAAATTGAAGAGAAGGGAGTACTTCCCAACTTATTCTATGGGGTCATTATTACCCTAATACCAAAACCAGATATAGTTACCACAAGAAAAGTAAATTATAGCCCAATATCCCTCATGAATATAGATGCAAAAATCTTAAACAAAATACTAGCAAACTGAATCCAATGGCAATTAAAAGAATTATACACCATGATCAAGTGGGATTTATCCCAGGCATGCAAGGGTGGCTCAATATAAGAAAATCAAATATTATAATATACCTCATTAATAGAATGAAGGGAAGAAAAACTTAGACATTGAAAACTTAGAATTGACATAGAAAAAGCATTTGACAAAACTCAGAACGCTTTTCTGATAAAAACACTTTGAAAACTAGGAATAGAAGGAAACATCCTTAACTTGATAAAGGGCATATATGAAAAACCACTGCTATCATCATACTCAACAGTGAAAGACTGAAAGTTTTCCCTCTAAGATCTGGAACAACATGCAGATGCCCACTGTCTCCACCATAATCCAACATTGTACTGGAAGTTCTAGCCAGAGCAATTAGGGGGGAAAAAAAAGGTATCCAAATAGGAGAGGAAGAAGTAAAACTTCCCTTATTTGCAGAAGACATTATCTTATGCTTTAGAGAATACTGAAAAATCCATAATAAAGCTGTGAGGGCTAAAAAATGAATTCAGAAAAGTGGCAAGATACAAGATCAACATGCAAAAATGATGGTGTGCTCTCTGTCCAGAACGCTGACTTTACCTTGCTAACCGTTAGCTATCAAGAAGAATCTTCTCCTGTTTGTAAGTTCCTAATTAAACTCGTGGGTTATGCTGTAAAAAAAAAAAAAAATGATGGTGCTTCTACACACTAGCAATGAACAATCTGAAGAAGAAATCAAGAAAAAATCCCATATACAAATAGTAACTAAAAGAATCAAATATCTAGGAATAAATTTAACCAAGATCATCAAGAACTTTCATGTGGAAAACTATAAAGCATTGCTGTAAGAAATTAAAGAAGATCTAAGTAAATGGAAGGACATACCATGTTCATGGATTGGAAGACCAAATATTAAGATGTCAATTCTATCCAAAGCAATCTACATATTCAGTGCAATTCCAATACAAATTCCAACAGATTTCTTCACAAAAATGGAAAAGCCAATCATCAAATTCATACGATAGGTTAAGTGGTCCCAAATAGCCAAACCAATTTTGAAAAAGAAGAACAAAATTGGAGGACTCACCCTTCCTGATTTAAAAAGTCATTGTTACAAAGCTACAGTAATGAAAACAGTGTGGTACCATCACAAGGACAGACCTATAGACTAATGGGATCAAAATGTGAATTCAGAAACAAACCCACATGGCTTTGACCATCTGATCTTTGACAAGAGTGCCAAATCCACTTAGTGGGGAAAAATCGTCTTTTCAACAAATGGTGCTGGGAGAACTGGATATCAATATGCAAAAGAATGAAGTGGGATTCTTATCTCACACCATATACAAAGATTAAGTCAAAATGGGTCTAATACCTAAATTTAAGAACCAGGACTATATAACCCCTAGAAGAAAATGTAGGGAATCATCTTCAGGGTTTTGTGTTAGGCAATGTTTTTTAGAGTTTATACCAAAAACATAAACACAGAAAGAAAAAATAGATAAATGAGACCTCATCAAATTTAAAAAAGTTTTGTTCATCAAAGGAGTTTATAAAGAAAGTAAAAAGACAACCTATAGACTTGGAGAAAATATTTGGAAACCATATATCTGATTATGGTTTATTATCCAGAATATATAAAGTAGTCCTACAACGCAACAACAGAAAGACAAACAACCCAATTAAAATTTGGAAAAAAGACTTGAATAGACATTTCTCTAAGGAAGATATGCGAACAACAAATAAATACATGAAAAGGTGCTTAACATCACTAACCATTATGGAAATGCAGATCAAAAGCACAATAAATAGCATCTCACACCCACTAGAATGGCTATTATTTAAAAAATGGAAAATAGCAAGTGATGGAGAGGATGTGGAGAAATAGGAATACTCATACTTTGTTGGTGGGAATGTAGAATGGTACAGCCACTCTGGAAAGCTGTTTGGCAATTCCTCAGAAATTTAAGTACAGATTTACCATATGACTTGGCGGTCTTACTTTAACATGTATACTCAAAATAATTGAAAGCAGGGACTTGAACAGATACTTGCACCAATGTCATAGTGATATTATTCAAAGTTGCCAAAAGAAGAAAGCAAACCCAGTACCATCAAAGATGACTGGATAAACAAAAAGGGAATGAAGTTCTGATATATGCTATAACATGGATGACATCAGGTTGAGTGAAATAAGCCAGGTGAAAAAGGACAAATACAATATGATCTTACTTATAGGAAATAAGCAGAATATGCAAATTCATAGAGCCAGTAACTAGAATGCAGTTTACCAGGGGCAGGATAGGGGAGGGGAATGGAGAGTTAATGTTTAACTGGTACATGGTTTATTTGGGATGATGGAAAACTTTTGGCAATAGATGATGAAGTAGGTACAGCTTTGTGAATATAATTAACATGACTGAATTGTATATTTGAAAAGAGATAAAAAGGGAAATTTTAGGATGTGTATAAGTTAGCACACACACACACACAAAGCCCATAGAACTCTACAACATGAGTGAACCTTAATACAAACAGTAGGCTAATGTTAAAATAGCGTAGTTATAATGATATTGTTTTATAATTTATAACAAAGGTAGCATGCTGATGCAAAATTTTAATAATAGGGAAAACTGTGCCTGTGAGAGGGGGGTATATAGGAACTCTGACCTTTTTGCATGATTTTTCTATAAATGTACAACTGCTGTAATTACAAAAATGCAAAACAATAAATTTCCAAATGGTGAAAATTATCCTTGAATATCTGCTATGTAGGACACAACTACTGTTGAAGTCAGAAACTATTTAGGGCCACGTGACATGATTTGATATAAACACAAACCTGTCAATGTAAAAATTAGTTTTTTGCCTTTCAAAGCTGACAAAGCAACTGTTCTAAAAGTTTAAATGTTTGCAAGTACCATCTAATGGGCTAAAAAAATACTTAGGTGAAGTAAGATGTAATTTAATATTTTTATTAGCATAAGCCCCTTTTAAAAGGTTATTTACTCCTTGTTTTTTTCCAGTCTTAAATGACTCTGCAGATAGTGCCTTATTTTGTAGCTGGCTAAAGGATTTTTGCCCTATTACCTTCTTGGATAATGCAGAGATGAACTTTAGTGTTTTGCCTATGGAATTTCCCCCCATCCTCTTCGACTCCGGCTTAGGCTTTGGTGTTAATTTTCCATAATTGGAAAATGCTCTGAGCTTTATGAGCAGTCATTGTCTTTTTAATATCTGTCTGGGTGGAAAAGAGCAGCCTGTGATGTGATTTAATTCACTTCTTTCAAGATAGCAATGCAAACACAATGGAATCAGTGAAGACAGGTGAAATCTGAGCCTGGTAGACTGCCTGGAGTGACTTATGCATCTTTACTTGTTCACTCTCTAGTATGTGAAACTGGAATAAGGCAGTGATGACACATACATGATGTCTATCTGGTGGGGTTTGGCTTGGAAATTAATTCTGAGACATTGTATCACTAGATAGGCTAAGTAATGTAGTAACAAATAACACCAAAATCACAATGGTTAACCCAAATAGTATACATTTGCTCATGAAAACCTTCTGCTGGTCTAGATGTCTCTCCAGGAGTTCTCCATGTGGGGGTCTCAGGAATCTAGCCTGATTCTATCTTATGCCACTTTTCTTTCAGGGTTTGGCTAAGCAGAGAACGAGACTGTTGAGGGTTATGCGTTGTGTCTTAAGTGACACGTGTCACCTCTGAGTCTCAGCCTGTTGGCCAGAGTTAGTCATAGTCCCACAAAACTGCAAAGGGGGCTGGGAAACACAGCCATCTGCTGAGGAAAACCACGGTGGTCATCTTTGGAAAATGTTCCTCCATGTCTTACGTTCTCAGACACTGGGGTCCAGCCGAGGGTGGAAGTGTTTGCAGACAGAGGCGTGAGACAGTTGTCCCATCTTGAAGATAGTTGTCCACAAGCCTGGATAATAACTTCAGAATATCTTCCTGTATGGCACCGCGGTGCCTGGACCATTAAAGAAAAACTAACTAATTTCCTTATAGCCATGAGTATCTAAACTTTTATGAGAGATTTCATAGGGTAGTCAAGAACCTTGTGTTTAAGGCTTGGGTCTGTATCCTCATAGGTACAAAAGTGGCGAGTGTGGATTCGTATATTTTTAATTCTTTTCCTTCCAAAGTTTGTTATACGCATTAAAAATTAAAACAGAGTCCAGGCAGCAATGATGAATCAGAAAGGGAATGCAGAAAGGCTGGGCACACACACGATGGCTAAACTAGAAATACTTGATCCTTCTCTGAGGGACAGGAATGGGATCTTTCATTTAACACATCACACATCTTCCTGGTTTATTCCCCTGGGAGCAAGTTTGATATCGGTTTCTCCTTATGGGAATGGAGATCAAGCCCCACTACTGTACAGACATCATATATATGTGTAGATCGTCTCACTTCTATATTTTCAAGGTAATAGAGTGTAATCTAATTATGTGGATAATTAAAAACTACCAAAGTGCAAGTTTAAAACTTGTACTTTTATGACTGCAAAGCAGGCTATCAAAATGACAGGGCATCTGGATGTGATCGTTGTACACACCCAGATTAAATGAGTGCATTAGTTGATTGTTTCTCGAATGAAGATAAGCAGAGAAAAGTATAATAATGTCAGCATTTAAGTGGACCTAATTAGGCTTCAAGTTTAACACTCCATTAAGATGAATGGGGAAGGGTCGCCCCCTGCTCAAGCTGCAGCATTGTCTTAGTGTGTCTGGATTTTGCCTCTGAAGACAACAGCCTGTCAGCGTACATTCTCAGTCACCCCTGTAAAGCAGACCAGAAATTTAATTCTTTTAAAATCAAATCTCAGGGTCAGGAGGCCACAGTAAAATCCACAGGGAGATCTTAAATCCTCTGAGTTCTGCAGCTGTATTAGTGATAAACAACAACAATAACGATATTACTTTCCCATGTCTCTAGGAAATTTCAAGCACAAACTCAGTGTTTCCTGAATATGATCTGGTGACTTTTACAATGTCCAGTTCACCACTGAAGGACCGCGTCCATAGAGAGGGTAAGTGTCAGCAGCCAAAGTTACTGAGCATGTCATTGGTAGAGCCAGAAATAACATGGAGGGGCTGTTCGCTTTTTGTTGCAACAGTCTGTCATCCATCAAGGCGAGGGAATAGGGAATGGCGATGTCATCCATTAAACTGAATGCACATGCATTTGAAAGAAAATCCTAGAATCAAAGGGCAGCACCATACGGCAGACATGTTTGCAGGGAGGTGACCAGGTAAATCCTGCCATACTGCCAGGTGGGGAATCTGGCTCAACAGTGTATGGGTAGAGGAAAAGTTCAGTCACAACAATGGCCAAAGGTGCACCGATGTGGCCTGAACGTATGTGACTCTGGAACCACATGCCTGATCTCACCCAACAAGCCAGAGGGTCACCCTGTGCCTTTTAGTGACTGGATTCAGAAACTAAATGTCTGCAGATTGCATATGGAGGAACCACATATGGCTTGAAATGTGTAGTTGGATGACGGTTGCGATGATTTTCTGAGTCATGGAAGGTGGTATGGCTACATCTCTAATTACAAACTCAGGGCTGGTAACTTCTAATTCTGGTCATGCTATAGACTTGCTATGTGTCATTGGACAAATTATTATCTCTTGTTAAGTTTCAGTTGCTTATTTTAAAATTTCATCTCATTTGAAAATTAACAAGATGAAATACAGCCTGTTTATCAAAACCCTAGCTCTTATGGCTGTGTTATTCAGTAATATTGTAGAAAGGAAGTTTTGGTGTACAACTGTTGCCTAGGAAGACCAATTACTATGTCCATCTCTTTCCTAAAAGATGCTATTTGTGAAATTATTACACTTTTTTAATATTCATTTTATTGAGATATATTCACATACCACATAGACATACAAAACAAATCGTACATTTGATTGTTCACAGTACCATTACATAGTTGTACATTCATCACCAAAATCAATCCCTGACACCCTCATTACCACACACACAAAAATAACCAGAATAATAATTAAAGTGAAAAAGAGCAACTAAAGTAAAAAAGAACATTGGGTGCCCTTGTCTGTCTGTTTGTTTGTTTCCTTCCCCCACCTTTCCACTCATCCATCCACAAACTAGACAAACAGGAGTGTGATCCCTATGGCCCCCCTCCCGAATGCCTCTTTGTTGCTCAGATGTGGCCCTCTCTCTCTAGCTAAGCCAACTTGAAAGGTGAAATCACTGCCCTCCCCTCTATGTGGGATCAGACACCCAGGGGAGTGAATCTCCCTGGCAACGTGGAATATGACTCCCGGGAAGGAATGTAAACCCGGCATCGTGGGATGGAGAACATCTTCTTGCCCAAAAGGGGGATGTGAAAGGAAATGAAATAAGCTTCAGTGGCAGAGAGATTCCAAAAGGAGCCGAGAGGTCACTCTGGTGGGCACTCTTACACACAATTTAGACAACCCTTTTTAGGTTCTAATGAATTGGGGTAGCTGGTGGTAGATACCTGAAACTATCAAACTACAACCCAGAACCCATGAATCTTGAAGATAATTGTATTATACTTTTTGAGCTGCTTAAATGGACCCAGTTATAATAAGATGGTGCCACTTTTGGCTGTCTTGGTTTGTTTGTTCTTCTCATTCTGTCTCTTCATACTCTTTACCAGATACTAGACCTTGCCTCAGAGCAACACAGTATCTGTTCCTTGTGCAATTTGACATCCTTCAGATAGCTGAAGCCAGTGATTATTTAACCTTCAGTTTTCTCTTTTCCATTCACAATAGCGCATGCTGAAGTTTCTAGAAACCTCGTCACATCAAAGGTTTCTCTCAAACATTAGTATTACATGTGGATTCAACCTAGCTTTATAAATGACCTAATAGTTATTATATCATTGGTATTTGATAATTCCCACTAATTGAGGACAAACAAGTTAGGATTTGGGATGCATTCTTTTTTTAAGATATGTTTCATTTATTTAATTATTTATTTTTGTTTTGGAAAACCAAATTAATTTGGTTTATCCAAGTTAATTAGCTTTTAAATTCATTTATAGCTTGCTTTGCTCAAGAATAAGTTGTTTCATGCCATTTCCGATCAGGCATTGACAAGATAAAAATACGGAAACGGCAAAGAGAAATAAAAGGTAGAAAAATGATAAAGCTGGGTAATGTGCTATATGAAGCACATCTGTGAGTTTATTATATATTTATTTGTTGTGAGACCCAAATTTAACTTGCACCTACTAACTGCCAGCTCAAAGAGAGGAATAAGATCAATTACATGATTAATAGCATCTAAAACATTAGAAAAATAATAATAGTAATGGCTAGTTGAGAGAAACTCAACTATCATTGATGCTGACTCCTGAGAGAATTTTCTCGAACGAATTCTCATGGGGAGGACTTTTTACAATGTAGTAAAGAATATCCTCAGGAACCTTCTTATAGTGAATCCCATAACGGATTTCATAAAATTCTTCCATGATAAAATGATAAAAGGCCCAAGTGCAATTCATAAAAGCAATTAAGTGGTGGGATTATTCTTTAGTGTCTGGTACTTGTAAGAGCCCAATAAATATTTATTATATGGAAGGATGAATTTTATGGACAATTGACTGGTGGGAAGTGGCTGCACAGAAATTGAGACAATGCTATGATTGACAAAGAAAAAAATAAATATAAATAATCCCACCATACATAGTTATATCCACTTCTTTTCTATTCTTACTAAAGTCAGTATTTTGTATAGAAGATGCATTTATCGTGGGGCTTATACTTAATAACCGTGACAGTTTCATGATAGATTCTGCCACTGTCATGAACCATTTTATTTCCTGTGAAGTATCTTAGTGCAACATCAAGCCTATAGTAGGTGTTCAATAAATGTTTATAGAAATAAGATGTATAATAAATTCTACTGTAGCATGATTAATTTATAATGGGGGTAGGGGATTTTCCTGTTCCAAAACACTGTCATTATAAAGGGGGATAAATTACAATTGTAATATATATTTTAAGTAGCTCTGTCACAGAATCTTATCTCCCCCTGTGAATTTTACCCTGTATGAGGTGTTCCTGCTGCTTTTTCACTAGTGGTTTTCTTAAAACACACAACCATGACTTCAATCCTTATCATCTCCATGTATCTTCAAGAAATCAAATAAATCAATGACTCCCTAAACATTAAGAAGAAAAGGACATGAAAAATGAGCCAAGATGGGGGGAAATGTTCTGATTCTGGTTGGAACACAGTCTGCCAATGTTGTTGTGAGACCTGTTTCAGTCTCTTGAGTACTGGCTTCCCCTCCCACTCTATCCTCAAGGCAGTCAATTGTTATGATAAGATAAAGACAGCAACTAATGGGTCATATGCCCTCCACAAATTATGAAATCCCAGGAAGGTGTCCAAACATAGATGAATATCATGCATGAGGAGAAAGTTTGGAAAATAAAATGTTCTCGTCAATAACTTGATATTTTATATGAATGATAAAGCTTTTTAGAATCGTTTATCTCCTATAACTAACAATGCCTTCAACTTAAAAAATTGAGATGAAGTGTCTCAGACTTTCAAAACAATAGGCATCTTTCTGGACCAAAAAACGGAGGAAAAAACAAACAAACAAAACGCAAACAACCCACCTAAACCAAATCAACCAACCAACCAGTAAACCAAAAGAAAAAAAAAAAAATCCCCAAACAAGGTCTGTAGTCTTTAAGGAACGCGTGGAAATTCGAAGCACTTGAATGCTCACGTGCTTGCAGAAAGTTCTGCTCTATTCGTCTTTTCTTGACTCATCCCACCGGCAGTTCAACCCTGTCAGAAATATAATGGTGCACAATCGCAGAGCTGCTCTGTGCTTGTAACATTCACAGGTTCTCTCTCCCCCCAAATTTAAGCTGAAGCACTCGTCCTTTCTAAAGAACAGCATCTGGCCTCTTCGTGAGCTCATTTGCATGCCAATACTGGATTGCTCTCCCAGCGCACAGCTATTTAATAGTGGTGCTGGTGTCCGAGCTCTGGGAACAAACCAAATGGTTTGGGTGTGCTTTTGTGTGCAGTGCGGGTCGTTGCTACAGTGTGCTTATGAAGAATAGTACACATTCATTATAATAAGATTGCTCTTTTGCTCAGGGGCCATCACGGCGCATTCTGTAAATGAATTAACAGTAGCATGCATTTGTGTATTATGGGCCCAGAAGATGCATTTGTTTATTAAATAAATCTGCAACACAGAAAATATAGTTGAAAAAAATCTGGAAAATAATCAGAGTGCGCATGTACAGCAGCTATTTGTTTTTTTTTTTGTTTTTTTTGTTTTTTTTGTTTTTTAACCTCAACGTCTTGGCGAGTTTTCCTCCTTTGTTTCTTTTAAATTACCAGAGATCACAGGCCACACTATAGACTAAGAGCCTGCAAAAATTGATGTAAAAAAAAAATAGACGCCAAATTTTAGTTACAGAAGCACAAAGCATTTCCAGAAGTGGTATTGTAAATAATCCCATTGTTTAAAAATGACTTCATATTATGATTCTTTTTTTAAAAAAAGAATCTTTTATTTTTCTTAAAATGGGTTTTCCTTAAAAATCATTGCTATAATTTTAAATTTAATTTTTATTTTTGGCTAAAATTTATCTTGCATCATATATATGTGTGTGTATATATGTGTGTAGGAATTATGTATATATTCCCATTGAACTTCGTTTTCTTTTGGAATAGAAGCTTTGCTCTTAGGGCATTCAGCTAATATTAATTCATTTGTTTCCAATCTTTTGGTCCAAGTATAGCTAGTATAAGTATATTGATAAATGAGTAAGTCTGTTGGATTTTATTAGGTTAACTAATAATTTTTTAAAGTCCAATGGCAGTTCACAATTGCATTGAGAAGTCAGAAAGTATTTTTAGATGTGGCTACTCTATATTTCTCTCCACTTGTATTTTGTATCTTGCTGTCTTTAACGTGCAATCTGATATGTCATTCACTTAAAGTATAGAAAGAAAATTGAAATATGTTTAAATATGAAGTGCTAAAAGAGTCTAAAGCCACAGAAGTCTTTAGTTGGAAGCCCTATAAACATTAACTGAGGGAAAGAGGAAAGAAGAAACAGTCATATTCCCAGGTTTTTGAACTACTTATGTTATTAAAAGACCAGACATCTTAAAAAGATAATTTTTTCTTATTTGAGTTCTTGAAATCTTTCTATAAAATCCAGGGGTTCAAAATGAAATTTGCTGAAATATTTTAAAAGAGAAAAGAAGGATAGAATGAGTGGATTAGGACTTCATAGATTTTTAGTTTAGCAAAAGATCTATGACACTATTAAAAAATAATCCAGCTAATTAGTACCTCTGCAATATAAAAAATGTGTTTCATAAGAAACATGGCAGGACTTTTAAAAGATACTCTATATGCAGCAAAAATACATAGCTGATGGAAGCAGGAATACACTTTTCTCTGACATGGAATCTCAAATAATTACCATTTTGTCCTTAAAGAAGTAATATTCAGCTTTGCTGTTTATTGAAAAAAATATCTAACATTGTGACAATTTATTTGATAATTATGGAAGGGAGAAGAAAATATCTGAAACCCAGTTTCTTTACTTTCATCTTTTTTTTTTTTTTTCTTTTTTGGTCAAAAGCGCTATTTTCCAGAGCATTTTATTTATTCGGCTGCAGCTTTTAGAGGCCAGCCAATCAGAGAGTCTGTAGGGCCCCGGCCCAGGCTGGGTGCTGAGCTCCAAATGCGATTTCAGTCCTGACAGGGGGATTATAGGAAACAGATGACTTACGCTTCTAATTTGTGGCCTTAAATTGCAAACAGAATTTCAGGAGTCGAGCAGAGTAATAAATGGCAATAGAAAAAGCCACACACAGCCAAATCAGTATGTGGTGGTTGTAGGTTAAACTAAATGGGAAGAGACAGGTTATGATGGTTCAGTGTATTACAGAGAAGAAAGTCTTAAATTACTAGTCCTGAGAGGTACTGCTCCATGGCAGACAGTATTGCATTGTGTAGTCTACAGATAGCACAGGCAGAACAATAAAAAGGCAGGTTTAACATAGAACCTGTTGCTGGAGGAATTGTGTGTGTGTGTGTGTGTGTGTGTGTTTTCACCCTCTTTTAGAAATGGAAGCAGTGTTTTATGTTTGTTTTGACCTCAGCTGTATACTTGGCCCCTTAACATCTGTTTTCAACCGTTGCCGTTTTTCACACCAAATTAAATGTCGAGGAGTCAGATAAAATAAGTTCAAAATATGTCCAAATTATTTTTGTTGACTTCCACCAAATGTCTCAGTAACTCTTTTCATACGGAACGATACCATTTAAATGCCAAAGTAGAAAATTATTTTCTTTTCAACATTTTAAGAGCTAGAGTAAGGAATTTTGAGATGTACTTAAACTTGGGAAATACTGCATTAGGCTTTTTGGTAACTTGTGTGACAGTTTCAGACTTACTTTAAGGCTATCCCATCATATAAAGTTATGTGCATTTGTTGGATAAAAATTCCAGGAAAGTTGTTTAGTAACAGCATATAAAAAGCCATTATTCAGAGCCACTTCACACCATAAATACTAGTTAGAAATCCAAACAGATCCATTGTTTATCATGTGGAAATCAATATACATTTGTTGTCTTTCATAATCTCTACATGTGTGTTTATGTGTGCATGTGTGTGTGTGAAATGTAGAGTAAGAATTAAGATGATATGGATTTCTACTGTCATAAAAAGTCTTGCTGTCATAAGTCTGTGGTATGAAAATAAAAAAGATGGTATTACATTTTTGGCTTATCCCATAAATATTTTGCTAAAATGAAGCTGTTTTTCTTTGAAATGAACACCATCCCTTTCTTCTTTTAAATCTAACATATTTGTATATAGGGGATTGACAACTAATTTCTGATGAAAATTGATTAAAATAATTACTCCATCCTATATTATTTATTGCCAATATATCAAAACAACATTTTCCTGACGATAGAAACAGGGCCAACTTCATTATGCAACACAGTGCTTAAAGTGGGGCCATCCATAATCTACAATTTTGCTTCCACTTTCCTTATGAGCAAGAACTCTATCATACTAGAATTTGGATCTTTTTAAAATACTACATTAACTTTAAACTTGAATCTTTTGTTTTATATGCTGAAGAAAACCTGTTATCTGACAGGTCACCTGGGGAAAAATAAACTATTTTCATTGTAATGTTAAGCAAGTCTGTTGATAATCATTGAAGATGACTGGCTAAATAGATTTGATTAATCACTTGCAAAAATTATGCTTGTTAGAACCACTCCATATTCTGCATTACGGTGATATCAATACAGGTTATAGCTGTTTCTTTGTAGATGATTTTTTTGTTTTAAATCACCTGGCAAATAGAGAAGACAAACCTTAGTTGAAAGCTTTTGTTTCTAACACAGAAACCTCTTTTCATGACTATCTTTTTTTTTTTTAAAAGCAATGCTCAATTATTATTTGTGTCATAATGGGAAGACTGAGTCTATAGGGCCCAAACCTTTTCAAACAGGAGGTACCTTTTGTTTTTGTACCCCATCAACACTGATCACCTAATTAAATCCTATATCTCTGGCTGAAGCAAAATGATTTGTGAGTTCTTTGGAGTTCACTTAATTAGTTTCGATGTCTTTTGTGTGGTAAATGTGGCGATATTTTGTAAAATAAAGCTGAAAAAGAGGAGGCAATCTCAGGAAGGGATGGGGAGAGGGGAGGTGACAGGGAGGGCAAATCACTATGACCAAATCCTGAAAGCAAGGTGTAGTTCCAACACAGGGGATTGCAGACTGGAGTCATTCATTAGTTGAGAACATCAAGCAGCTCTGCACCCGAAAAAGGTTTCCTGTCAAACGTGGGCCTGGGCATCTGTTAGGGCCTCAGATTCTATACCTTGATCAACACAAGACACTGACACCATTTTCTTTAACAAACACCAATAGTCCTTTTTCTCCTTCATTTTAACATTTCTCAGGGGTTGGATTCCCTTTCTTCTCCTGCTCTGTTGAGAGTAAAGGGAGCTTGTTAACTTGCTTAGATATTTTAACTGTGGATGCTCTTTGGCCACTTGCCTGTAGTAACAGTGTTGAAGCTTAACTTGGTATAATTGCTATATTTGCAGTCAGAAGAGTGTTCTGTCTTTATATTCAAGCTGCTGAATAAAAGGAAAGTGTCATTTTTGAAAATCCTGTAAATTATCCTCAAAGTTCAGGCAAAATACAATGTGTGACATACCTGGTATGTCTTGAATTCATTGCCAAGATGCAGAAGACTAAAAAAGCATTAAAATAGACTTTTAACTATCTCAGTTAAAAGCTGGTAAATTCCTGTGTTTCTTATGCTGAGATTGGATAACAATGAAATAAAATTAAACTTAAAAGTGAAAGCAGCAGAATTGGGCTCTTTATAATTTAAAAAGGAACTGGAAAGCACTAAAAATTTTAATTATCCATTGCATCACAATTTAGATACAGTATGGATTAGAAATGACAATTTTTTGATGGACCTCTGCCTAATAGAGATGTGCATAATTTACAGACATTAGCAATAACCATGCTGCAAGCGGAAATTGATAGGTAATGATAGACGGCAGTTTAAAGCAATATTTATTACAAATTTCATTTTCTGGGGGATAGAGTTGTATTCACTCTGTATTTTGTTTGTTTTCAAAGAGTTATTACGTAGGAGGAAACTGCCAAATGGGAGTTTTGCTTTTTTTCCCCTTGATCCATAGCGATGTGAAATTTGAAGCAAGTAATAACAATGAATGATGAGAAAACTACAGACAGCCCCACGAAAGATGCATGTGTGCACATCTTAAAGGATGAAACTTACAGAACGAGCACCAGCTAAACGTTATGTAATACTGGTGGCTGCGGATCGCCAAAGCTGGCATTCCTTGGTCTGAGAAAAATGATCCTTGCAGTTAAGTAGACCTTCCCTGTGTCTCACAAACTGTACAAACCTGCATGCTGCTGGTGGATAATGACTTGTAATTAGTGTAGCAGGTAATGACTTGAAATCACCTGCCAATTGTTTCTGAGTGTTTGTTCTGTTTCAAAACTCTAGATCAGTGGGAAATTCCTGGGGGAGGGGAGAAGGTAGAAGGATGCAAACAGAGAAAAGGGGAGGGACAAAATAAGGGAATCTCTTCCAGAATAGAATTTCCCCCCACTTGTTTCTTATTTTACCTCAGGTCCTCCCTGAGCAGCTACAAAGAGGAATTGTGAATTGGCAGGTTGCTTTACCTGCCTGCTGCTCCTACTGGGAGAGATAGAGCCTGTTGAGAAATTCTGTGGCATCTTGGAATCAAACCAACATTCTTCGTTTCAGCCTCCACTCTAGAAAATTAGGACTGAAAGAGCAATGGCTGTTCAGCTTGCTTGAAAAGAAGCATGAATTACTCAAAGACATATTCTACTTCTCCATTACAGCCCACTTCTTTTACTTTTACAGTTTTCCCCCGACTTCATGGAGAGCTGTTGGTGTCAAAGCAAGAAAAGCTGGGCCAAGAGCCAGTGCAAAACTGAGGCTGGACCACTTATCTAAAGATTCCACAAATGCTTTAGAGCAGTGCTCACATGCAGAAATGCACATGGGGACCAAGTGAGGGACATAATTGACCGTTTTGAGAGATGGATATGGGAAGGAAGACTCAATGGCTAGCTGGACAGAATGTGACCTCTCTAAAGTTGATCAAGGTCTATTTTGCTTCAGCCAATTGTTGGAATATGGGCACAGGGTGGCCAGATTTCCTAAGTTTTTAAGAGGAGCCAGAAACCTGGAATTTTATGTAAAAATCTCCCGTTTTTTAAAGCATTGGAACTAATTTTAAAGAAATTTAAATCGCTGTGTGGCTGAAACAAAACCAGTGGCCTGATTTCTGGCCACAGGCTGCTGGTTAATGATCTCTGTTTTAAATTATATTTTCCTATTTGGTACCTTTTTTTTTGGTAATCTCATTGGACTAGTAAAGAGGCAAAAGCAGAGGTGGACTTACACATGTACCAAGTGTTACTTGGTCTTTAAAAATTTCTCATGATTGTTATTGTCTTAGTTTCCTAGGATCAGAGTAACAAATTATCAAAAATTGGGTGGCTTGAAACAACAGAAACTTATTCTCTTGCAATTCTGGAAGCAGACGTCTGAAATCTCCTTGACATCTATAGGAGCATCTCCTTCCTTGCCTCTTCCAGCTTCTGGTGTTTGCTGGAAATCCTTGTTTCCTTGGCTTGTAGATGCATTGCTTCAGTCTACAGTCACAGACTGTCAGTGTCTTCACATGGCCTTCTACCATGAATGTCAGAGTCTCTTCTTTTGGTATAAAGACATCAGTCATATTGGATTAGGACCTGCCCTAATTCTGTATGACCACATCTTAACTCGATTTCCTCTACAAAGACCCTGTTTCCAGATAAGTATACCTTCACAGGTACTGGTGGTTAGGACGTCAACATAGCTTTTTGGGGGACACGATTCAACCCATAACAGTTATATACAAAGGGTGGAAGAGGACCTCATAGGAAGTTGCCCAACACAATGTCTGCCTGGTTTTGTGCTCTTTCTACCACTGATTGGCAGAGACAAGGGCTTCCTTGGGCCAACCCCATGGAACACTTCCAAACTTACTTGTAGAGAAGAACCTCTCTGAGCTTGGACTGATGGGTCCTGGTAAGTCATTGTTAAGACAGTTGGCTCACTCAAGCTTCTGCTGGGCCAGCAGTCACACAGTTTCGGAGCTGAGAAGGCCTGGATTTCATTCACTCTGAGCTTTGCCAACTTACCACTGTGGCCTTGGGCATGTCATTCCATCCAACTAAGCAACCATTTCCTCAACTGAAAAATAAGATTAATACATCTACCATGCAGGACTGTGGTAAGGACTAGAGAAAAATGCTTAAATTATTCCTTTCATGAATAATATATCATACGTAAGATTAATCATATAACACAGAAAAGCAGGTTATAGTCATTGGGCTCACTAGCCAGATGAATACTTTGTAGTAGTTAAAATCTGTTTGGATTTTCAAGTAAAATTTTTATTTATTTGAATTCAAACCATTCAATGCTTTTACAGAATATTTAAAGGAAATTAGTAAATCTTCTTGGTAAAATTTACTTTCACTTTAAACAATACAACATGAAATTGTACTCTAACATCTAGAGCACAAAAACAATTTTTTCTTTAAAAACTGTTCAAAAGCTTATCAGAATAAAGTAAATCTAGCTTTTTATTGTAAGTCAATGCCAAAAAAATCTTATCATCCTTTGATTTGGGGGCTTGGCCCAGTGGATAAAATGATGAAAGAGGATTTTTTAAACCAGGGAATTTTTTGTTTTTGTACAATAAAAAATGTATATTGTAATAAATAAGGGTCAGTAGAAATAAGACACAGATAGATTGAGTTTGTTAAGTTCGTTTGGGAACAGCAGCATTAAGTGCAATGGGTCACTCTGAATGTGCCGTGACTGGAAGGAAAAGAACTCTCATGCACGCCTTGTAGTAAGAGAGCCAGATTTTGGAGGTGGCCTCAAAGCAGCCTTAAAAAATCATCAGTCCACACTTAGTATTTTATTTCTATTTGCAATTACTGCAATTTTAGAAGAGAAATTCCTAGCTATTTTATATAAAACTGCAAAATTGCTGGTTTATTTGTGAAGTGATTTGTGTGTGTGTGTGTGTGAGGGGGGGTGGTGGTAAAGGGGGCACCAGAAGTACCCAAAACTTTATTCTCAAACTGGAAGAGAAAATTGAATTATATAAAGGCAAAGGTGCAATTGCCCTAATTTGTCCTCTTTCCAAACACTATTTAAATATAGTTATGACTAGACTTTTATCCTTGGTCAACTTTTATGGACACCTTTATCCTCTTTCTACCTGCAACCTGTTTTATATGACAAGATCTCTTTAAATATGAAGATATTAAAATCAGTCTCATATTCAGTTACTAGCTTACAGTTTTTAGATTTTGATTGTTCAGTTGCATAATAATTAAGATAAACTTCCATCCCTAAAGCTACTCATAGTTTCTCTTCTCAGCGTAAAAAGAATTAAGCACCTAAATTGTTTGAAGATCCAGTTTAGTTGAGAAAAGGCAAAACTGAATCATAGCTCCAGAAAACTATAATATTATCTGTATTTTTCATTTGAAGTACATTACCTATTTAAAATGACAAGTTGTATGTTTACTAAATTACTATTGTTTTTTACTGAAATTTCCGACCATAATGTAAGGGACTTAATAATATACCATGATTTGCTCGTAGTCTGATGGCTACAGATTCTGAGATATTACCCATCTTCCTGATCTGTTTGCTCTTATGCATGTTCATCTCAATATTAAATAGAATATTGAGTAATAGATTTAGTTTTCCATAAAGTAGGACTCCAACGGGATTTAAACAAACACACATTATGAACAATTGTGTATTAAAATTGCAATTCTTAGATAGTTTATCAGCATGAAAATGAAAAGATAGCTTATTGTAACTAAGTGCAACAGGGGTCTGTGTTATGTTAGGAAAATCCCCTTAAGGTCAGATGAATTATTTTGCTAAATGACCAGGATATCCTATTATAGTTTGTGAAAACATAAAAAGTAAAAGAATTGAGAACACGCTTTTAAACAAAATAATCATTTACACCCAGATATTTATGAATCCTTATCAGAATTTGTACATTTGCTCCAATTCAATTATTTTCTTTTAAAAGGTAGCTTTGGAGGAGTAGGAGTGGGGGTAGGGGAGAGGGGAGAGGGAAGCTCAAGAGGCACATACATAAATTCTCTTAATTTCAGAGAAATGTGGGTCTGACAATCACTTAAGACGATATAGTTGATCTGGCTGTCAGGAAGGACTCTTTTCAAAGGAATGTTTTTATAGAATATCATTGTGACACTTTGCCGAGATCGATGTCCTTAGCAGTATTTGATTAATGTAACGTAATAAAAGAGATGCACACCAAAGTGTCTGTACATGTCTTGTTAAGTATGTTTGATTCATTGTATGTGGTTCTCAGTTCTTTCCTCTTTCCTCAGTTCATTTTTTATCATTTCAATAATATATCTATAAATATGAAAAAGTTGGCACTTTCAAAGTCTTTGACATATATGGCTATTAATTCATAACTCTAAAAAACTGTATCTTTCAAGCTGTCATTTTAAAGCTTGTAGAGTTTATTACAGTAAGTAACCTGTGTTAGAAATTAGATTTTGAACTTTAGCAAGAAGATAAATAAGCTCATGAACTGAAAAGTTAAAGAAAAGATACCTAGATATAGTGCTAAGATAAAATTACATGAAAAGATAACTTATTAAATGTTATAATTTTAAACACACTGAAGATAATGTTGACATTTATATTAATAACTAGCTACCAACTTATTTTGGTTTTGAACTCCAGTTATCAAATATTGATCAAGCTTATAATAAATAAAGCTATCAAAATGCAATACCAAGATCATCTTTGTTGCAAGGGGTTAATGGATTAAATTTCATGGTATGTATGTGTATATATCAATGACTAGATGGTTTTAAGTGAAGGTATTCTGAAGGCAAAATAATAATAGTACCTATTTCTAGTGCACATATTATTTTTTAATGTTTCAACAACAGCTCCTTAAGGTGGGTACTCTATTACTTCTATTTTATATGATGAGGAAGCTGAGGCAGGGAATTATGTGCACAACATCACATAAGGAGCAGAGCTGGGCTTGGAACTCCCTTGACCTCCTCTAGGGACAGCCAAACATAGAATGGTTTCTTTTGGTCTTGTTTTATATTCTTTAGTACAGAGGTAACAGCTTGGCCCACTCTACTTCCCATGTTCCTTTCCTTGGTTCAATTACGAAAATAATGGCCAAGCGTCAGGACAGCAAGTCTGAAGTGTTTCACGTAATGAGCACTGACTCACTGATGATTTGGGGGTTTTGGGTGCCAGGCTAGCACATCATGTGTGAATAAGCTTGTGACAGGGGCTGAGGGTGAGGCTGGCGGGCATGGTTTATGTTGGAGCCTCACCGGGTTCTGGATGACTCATGTACACTAAACAGACGAGTCATGAACCACTTACACACACCCAGTATTAGGTTCACGCCGAGGCTGCTCTCCCACAGCCAGTTACAGATCTTTCCACAAAGCATAGATCTTGCTTTGGTCTTTTCACGGACGAGCATGAAGGGGAGTTACAGGACAGAGGGCCCTAGGGTTCTGGTGGTTCTTTCCTTAGCAAATTGTTCTTCCCTCTGAGGTAAGAAACACACCCGGATGGTACTTTCCTCTCTCCCTGCTGCATGGAGGGCTTGGGGCTCTGTTAGCCTGGGGTCTAGCTCTTGGCAACAACATCGCCACTTCTCAGACCTTGGGCAATTCACTTATTATTCTTGGAAACTCTTGGAAACGGCTTTCTTGCAAAACCGCGTAACTTATAGATTGGGATGGGAGAGTTTTTATGCATTTATGGGAAATTAACACAGAAGAAATTTTAACATTATTTTCAGCGGCCACTTAGCCAATTGCTTCAGCTCAGGAATGACTGATGCCAGAGCCCTAATTAAGGATGCTAATTTTATTCATGTTTGTCTCTGTTTAGTGTCAAATGGGAGGGAGAGATGGTTTAAAACGTGCACTAGTAATTTATTCCCACCAAAAGCTTTTTAAAACTCTAAATGAAGTCAAGGAACCTATGCAAGGAGAAGAGGGTCAAAAGAAATAAAGGGCTCAGTGCACAGTTCTGGCACTTCCCTTTAGTATATGCTTTGGGCTCTCTTGGGCATGTCCCTTTGCATTTCTTGGCCAAACTTACTGTCCCTGGGAAATGAGGGGGCTGGACGCGATGATCTCTAAGGACCCAAATGAGTTTGCATGCCACTGACCCTGGGCTTTTCTAAATAAACAATAAGTAAACTTAACAGTAACTATGGAGAAGGACTGTGTCCTTGCTGATAATGTCCATGATGTCAAAATGCAGGATGGTAAAAAGTGAAGTTGAAAAATGAGGAAGGGGTGTGACAGGGCGTAATCAAAATAGATTTTAAGGGGTGTGCACTTTTTAGGCTGCCTAAGGTCAGGGATGAAAAATACATGTTTTCTGCTAGCATATTTCAGAGTTGGCTGAAGCATGTTTTGGTTAAGGGCTACCTTGTCCAGAAAGAGGGAGGATGTTAATTATAGCAAGGACAGCCCCATGGCTCAGATGATTCTTGCTGCCTGCTGAAGGAAACCTCTGGATGATTGATTTTCTACTGAGTTTTTTAAAGAGACTGCTAGACTTAAAGGGTCAAGGGTTTTCCTAGGGGAGAGCAGAAAGGAACAAGGGAAAGAGAAGAAACTTAGAAGACTTATTCTTGTTATTTCATAAATAGATCAAATTAAATCAAATTTATTATTGTAATTTGATTAAGTTTTAAACAGGCATAAAAATTTAAAGAGTATAATGAATCTCCATATACCTGTCGATTCAACAATCAATTCACGGTCAGTCTTGTTTCACCTATACCTTCATTTAGACTCTCCGTCAAAATTATTTTGAAGAAACCCACATAATATATTTTCATCTGTAAGTATTTCAGGATGTATCTCTGAAAGTTAAGGACTCTTTTTATTTAAAAAGTCACTGCAATATTATTATCACAACCAAAAAAAATAGCAAAAAAAAAAAAATCCTTAATATCCATAGCATTTTTGAAAGGTTGGAAAAATGATAGGCAATGAATAAGTGTATTCGGATTTCACAGTTGAAGTTTATCGTGTGGCTTGAGTTTTGCCAGATGTGATACCAAAGTTAGTGGCACATGATATTTTTTCCAAGTGTCTGATTTATTAAAAGCTATTTGTTAGCATTCAGTCAGGGTTCAGATTTCTCCAATTGTCTCATACATATATATATAATTTTAACAAATTGTTTGAATCTGAATCCTAATAAGTTATTGGATAATATGTCTCTTAAGTCTATTCTAATCTATAGGTTTCCTTCTATCTTTATTTATTGAAGAAATTGAGCTATTTTTCTTGTGAATTTCCTGATTTTAATGATTATATTTCTGTAGTTTCTTTCGGCATGTTCCTTGGTCTCTTTTATTCCTATAAATTGGTACTTAAAGGTATGATTAGATTCAATTTCAAGTTTTTGGCAAATACACTTCATAGGTGTATACTGTATATTAGGAGGCAAATGATGTCTGATCATCTCTCTTCTTGTGATATTAGCAACAATTAATGATTATTGCCTACTTCCTTTAATACATGAGAGCTTGCAATATATTAATTATAGTATTTTAATTCCTTTTTGACATATTAGCTAAAATGTTTTTATTTAGGGAAACTCCTTTTTGCTTAACCCAAGGGAGTATATGCACATTTTCTTTGTTTTCTAGCATCCTTCAAAAGTGGCCAATGAGAATTGTGTTGTGTTTTTTTTGTTTGTTTGTTTTCATTTTGAACTCATGGATTAAAAAATATTTGGATTTTTCAGTATCATTTTAAGTCAGACAGACATGAGTTTGAATCTTGCTTTGCCCTGTTGTATCGGGTGAGAATCTCGCCTCCTTTCTTCCTATGTTTAAATCTGATTTGCTTTCAGCTCTTACGGGCCCCTTCTGCTGAGAAGTGTTTTCTAACTTTCCTGACCAGGTCAAACCTTGCAAGTGTGCAATTTCACACTCATTTGTGTAAGTATTTGTTCAGTGTCTGGCTTCTCCATTAAACTGTAAGCTCTGTGAGGTCAGGGACCATAATTAGTTTTAACTAAGCATCATATCCCCATTGTTTGGAACAGTGTCTGGCAAATTGAGTATGTCCAATAAATATTTGTTTACTGAATGCTGAGTACCTGGGAAAATTATTCTATCATTCAATTTTCTAATCTATTAAACAAAAATACTGACCTTAAGACATTATTAAAAAGATTAAATGTGATAATAAGGCACAAAACACCTAACACAGTGGTGGCCAATTTTATTACTATTTCATATCTAGTGACCTTGGATACACTTAATTCCTGCTATGAATTATGTGGCTGATATCTCTACCTGAAAGCGTTGCTTGAGGAACAATTATAGGGAATAATTGTCTGCTTCTGTTTATGAAGATGCTGAGTCACATTGCTAATTAATAGCAATTACAGAGAACTGTAAAACATTCTGAATGGTGGAAGGGAGAAATAATATTCAAGTGTCCTGTCTCTAAAGCGTTATGGAGGTGACAAGGTAATACTTGGGAATGATGTCAAAGTAGCTTCAAAGAATTGTATGAGCCAATTAAATCTGATAGCTGTTTGGGGTTGTATCCACATGCTGAGAGGTGGCTGGATGAATGGAGTAGTTTAAGTTAGGGATGGGTCTCCAGGAGCGCTGGATTCTTAAAGGAGGGGAAGAACAGACTTTGTGGAGTCTGTGTGGAAGGGAAAATCTGAGATAGGGCTGGCCTCATTCTCTGTACTACCATGCTTATATGGTAAAACAGCTGCTTTAAGAGTGGTTAAAATTCACTTGACTAAAAGTACCTCTTCCATTGGCTTGAGGTTGTTCAAATCAAAGCTGACTCTTTTGTAAACACCAGAATGCTAATTTTCTTGACCAGGCTGTAGAAACTATTGAATGCTGGCTTTCTCTGCTCACACCATGCTGTTTCCCACTTCAAAAGCTTTGTTCAGTCTGGTCCTTCCTCTGGACATGTCTTTCTTTCTTTACCTGTCTTATTCCTACTTATTTTTATACTTTGTCAAGGGTCTCTTCTTCAAAGTGTGTTTCTCAGCTTCCTATCCAATCCACCAGGTGGGTGAGGGCCTGGCCTGGGTTTTCCCATTGTTGCCTGCATACGGCTAACACAGCATTGACCACGTTGCTTATAATTGTGGACGTCATTGACCCATGAGCATGTCAAGGACAAGAACGAGCTTCTTCATCTTTGTAACCTCAGCACAGTGTCCAGTACATAGTTAAGAAATAATAAATTGCTAATTGAAGTCTTATCCTGAAATTGTAAAATTAAATTTGGTTAAGGTATTCAGCTACCTGGAGGTATAGGCCAGTAATGCATTAACGCATGATCCTCAGTTAGTTGATCTGATTGACCCACTTTTCAGGAGCAGGAACAGAATGGTGGGCAAGTTGGCACAGCACAGCAAGCTGATTCTGGGGAAAGGTCAGCAGCACAGGCTGACTTCCAGTCTTGGCTGAGATTTAGGAAGAGAGCAAAGGTAAGCTGCTTAGTTTGTATAATTTTTCTAGCAAGGACCTATATGAAAAGGTGGGAGAAAGGGATATCAATCAGTCTTTTGTTTTTTCTTGACCTGATTGTAGAAACTGAGCAGAGGTGAACCATACAGGATTTAGATGGGGGTGGGCAATTGTTGAAGAGCATTGACCCATGGACATGTGACAGGGTTGTCTGCAGAAAATGCCATCATAGACATGCACAATAGTCTTTCCAGAAAAAGAGCCATCTTATATTAGCAAGGCTTTGCATAGTTACATGGAAAACTTGTTGATTCATCCAAGCTCCTGAAACACTCAGTTATCTGCCTATGAAGGTTGCTTTCTGAGAAAAACAACAATCTACCTGGTGTCAGAATTTCTCAACAGATAAGACACTCTTGTGCTCAGGAAGGAACTTCTGCAGTCAGATAGCCACTAAACTTTTATTGTTAGCATGGGAAGAAAGGCATGCATCAGAATAACAGGAAAACACACTAGGATATGTGTCTGAACCTGAGGTGGGGGAGGGGTTGCCATTTTTATCGGCACACTAAAAGCAGCCCTTCTTGCAATATGGACCATCTCAGATTTTATTGCTTTCTGAAATTTTTAGTACCATTGCAGAGATTAAATGAAATCCAGGATTATTTCAGACAGTGTTAGAAATGAGTAATGAAATATTTATCATTAGAATCAGACTGACCTTGTTGTATTTTATGGGGTTTAGCATTTGTCGATGAATATCCATCCAATTAAATGTCTCCATCCATAACACATGTTTCTTTCTCAGTGAGGGATGGGGAGGAGTGGATCTTTTTCTATGAAAATTCTTTTCTTCCATTATGTTTAAATATATAAAGTTTCATAGATTGACATTTTCTAACAGCTCTGTATTTGCTGAACAAAGTTGGTTAAATATTAAGATTTGTAAGTGACATTTTGACTTCTGATTTCTATGGATCTTAAGAAATTATACTAAATAAACTTTTGAATTATACTCATTGGGAAATCTGATAGAAACTTCTCAAAAGGAAAATAAATATTTTTTATTCTATGTACTTTTTAAACTGTTTCTGTGTTCGACAATTCCCCAATCTCATGGCAGTGGGGCGATCAAAGTAAATGCTAATTCATGGTAACTTTTTATAGTTTTTAATTCCATATCCTAACAATGAATACACAGATCATTCCTGGGAAAGCCTCATCAAAGGCTCGCTTTGCTTCACCTGATTTGCTTTTAAGAGGGTCAGGGGCCTTAATTCCCACCCCCCTCCCCATTTCCAAAATGGATTGAACAGTTTCATTAAATAGATCTTAATGGTGTTAATAAAGTCTTAATATTACTATTCCTTACAATAATTACTTCTTAAGGGCCAGTAGGAAGCCCTCCAGTATTTAACGTGGTTTACAACCTCTGTGAGATGGACAATTTACAGAAATGCTAGCTGGGCTTAAGACCAGAACAGGGTTGTTTAAATACAATGGTTCTGGCTTCATTTATATTATGATGAACTTTTGTTTGTTTCCTTATGACTGCTGGGCAGCCTTTCCCTGGGAAGTTTAGATGGACAATTTAAGGGAGGTATGTTTTCAGGAGGCTTAGTGTGTCACTGGAAGAAGTCTTATTGAAATACAGCAGAGGTATTATAACATGGCCCTTACTCTCATAACTCTGGAGGAAGTAGGCAGATGGTGGTGGCAGAAAGGGAGCAATACAGAGGTGTTCCTAACATAGGCACAGGAATAAACGGCAATAATAGAACATTAGTAAATTTTCTTTCTAGAATAAGGCAATGCCAAATATTATTTGAAGCTTTTTGCAGCTGTAAGAAAATACTGATGGTCATGGTTTTTATGGATTTGCATTTTAGAAAGGATGGCAAAGTGAGAGACAATGAATTAACGCCTTCAGACTTCATAAACTCATTTGTGGCCTGAATTTAGCTAAAGGTGATACCGAAATTAGGGGCACATGGTGGACTTTCCAAGGATCTGATTTTATTTTTTACAACGATACTGGAACAATTTGACAGATAGCTAAGATTCTTGGCTTAACTGGGAAGCAAATTTTGCATTATGGTATAGTTCAAGAATAGACAGTAGCTTTTCTAACCCCAAATCAAGCTTCTAGCCACCCTAAAGAAATGAATTTTGTTGTGAAGTTGAATTGATTATATACTATATTCCATAATTTAATTAGAGACAGGTGTACCTCTGGTCTAATAAGCCCCACATTGTTAAATGTCAAAGCTAGCATTTCCCTTCATCAAGTGTTACCCAAAATTTAATGTTACTATGTTATGGATATCTTGTTGTGTCTTCCTGTTTCTTTTCTCTTCTTTCCCCCTCCTTTGTCCCTCTCTGTTTCTCTCTTTTCTTCCCCCCTCCTACCTTCCTACCCCCTACTCTCTCCCTCTCTCTCTCCCTCTCTCCCTCCCTCTCTCTCTCTCTCTCTCTCTCGCGACTCTCTTCTCTTTTTGTGTGGAGCATGGTGGTGTATGGAGAGGTGCATGCTGGGAAGGGGAGACTGTATCTCCAAAGGGCAACACTGAAACAGTTGGTGATATTTTAACCAGAGTTTTATGTCCACAAGTTTAATATCTAAGAAATTTTGCTACTTTAAAGAAAAATCTGAAGAGACAGACAGATACTTGATCCCACATGAATTATTTTTCCATCAGTATAAATTATAATAAAGTGTGGGAAAAAAGCAAAATTTGGGATACCTTAGTAGGAGTTTGATATTGTACTCACTAATTTAGCCTAAATATCCTAACACTGTAAAATAGAGGCAAATAGTGTATCTATTATAAGAGGACATAGTTAAAAAAGTTATTAGGAATGACAAATGGTCAAATATGGGCAACTCCTCAATGGTTGAGATACCTTATAGTCCAGGCCAATTCATTAATAATGCACGTTTTACTTCTAAAAATTTAGTGACTGTTCCGGTTTCCTAATGCTGCCCTTTTGCAAGATACCAGAAATGGATTGGCTTTTATAAAGAGGGTTTATTTGGTCACATAGTTACAGTCTTAAGGACATAAAGTGTCCAAGACAATGCATCAACAGTCGGGCACCTTCACTGGAGGATGGCCAGTGGTATCCAGAAAACCTGTTAGCTGGGAAGGCATGTGGCTGGCATCTGCTGGCTCCCAGGTTGCGTTTCAAAATGGCTTTCCCCAAAATGTCAGTGTCAGCTTCCAACAGCCATCTTCAAAATGTGTCTCTCAGCTGCAGCTACTCTCTCAGTTCCTGTGCGTTTTTCAAAGTGTCTCTCTTGGCTGTAGCAAGCTCGCTCCTTCTGTCTGAGCTTATATAGTGCTCTAGTAAACTAATCAAGGCCCACAGTGAATGGGCAGGGCCACACCTCCATGGAAATTATCTAATCAGAGCTATCACCTACAGTTAGGTGAGTCGACTCTCCATGGAAACACTCAAAGAATTACAATCTAATCAGCATTAATGTGTCTGTCCACTCAAGGTTGCATCAAAGATAATGGTGTTTTGGGGGACACAATACATTCAGCCTGGCACAGTGACTAAAGTACCTTGCCTTTCCCCTCAAGCTTTGATAATAAGATTTCATATTCCGTAAGAATTTTACATTTCTTAATCCTCTCAGCTTATGAAGAGTCCTCAGCCTTTACAACTCAATTTCCCCAAGATAATGCTAAACTAAAAGTCCCCGTTTCTTCCACAGCATTGCCTGTACCACATGGCAACCTTTACTTTTTCCCGGGGGCTCTGATTGCTGCAGCTCACAGGAGCCCATGGAAGATTCCACCACATTCAGTGGTTATATAATAGCTCTGAAACCTGTTCCTTCACAGCCCATTTCAATTTTCTCATGATTCTTAGGAAGATTCTGGCCTCCATGTTGAAAACAAAACCCCCAATCACAGCTCCATAAAGAGCAAAAGGGAAGTTAAGATAACTGTAGCAATTGTTCAGATATGCCAACTTCTTGTTTAAATTTCATTAGCCTTGCTTATGTTAACTCTCAGGTAGAGGCTCTAATTACTTATAATTTTGTTGGGTACTTTATGAAGCAGAGGAAAATGGTAGACATTGCAAAACACATGTTTAAAGCCAAAGCTGTACTGTTGGTAATTAGCTCAATATAATTAAAAAATGGGAGTCAGTCTACTTGCTGGAAATTTGAGTGCTAATTTGACAAGGCAAGGAAAGTGGATTGCAGTCTAGCAAGAACAAGTTTAATGCTTGAATTTGGAAAACTTCGAATTTCCTCCTTGTTGAGCCCCATGAAGAGAGAAGAGGTTAAGACAGAGAAGCAAATGAGAAGGGGGGTTTGGAGAGTAAACTGAAGATTTCCATGGAAATAAGCTTTTTTTTTATGACATCTTTCTTGCCACTTTTAAGCTATTGCTTTCAGTTTACTTCAAGGCAGTCACTGAAGTAGTTTAGAAAGAAATCTTTGATATGCCAGATCAACCAAAAGTTTTAAAATATCCTTTGTGTCTCCATTTATGATGCAAATAGCAGGTTGGCATTTAGGGTTCATATTATCATCATCTCTGAAGTGGGTCAACGTACACAGAAGTGAAGGAAGTCCCATAAGAGTGCATCTTTGATAGTTCAACAATAATAAAAACATATATTTAGGTCTTTTCTAAATATCTTTCACTCCTAAGAATATGAAAAATGAGAAGAAGTGATCTAAAAAGAATAAACTGTGGTTGCCATGTTAGCTGAATGACTAAAGATATTGTTTTATGAATTACCCACTACCTAAATATTCCTGAAGTTCAACCTTTATGAGCTCATAAAAAAGACTTTGCTTATGTGTCTAGGAAAGCCAGTATTTTTATCTGCTGTCAGAACTGAATCTCACATATTGTTTCTATATAAGTTTGAAAACCAGCAGATATTTTGTTATATAAAGCAAGCTAGGCAATCATCGTAAACCCATGTTTACATTTTAGTTTTATCATATATAAACATTCCTTAGCTGGAATAGTTTTAGAAAATGGTAACCTATGTTTGAGAATGATGGGAAAAGACTGAATTCTGGGTCAAGGTAGTATTACTACTATAGTGTTTTATTCATGAGAATCGCCAATCTTTTTTCAGATATACTAAAAAAAACAAAATTAATGAGTGACATAGACACAAATGAAGGTTGACAATGATTGTACTTCCATGTTAGGAGGAGGGAAGGTTAGGAGCTCCAGATATTGTATAAATCCCATATTTCATTTCCTGGTTTGAGCTCCTGTATAAAGTCTTCCTGCCTTTTGTAGCTTCAGAATTACTTCTACGCAACTGATGTCAAAATGCATTTTTTTTCCTCAGAAAGGGAACCGTGGGCATTAATGTTTCAGGAAGCCTTAGGTGAAGTGTTAGTAATAACCATTGGATAAACAGATATTTTACCATCTTCTGATTCCTGATTGAGCTTTTCAAGTATAAGCAATTTATAGAAAAAGTGGGCCATGTCAGAAATGGGAAACAGAATACTTGATAGGAAAATGAGAGGTGTACTTCGCCAGGAGAGATAGTTAGGGTCTGCTTAGGATTCCAAATTATTTTGATATATTCATGTCTTTGAAATCATCCCTTCTTTTTCAAATTATAAGTAACTTTATTCTCTTCCCTTCCCTTTCTTTACCCTTCTTTCCTTTCCTTTCTTCTCTCCTTCCCTCTCTATCCCTTCCCTTTGCTCTTGCATGTTGGCTTCTCTTACCTTTGCTTCTCTCAGGGACCTGAGTTCACAGTTCCTTCACATTCTCCTCTTTCTCCTCCCTTCCTCTCCCCAGCCCTCCACCCACCCTTTCCCCACTTGGGTTTGTTGAGCATCCACTGTTCCTGTGGCCCCCTCCCTGCCTCAACCTTGCTTAGGCACTATATAAATATATATTTCTTAATGGTTATATTTTGGAGAAAAGGATTCCCAGTAATCCTTTTTTTGTTGTTGTCTGGCTTCAATTAAGTTTTACTGCTCTGGTTAGAGACAAATCTTTAATTTCATTTTTCCATACTGTCACGCTTTCTGCTATCTCATTTAACACAACAGGTATAGAAGTGATCAAATACTGAAACTGTTGAGCATATCAAGACCTATTTGCATAAATGATGATAAAATATCATAAAAGCATGACATGTATACTCAGTAGTGGATGCCTTTGGCACCTTCAGTGGCTGGTGCAAGCACCCCCCAGCTGCTTTGAGTGTGGCTGCTAAGATCACAGCTACCTCTTTCTCTAGGGAATTGCCTCTGGCCAGTGACTGTCCAGGGAAGGGAGTGGGGGGAAGGAGCTTACAAAAGGCCAGCCCCTTTGCCCCAAGGTGACCTAATGCTGTGATAGGATTTGCAAGCTCCAGAGCTTCCCTTGTGCTCCAGCTGAAGCTAGTCTCTAGCTCTTGCCTTCATTCTTGCCTCTTGTCTTCTCCTGGTCCCTCCATCCCCATTCCCTGAGAACACTCCCTCAATAAATCATTTAAAGAAAGAATCCCAGTCTCAGGCTCTGTTTCTAGGGAACCTCAGCTAAGACATATACCTTTAAAATAAGGAAGAAATCTTAGAATTATCCCACTTAATCTTCTATATACATGGGATGACCAATTTTAAGTTGGACATTGATAGAATAAACCATTAGATTCAGCAAAATGCATGAAAACTGAAGATATCTCCACTAGTGGAAGCATTTAAGAAGTATAGAGCTCTTATCTCTTGCTTCATAAAAAAGAGGAAATACTTTTTAAGGAGTTACAAATATTTAAAATGTTATTGGTTCAAAGAAATCCAGGAATGAGACTGCAGCAGCCTCCTAAGTGCTTACATTGTGCCTAGACCTAGTTTCCAAAGTACTTTCACTTACTTGACCTCAAGTAAATTTCATGACAGTCATGACAGGCAGGGACAATTATTGGCCCCATTTTCCAGATGTGAAGACAGTGTCATGGAGAAGTTAAATGACTTGACCACTATCTCACAGGTAGTAAGTACCTGGCCCATAGTTGTTGTTCAACCCAGGCATCTATGTGAAATATGAGCTAGGATTTGCTGATTAATTTAAACTAAGTTTTTATGTTTATCATCCATTGGATCATCATCATCTCTGTAGTTAAATCTATAGAACTGCTTTGATGATCTGCTCACTGGCTTGGAGTTAATTTTGGACAAAGCAGTTAATCTCATATTAAATGCAAGCATTAGTTATCCACTGCTGTGTAACAAATTACCCTAAAATTTAGCAGCTTAAAACAACAAACATTTATTTATTTTTAGTTTTAAAATTTTTAATATGGTAACATATATTTAACACAAAATGTTCCAATTTAGCCTTTTTAAAGTATATATTCAGTGGTATTAATTACATTCACAACGTTGTATTACCATTATCACCATTACCAAAACTTTTTTTCATCACCCAAACAGAGACTCTGCACCTATTAACCAATAATTCCCCATTCCATCCACTCCCCAGCCCCTGGTAAACTCTAATCTACTTTCTGTTACTATGAATTTGTTTATTCTACATATTTCATATAAGCGGACTCATACAATATGTCCTTTTGTTTCTGAATTGTATCTCTGAACACAAGGATTTCAAATTTCATCCATGTTGTAGAATGAAAAACACGTATCTATTACATCAGTTTTTGTGGGTCAGGAATGTGGCAGTGGCTTAGCTGGGTGCCTCTGTCTCAGAACTCTCACAAAGCTACCATCAAGGTGTTCTCCAGAGTTGTGGTCTCATAGATGGGTTCAACCTCTGTTCTAACCTCACTCAGGTAGTTGTTGGCAGAATTCAGCTGCTTGGGAGTTATTAGACCAAGAGCTTCATTTCCTCACTGGCTATTGCCCAGAGGCCTCCCTCAGTCGCCTATCACATGACCCTTTTCATGGGGCGGCTCACAGTATGGCAGCTGGTGTCCCACAGACTGAGCAAGTGAGAGAGAAAATAAGAGACAGCAAGCAAGTTGCAAGCCTGAGTCTTTTTATAATTTAATCTTGGAAGTGAAATCCCATCACTTTTGCTGTATTCTTTGGGTTAAAAGTGAGTCACTAGGTCCAGCCCACACTCAGTGGGAGGGGATCATACAAGGGTGTGACTACCAGGAGACAGGGATTATTGGGGGCCATTTTAGAGACAGTGTTGCTCGGCTTTCTCACCTACGAGCTCCTGCAATTCAACCAACCACTATTCTTTCTCTAAGGAAGCATAGGATGATTTTCAACATGTTAATTTCATGGGTTTAGACATATGTACTCTAGTTTAATTCTCTTCTCACTTGTTCTTCCTTCTACCCACTCTTCAATTTCTCTTCTCCTTTTGCTCTTCCTTCCTTGCTTCCTCTCTCTTCCTACTTCTAACTCTATCCACTTCTCTTTCTGACCCTCAGTTTTTCTTTCTCTTCTCTCCTAATGCTTTCTTCCTCACTGGCCTTTCTGAATCCAAGTCCTCTCCATCTCTTTCTGCTGCCATGGTCCTTACTGTTCTTCTCTTTGCTCACAGGGGCTATGGACAACTAGGAATTTTAGATGCTGGCTTTTAAGTTTCTAAAGACAGTGATTCATTACCAATATATGGTCTGGTCTTTCTACCAAGTTCCTCTAAGACGACAATGAAATGAGATGAAGTGCTTTCTATAGAACATTGAAAATCCCATTTTAGATGGTTGGGAAAAGATTTTTTCCCCCCATTTTCCCATGCATAGTGGTATGTCTGAATTATACCCAGCTTCTGGTCTTGTGCATTTTATGTTAAATTCTTTAAATGGCAAGATGATGATGATGAAGAAGATGATGATGATATTGATGGTGATGATGCAGGCCTAAATATACCATTATATCACTTATCTAAAACTACCTGTTTAATCTTTGACTGCCGGAGCAACAGGAGATGTTCTCAAAGAAAGGAGACAATCTGACCCAGCAGAGAGCAAATGTGCAGGTGTGGGGAAATGCAGTCATTAGCTTTTTGGGGCTAAGATGATTGACAGCAATGCCACGGTCATTTTTGTGATATTTGACAAAGATTCCTGGGGCAAAAAAGGGATTAGAATGTGTTCAACTTGATGATATGTATATTCAGCCTATTAGTACATTCTGACCAATTTTATTGCATGAGCCACTGGCTAGAAAACATCAAAAGTAGAAGTTTCTCCATCAAATTGTTTGGAGAACAGTTACTTAGTGAGTTTGAATGAATGAAGTCTTTAGTGAATGCCAGCATCAAATTTTGTCCTATTTTGTTGCTTGTCATGCACTATTCTCCATCTGGGATGCCCCAGGCACTCTTTTTGAGGACACTTGACCTATCAGTCATATTTCGGAAGCTACTGATTTGGTGCTTGCTGATTGAGTTTAGACTCCAAGGAGTCCAACTGCTGGATTAATCTGATGACTAATGACCCATCAGATGCTAAAGGCAAAAGCTTAAAGTACACTAGTGAATTAAGCCATAGCATTGTTGGAAAGGAAGAATTTATTGTCATTAAACTTGATTCAATAAGTTTTGCCTCTTTAGATGAGTGGCACTGAGGGAAAAGTAAGAGATTTATTTTAAACAACTGTTATCATTTTTCTTCCACTTTCCCAGGTAAAGGATATTCACATGAAATCAAGAGACAGAGTATTTCATTGGGATTAAAAGAAAGCCATTAAAAGGAATGATGAATTGTGAAAACTGGGCATGGCTGCCCAGCCAGGCATGAACCTCTAAGTTCAGAGACTATTTGTTTCAGTTAATAAACACAGAGGAAAACCAGGCTTGCCTAATTTGATGACACCCTGGGTGAAGTTTTTGGGGTCTTTGGATAAAATCTCAAAGGCTCACTGATACAAAGATGTCAGCAATAATTACGGATGATGCTTAGAGTTTAATGCAAAACTTAGAAGGGGCACAAAGTGAAAACCAAGGTGGAGATTTGCTCCTTCAAATCTAGGAATTATTATAATGATATGAAGAAAGTACTCTTAATTTACAGATTACTATAAGGCATAAAAATGTAAAACATTTGGTGTTTAATCTTTCTACATATGCCTCATGGTTACTTTATAGCAACAGATAAACTGTTTATAAATCTTAACTTAAAGATAACTGAGGAAATTGCAGAGTGTTTGTACCTTTTGTCACTTATCAATCAAAATAAGCTGGCAATCCTCTCAGGGGTTTTCAAATGAATTCCAGTATTATGGAGGTAAATGGTAAAAAAACAAAAATAAAAACAAAAAACATTTCTCCTCATATCTGAAATGTCAGTCCTAATAATGAGGAAACTTCTAGTATTCATATTCCAGGTAATAAAATGTATTTCCCATTAGTGATTGCTGTGTATTGGGATAGAAGAAAGAGTTCAAATCCTCAAAGAACAGATTCTGGTCATTGTTTTAACTAAATACATTCCATAGCAGATGGCTTTTGTCATATAAAAGAGAAAAAAATCTTATGAGGTAGGTCTGTGTCTGAGACATTGAACGTTGTAAATTTCATTAGAATATTTTCCCATCACAGGTTATGTAATATTCCATGTTTAAGATGAACATAGAAATAATAACCAACAGACCATTTTTTTTCTTTCATTCAATCATTCCTAAAAGTTATGCCTTTTTATTTTTATTTTTTTTTTAATTTTTATACCTTTTTAAAAGTAGGGTTTTCAAGATAGTCTAATTTGGAATTTCTCCCTTCCTCCCTCCTTCCCTCCCTTTATCTCTGTCTCTTTCTTCTCCTTCCTTCCTTCCATCCTTCTCCCCTCCCTTCCTCCCTTCCTTTTGCTGGAGTCACAAAGTTCATTTTGATTTTATTATTGAAATTATTTTAATCTTGGGCCACCACCAGGAATAGCAGATAAGAAATCCCTCCTTCCAGTTATAAATTCAAAAAGCATTTCTGTTTTTGATAAAACCAGATTTTGTGATGATGCCTACCTACTATGCTTCTTAACAAAAGCCTCTTAAGGGTTTCACTGCAGGGAAGGTATTTAGTGAGACACAGATGCTCGTGCTGATCAGCAAGTTAGTTGCAGGTAGTTGCAGTGCACTGGTTGCACTGTAATTCGTATAGTGCCTATGTCGGTGATTTCATGTCTGGTTGTTGAGAATATTCTGGCGTGAGCCTTTGTCCTCTCTTCAGGAGCTTGCCCCCCTTTTCTGGCTCCATCTTACATATCCCTTAGGTAGCAGTAGGATCTTATCTTTTAAATTTTTAGTATCTTTTCTTGTAGTGAATTTTCTTGCTCACTGGATTCTCTTTTTCCCAAGCCTGGTTGTTATCAGCTGCTAATTTAGGCACAACCTAACTTAGAAAAGCAAACCAAATGAACCTCCTAAAGCGATGACATTGGTTGGTCTGATCCTGAGTCTTCAAAGGTTAGTGAATACAAAGTAAATCCATTTTGGAATTAAGATTTTGCAATGATCACCTTCTAAAAGAGAGAAACTAGCATTGCAAAGATAAAGAATAAAACTGGCAGCTCTACTACCTTATTTTCTAAGTGTCATATTCTTAAATTTATTTTAAATGTGTTATTAGATGACCAGGCCATCCAATTAGTTCAAATTACATGGTAGAGATGCAGATTTTTTCTTTGCCTGTATATTTCACACTGTGGCAATAGGTCATCTATCTAGGAATGTGGATCAAATATTCAGAAGATAGTCATAAATAAAAAGGCAACTACCGAGTATGTATGTCATATTAATACATTCATGGACCTCACTCATTGGTAAGAGCTAAGGACCATCACTCATAACCAGCTTATTCCTCCAGTTCAGGTGTCTGTTCTGGCTAACATTATATTAGAAGCAACAAGTTGGAAGGGTGTAACGATTGTTCTAAGAGTAGCATATAGCTTATGAATGGGAGAGGATTTAAAACAACAACAACAAAAAACTACAAAACCAGAAACAGAAATGAAAAATGAAAATTGCAATCTGAACTAATTGCTTTCAGGGAAAGCATCCCTGTATATGCCAGAGCTGTATTTCAATACAGTCCAATCATGAGTGGACACAAAGATGGCCTAGAATGATCAAGAAAGGTTAAACTTGTCTTTGGTTTACTCTGTCTTAAAAGACCTGAAAATTTATGCTACAGCTTAAAAATATTTCTATGAAAATTATTTTAAAATTTTTTATAAGGAGGTTTTTTTTTCTAAGAAATATATATTTTCCTTGCTTATGCTATACAAATCAAGTATTAATGTGATTCTAATTTGGCTGATTTTTTTCAATCTAAAGAAGACAATGGATTTGGAGTGAGAAATGGGGAATCAGAAATTGAGTTCCAAACTTTGCATGGAAAACTAAATCTTATTCCTGTCCCGGGAAAGGAAGAAACAGAGAATTAGGAGGCCTTCTGACTGAAAGTCAGCATTTACAAGCATCAAGTGTCTGCAAAGCTGACAGGATCTGGGGTTAATAATTATCCTGCACCTTGATACCTTCAGATGAAAAGTACTACACAAATATCAAGCACTGTGAACGCTGGAATTTTCAGTCCTTACCAATTGCTAACAGCAAACTCTCACAGATTGCTGCGGAGGATGGCTCCATTCACTGGTGACTGAATTCATTGGGAAAAGCAACATTCTTACCCATGTTCTCTCTCAGACTATTTCAGAATTTTAAGGTCACCAGTGACATAGGATATTTTTCCAGTCTAAAATATTTTGGCAGAAACTTTAGGTCTGGGTAGCCAGAGTGAAAAAGATATTTGTAGCCATGTCAGATGAATTCTGTTAATAGAGTATATAACACCTGGTGTTGGTTCCACAAAACTCAAGGTTTTACTTTGACATTGGTGCCTGACTCTAGTGGTATCTTCCACTCTGGGGTGAGTCTCCAAGGTGTTCAATACGCCTTTTTTTAAAAACCTGTCACAGAAAAGGAGAGGCAGCTCAAAAGGGTCTTCATTAGCCAGTGTGATTGGAGAATGAAGTGTTGATTTATGTACATTTTTTGTTTAACCAAAGGATAATCCATCCAGGGCAAAAGAGTACATGGGAAATCTTCCCTGCTTCTGGAACTTCAGTTCCACTGGGTATGTTTTATTATGTGTCTTTAGAAATTCAGCACTTTAATGACTACAAATCTACAATATAGGAAATAGTCCATCAAACCCTGAGCCAATGAATTTTGAAAACACTCTCCTAAAAATAGAAAGGTACCGATGACTTCATAAGCAGGAAAAGCTAACAACATACTCACACTCATATATCATCACTGACACCCCCCCCCACACACACCCACATTCACACACTCACAAGCACACTGGTTCTTGCCCCAAATGTCACATAGAAAGCAGAAAGTTTAAAACTTTCATGATAGAAGATTAATTTTTGAGAAATGGTGGATTAGAAATATAAGGAACTGATACGTAATTGGCGACTTGAAAGTGCTGTAATAAAGAAGTTTAAAGACAGTGACTGAAACGTAAATCCTGGATTCCCATTGTACTGCCGTTTCAGTACACCCCATTTCCTCTCACACTTCAGAGGCTGAATTATTTCCTCCCCTCACACAAAACAGTTTCCATATATGTTGCTTTAGAGCAAAGCCCAGATAATTATCCTTTCTGGTTACACCTGATGATTTTTTACCAACAACATTTGAATATAGAGTTGTTGGTCTTTGTGGCCGTACTCTATATTTTCATCTTGGAATCTTTGGAACATTGTAATGCTAGTTGTTGCATCTCTGAGTTACCCAGGTGGTAGTTATTAACTGACGTGTCATGGTTCATGGTGAACAAGCAAGGTCAACAAACTTGTTTTTCATCATGGCTGGTTTTAACTTGAAAGGGAGCTTGTTACCTATTTGATAATGCTTCACTGAAGTTCACCTATTTCAGGTAGATTAATAGCTTGTTCAGAGAAGAGGAGCCCAGGGGTCCTATTGTAACTGTGCTGTAGGTTCAAGGTTCAAACTTCAGAAAGTATAAATGTCCTTGTTTTTCTTCTACCTGTTTGCGTGTCTGTCTTAGTGAACTTTCATACTTGGTAACACTTGAACAATCACAGGTTTGGTCTCTTATTTGTAATATTAGGAGCTGTGTTACATAATTAAGAAGAAATGTCCTCTGATAGTTACTTTCCAGATGGGGAGGCTTTTCAATTTTGAAAAGCATGGGGTTGGTGGGTGCAAATGGCTTCTGTCACCATCTACGATACCAATCTGACTCTAAGTACTAAGGATTAGGTCAGGCCCCACAGGTTAAGGGCATATTTCTGCCTCCATTTCAGACACCAGCCACAAGTTCAGGGATTTCACAGCCACCAATATGTCTGACCAACAGGCCATAAATATAGGTGTATTGTTGGACCTCAGGTTCAATAATACATTGGAGCTGCTCACAGAACTCACTGAAAGCTCTATACTTACAACTATAGTTTTATTATAGCAAAAGGATACACAGGAGAAGAAGTCAAAAGAAGAGCTCCATAGGGCAAGGTCTAAGCACAAACCTCCATGTCCTCTCCTTACGGAATTAGAATGAATCACCCTCCCTGCATATTGAATATATTATCCATCCTGGAAGCTTACCCAAGCTTTGGGCATCCAAATTTTTATGGGGTTTCATTGCATGGGCATAATTGATTGAATCAATGCCCACATGGTTGAACTCAATCTTCTGTCCCCCTCCACTCCCTGCAGGTTGGGCTAATGTGATTCAAAACCCCAACCCCCTAATCAAATGGTTGGTGTTTCTAGATGACCAGCTTCCCCACCAGAAGACATCTGGGAGGCTGGCCCCACCCTGAGTCATCTTGTTTGCATAAACTATCAGGTTTGGTCTGGTTTCCACCATAAATAACAAAGATACTCCCATCAGAGGAAATTCCAAGGATTTAGAGAGTATCTCCTAGGAACCGAACACAGAGCAGTCAAATTCTATATTAAACAATAGTGGGGAATTAAAACACACACACACACACACACACACAATTATTGTACTGATCCTTTACTAGGAAAAAGATGAAAAATCTTTCTAAAATAGAATTTAAATTTTAGACAAATCCAGATACCATAGGTAGTTATCAGACTGAAAAATAGATGAGAAAGGGCTGTTTATGTTTGGACAGATTCATGATGATGATATATCAATATTCCTTAGATGAATGTCTACATAAATACACTAATAATATATTTTAAAATTTGTACTAAATGATGGGTTGAAAAATTCTCTTCATTTCCTAAAGGGGAGTGTTATCACATTTGCTCTTTTTAAGTCATTCATGAAATAGATCAATGGGCATAAAGGTGTATCAGCTAGCTCTGTCCACCTGGAGAAGATATAATTCAAGCTGCACATTATAAAATAGGATCCTTATGAATCTCAGTGTAGCTGAAGTTCCCACTTAGATTTTGCTCCTGAAGCATTTAAATTCAACCCTACTATTTGAAGATGAAAAAACAATGGAAATATTAATGACGTCTCTGTACTGAAAACAGCTTAGCAATTTCTTAAATTGATAGTTTCCTAAAGAAACTCCCCATTTCAAATAAGGATCTGATATTTGGTTCTCCTATCCTCTCTGAAATGTAGTTTACTTACATAGATTGGCTATCTAGGAGCTTGTAAACAAATTCATAAATTTGTCATGCTGATTATAGTGTTGGCAAACACAATGGCTGATCATGTTATAAATGTTTATCAACACCCGCACTCACCCACCTGCTAAGAGGTGCTACGCTTTAATGAAATTGTTTGAATATCAAGGCTGGTTGCTAAGATACAATGTTCTTGTTACTAGGGATGTGATGCTTGCAGATTTCTGTTATCAAATAATGATTAGAGATGTGCTAACCTCAAGGTGCTCAGTGCAGTGAAAGGTTTACCCAGCTACAAATTAGTAAACTGTCTGCTTGAGCAGGCAGGCACTGGCAGAAGAAACATGTGCCGCATCCATACATGACTGGCATTTTTAAAGAAGACAAGAGAGGACAGGGAGCATGGCCATAAATGATGCACCCTTGAAAGTTTGCCATGGAAAGGTTTTACCTACTCTGTTGCCCAGCACGACATGTTTTAGCTAGCTGGGGAATCTGTTGAAATACACTTCCAGTAACTCCTTCCTTTCTTATGAAAAATCCTTTCTTACAGCTCCTTTTACTTGGTGGTTAAGGAATTATTACCATTAATAATATATCTTATATTTTTGTGAGAAATAAAGTGAATTAAAAGTGCAATTCAATAGAAGAGAAATTTATTTTAACATGAGCACATTTTAAAGGTGAGTCCAGGTTAGTAGACTTATTGGTATAGATGTCATATTTAGTGTGATGAATTCTACAAATAATGACTCAGTTTTTTATTTCAAGGATTCAGTCCCTCCAGAAGATCTAACCTAATATAAAATAGCATTGTGCAAGTGTTAGGATGTTATTCATCATATTCATCTTATCTCAAATAGTACAGTGGAGATGACCAAAGCCTTGTTTTTCTCATTGGTTTAATGGTTCATCTTATTGAACTAGGGCCTGAATTGCATTTATTGGACCTATACTGGGGACATTTTCAATACAACATTTTCACATTGAAAGAATTACCATGACTACATGACAGTCCATGGAATTCCCAAGTGCTCTACTCATGACTAGTAATCATGCAGAAGTGTGTGGGCAACTGTACTTCTGGTGTCATGTATGAATTGTACTCTTCTTACTCGTGTCAGTTTGTATATATTATATCCTCCAGAAAAAGCCATATTCTTTAATGCAATCTTGTGTGGGCAGATGTATTAGTGTTGGTTAAGTTGGAACCTTTGGATTAGGTTGTTTCCATGGAGATGTGACCCACCCAACTGTAGGTAATAACTCTGATTAGATAATTTCCATGGAGGCGTGGCCCTGCCCATTTGGTGTGGGCCTTGATTAGTTCACTAGAACCTTATATAAGCTCAGACATACGGAGCTCACTGATGTAGCTGATACAGACATTTTGAAGATGGCTGTTGGAAGCTGATGCAGACATTTTGGAGAACGCCATTTAGAAATGCAACCTGGGAGCAAGCAGATGCCAGCCACGTGCCTTCCAAGCTAACAGAGGTTTTCTGGATGCCAATGGCCATCCTTCAGTGAAGGTACCTGATTGTTGATGCCTTACCTTAGACATTTTATGGCCTTCAGACTGTAATTTTGTAACCAAATAAACCCCTTTATAAAAGCCAATCCATTTCTGGTATTTTGCTTAATGGCAGCATTATCAAACTGGAATGTTACTTTATAAGAAATTGCAATTAGGAGGATCACAGATCTGATGGATATTAAATTGACTCTTGAAAGTTCCTTTAATAAAAATTGAATTTGTAGATATGTTTAAAGAATGAAAGTGTTAAAATAAAACTATTTTCAGATGTCAGCTTCAGCCATCTATTAGATCATGAAGACTGCAAGAACAGTGACTGGGTCTGTTTTTCTCACCATTGTATTACCATCCTCCAGAAGGACTGGAGGTATGAAAGAATGATATCTAGATCCAGGAAAGCTTTGCTAATATCCATAGAAATACTTAGGAGATTGTCAGTTAATTTTATGTATATATATATCCTTTTGTGTAGAGGACAAAGTGATGCAAAGGAAAATGTGCAACAATATTTCATTTTATAGTTAAGGAAACCAAAGTTCAGATGAATAAGAGAAGGAATTTTCCAATGTCATGCAACTAGCAAAAGGCAGAGATGATGCTGAATCTCAGGTCTTTTGCAAGCCTTGTCCTCTTTCCAGGAACTCTAACTGCCTCTCTGATATTATCAGAGATGACTAGGGAAGACTCAACAAACAATTATATGGACATGGATGAGAACACATTTATATTCAGCAAACATGACATACCTACTCTGTGCTAAACATACAGGTAAGCATGAGAAGGATGAAAAAAAAATTATATCCTTGGCCGTAAGGAGTTTTCAGTTTATTTGTGGAGATAGATGTTCACATTAAAGAACTCGAGGACCAAATCTGAAGTTCCAAGGGAAAAATATTTAGCTCAAGAATGGAGAGAAAACTCTCACTGTGGGTAGGTTAGGGGAGGCCACTGAAAAAGTGGGTGTTTCGTTGGGAAAAAAAGCTCTGTTACTAGCAAGATCTGCGTTCAAATTCTTGTGCTACCTCACTTGGCTACATGAATTTGGGATTTTTTTTTTTAAACATCTATAAGCCTTCTTGTTGTTTTAATTTTTTTATATGGGCTAAATTAGTTCAGGCATGTAATATGCTTAACACATACTAAGCAGTCAGTAAATGTTAGTTATATCTAAGGTATAGTCATTGACTGTACCCTACAGAATTGAGATTTATTGTATTCATTCTAGACCAAAAATTGTATCCAAAGATTAAATTTTGCCTCTTTAGTGAGATAACTCTTTTTAACACTGTCTAAAGTTATGATTGAGTACAAAAGAGAAATTTCCCATGCCCTTATCTTAAGACATTTGTGCTTCAAATAGTAGATTCAGAAGCAAGTCCATGTTTAATTATAGCTGTACAGAGATAGATATGTAAGTGTTGCCTGGGCGGGCGTGTGCTGTCATGGTGGCAGTGACCAGCACTGGTTGAGGATATCTGGAGGAGATATGTTTTCTTCCTACTCACAGAGTTCTTATGAGTCTTAAGTGAGAAGCTAAATCTGAATGTCACAAATTTTATCTAAAGTCAAGGTAATTCAAATTACTATATTACACCCTATTCCAAGGAGGAAGGAACAAACAAACCAAAAACCCCCGAGTCTCTTAATGTTCTCTGGACAATAATGCTTCTTAGTGATGAGGTTTAAGCTGACTTCCTTGAAAATTAGCTATTATGATATTCAGCAGCACATCCCTATACTTTATAATTCAATGCTACTTTCTTTTTCTGGACCTTCTGAATGTCTGCACTCACAGAGTATTTTATCTGTAGTCTAAGTAAGAATGCTAAATATTTGGCCTACTGGCTCAGAAGCCAGGTTATCAAAGCCAAAAATCGTCTCTACTGTGTAATTTTTAAGGCTATATTTTAAAGTGCTTTTTATTTTATTTTTAAAATTATAAAATGGACTATTAAAAAAACATGAGCTTTGTGCTACTTAGCGAATGTAGTCTATGCACTAGAACACCCATTGTTCGTATTTAGAGATGCCCCTAAATATAGATGTACTGAGCTACCTACATATATATAATTCAGATCATGTCAAAGCACAAACCTCTCTCAGTGTGGGGTAGTGTGGGCATTCTGTTATCTACAGCAGCTGTTGCCTCTTTTTGAGGGGGAAAACCTACTCCTGTTTAAATTTATGTTGCATTGAGCAAGTTGTATTGCTCTGGATTATATGTGGCTCAGCTGTGTCACGTGGCATGACCTGATATAACCTGACTTAATGCAATCCACATGTACTGAATGACACACAGTAAAACATTCCATTTCTCCTCGGAACTGTGTGAGCAGGTGATTTCTCTAAATGGCAGACACTCCCATGCTTGTATTTAAAACCTCCAGCAGTTTAGCTAAAAATATCTTCAAAAGCCCACCCAAAACATTTCCCTTGGTTATTTTTGCAAATTGTTGGGTGACTTACAAAGAGCAGGGAGGGATGCACAAGGGGAAGTTTTGAATTATTTACATAATTTGATAGGACGGTACCTCCTCTCAAAAATTCACTTGGTGGAAGTCACAAAAAGAGCTTTACTTAGAGCCCTAGAGAGAGAACCTGATCATATGCTAATTAGCCTGCTTCTGTCCTGTACTGCAGCAAGTTGATAGTTATACTCCTCATTAAGCTCAATATAAAAACAAGGAACAAAAACCTTATATGAAAGTTACAGCGCTCCAGCAAACAATACTGTAGGAATGCATACTGTCCTCCCTTCCTTCCTTCTTTCCTTCTCTTTTCCCTGCCTCTTTTCCCTTTCTTTCCTTCCTCCCTCCCTCCCTCCCTCCCTCCATTCCTTCCTCCCTTCCTTTATCTGTTCCTCCCTTCCCAAATTTTATTATCCCCCCATGTGAGAAAAACGAACACCGTTGGTCAAACTCACCCTGAAGTGTTTTGCCACCAGTGATAACATTTTACGTTGGGCTGTTCAGATACTTTCACCTGGTTCTCTCTGTGACCAGTGGAACTCGCTGGTAGCGCAATTTAGAATAGAATTCTCCTGTGTTATTAAGCAAATTGATGTAATGGGGACCTAACATGTAGTCCTGGTTTCTCCAGAATTATCCTCCAACCAAATGAGGCAATTAACCAGGCCTAGGCTCTGGAAAGAGGTCCTCAGAGCACAATGAGGGAGCACAAGCTTGGGACCCAGGCACTGCTCAAATCCTAGTTCCAGGCGGACTAGCTCGGTGACAGGGCATGTTACTTAACCTCTCTGAGCCTTTTTCTCATCTATAAAATGAAAGTGATAATACCATGTACATCACAGGGTGGCTGTAAAGAGGAAATTAGGTAAATTATGTGACATGTTCTATAGAACACCTGATCCATAGAAGGCATTCAAAACAAGTGAGCTGCTGTTAGCTTTAAGTTCAAATAGAGAAAGATAAAGCCAACACTGAATAAAATAAATTGACACATTTACAAGGATGCTCTGAGCTCTCCTTTGTTTCTTTTTTTAGAAATGTTTGGGAGCCCAGTGTGCTAATCAAGTCAATTCTTTCAAGCACTTATTTTCTGAGGTATCTTCATATGGGCTTTAGAACTTTTGCTTTCATTTCCCTTTAATTAAGAGGACTATTTTTCGAAAGTATTCAAAAATATGAAAGGCCAGAAGTCTAATTGCCATAGCAAAGGCAATAAATAAAACTTTTTCTTACCCAAGACATTTTTCAAAATGGATATATTTTTATCTAGTGTTATGAAGATCTTGAGCCCTGACTCAACTGAAGACAAAATATCAGGTTAATTTGAGCCTATCAAGAAAGGTAATGATTTCTCAGTAGAATATTTATTAATAATTGAATAATTTATCAGTTGTAAAGTGCATTTGTGCCAAAATAGGTCCATATTGGGTGCAGCATAGAAGATAATACAGCAAAAACTCAAATCTATTAGGTTGATTTGTTTTGAGCAAATGGCTCTAAATGGCTCTGCTATATGGGAAAATTTACTTTTCACCAGTGAGAAAAATTATAAAATGGCCCATAAAGAATAAGATATAACTAACTTAAAAACTGTAATTATTTCTTTCAAATAAAGTATAAGAGTAAAAGCAATACAGAATGATTTTCAGTCGTTCCTGAGGACATGACTTTACTCATTTTATCAACCATCATTTTCCTCATCTGTGGAGATGTTCACTTCTTGCCTGCTCTTGGTAGTTTCCTTTTTATTTTCTCTGCCTGTGGGGGGACTCTAAAAAAATTAAATATAAAGTTTTTTGCTTTGTTTTCCATATTTAAACTTTCTGATTAAGGAAATCTTTAAATTGGTCATTTTTAACATTTACATAGCATGTTCTAGAAACCAAATAGTTTTACGTACTTCATCTAATTATGACAAAACTGAAACTGAGCAGCTGCTCTGGCTGCTGGTTCATAGTAGATGCTCAGTAACTTCATATTGAATGAATTTACTGGGTAAATAAAATGAAACAAAGAATTAAGGAAAGCAAGTATGAAAGAAAAAAAATTGATTTGTACTGAAAACTGTATACTATTATAAGTGTTATACCTCTCACAGCTATTGTTTGTGCTGCTTAATTTTGAGGTTCACCTGTAACATGCAGCCTTACATTAAATTTATAAATATAAATGTGTATATTTAGATTAATAATAATCCCAATGTCTCCATTTAAAAATTTGAATACATTTCTCACCTCCAGTACATGCAGACAACCTAAGTAAAAGTTAAGTAAAGCTACAATATAAGGAAAGACAGGATGTTTAAAGAGATTGAACTGACTTTGACCCAAGTCTTACGTGTGAATACATATATGACTATTATGCACAGGCGGCAGGCTGAGTTTCAGAACAGGGAACACTATGATTTTCACTAATAAATCACATTTACTGAAACACATGTGTTAAATATATTTTGATGGGTGGGTGGGGCTTTGCTTTGGAAAATTGACGGTAGTTTGAAAAGAGCTTTCTATTAATATTTATATTTTATGTACTCCATCTGCTGGGCCTTATCAATGAGGTGGAAGACACTGAAGGGAGAGTTTACTCCAGGTGGAAAAAAACTTGTGTAAGCCTGGCTACATAAGTGCATGATCACAATTACAATTTCTCTTTTGAGAAACATGATTTAAAAGAAATAAGGATATGCATTCTGTTTAGGTATCATCTAGGTCTGAGCCCTTATTTTTATAGAGGATGAAACCAAGATGTACGGATGATATATTATTTGCCCCAAATGGCACAACTAGTTTGTGGTATAGAATGTCAACTGAGGTCTCTTTATTCCCAGTCCAGTATGATTTTCAGTATATGATACTACTTCTTAATTGATTATAAAATAGTCAAAATAGAATTCATGAAGATGGAGACATAAGAGTGTGGCATAGGCTTAGCATTTTCAATAATGGTGAAGCATTTGTACTATACTTATGACAGAGCAACATGAAGGAGAAAAGGGACTGGGGAATTCAAGGAAAATGAAAATACAGGAATTTACAATCTGGTTGGGATTGAAATAATAGACTCATTAAAAATATGTCCTTTTACAAGAAAGGACATCTTCCAAAACTTAACTTACGTTCACAGAAGCCAAATTGTGCAATTCACATTGAGAGGAAAGGGCTGGCAGGGAAGTGAGATTTCATGTAGAAAATGGCCCTTGAAGGGAGAATAATGTTTATATAGTTAGAGAGAGAGAAGGATATCCCAACAGGGAAGAAACCTGAAGTGAAAGTGAATGTAATTTAAGTGAGCTTGCTGCAATGAGTCCCACTACTGGCTGAAAAAGGGCTTGGAAAAGGGAAAATAAGTGTTGATGTGTAGGGGCAGGTTTGATTAAACCATGAGTGATGTTGGGAAGAGCATAGACTTCAGAGACAGATAGACCTGAGTCTGAGGCTTGGCTTCAACATTTAAGTTGGTGACTCTGTAAAAGTTACTCAACTCTGTGAGCCTTGATTTCCTAGTATGTATAATGAGTATAATACCATGGAGTATGGTCAGTCAAGTACGCTAATATATATAATGCTCAAAGATCTTCCCCCATACTAGGTGTGCAGTGAACATTTTCCTTTGCCTTTTTTATCCCACTGGGTCTTCTCTAGTGCATGACACATAATTCTAAGAAAACTAGCTCTTTCATTTAACAAATAAATATTTATCATTTCTATATGATGTGGTGAGTGTCTGCAATTTCAATTGCAAATAAACATCTGGAATTTATTGTTGATGCTGCCCATTCTAAATGGAAACTTACTACAAACATACATTGGCCACATCCTAATTAGATGAAAGTGTAAGAATTTTGTTGACTCCTGTAGCTTGTTGAGATATAGGAAAGAGTTTTCCTGTGGGTCTTGGAAATATCAGCTTCCAGGGACTTTCAGTCATTCTCAACTATGGCTATGGACCTAGATTTTTATAAATCAGGAACTATTGTATATTCTCCTCCTATCCATTTGAGGCAATGGAAATATTTGGACCCAAATATCATGACATAGGTATTAATGCAACTCTGCCAGAAATAGACTTCTTATGTCAAAAGCCTTAAAATTTTAACAAAGGTATAAATGCAACCTACTTTTAAAAACATGAACATTGTGAAAAAGATGGTCTACAGAATGTAAGAAAATATTTGTAAATCATATCTCTGATAAGGGACTTGTATCTAGAATATATAAAGAACTCTTATAATTCAATAATACAAAGACAAATAACCCAATAAAAAAATGAACAAGGCATTTCCCCAAAGAAGATTTACAGATGGATAACAAGCCCATAAAAAGATGTTTGACATCACTAGCTATTAGAGAATTGCAAATCAAAACCACGGTGAGATACCACTTCATATACAATAGGATGGCTAGAATCAAAATGTGAAGTAAGTGTTGGTGATGATGTGCAGAAACTGGAACCCTCATACAAGGGCAGTTCCTCAAATGATTTCACCTATAGTCACCATATGCCCCAGCAACTCTACTGTTAGATATGTACCCAAGAAAAATGAAAATACAGGTCTACAAAGAAACTTGAACATGAATGTTTATGGCAGCAATATTTGTAATAGTATGAAGGTGGAAAAACCCAAATGTTTATCAACAGATGAATGGGTAAATTAAATGTGGTACATCCATATAACACTATATTATTCAGTCATATGAAAGAATGAAGTACTGATGCATGCTACAACAAGGATGAGCCTCGAGAACATTATGCTAAATGAAGTCAGTAACAGAAGACTACATACTATGATTTAATTCATATGAAAGCCCCCAAAAGAAAAACTCTAGAGACATAAAGATTAGTGGTTGATTAGGGTTGGTGGGTTGGGGAGATAAAGGGGGTGAAAGCTAAAGGAGATGAGGTTTCTTCTTCAGTTGGTAAAAATGTTCTAAAATTACCGTGGTGATTGTTGCATATATCTGTGAATATCATAAATCCATTGAATTTTACACTTCAAGTGGGTGAATTTTTTGGTATGCAAATTATATCTCAATAAACCTTCTAAGAAAAGGTAAGAATTAAGAATTGGAAGAAAAAAGTAACTCAAAACACTATAAGAATAATTTCCATAAATGGCATTTCTTCAGTTTCCATAATTTCAATGGCATAGCACTTTTTCTGTAACACACCATGCACTCAAGGTGAGGCATACCTGTATAGAGGTGCTTTGGCTCTGGTCTGTGTATATATTGTGTAGTTTTCAGAATTTACAATGTGATTCTGTGTTTGATAATTTGGTGCAATAGGCGTTGTTGTGGTAAGAATCTTGCCCTTGATGGAAAGTAATGAGACCACATTTGTTCCTTTTTCACTTTTCATTTGGAAGATGCAAATGCAGGTGGTGTCTTTTAATCTTGAGAGCTTTTCTTTCCGGTTCTGTATGTTGAAGAATTCATATCAGAGTTGAGGGTCAACTTTTCAATTTTATTCAAAGATTTTGACACTTAGATCTTGTTTTCTCATAGCTATATTTTGATTGAAGAAAGTCTCAACTGATAGGAAAAATATAAAGAAACAAATACTTTGCTTAATACTAGAGTTTTTTTCCTTTTCTTTTTAAGATTGTGCATGCAGCAACTCCTGGGCTTGGAGCTGAGAAAGAGTCGCTCCATTTTTTTTTTTCCCTTTTTATTTCATACATCCTGCCTTACTTATTAGTGTTTTTAAGATACACTTTTCTGACATATATATTTTCCTTTTTTTCACACTGTCTATATTTTCTTTTGGGTTTCTAATATCTTGTCTACTGAATACCATATAGTTTTTTCATACTCATTTTTATTCAGTTTACCTGTTTTGCCACATCAATTAGAAACAGAAAAAGCTGTAGGAATATTCTGGGTCCTGGTAAAAGAAGAATCAACTATGCTGTGCTGTGTTAACAAAAATCTTCAGAATTCTAGTGGCTTAAAAGACAAAGTTTTATTGTCATGCATGCTCCTTGTCTGTCACATATCTGCAAAGGGCATCTGCTCAATGTAGTTACTCAGGAATCACTGATGCAGCAACCACCATCTTGAACATTTCTGGGCCTTGCAAAAGGTTCTGAGTTAGAAATTAAATGTGTCCTTCTGGAGGTGACATACATTCACAACACATTGGACAAAACTGGTCACATGTTCCCTATATAACAAAAGGTGGGGGGGACAGAAAGTGAAATTCCATTATGCTCCTGGAAGGGGGGTGGACTGAAACTGCCTTATGTACATAAATACTACCTCTGGGAGCTTTCCATGCTTTCTTTGATCTTAGTTAAAGATTATGGATCACAGAAAGGGGTGCAGAAAGAAGCTTACCTTTATTCAGTAGCAGTAAAGATGACTGGCATGGGTGTGTCTACCATGCAGCCAGTTAAGTTAGATGATGCCCTTGGACAGTCCGATTTGTACTTCAGATGTCTGGCACCACTGTGGCTGAATTCCAAGAGTGGAGGCAGTATGGCCTGATGATGGTATCATGGAGTTTCAGAGACCTGGGTATGAATCCTCAAATCTGTCATGGTATTATCTTCTTTGGAGGGTTATTTAATTCTCTGAATATTAGCTTCTTCATCTGTGAGAGGGAATGATTATAAAAATAATAAACATGGCATAGTTTTATGGCTTTTATTGGGGTCAAGAAAAACTGAAACCCAGTTGCATCTGTTGGGACTTTCCAAGGGCTGTGTGGCTGAAACCTGTAGTTTAGGCTAGATAATTCTGCCTCCTTCCCTCCCACCTTCCTTCCTTCCCTCTTCCTTCCTTCCTTCCTTCTTTCCTTCCTTCCTTCCTTCCTTCTTTCCCTCCCTTCCTCCCTCCCTCCTTCCATCCCATCACTTCCCATCACATTCCATAACTATATTCAATAAATATATTGAGCACCCACTTTACAGCAAGGAGTGAAATTTTCCTTCAAAGTTTCCTCTTATTTTTATTTTATTTTTTGATTGGTTAGCAGAGATTTTTAACTTCAGTGTTGCAGTAAGTGATAATTAAAGTCTCATAGTTCAGACTGCATCAGGATCACTCTGGTGACAGGAGTGTTGCATTATATGATAGAGCTTTCTTCTGCATGGAAAGATGATGTATTTGGTATGGTTTGTTTCTTTTTTTTCTCTTTTTTGTTTGGGTAAACACAACTGAATTGGAGAGCGAGCAAACATTTTAGCAAAGTTGGCATCACTCTAGACAAGGGTCCTAATCTGATTTGCTCCACTACCAAATTTATGGAGCTAAATGTAGTTAAACACCATGTCAATAGTTTAAAACTTGGGAAATTTTAGGAATGTAGTTTTCCTTTATTCTGAGTATTTGTGGATGTTTTGGCACAAATACAGAAAAAATTCTTGGTTTTATTTATGATACTTTTCTGTTGGGAAACAATAATCTTTTTGATTCTTAATCTAAATTGAACTTCAGTGTACCAATAAAACTAGTCACAACATACAAAGTAAATTTTCTCTGTATAAATAATTAACTGTTTAAGATTTATTGGTCTTTCTCTATTTCCCCCTTCCTCAGAGTGGTGTAATCCAAATAAAATGTTGCATTTATTCTCATCTAATAAAATATTCATAAAAGAAACCACTACCATCAAATTTGGATTAAGAAACTATGAAGAAAACATAATTATGAATGTTGACTCTTGTCTAGGTACTAACTAAAGCCTATTAGATGAAACCAGACATCTGCAGGGAATCTTCTTTTAGTTTATCTTTATTTTTTCTCTTTGGTTCTTGTTAAAACTTTCTTTGACTAAACTACTACATGATGATTTTGAAACAAACAAAAGCAAGTGATTAGTTTGTGCTTTCATCATACATAGGCTGTGAAAACTAATCCAGGATTGGTGAGAAAATCGTCTGGGAGGTTTGGAAGCAAAAGGGTGACCAAGAAAAAGGTTTCCCTAGGTCTCAGATTAGCAGTTTTTGATGTCACATAGGTGAGATTTGAATTGAGATTTTGATCTTTTATGGTTGTTTGGTGCTCTTTGCCTTGTGGAGATAAAACATACCTGTATCAATTCTCCGGACAACCTTGCTACCTTGTCACTTGGTTATTTGCATGTTGCAGGACAGCGGGTTTATCTAAAGAGGCTTTGGCTCCTCTTTAGGCTGGAGGACTGCAGCAAGACTAAGGGGAGTCTGTGCCCAGCTAGGAATCTGAGTTTATTATGTGATGGATTTTAATGTGAAAAGTCCACAAATCCCAAATGATGGACAGTGAGTGTTTTTAGGAGAGGTGTATCACTGATGCTCTCATTTTACCCTAAGACAAGTTTTAAAATAGATTGTCACATAAGCAATTGCTTGATTGTTCTCTAGAGTATGCCAATTCTGAGTGAACAAATAAATCTTTGTGCCTTGGCTGGCTCATTTTATAATAAATCCCTCAGTACAACAACGAAACCACCTTTGTCTCTAAGAGAAAGTCGATCAGAGGAATCACTGGACATTAGCTGGTCCAGAGTTTCCAAATGCCAGCCTAAGGATGACCTCTGTTTGGTGATAAAATTTCACCTCGATGGTGTTAAACATGTGTTTTAGAGAAAGGCTGATAAATTATTTTCCTTGAGAATCTCGATCTATTATTTTAAGATCACATCCTTGTCTTTTCCTATAAAAATGTGCTTTCATTTATAAAATGGTGGTGAGAATAGAAGGTAGTAAAATAAAGTTTCTAACTATCTAGGTCTCTTAATTTTTATTTGAAATAGACCAATTTATAAAATTTAAAAGTCTTGGAACTGGTGATCTGAACAACTAGAACAAGAAGAGGCCCTTCCATTCTTTTTTTCTTTTAATTTTCTAAATTAGAAAAGTTGTAGGTTTAAAGAAAAATCACACAGAAAATACAACACTCCCACATACTCCCCCATTATTCAAACTTTGCATTAGTGTGGTACCTTTGTTATAATCAATGAAAGAATAGTATAATTGTACATTAGCTAAGGTCCATGTTTATATTTGGGTGTACTCTATTTCCCCCCACATCTCACCCTATTATTAACACCTTGCATTATTGTGGTTCATTTGTTATAATTCATCAAAGAATATTTTTATAATTGTACTGTTGACTATAGTCCATCTTTACAATAGGGTTCACTGTGCTATACAGCCCTATGTTTTTTTCTTTTAGTTTTTGTTCTAGTTAACATATGTATGACCTAAAATTTCCCCTTTTAACCACATTCATATATACAATTCAGTGCTTTAATTACAATCACAATGTTGTGCTATCATCACCACCATCCATTTCCAAAACTTTACAATCAACCCAAATAGAAATTTTGTATAATTTAAACATTAACTCCCTATTCCCTAATCCCAACCCAGCCCCTGGTAATCTATATTTTAGATTCTGACTATGAGTTTGCTTATTCTAAATATTTCATATCAGTGAGAACATACAGTATTTGTCCTTTTGTGTCTGGCTTATTTCATTCAACATGATGTCTTCAAGATGTTGTTGAATGTATCAGAACTTTATTCCTTTTTATGGTTGAATGATATCCCATTGTATGTATATATCACACTTTATCCATTCATCGGTTGATGGATGCTTGATGTTGCTTCCATCTTTTGGCAATTGTGAATAATTGAACATCAGGGTGCAAATATCTGCCTGAGTCCCTGCTTTCAATTGTTTGGTGTATATACCTAGTAGAGAGATTGGGGGGTCATATGACAATTTTATACTTTGCTTTCTGAGGAATTGTCAAATCGTCTTCCACAGTGGCTGCACCATTTTACATTCCTACCACACTGTCTCAATATGCTTTAGCTCTATCTCCATATTTAATTTATTTCTATCCATATTTTCCTTCATCTCCTTGGATTGATTTGGGAGATTTGTATGAACTTTTTTGATTAGTTGTTCCAGAGTCTGTATCTCCTCTGAAGTTTTAATGTGTTCTGTTCACTGAGCCATAACTTCCTGTTTCTGGTATGGCTTGTAGCTTTTGCGGATGCCCAGGCATCTGATTATTTTGATGTACTAATTCTGAAGGTTAGTTTCTTCCCCTTGCCTAGGTTTTATTTTTGTAGATTGGCTATATGTTAAGGCTCTGCTCTGATGTTTTGTCCAGCTTATATTGAACCTTTAGAGTAGCTGTGTTTAACTGTTTGGATTTTCTCTGGTCTTCTGCACCTGTTTCTTTCCCTGGACATGTAGTGCAACTTTTAAAATTGCCATTTTATGTGCAATTGTTTCACCTCCAGGAAAAAGCTTCCTTTCCTCTGTTCCTTCTCCAGGTATCTGATCTGCTCTGTTTGTTTTTGTGAAGAATTTTCTCCTCAGCTCCTATGATTTAACTCTTCTCCCTCATTCAATGCCCCCTTTTCATTACACATTTCAGTCCTGGGACCTGTCCTACCATCCAGCAGTTTTTGTTTTCCCATGAGGCTTTTCTGCCCCTAGTAACTTCCTCGTTAGGATATCCCACCCAGAGAGCCAAATGGGGTCAAGTTCAGAAAGGTCCTTTTTTTTTTCAATGAGGTGCTCCAGCAATCAGAGACCGGGTGCGATGTGTGCGCTCCTTGCCAACAGTTCTGTTGAGTTCTCTTTTGTTTCCCGGGGGCCCTTTTGTATGCACGTGCTCGCTGGTTGCTTGTGTTCCGCCATGGGTCTCGGGGCCTGGACTTACGTTTGGTTCTAACTCGCTTCTGTGAGTGTGTCTGTGGTCAACATCCATGGCAGGAAGTATCCCAGCCACGCTCTTAAGCCGCTTGGGATGGAGTGAGGGGAGGGGCCTGGATTGGCAGGTCTGGGTTGTAGTTTTCTCACCTCTTGTTTTGGTGTTTTTAATTTTTGCTTTGCTTCAGCATTTGTGGAGTCCTTCTCCAGTCTTTATCATCTTCCAGAGTCCCAAGCAAGTGGGATTTGTCATTTTTTTTGTTGTTTCTGTGGGGAGACTTTTCTAGGGGGTGTTTTACGTCGCCGTCTTGATGGCATCATCTTCCATGGTTAACTGCAGTCAGACTCTTCGCTTCACTTCAGGAATTGACTGTCTTGGTGACTGCATATTTCCACCTGTTCCATCTCAGCGTAGCCAAATGGAATTGGAAGGGTAAGTGTTTGTTCATGTATATATGTATGAATATATGAAAAAAATATATTTTAATGGAGTTAAATTTGATTTGAACACCAGACTCAAAGAGAATCTAACCCAAGAGGAACTGCCGTGACTTTGCTATTGATGTGTCGGCATTTGACCGTCTTGTTGTAGGATAGACACATTTTAGTGTCAGCGTCTGGGTTTTGAGAAATTCTGACTTGGATGAGTTCCTGAGATTTTCAGGACAATTTTCCCTTCTGTATAAAGTAGGAGTTGTGTATTATTGGATGAGTTGCTTCATTCTTCTTAACAAATTACTGAACTTAGTGGTTAGACTTATTAAGCCCTGGAGAAAGATATAAAATGCTGTGCATGTCTGTATGTTATATACTTTTAATTAAATCATATGTCTATTGAAGACATTTGAAGAAATCCAGGAACAAGTAAAAGAGAAAATATAAAGTGTTTGCATTTCTATCCCCCAGAAATGACAACTGTTAAAATTTTGTTGTGCATCCTTTTGGTCTTCTTTTTGCATATATTTATAAACTTGGAATCATTCTCTACATAAAATTTCACAGTCTCATCTATTTTTGATATTTAACAACATGTACTGAATATTTCTTTTTGTCTTTTATCATAAATCTTCCGCAACCTGATTTTTAATTGCTGCACAATATTCCATTATATAATCCCATCTTGTTGGATATTTAGTTTGCTTCCAATGTTTCACATTGCAAATAATGCTTTGATGGGCATCTTGGTGCCCATCTTTATTTTTTTCCTTAGGATGGCTTCCAAGAAGTAGAATCCCTGGGTAAAAGGATATAAATAATCTCAAGACCTAAATAATGATTTGAACATGTTCTGAGAGGGGATGATTAAAGTAAGATACTATTTTGAGACATATAGATCACAATCCAGATTAAGTGGCTAGCCTGGAAACATTTATATTTTCTGCTGGAGGTCCTGGGAGCCAGAGAAAGGAAATACCATAAGTAAAGAATAAGAACTGAGCTGCAATATCAGTGTGGCCAGAGAGGTATGTGGGAGAGCAAAAAAATATTGACTTGCTAGTTCTTGGAATGAAGTTAGATAATGTTGACATAGGTGATCACACTTGGCGGTAATATCTGTATTCACAGAATTAAGAACTACCCCAGAATAAGTGGAATAGTCCAACAAAATGGACACAGGATCAGTTATATATTTTTGATTAAAATATATTAGACATATATACTTGTAAGAACCTTTAGTTTCCATCTGCTGAGGTTTTGTGTGTTTCACAGAAACTAAAGATTTGTAGTTTTGGTGCAGGGAGTTGTTAACTCAGAACAGTTGAAGGGGAAGGTTTTATTCAAGGGGTAACTGGTGATAAAATGAATGTAAAATATCAGGTTTCATGTAATGTATATCTTATTTTGTTGTGTGATTTTAACCTGCAGTTTTTCTGCCTACACCTTAACTGGTGAAACATGATAAGAGTCAAACGTGCTGTGTAAGCATCAATCCATCGTTTCCTGCTCCGTGTGCAATTTCATCACACCTCTAGCTCTGTGAGTTGTAGTCATGGCTTTCAATTAAATTACTGGACCGACAGAAATCTGATTTTGGACTGAATTTCATGTGTTTAAAATACTAAACCATTATTTACTCATCCCTAGTGAGAAGTAAACCAAATAATTCAAACAGCAGTACAAATACTTGTATTTAGATATAGATAGAGCATTAAATAGAAGTACATCATTCCTCATGAGAAAATATGTGCAAACATAGCTCAGAAACATTTACTCTGTTCTATTCAATTAGAAAAGGGGAAAAGTTATCATTAATTTATTTTAAATGGATCACTTTTATAATTAAAAATAATTGAAAGTATTTTCCATTTTTAGTTTTTAAAGTTATTTAGTGTTTATTTTGGGGGGACATCTTTGAACTTCGAAACTAAATTTATAGCTTCCAAGACCCAACATTTTCTCAAATATCATCTACCCTTGAGGAATGGATACTACTCACTTCTCCATCCAGTCAGAATACCGTATGTATAATGCTATCAGAATTTATCTTCTGGTTACTTGTTTCCAGGTATTCCTTTCCAACTAGGCTGTGGACATGGCAAGGTCTGGCTCTGACTCTTAGTCATCTCTGTTTTCCAAGCTCCAGGTAAAAATAGACATTCAAATTTTCTTATTGAATTAATGATGAGTGATGAATGAATGAATGAATGCAACATATAGAGGTTTGCAATAGTGAACTATCCAACTGTGTTAAGGGATTGTGTTGCTTTCACCTGGTGGCCACATCACCATCATCATGTCTTTCAGGGTACAGAAAGATAGCGCATGAGGATATCGCTTTAGTTCTGAACTACCTGTTCCAGAAATAACACGTCACTTCCACTGACAGTTCACTGGTCAAGAAGTAGCCACATGACTTCAATCATACTAGAGGGGAATCTGGGAAATCTTCCATGTGCCCAGGAAGGACAAGTCCTGGGAGTTGTGAATACTACATAGCTTCAAATACTGAAAATGGAAACAAAGATTTTAAATTAATTTTTTAAATTATAAAAGTGATCCATGCTCATGTTAAACAAATCAAACAGTATGAAAAATACAGAATGATTAATAAAATCCTCCTCATCCAGATATGCCAAACATAGTCATTTTAAACAATTTTTGTCTATCATTCTGGAAATTTTACATTTTAATTATATATACACACACGTGTGTGCGTATATGTACATATTATCATACAATAGATGATATTAAAATAGGATTGCATTATACGCATTTTCTGGGACCTCCTTTATTCACAAAGTCTATAATGAGCATCTTTCCCTATTTGCTTATAGAAATCTATCTCATTCTTTTCTGTGACTTCTAACTGCAGGGTTTTTCAAGACATAAAATAGTATGTATAATTATATCTCCTATGATAGACACATATATCTACATATTTATGTGACTGTACATATAAAATAAATTCCTAGCAGTAGATTGTCTAATGGTGATGAGGAGGAGGAGGAAGAAAAGGCAAAGAAGAAGAAGGATGGTGATATTGGATATTAATCCATTGTTGTTACTAAAGGACAGGCTCTGTGCTAGGCATTTAATAGGCAGTATCCCTTTAAATCCTCATAATGCTAGGAGGTATGGGGTAGGTACTGTTCTCTACCACTATTTCATGTAGGAAGAAACTGAGGCACAGTGAGGTTAGGAAACTTGCCCAAAAGCACATAGCATGGAAGAGACAGAACCCAGGTATGAACCCAATTCTTTCTGGATCCAGAGCTTGTTCTCATAACCACTGGGATAAACTGCCCTTGCAGTTTATAAGAGTTTTAATTTTGATGGATATTATCTAATTACTCTCCAAAATTTTAACACCATATTCCAGTCCCAGCAGCAGTGAGGAGTGCCTGTTTTCCCACATCTTGATTACCTTGAGTCGGTTTAAACTTTGCTATTGTGACATGTGAAAAATTCTCATGTTAAATATTTCATTGGTTTGTGAGTAACTTCAGAACTATGAATTGGAACATGAAGAAGCAGGAAATATGCTCAACACTTCTTTGAAGTGTTATGTTGCAAGAGTGTCTTACATTCATACTGTCTGAGAGGAAGGACTTGACAAGATGATAAACCTGTCTTTTCTCTTACCTACTTGTGCATTTCTGCTCGTTTGAAGCAGAGTTCCTCTGCAATGTCAGCATTAACACAACCCTCAACATTTACAGTTACTTTTTGCTTTGAGGATTTAGGGCAGGAGATGAGAGGAAGCATCTACCTGGATTCTGGAGGGGGTTAATTATGAGCCTGAATATTCAAGGTTATGTTTTTCACTGTGCAATGGCTGAGTGCAGAAAGACAGATGACAGAGGTGCCCACATGTTCTTTGGTACCCTTGTGTGTGTGTGTGTGTGTGTGTGTGTATGTGTGTGTGTGAAAGAAGAGGGCTATTATTGCCATCTTGGAAAACCAGGGTTTGGAGCAAGGCCAGGACTCATCTTAACCAGGTCTAAGACAGTATTACATTTAACAATTATTTATTGAGCACTTACTATATGCCAGATCCTATATTTAGACTATAAATACAATGAGAACCAAAAGAGCACAATTCCTACCCTCATGGAGCTTATAGGCTGTTAAAAGACAGAAAATAATTAAATTATCATGCAAGCAAATGCCAGCTTGGTCAGGGAAAAGAAGGAGTGGTACATGATACTATGATGACCAGTGAACTGTCATGAATGTCTTCCCTGAGAATTGATGTGTGAGTTCAGATGTGAATGACGAAGCATCATTAAATTTTTTCTTTCTGAAAGGAAAGCGTTTGCCACCCTTAGGAGATCTGGTCGAAGGCAGGGAAGATGATGCTAGGAGACTTTTTGTTGTGATCCTGAGAAAGGCAGTGATGATGAGGTTCAGATATGGATGTTGGAGATAGAAGGAGACACATTCAAGGAGTGTTTAAGGAGAAAAAGTCAATAGGACTTGTTGATGGCTTTGATTTGTAGCATAAGGGAAAGAGAAGTGTCAAAGATGAGTCCAGGTTCCTGGCTTGTATATATGGGTTCATGGTGGAGCCGTTCTCAGCTCTGGTGGTCGCTGGGATGCAACTGATTTTGGGGGAAGTGCATTATGAGTTTGATTTTTGGGCAGGTTGAACTCTCAGTGCTTTTGAGGTATCATAAGGGCAGGAATCTTATTTGTCTTGTTCACTGTTGTATTCTCAGTGCCTGTAATGATGTCCTGCATTTGATAAGTGCTAAATAAATATTTTATGAATAATTTAATTGAAAGGCATACATTTCCAATTATTTAAGTTATTTTACCTTTCTTAATAGCATTTTAACAGTTTTTCATGTAGATATAACACAATTCTTGAAAGCTTTTTTCCTAAATGCCTCATCTGTTTTGTTGCTATAGCTGACAGGACCTCCCCCCCCCCCCGCCATCACATCCTCTAATGGCTTATTGTTGCTATAAAGGAAAGTTATTTACTTCTTAAAATTAATGTAACTAGCCATTTTACTTAATTCTCAGAATTTTCTAATGGATTTACAATCAATTCTCCAGGTTCTTTTAGTTATAGACCCCATTATTTAGAATAAAGATAATTGTGCTTCCTTATTACATCTTATTAAAAACACTTTTAATATATACCTCATTTATTCTTCCCATGACCTAGGTTCAAAAATTCTGATGAGTTCCTTTCCCTATTAAACCAACAAGCAATTTTGTAATAGAGAAAAATTACTTTACATTTTGTTATGGATTCTTCTATAAAAGACAAATTTCAAAACAGGGTTTCATTCAAAATTTATAATTTTGACACCTCATTTAGGAAAAATCAAAGTTAAGTGATGAGACAATAGATGCTGCTTCTATGTAAGAGATTTAACTATATTTGCTTACCATTCAGTGTTTTGTTGCTGAATTATAGAAAGTTATTATTCTTGGATATATCCTTTATAAAGAACAAGATTCATCAGCTATTTTATTATTTAATAAACACTTATCAAGCATCTCATCTGTGCGAGTTTGATTGTAAGATTTGACCCTTGCCCTAAAGCAGCTCCCAATTTGGAGGGCAGATATATATAAATAAACAATGAAAAGTATTTTTACAAAAGGGTGGTCCCAGAGCTATGACATTAGAGAGTAGAGGATGATGAATTGTTAGGTGAGCTGGGCTCTGTATCTCTCCTTTACTTCTTAATTCTGGGATTCCATTTTAATGGTATTCTTATTCTCCTTTATGAATCAGGAGTATAATTACTAACAGATTTCAGGGTAATGTATCATAAGACTCTTCACTGCCTTAGCTGAATTTCCTTCAGGACTTGCAAAATCTTGGGTCACGGGATTCCAACCTAAGATTAAAAAAAAAAAAAGTCCGAAGTTTCTGTTCCTTGTTTGTATTTCTCCTAAACATGATTATCTAACTTCTTCTTCAAGTGCCATGACAAAGCAAAGATTTTTCAAGAGGGGCACCTATGTGCAAATTGAATGTACTGTTGATGTTTGAAGCATCCCACAAGGTGCTTAGGAAGTAGCAAGACTCGAACTATTCAGGACTAAATCAGTCAAGGAGAATTTTCATTGATGGTGGAGAGATGAAGACACCTGTGTGTGTTGTACTTTTATTGTTTCATCCTTTCCAAAGGACTCTATGAGGACCATCACTCATTCCAAGGAGCATGTACCCATAGAAATTTCCTTTTCTGTTTTTGGCATAGAGTGGCGATCCAAAACATTTTAGTAGACTTGACCTGGTTACGCTAGGGTGGTTCCAACCCTCTCTGCCTCTGTTGTAAGCTGTTCCTTGAGAGAGGCAATCTAACTTTTCACTTTTAAGTTATGCAGGTGTAGCGATTACTTTGGACTCGCGAAGGGCAGCTTGTACAATTGTCCACTGAAATTCAGATAGTCTCATCTTTCTATTTTATTTTCTGTCTTTTCATTTCTGAAAAATATTGTTAGAGAGTAGGGAAAACAAGGGACAATATGAGAAAAAATAAAATAATTACTGAGTGATACTTGTTAATTTATTTGTGTAACAAATACTTTTTTAAGTGTCCAGTACTCATGACAGTGACTTTGAATGGTTGATTTGTGAGGGTCAAGCATAAGGCCTGTGCCCAGGGCAGGTTAAGAGGAGACCTTTCTTCACTGAGTTTGTGTTTGGGGAAGTGTAACTTTGCTTTAGTCCTCCACCACCCTGATGGAGCCCACACCCCTGCAGATACCAAGAATTATAGAAGTAGTGGCTTAATGTTCTTCCTATCCAAGGTTCCTCTCCCAACATCTCCCCATCTGTCACTAACCTATGCCTTCTGCTACATTGTCCACTGGCTACGGTCTCCTAAGCAAGGTTTGTTTGTGATTACTTATAGTGAAATAATTTTACATTGATGATAAACAAGCATCCCACAACTCTGAAAAGGGTGGGAAAAGGCTAGATCCAGAAATCAGATATTTTAAAAAAAAGTAAGTAATGATTTTCCTCTTTTTTTCTGATTGCCAGTGAGCCTAGCCTGGAGTATCATAAACTAAACAGAATCATGTTTGTCCCTTGATTATTTTCATAATTAATTAGATTAAAAACCAGTTTTTTAAATTTCTATTTAAAATTTTTAGGTGCCTTTCTCTAGAAGAATGTACTCAGCCTAGTTAATAAACAATTATTGGACACTACTATGTGCCAGACACTATGCTGGATGCTGGGTAACAAACATGACTGAGACATGATACTTGCCCTTCCGGAGCTCATGCTCCAGTGGAAAACACTGGTGTGTCATAATAAACAACGTAACTGGCATCTGTTATGTCCCAGGCACTCAGCCTGAGGTTGTTCATACATGTTCCTGCTTAATCCTCACACTAATCATGCAAGGCATACATTATATTCCACATTTAACAGATGAGGGAAACTGAGGTTCAAGGAGGGTTAGTCACTTGCTCCAGGTGACAGCCCGTACCTGGTAAAGTTAAAGCTGAATATTTGGATTATCCAGTTCCATACCTTTTGCTCTTTCCATTATGGCATAACACTTTCTAGTACAAAGAAAAATCCACACCTTTATAGCAATGTGAAATTAGTTGATGTGATTTTGTGCCTAATTAGGTGCCATTAACTAAAAAAAATACTTTCTATAGACTATCCTTATTGATTTTAATAAAAAATGAAATTAATTTGAGTTATTCATTTTCTTGAACAACTGAGATACAAATGCAAAATAATATTATATAATTTTAACAAGCATAGAAAACTTACAGAGAAATGTTGTCTTCTCTAGGCAAGTCTGGGTGAGAAAATGACATTAATGATATTGTGATATTTGCCACTTTCAAAATGTTTTTGCAACATTTTTTTGGAAATTTCTCTTAGATTTATTTTTCATTCAGCCGAAAGAGCTAATTTTATTATTTAATAATTGAAATTATTTTAAGAAATAGGCTTGATCAATTCATCAGCAGACTTGGTTCTGGATAAACTTCGGATGCTTATAAAAATCAAATTTCTCCTTTAAGGAGAACAATTTGATGGAGGCTTTGATGGCAGTTCCACAAATATATCAATCAGTAGAATCAGTGTTCAGGTTTTCAAAGTCAGTACTTGGAAGTGGGCAAGACTTATTTATTGGTTTGAGTTCTTATATTTTTAATAAATGATTATACTGTATATCATCCAGGTAGATTCCCTGCAATGCAGTCACAATGAAAAGAGTTCTTTGCCTGTGTGTGTGTGTGTGTGTGTGTGTGTGTGTGTGTGTGTGTTCTTGATCCCTGTCCATGAAGAAGAGTGTAATCATTTCAGGCAGCATTTTCCAAATGAACAGTATTCAATTTACTAAGAGAGAGGGAGAGAGAGAGAGTGTGTGTGTGTGAGAGAGAGGGAGGAATCATTAAAATGAGGAAGTGATTCCTCTAGTTATCAGAAACAGGAGCAAAGTTACAATGGCTGAAATTCACCTCCCCATGGGGGAATGAATCATCACAATAACCGGTGGAAAACAAGGTTGTGCAACCTTGACCAATGTGTGTCACCGGCTGGTGGAATTTTTAGAAAGGCAGCAGTTTGGGTTCATCACTGCGGTTCGTGATTGCACACACCTGTTTGAGGCATGGATTTTGCAACCCCCCAAAAAGGGGAAACTGAACTCACTGCTCCTCCCGAGCTGTGCAAAAAAGCAGAAAACCACAGCTGCTCGAGCAGTTAACAGATATCAGTAAAATACCCATGTTACATAATTAAGGATAACGTTCCTGAAGCATATGGGCCGGAGGTATTATACTCTCATTAAAACTTTAGGTAGGAAACAATTTAGCATATTCTCACACATTTTCTGGGGTTGAATTCTATAATAAATGTTTGTAATTAGGCATGCTCTAAACAGTTTATTAAATAATACATGAAGAAAATGGTTGATGAAATATAGACGGCTCTGCCTTTTGCATACAGTGACACAGAGGCATCAAGATGAGACATAAAGGATTTCTTTTCATTGACTTGATAACTAGTCACTTTGGGCAGCTTAAGTAAGACTGGAAGAGGTTTCATTCGTCAAACCAGGCTGTCTGTAATCTTAAAGAAGTAGGAATTGATGACTCTGGATTTTTTTTTTCTTTCTAAATACATTATTTGTAACAGTTTTCCTTGAACTCCTACCCCTGAATGGGAAGAAGTGCTTTTGACCACAGAAATAATAGCAATCTCATTTTTAAAATAAAAATCACTGTATTCTGGCATGGATAGATCAGCTTGATAAGGAATAACGGGGAAGGATAGAGCCAAACAAGACCTTAATCAACATTTTTAAAATGACACCTTTGCCAAGAGGTGCTGTTATATTGGAGTTGTAGAGGAATAAGAGAGACAAATGTGTTGAGAATCACAAAAGCAGGTGTTTGCTCCCTGGGGAAGTGGTAGGAAATGTGCCCCTGAGATAGTTGATGTAGGATAGAAATATTTCACTTCTGCATCCCTGTTTGATATTCAAGCCAGGTGATTAATGGTCGACAAATCTTACCTGAATGGAAGGTCTATGGAAAATGAGTTTGGGTGATCCAAGGAAATCCCCTAAAGAGAATGAACACTTTTTCAAACCATCAGGGTCAACTAGATATGTTGTTTTCCAATGCACACGAACAAGAAATCTGGGAACAGAGCAATCATGAAATTTGGAATGCCTTTCTAGAGCATACTTGGGGAAACTGGGCAAGTTTGACCTAGCTGTTACTGATTTGTCTGCTTAGTAGGTAAATGGGGTAGCCAGTCTGGTAGTTTGCATTGGTAATAAATCACCACTAGACATTTTATTTAAAAATTGGCACTGGCTTGGGGGAGGTAAGAGATTATCAATTTGTTTTTATTTTGAGGCCAGGCACAATCATAACACACACAGGCCACCTGGAAACTGCACCACACATGGAGGAGTATGGCTCAGGCCTTTGTGACTATATTTGTGAATGGTTGGAGAGTACAGGGCTAAATCAGAGACGGGATCCTGAGCAGAGGCATCCTGGCAGGCTGGCACTGCTTGGAGACATCTTTTTTGGAAACCAGTTTGGTCTAAGAGTTATGATACAGGAAGGATATCATAGTATGATATGGAAGGGAAAATTTGGTGGCTTTTTTTATTGTTGGAAGGGGTCCCGCAAAGTCATGGAGAGCACACAACTAGTATACTCAAAAAATCAGTATTGATTAATTGAGTATTTTTTCTGCCATATTTTGTCTGGAAGTTCACATTCTAATTTGCAATAAGTTGATTCATAGATTTGAGAGAAAAATATAATGAAGTAAGGGATCACGGAACCATTGTCTTCATTTGAACAATGATCGATGTCCTGTCTTTGAAAATCAGTGAGATTAAAAGTTGATAAAATGGAAAGTAGGAAGAGGCTACTTTGGGCTCTTATGGTTACTCTAATGGTAACCTTGCTTTTATCTGTTTCCTGATTCCCTGAATATTCTTTAATGCTTTACAACATTCTCAAATAAAATTTGAATTTAATTATATCCAATTTGAAAATACAAAATTTAGTGCCTCAAGACAACTGTATTACAGAAACATTGATTCACCAAATTACCAGTCTTTTCTTCTCTGTTTATATATGATATATATATAAATTTTAATTGTACTTCATATTGTTATCATGCAAACTATTAGGAAAGATCTGGTTTAAGATAGAGATGTATTGACTTAACTATGGCCTCATGAATAATTCAATTTGTTCACTTTCTGGAAATATCCGGTTTGCTCTTGATGCTACAAATATTTGAATTGGAGTCAGCTTGTCCATCAGAGATTTTTTTCCCTTTTTCCTAGATATCATTATATGTAATTTTGATGACACACTCTCCCAAAAAGTAGGAAAGATATACACTCTGGTTTCTGCTCGGTAAAGTCATTCCGAGTGATATAAAATATCAAGAGCAAACAGGGAAACCACTCCAGGGATATGCGGAAGCACTTGGCAGTTTTCCTGGTATTCAGGACACATGAGTATTTAAAGATATGTGGAATTAATTACTCATATACACTGGACACATGAGTATCTGATCTGCTAGAATTTTTCTTTGTTTTAAAATGTATAATATCACATCTTTTGCCAAATATTTACAAAGGTTTTGTTCTAAACCCAGTGGGCTCTACTATGTCCTGTAAGATGTCTATTGGTAAATGACAACATTCATGGAAAAAAAAAAGAAGAAGAAAAGAAAAAGAAAAGAAGAAAAAGAAAATTGAGAAATTCCCCAAAGCAATAACTTTTATTAAAAAAAACAACCCAGGATTCTATCAGTTTGAGTGCCTGCACTAAATGTCACACTGGCAAATCTTTACTCAAAAAGATCTAGATGCAGCTGATCTGAGACTGAGGAAGAAATAAAGTGCCTAACACTTAAAAATATCTTGGGCATCCTCCAAAGATGCAGGTAATTAGCAGGTGTTTATATTTTTCAATTTGATTTGCCCACAGGTATTTACTTAACAATATGTTTTGTAGAAGGTAAGGCAAAGATTTTCATCTTGGCATGTGTCTTTAACATTTGTTTGTATATAATATACATAATAATCTGGATAGCAAATTTCCAATCTGTGTGTATTGTACTTGATGGCCCTAAAAACTAATATGTGAATATTTACAAAGTCCAGCAGCAATGACTGTGTGGTGGTTTTCCAGCTAACCTGTTCATTTAAGGGTAGTTAAGATTTTAGTGTTTAACTTTACTTTTTCTTCCTATTATGGGTCACAAAATGTGTATGTGTGTTTATGTGTGCATGTGTGTGCATGTGTATGTGTATATGGGAAGGGAAGATTAACTTACTTTGTGGAGATCATTGTTCTAATCTTATTTTCACTGTTTCATTAAAAAATCCCTTTCTTTCATTTTGAAGTTTTGACTGGGATAAAATTGTTTAAGTAAAATATATTGAGATATGAGAATTATTGGGGATAAAAATAATTCAGGGAAAACAATATTTTTTAAAATAGTAACTTATTTTTCAAGAAAATAAAATGTCATTGTTCATTGAGTTCCTTAAACAAAAAAGGGCACATGCAAGCACATACATTCTCTTACTCATTCATTCACCCACTAACTCAAGCAAAAATAGTCTCAGAGGGAAAGAGCTGTAAAACTGGTGCCAACTTCCCCAACATACCCAAGAATTTCTTTATTTAGAACCTCGCATGTGCTATTTTTTTTTTTTTTTTAATCTCTGGACTCTCAGGGATTTTCCCATCCCTCTAAATGCTTGAGACGTTTCAGAGCACAGTAACCCCCGCCTTGGAATCCTCTAACTCTTATTTTAAAAATGTGGACCGTTTGAGTATCCAGGGAAGTGAATGTTCCTACGTCAAAGAGGGTGACATTCCCACTTGCATAGCAATACCTCTGGGGTAGAAAAGCCAAAGCCACCAAGATGTCCCTATAAGGGGCCCTTAAAAATCAAGAGATTTTAATCAGGATTTTAAAATCAAGAGCATTATAAGGAGGTGGGAAAAGCCAGGCATTGTAACATTGCTAGAACACTGAGTTTAACTCTAAAATGTTCATTACATAACAGTTGATCTTTGCCAAAAGCCCAAGACATGATAAACGGTTAGTCTTTTCTTTTTCAGATTTTAACAGATATAGTTGAACTGAATTTGGTAGTACATAACCTTCAACACAAATAATGGCAAATTGGCCTTTTTGGTCCAACTCTGATAAATATCTGAAGCAATTACCCTAGTATTGTCCCCATGCATCATATGTATGAAACTATTAATATATGTATTTTGCAAGTTATATCATATTTGCATATTGTGTTTCTGGTATAAACACACTATTCCTTTTACCACAATGTACAATGTGCAATTACAGAAAACTCCTTTTTGCTTATGAACGTCTGAGTCTGAGATTCACACAAACCACACTTTTGTTTGACTCCGAAATGTGGGTGCCAAATGAATCTACTGCACTAGGCTTATGAACACTACTGCAACTGTGCAGCCACTATTTCTCTACTGGGAGAATTGTTTCGGCAGATAAACCATCTGGCTTGAAACACAGCCCTCTTTGAAAATATTCCCCATTATGTTAGCTCTGAAACAATGTGTACAACTATGCACCAGTGGAGGACATGGTTAACAGAAATTCAATGTCAAACAATATCTGCTCTGTAATCTTTTGCTAAACGTAAAAAAAAAAAAAAATGAAGTAATCAAAATGCAGGATTTTAATTCTTTAAAGAGTCATTGTGCATGTGGTATAAGATGAAGAAAATTTAGGAAAATATTTAATAAGGAACTATAATAGGAGAACATTTAACATGGTGACTTTTTTCTTTAAGGATCACCAGGGAAAATGTGGCTCATTTTCCTCAACGTATTATAAAGATGGTGCATCACTTCTTTGTACACATTAATTTCCTTTTTACTAAGAGTTTTCAAATATGGGTTGAAATTTATGGTGGGAAAGTTGTTGGAACCCAATTTTACAGCTAGATATCCTCAAGTGAAATTGGGTCACATGGGTCATTTAAGAGTCAGGAACACTACTGAAAAATTAAAACAAATGATACCAGGTAGAGAAAATTAGTATGTAGTGGGAATTGGTAATAACTATAACCAGTTAGAGTAAGTTTTAAGAATCCAGGTCAACTATTTAACTGCTATGAAAGGAGAGCTAAAGGGAAAAAAGAATTTAAAAAATATATTATCTAGGTTTGACTCTACTCAGAGTGATACTGAAATAAAAGACTTGAGTAAAGTTTTAAGAAAGTTGAAGACTTCTGAGCCTACCAGACTTGAAAAACTTTTGGTGGGAGTGTTTGGGACATTGGTTGGGTGATTGTAGGCACAGTCAGAATATTACTGAAATGAAGTGAAATTGAGCTAAGTCTTGGGAAACACTGTGAAGTGTGTGGAGTGAGAGAAAGTCTTTGGAACAGAGTTACTGGTCAATTGATGGGAAAGATTGATGCCTTATGGTGATGGTTCCCATGAGGCTAAAAGAAAATGGTACATAGATAGGAAATACTGATTTTTTTCTCTTTGTTACAAAATTGCCTCATACATCAAAACTATTGTTGTTTTTTAAAATTTTAATGAAATGGAATTTAGTCCTGGCTACTTCAGCAGAGGCTCTTCCTTCACCACTCTTTGGCTTTAGCTATGCAAACACACATCTTTCAACAAAAATCTCAGTTTTAGACCTACAAGGATCCATGATGTTTATTTTTTTCTAGTATTTTTACAGATGAGGGAGCTAAAGTCCATAGAGTTTAAATCACCTTTTCTTTCATTTAAAAAATATTATTGTGCTGGATAACCAAGAACTTACATTAATCAAAGGCTTCATTCCACATGTGGTGCATCCAGGTGATTTCTGAATAATGGTTTCCAATAAAGAGGCCTGGTGAAACACATGAGTTGGCCAAAGGACCGAGAAGAATACTCATGGAGGAATAGCCCACAGGGTGTTAGGGTATTCCCTAAGTGGGAAGAAAGCTCTTTTGAGGACAGGATGTAGAGCAAGGGAAAACCATTGCTCTTCTTTAAATAATTAGTTGTTGTATAGTTAGTGAGTCAAATGTATGTTAACTTGGATTTATTTAATGCTTGCAGTCATCTTAGAAAAACCTGCAACTTCCCACCACATGGAGGCCAATATCAGTGAACCACAAAAAGAACCGATGGAAACTCTTAGTTAAGTCTGATTCTGCCATTGTTTCCTTGCTGTAGGAAAGGGACTGTGTAGATTTCCTCTGCTTACTTGGAAATATACTACACAATCCTAAATGCACTGGGATTTTCTCAGTCCATTCAGAGCCATTAGCTTGAGCAGGCACTCTATTAAGTTATATTGTGTCTATGTTTATGACTAGGAAGTGAACTCTGGATTATGTCTCTAGCAGGAAAAGAACAATCAGCAAATTAATGTATTGGACTTACATGAAGTCTTCTTTGGTAAAGGTTAATTATCACTCTAATACTTTAAGGTCTGCTGCCGTGAGTAGAGTACTTAACACATGAGCTTGTGTTTGCATATCCCATTTTTTTTTCCTCACCAGGGAGCTAGACACATTGCCATGTGGTAAGGGCACATCTTTGTTGGGGGGGGGGGGGAATTGAGGCATTGCTAGGCATTAATAGGCCATTTGATTCTCTTTTTTTTGCTCCCTAATCCTTTTTCTGTAATTTTACACATTATCTGTATTGTGTGAGGGTATGTATGTGTGTAGCAAATTGTCAAGTCTCTGCCAAGTTTTAAAGGTTTACCAGAAACTTTTAGATATAGATATAAGATGAATCTTTCAGTTTTAAAAGACAAAATGCAATTCATTTTCTTTGAAAACAAAAGCAATGTACTCATCTTGAGGATTATCAGAATTTGATGAGATAAATATTTGATGATACATACATAAAATTGAACTTCTCTATGTTTTCGGTTAAGCATTTTAGGTAAAGAAATTTAAGAATTGAAGAGACAGTTATGCCTACTGTTCATAGTCCCAGGAATGGGATTCTGAGAAACCTGAGGAATTCTTGTCAGCACAGGGCTAGGTAAGAGGGCAGTGGTGAATGATTTACCTGTTTGCTGCCTTGTGTAGTTCTTCAGGTAGAACATCTGTCCTGACCTTTCTAAACTAGACAAAGAAAAATCAATGCAGCAGAACCAGGTAGATGCCCTTCCTGTCTTAGATGAAAAAAAGTGAAACCCAGCAGTCCAAAGCAGACTTTATAACCTGATGGTCATCACTGTTTACCAAAGTAAATTAAGCAATAGTTGAGGTTTGAAAGAAACAAGAAACAAAAGCCAACCTTGATAACCAGTCTGAGGTGTGAGAGAGGCCCGCAGGTAAAGTAGATTAATAACAGGCCACTCCTAAGAAGGTTTAGGCTCTTACTGTCACAGGATAATAATTAATGATCAAATGTTAATGGAGATACTGGGCTGTTGATGTCATTAATTCAGCTCAGTGGAGCCAGTTCTGCCCAGGACCTGCCACAGCTGTCATTGCATTTGCTTAATTATTCCAGAGCCTTCGGGCTCTTTTCCTTTCATTTTTTTCTTTACCCTTTTTTTTCCCCTACTAACTATAGGACATTGTGTTTTCACTGACGCAGAATATGAAGAGTGCCCTGATTTTCTGGGCATGCCAGGCCAGAAATACGTGAAAACCCAAAGGCGACAAAGGAGGCCATAACTTTTACTGAGATGAAAAGATGGAAAATGCTGAAGAAAGGCCATCTTTAAATAGACTGATTGTGCCGATAAAATTTTCGGGTTCTTTCAGGATTTGGATGTCAAAAGTGAACTCCAAGCTGTGTAAAATGTCAAAGTGCTCACCCTCCCCCACAATCAAACAAAGAGAATATAGAAAAAGTGGTGTAAGAGTGTTGGTAAAACATAATGCCGTATAATCATTCACCCAAGAGGCAACCAGAAAGTTGGCTTTGCTGGGCAAATTGAGGCAATGAAAAGCCTGATGAGGGAAATGCCACTACCATTAAAATTCAGCTGTAGGAGTATATGAATTTGCCTGCTACGCTTTCAGAACCTTTTTTGTATTTCCTTAGCTTTGGATTTTTTTTTAACCTGTCACATTGCCATGTGTTTAAGGGGAACCGTTTCTTGCTTTGTAGATACCATTTGGATCTTTCTCCCCTGGCCTGCCTTGATAGCCACCACATTTCCTACTTTACTGTTTTCTAATTAACTGGGGCATTTCTTTGGTTTTTAAAGCACCTCCACCTTTCAAAATATGTAATTTGAAAAACTATCCCCTTGATTTTTAGGTATATAATTCTAGTTCCAATGACTGTTATGATGTCCAACTAGTCCAATGTGTCTTGAGCCTCGATGCTGGAATGCTTCTTGACTCACTTCCAAACTGAAGTGCTTAAAAAAATGTGAAGCACCACAACAATTTAAAATTTCTCTCTACTCTGCACATGGTGATTTAAAATAATTGAAGCTCTTCAGATTTTTATATGCCCTAGATTTGGAAGTGATCAGCTATGAGCATGTGCGGTATACAATGATTTACATTATTAGAGCCCCTCAAATTTATCATGATTGTTTCAGGTTAAGAGTGATAGGGGAACCTGGACTTTGGCAGTTGAAAGTGATATAAAATTATCATGACACTCTGATGTTTGAGAGGTGATCAGAATTCTGGACACTAGTGTACATTTTAACTCATTGTTAAAATAGACTTTTTTTTTTTTAATTCAAAAGATCTTAGCCCACCAGCAGCATTTAAATTAACCATTAAAAATGCACCATAGAATGATTTTACTTTCACTGCCATAGTCCCCAGTGATGACCTGAATATTATCATGATCTTAAAGCCAAATGCTCAGATTTGGCAAGGAAATGAACTGTTGTTTTCCAGCCCATGCATGGGAAAGAAATGTGTTCAGTAAAACCAACCTGTTGTGCTCTGGTGAAAAGCTGTCAAGTCTTTTAGTTTATCCTTATTTTAAAATTATACAGTTTTTGCTTTAGACCATGGAGGTTTTTGAGCTGTGCTCTAAATCATTGCTTTTAATACATGGTCAAATTTGTTTTTTAGTTAAATTTTCAAATAAAGTGCTTCTATCAAATATTATATCACTTAAAATTCATATTATATCATTTCTGAGATAAAATATAAGCATTCATTTTTAAGCTGTTTGCTTTGGTGGATATTAAACAAAATGCAAAGGTATATAATTATGAAATGTACAAGATAGAATCCTCAGATGATTTATTTAGTCATTTGAAGTTCATTCAGCATTCCTCATATTTTTACCAAAAGTTATTCTCTGAGTGGGACCATTTAAACTTGCTGAGTCCCCTGATGCCAAGATTCTAATATGTAAGGTAGATTTATGGTTCAAAAGTTAATATTCTATAAGATGAAATCCAGTCATTAAGAAGTCAGTTAAAATTCTTAACATGTTTTATTTGTACCTTTGAAAGCCACATGGATGCTTTTCATGTGATTTAAATGAAAGTGACAAAGGTGAAATTCCAGCATATTTCTCAGTCACTTCCCTTTCTCAGTAAATATTTTCACTTTGATTAAAACTGGGATAAGTTGATATGGGTTTGAATTTTTTTTTTTTTTTTTTCCTTTTTTTAATTTACCAAAACCTGGAGTTTGAAAGATTCTGGTCTGTGAAAACCCTCTGAACTTATATGCTAACTTTCTGAATCTCCACATTAAAGCAGAAATTTGAAAGGATTAGAAACACAAAATGCTAATAATAGAAAATATGGTGTGTTTGGAATTGTTGTAACCTCAGGGATTTAGGGCCCTGAACATGTAAAGTCCTACATTTGTCATAGTGGTCACCCTTTGCCCTCAAATTTATTATTAGTTTTTAAAGTGAAGAATTTCTTTATGTTGATATATTTTTTGTCTCTGCTATTGCATTGTTCTTTAGTGATGAGTTTCGACAGGTAAAAGAGAGCTAAGAAAGTTTGTTTAATTATTTGTGACTGAACTAAATTAACATGTCATGGTTTAAGTGTTATGCTATTAAAGAATCAAATTGAGCTTTATATAAGTCACAGGTAGTATGAGCACAATTATATCAAGATAGCCTTTGTTGAACACCCAAGAATGCTTAGAAATGAACTAGTTCTAAGCATGGTTACACCAAAATAAAGTTCTTGTTTGAATACTTTGGAATAAGAAAGGTTATTTGGAAAGACTAAAGTTTGTGTTTGAACTCTAAAAAGTTCAATAGTGTTTGTTCAATAAACCGATTCAAATAAACATCTGATATGTATTGATACATCTTTTAAAATAAAGAATGCTTTCATTCCATATTTTAATACTGCCTCTAGGGACAGCTGGTATTGTTTTTGAAACAATAGACACATTAGTTACCATTTGAAAAATAACAAATAGAAAACACAACTCCTGGCCTTGAGAATTGTTAATGAGGCTTCTCAGGTTAAAATTCACTGTCGTTTTCAATTGTTTTGCATTTTAGAGAAAGATCAGTTTAGCAAATCCTGTCCTATCACACACAAAATAAATTCCATGAGAAAAAAGGGATCATTTACTCTACTGGAACCATAAAATTTGAAGAATGATATAAATTATCTGTAGGTGTTTGCTCTGTAGGTGTAAAAGGAATTTTAATTAAAGAAAACTAAGAGAAAAGGTGACTAGATATGTCCTCATAAAAATGAAAAAAAAAAAAAGCCACTTCTGTACATCAGTAGTACCAAAGTTGAAATAAAAACAAATATGAAATATTCCTATCAATATCACAGATGAGTTAATATCCATAATGTAAAAATATTTTATTCAGATTTATTAAATACATTAAAGCTCAGTAAAGAAGAAAGGGTAAAAATGGATAGCAAAAATAAAGAAACTATAGTTAACAAATTTATGAGAATAAAATATAATAAAATATCATGTTTAATGTCATGTATACAAAATGTGAAATATACATAAATTGAGATAAATATAAGATAAAATTTCTTATTTACAAACTGCAAACATTAAGAAAAACCAATCATTCATTCAATACATGTTTTTGGGTGTCAGCAGGGCACTGTACCAGGTCCTGAGGATACGTATAGTTGTGAATAAGGCGTAGTCTGTAGCCTGCAGAGGCTCCCCCCTGGAGTGGAATACGGAAAACTTAACAGGGAGCACAGGACGGTGTGATGAATGCCATGATCTCTAAAGATCACCATGGGCCATCACCGAATCAAGAGTTGGCGAGTCAGGGATGGCTTCTCCAGGGAAGTGTGACATAGAGAGTCAATCTCTTCTCTTTGCCTTTTTTTCACAATCCTCATCCAAATCCCTCAGCAGTTAGATCCTCTCATCACTTTAAACTATACTGAGCATCTGCCTTTCCCACCTTCTCCATTCTTGTAACTCTGGCCTAAATTGCCCTCATCCTCTACTGGAATTTTCTAACAGCTTCTTGACTGTTTTTTGTTTGTTTGTTTCCATGCCTTGCACCATATATTCTGTTTACTACACAGCAGCCAGGTACTTTTAACTTCTGACATCTTCTATAACTTCTTACAACACCGCAGCTTTTCATGTCTTATTTAGAATAAGACCCAAAGTCCTTCCATGACCTTCCAGAAATCCTATGATCTGCCCCAGGAGCCTGTCTGATCTCATCTCCTTTATTACCCTCTTCACTGTCTGAACCTCAGCCATTCCATCTTACTTTTCTTCCTCCACAAGCACTAAGTCTTTTCTCACCATATGAGTTTTGCATCTGCTGTTCTTGAGACTAAAAATGTTTTTCTCCCAAATATATGAATGACATTACTTCTTCACTTAATTCAGGTTTCTGCTCAAAGATCACATCGTCAGAGGTCCTCCTGGACACTATTCTTAAAATACAGGTCTCTGACTAGCTCTATGACTTTACGTTGCTTTACTTTTCTTCATGTTATTTATCACCTCTTGCTATTTTATGTGTTTGCTTGTTCATTATTTGTCTCCTCCCACTAGAATGTAAGATCATTGAGATCTGGGACTGTATTAGTCTGGATTCAACTACAGAAACAGAACCAGAAGGAGATTTTTATCTATCTAACTACCTACCTGTCTATCTTTCTATCTATCTGCGGGACACTGATTACGTGCTTCAACTTGGCGGGCCTGGGCTGGGGGACCTGATCAGCCCCTGGGGAGGGTGGTGGGCACGGGCGACAGCGCCCTCCGCAGCCCCCCGGGCCTGGGAAAGTGAGGCCGGAGGCAGGCCCCATTTCCTCACCCAAAATAACACTGTTAGGGGAGGCTTGCCGGAGGGAACCGCCTTTTCCCCACCCCCTTATCTTGCCCGGACACTCCCCGTTGCCAGTGCAACTCCCATTACCACCAGTGCGCATACATTGTTGCCAGACACCGTTACCGGAGCAACTCTCGCCCCTTTTCAATCAACCTCCGCGCCCTCTCAAAACCAATCCAAGTCTTTAACGTCTACAGCTACCCCGCCCTCTAAACGCCTGATATAAGCTTGTACTCTCCCCTAATAAACTCTCTTGGTTTCTTCACCCTAAAAAGAAACGTGTCCCGCCTGTTCCTTTCTCGCCGCCCTCCATACTTTGCATGCCACCCCGCCGGGGACCTGGCCAAGTCCCCCGCCTCGCCCTCGCCTCCGGGAAAGAGCCCCCGCCGCCGGTACCCTCCAAGCAATCCTGAGAGCCTAAGATTTAGCAACCGGCCGCCACCCCCCCCCCCCCGACGAATCAACTGCGACCGCATCTATCCATCCATTTTTCCGAAGTATTGGCATGGGCCCAAACTGCTGCCCATAGGAAGAATATCATCTTTCTCTTGGGGAAGACTTATCCCTACTTTTAAGGCCCTCTAGTGGATTGAATCAGCTCCCTCTCCCATTTATACAGGATAATTTCCCTTTTTAAAATCACCTGATTATGGATTTTACTTACATTTGCCAACTTCTTTTACACCAACATCTAGATTAGTGTTTGATTAAATTAACTCTAGCTAAAGTCACATTGACGTGTCATAAAAACTACCACATTAGAAAAACCTCTTCTGGGAGTAGAAGGGGTCCCAGACAGAAAGAGAGTTTTCAGTCATCTTGGAGCATTTCTCCATGTGTCTCCAATGGGTGTTTGTGAGAAAAATTGGGTGAAGAGGAGAGGACTGGAGAGAGTCTCTTCAATGATTTAGGACTGATTTCTTGCACTCTTCTCCTGTGAAACAAAAGCCTACTGAGGAAGGAGCAACAAACCCTCTCTGCCAGACTTAAGCATTGCTTCTGGGGAAGAAGTAGAAGCAAAATTTGTTTGCTTTTGATAGAGAGCTAGGAAACTATCTCTGTGGAAATAAGCAAAAATCTATTGCTGTTGCAGAAAGGGTAGAAGAAAAAACCCGCTATCCCAGGGGACACGCAGGAACCCTGGGCACAATTCTACACTTATAATGAGATATCTGCTACTGCTTAGGAAGAGGTGGAAACTCCCATTTAAATACATACAACTGCAGACAAAAGGCAAAGTTTTATTGCAGTAATGCTGAGAAGGCCCAGGCACAGAGAACCTGCCCAGGATCAGGTCAGTCCAGGACAAGAGAGAACCTGCCTGCGCCCTCCATGAGCCTTAAGCTGCATCACAAGAAATAGCAATCTGCTGCTAAAGGAAGAAAAAGAGTGTGGAGAGGGATTCTCTATGGAGTAGGCCTCATGGTAGGCTGAAAGCTGATGAGAGAGCAGGAAAACCCTTCAGTACTCCATCCCCCATTCTAAATCCAAGGCAACAGCAGGACACTGCTAGACGAATGTTAAGACTGTAGTGTACTGAAGTTAAAGTTAGCAAAAATAAAATCCAAACTCAGCTCAATGCCTGACCTGATTGGCTCAAACTTCCATGCTAATCATTTGATAGTAGAAGAGACATGCCCATTTGTAGGCCTAAATTCTATTTACTCCAGTCTCTACTATTCTACGTATACTGCCTGACATTCAATTAAAAAAAAATTACAGGACATTCAAAAAAACAAACAGGGAAAGGTGATGCATGACATTCTTTGAAATTTACTCTCTAACTACTTGTTAAATGGTACTTTGAAAGTTACATTGTTATGTATATATGTTAAAGTTCACAATAAAAAATGCATTAGAAAAGGTGGAGGTGAAATAAACACATTTTCAAACGAGAAAAAGCTCAGAGAATTTATTGTAACATACTAATACTACAAGAAATATAGAGGATGTTCTCTAGGTAAAAATAGTATGATGCCAAATAGACTTGGATCTACACAACCACAAAAGAGCATAGACAATGATACAAATTAAGGTCAATATAAAAAAATAAAAATAGATCATTGCTTAATAAGAAATAATAGAAATATATTATAGGATGCATAAAATATATAAAAATAAAATGTATGACAAAATAACAAAGGATAGAAAAGAGGAATTGGAAGTTTAGAAATTTATTGTTGTACAGTTCTTACACTAAATAAGAAATAGTACAATATTATCTAAAGGAAGAATGTGATAAATTAAAAATGTATATTGTAAACCCTAAAGCTTGGTGTGACTAATAATCAAATAGTGGAGATAAAATGGAATTATCAGAAATACTTGGTCAACCGAAAGAAGGAAAGAATATAGATAAAAAATAGAAGAAAAGAACATTGGACAAACAGAAACCACTAATAAAATGGTACATTTTAAAACATACATATCAATAATTATATTAAATGTAAAAGATCTAAACACCCCCATTGTAAGACAAATTGATAAAACAGAGAAGCCCAAATATATGCTATTTATAAGAATATATATTATAATTAAAATATAATTAAAATAGCATATATTTATGAAGAAACTCACTTTAAATGTAAAGGTAAAAATAGGTTTAAAGGAACAGAATGGAAAAAGATATACTGTGTAAATCATAATAAAAAAAAATCTGGAGTGGCTACATTCATGTCAGACAAAATTATATCTCAAAAACAAGGAATATTACCAGAGATAAAAAGAGACATTAAGTGGGTCTGTGAAGGTTAAGTTGATGTGTCCACTTGGTTAATTTATGGTGTCCAGTTTTTTGGTCAAGCAAGCACTGGCCAAATTATTAGTACAAGGTTATTTCATGGATTTAAATCAGTAGTCAGTTATTTCATGTATGGCTGATTACATCTATAATCAACAAAAGAGACTGCCTTCAGCAATGTAAGAAGTCTCATCTAACCAGTTGAAGGCCTTAAGGGAGGACTGATGATTTCAGCAGTCAGAAGAAGTTCTCTATTTTGGTCAGCCAACTTCTGGGGAATTCATCAAAACCTTCAGTGAATCCTCAACTTTCAGCCTACCCTATGGAATTTGGGCTTGCCAATCCCATGATTGCATGAACCAATTCCTATAATAAATTTCCATACATGCGTGCACACACACACACACACACACACACATATACACACACACACATATATATAATTCTGTTGGTTCTGTTTTTCTGGAGGACCTTGAGTACTACAGGGTCAGTTCAACCAAAGCATCACAGTTCTAAATATACATGCACCTACAGGTAGAGCTCCCAAACACATGTAGCACAAACTAATAGATTTGAAAAGAGAAATTGACTAATCCACAACTAAATTTTGAGATTTCAATACTTTTCCCTCAGTAACTGATAAAAAAGCAAATAGAAAATCCGTAAGGAGATAGAATATGTAACAACACCATCAGCAAATTTGGCCTAAATGACATATTTAAACATTGCACCCAGCAATAGCAGAATACATATATTTTGTAAGTACATGTGGAACATTCTCCAAGATAGACAATATTCTGGATCATAAAACAATCCTAACTCATTTAAACTAATTGAAATCACACAAAGTAGTCTCTCTGACCATAATGGTGTTATTAAATAGAAATTATATATAGAATGATGTATAGAAAAATCTCCCAAATATTTAGAAATTAATCAGCACGCTTCTAAATAACTCATATGTCAAAGAGGAAGTCACAGGGAAATTAGAAAATATTTTGAACTGAGTAAATTAAAATGCAACGTATCAAAACATGACGTACAGAGCCAAAGCAGTGATTAGAGGTAAATTTAATAGCATTAAGTACCAGAAGTGTTGAGTTGAGTATTAGAAACCAAGAAATGTTTCAAAATAATAATAAAAGTTCCACTTAAAAAAACTACGAAAAGAAGAGCAAAGTAAAACCAAAGTTAGCAGAAAGAAGAAAATAATGAAGATAAGAGCAGAGAAGATTACAGGAAATCAATAAACCTAAAAGTTGGTCTTCTGAAAGGTCAAAGTGTTGTAACATTTAGGCAGACTGATCAGGAAAAGAAGAAAAAAGACACAAATTACCAAAATTAGAAGTGAGAGGACATCATTACAGGCAATTCAGACCTTAGACATACAAAAAGGAATATTATAAACAACTTTATGCTAATAAACTTGATAACGTTAATGAAATGGACTATGTTTACTCAAGAAGAAATAGATATATATAACCTTGACATATTTGATACAATTAAATAAACTACATTCATAATTAAAACTGCTCACCACAAAAAGTTCAATTTCCATTGGTTTCATTGGTGAAGTTTACTAAACTTTTTAGGAAGAAATAATGTTAATTTGACACAAATTTTTCCAGGGAAATAAAAGAGGAGGAAACATGTCTCAATTCATTTTATGAGACCAGCATTATTCTGAAACCAATACTTGATAATGACATTACATGGAAACAATACTACTGATAGTCCTTAATATAACATGCACATTGCATTCAGCTGTATATAAGAAGAATAATACATTGTGGCCAAGTGAGAAGCAAGTTATTTTAACACCTGAAAATAAGTCATTTTAATTCACCATATCAATAGACTAAAATATTGACACTGTATGATGATCTCAATAGATGCAGAAAAAATATTTTCCCAAATTCAGCATCCATTCATGATAAAACTCTTATCAAGCTAGGAATAAAAGTAAGCTTCCTCGATTTCATAAGTGTGACTAATGAAAAACTAGAGTTCATGTGATATTTAATGTTGAAAGACTGACTTCTTTACCTCTAAGTTCAGGAACAAATTAAGGATGTTCATTCTCTTCACTTTTGTTCAAAATGATATTGGGGATCCTAGCCAGTGCAATAAAGCAAGTAAAATAAATAACAGCTGTATAGATTAAACAAGAATAAATATGAGTTCCTATTTGATGACACAATTGTCCACATAGAAAACCTCAAAGAATCTACAAAAAACCATATAAGAATTAAAAAGTAATTTTAACAAGGTGTCAGGAAAGAAAAGTATATTGTTTTTCTATATACCAGCAATGAAGAATTGGAAATTGAAATTAAAAGAATTTACAAGATTGAAATATATCATATATTTATGAATAAAACTAAAAAAAATATGGAATATTTGTGTGCTAAAACTGTAACATCTGAGAAAAATCAATGAAGACTGAAATGGAGACCTATTTCATATTCATAGATGGAAGATTCAATATTGTTAAATGTCAGTTCTTCCCAACTTGATCTCTTAACTCAATACAGTCCTGATAAAATCCCTAACAGAATTTTGTATACTTCAACAGGTTTCTAATATTTATGTGGGGAAGCAATGGACCTAGAATAGCAAAGCAATTTTGAATAAGTGGAACAAAGTTGGATGAGTCACACTTTCTGATCTAAAATCTAACCATACGTGTACAGAAATCAAGAATGGTATTGGTGAAAGGTCAGACATATAGATCAGTGGAACAGGACAGAGATTCCAGAAATAGACCCACACATATGTGGTTAATTGTTTATAGACATAGGTATTAGCTAATTCAATGGAGAAAGGATGATCTTTAGTAAATGGTGCTGGAATACCCCATAAAGTGCTAGAAATTAACGTGGACTCGTTCTTCACACTATTTATAAAAATTACCTAGAAATATATCCTAGACCTAAATTTACTTCTAAAACTTCTAGAAGAAAACATGGGAGGAAAAATCTTTGAGACCTCGGGTAAGGCAAGCATGTCTTAGATAATACACAAAAAAGACAAACCATAAAAGGAAACATTGATAGTTTGGATTTCATCACAATAAATTGCTTATGCTGTTCAGAAAATAATGTTGAGAAAATGAAAAGACAAGCCACCAACTGAGAGAACATATTTGTGAAACACATATTGTATTTAGAACTCTTATAAATAGAACTTTCACAACTCAATAATAATAGGAAAACAACCAACTAAGTAAAAAACAGGCAAATGACTTGAACACTTCACCAAAGCAGAGATATTAATAATCCACAAAATTGTAAATAACTGAAATGTCCATTAACTGGTGAAGAGATAAACAAACTGTAGTACATTTGTTCAATAAAATAGTATACTATGCAGCAATAAAGAGGAACAGACCACTGATTCATGCAACAACATTGCTGAATATCAAATGCATTATGCCAAGTGAAAAAGAGCAGATACAAAAGGCTACATGGAATATTTCATTTGCATTATATTCAGGAAAGGCAACATTATTGGAACAGATATCCAAGTTTTGTCTGTGGTTGGGTATAGTGGAAGAGATTAATTGTTAAGGGGGCACAAGGGAACTTTATGGAATGATAGAAATAGTCTGTATTTTGATTTTCTTAGTGGTTACATAACTGTAACTCATAAAAGCATACACCTAAAAGGTTGAGCTTACTATATATAAATTGTACCTCAATAGACCTGATGTTAAAAATATAATAAAAAAAAAATTCATGAAACTAAGCAATAGGTTAAGGCACTGCCCTATATGATGCAAACTCTTCTTTTTCCTCTATTCCTTGAAATTCAGATGGGAATGAACTGTAGTTCTATAAGACACAACTTCAATATCTACAGGTGTTTAAAAAGCTTTTAATCAAAATACCCTCTTGCTAAGAGAATGGTGCTGGAAGCTAGTATCTAGACTGAATTATTTGAGAGGGACAATTTACTTGTGCTACTTAGAGTGGATGAAGGAAAATTTCCATAGCAGATGAACCAATTTTATAATTCTAAAATCCAGACCTGGGTGCAATGGCACAGAAGCTATGGTAGGTTGAATTATGTATCCTTGATAAAAACATGTTCTTTATTTTAATCCATTCCTGTGGATGTGGACCCAATGTATATAGTATGTTTTGAAGATGATATTTTTAATAAAGTTGTGGCCAACTAAATTGGTTGGGCTTTAATCTGTTACTGGAGTGCTTTGTAAACAGAATGAAATTCAGACATAGAGAAAGAAAGAGAAAGCTATGAGTAGGAGCCAGCTAGAAGCTGGAAGTTAATGGAACGAGAAGAGAAGGGAGAGGACATTGCCATGTGACGGAAAAGCAAAGGACCCAAGGATCACAGGCAGTTAGTTCCAGAACACCATAGTCTTTGGGGAGAAAGCATCACCTTGATGACGCCTCAATTTTGGAGTTCTCTTAGCCTCAAAACCATGATCTAATAAATTTCCATTGTTTATGTCAACCCATTTCATGGTATTTGTGATCACAGCCAGGAAACCAAGGGGGAGATCCCTGGACTCCAGTTAAATTTTTTGGAGGACAGCTGCATTGGTTTCTGGACTATTAACAGACCTAGAGCTGTAGCTTTGAGCATTTCAGGTAAAAGTTTAAGTCTGGACTCTGAACTGTTGATGGATTGGTCCAGTCATATAATAAGAGATGAGGGCTCTCCAACAGCAAAGATGAGCTTGAACTTTGCTTTTTCATGAATGTTAGTGTTTCTGTATGTGATTCATAGCCTTTTACATGAAAATAAGGAGTGTAACTATTGCAAAAAAGCATCATCATCTATTATCTTTATCTTTATAAAAATACATAAAACACTCAGCAAGAATACCTAGAATTCTTGAAGCAAAAACTAATCAATATTAGAAATTTAGCTCTCTTTATTTGTCAGTGTCCAGATGCCTCTGAAATTGCATCTGCTTGGTTCATCCTGCCAAGTTCTCACTAGCTTTGCAACCATTGGTTTGAAAAAGAGTAATGTCAAGAGGCAGAACAGAAAATAACTTGCATTTTTGCAATGATGATTAAAAGTTTTCAACAAATGAGAGCCCATGATTTAGTTCTTTCCACTGCAATATACCTGTTAGTAAGGAGAAGAGGATCATTAAAAAGATTTCTGGCCAAGGATGGGAAATTACAACAATTCCACATCTTCTTATTCTATGGATTCTCAATAATATTAACAGCAACTAATATTTATTTATTTATTGCCCTGTGCTTTATTTGAATTATCTCATTTGTTTCTCACAACAGCTCAGCATGGTAGGTGTTTATATGCCTATTTTACAAATGAGGAAATGAAGACGTTGAAGGGGTTAATTGACTTGGTCACAGAGTTAGTAAATGTTGAAGTGAAGATTCAAACTCAGGTCTGTCTGAGTCCAGTCTGTGATTTTCCCATTACACCATGCTTTGATCTCTCCCTATTAGTTGACTATGTTGGCCTTTGACATTTTGGTGACATTTCCTGCTTCATTGGCTACAGTGACTGCCAGCACATGCCAGGCCCTAATCAATTTATGCTTGGACTTTTATAATAACAACCTAATTCATTTTTCTTCTTCAAGTATTTCTTTACTGTAATCCATTCTACAAACTGGTAACTACCTCTACATTAATAATCCTAAAACATCCATTTCTTCCTGTCACTTCTGAGCCCCAAACCTACAACAACTCTTTTATTGTCCTCTACCTTGTTTCTTCCACTTAGCTTTAGTCTTCTATAGTACACTTACATTTGATTCATCCTCATAGCTCATAGCTCCCCCAAAACCCTCAACTCTGGTCAGGTTAATCTCTCTTCCCTCAGCAAGCCTCAGTCTTGCATTTTTTTAAAATTCATTTTTATTGAGATGTATTCACATACCATGCAGTCATAGAAACAAAGCGTACATTCAGTTGTTTACAGTACCATTATATAGTTGTGCATTCATCATCTCAGTCTTGCATTTTGATTTTTGTTCTTCACTTTTTGTCCTGTGTCTTACTTTCTTCTTTGTATTTTGCCTTTCCTAATTCCATCCACCTCTTAAGGCCTATTTAAAGTCTTATCGCTTCCAATAGGCTTGCCTTATATTGACCCTTTCCTTTATGAACTCTAAATGCATTTAGCATTTCTTTTAGAAATGGATAGTTAGCTATTACAAAAGATTTTAGTGGTGTGAAATTAGGTAAAATGCCAAATTATTTCTAAGTGTTGCCACAAGGCAAGTACTATTGCAGATATATTTTCTGGCCTACAAAAAAAAGTTTTGTGGATGAAAAATTTAATATCCAAGTGTATTCTAAGTGATGAATTGTATTATCAGTAATTGGTATGGGGAAGCTATTATATTTTTTTGTTAATTTTTAAAATCAAATTTTCTTTGGTAAACTCCTTAGACCCTGCAGTTAAGAAAATAGTGCCTGGAGTAAGACAGAAGTCTGCATGTGTCCAGGGCTTTTGTTTCTGTATCACTGTTTTTATATTCCTAAAAATTATTTCCCAATATAGATTATTCTAGTAGGACAGGTGTATTTAAAATCCTTTGGGACTGTAGGGAAATAATTTTACTGATTATTTCTAAGCGCAAGTCAACTCATTAGAAAAATGTCAACTCATTAGAAAAATTGTATTATTATACTGCAATGTTTTTGCTATGATACCTCTCCAGTCATCCCTCTTGTCATGGTTTCGTATTCCCAGGATTTCCAAGTACTTAAGGATACTATGGATGTGGTCTGTGGTTGGAGCAGGTTCTTTCTTGAATAAGGGTAATGCTGACATCTGATTTGCAGAATGCATACCCACCAGGCTCTAGTAATAAAAAAGTCGATTAATCCTAAAGGAAGATCTGCCAGCACACCCACGTTTTAAGCTCGTTAAACATCTCCAGTTATTTTACAAATGGCTTGTTTTCAATAAAATTCCAAATGCTTTGTATCCCAAGCATTTCCTTCCCTCAATTATTTTTAAATGATGTTAAGAAAATTTCATCCATATGTACTTGCTTCCAATATATTTGTTGACTCAACTGTTGTTTGTAAAGATTGATATAATATTGTTCCCCTTCAACAGTAAGACCCCGAAATATGCTTTTAAAATATGTTTTCCCCTTTTAAGTAGAAAGTCAATTTTTGTTCAGGGCAATCTCGCTTGTAACTAAAGTCTTGGATTATAGTCAAAACTGGCACTTCTGAGTAAGCTTTGAATTTCTTCATTCCTCTGTGTCACTTCCATCTGGAGATGCATGAAGTATGCAACTAGAAACATTTTCAGATTAGGGATGGCCTTAAGTAACCCACTCCTGACTATTTTACTCTCCCACTCGACAATAACAAGGTCATTTGTGACTAGAGTAAACATTTCTCCTAATGTACTCCTTGCTATTAAGGAGTTTTCCCTTTCCCTTTAAGTTCCTGAAAATTCCCATGCACAGTAAGGCAAATATATTGTATTGAATACACCAGAAAAACATAAGTGAAAGATAAATAAGTTATTTAAAGCTGTCGTTCTAGACTTAGAACTCTAAAATATTTTTATATTTCAACTTTTATATCATTTCTATATATAGTTTTTGCATGAAATGCAGAAGGGAGAAGTTTTTACGATGACATACTTTTGCTTTAAATGGCAAATTTATGTAGTTTTATTAAAGGAGAAAAAGTTAAGTGGCTCATGTACATGCAAGATAAGGTTTAGTTATCCATTTAAGTTATTCTAGGTGAATAAAATCATCTCTTTCTTTCATCTCCTAAATAAATTATTGAAAATGCATTTTCTTTTGACATCCATGATAATATAATGAATGGCCTGAAGTTATATGTGTAGTGGTTTTTGCATTTCAGGGTTGTGGAACTTATCAAACTTGGTCAAAACTTGTTCTTTAAGTCCTAAACTATCCCAGAAGAAAACTGACTGCTGACTAGTTGCCTGGAGGGGAACCCAATGTTTAAAATGCTTCAGTGAATAAAGAGTCCCAAACCATTTGCCATGATGAAAGAGCTGCCTAGTGATCCGGGATTATGGGACATTAGAGAACACCAACTGATGCTAAATATGGTGGTCGGTCACTAAAAGTATATCTGATTTTTAAATCACAGTTCGATTTCTGTCTACTCTGAGGAAACGCTTTGCATAAAGATTTTCATTGTGCCGCGGAATGCAAATTTTCAAGATATCTTCTAAATACGTATTTATAGGCAGACTATGTAATAGCCCTGGTGGAATCATTATAACCTACTAGGTACATAACGTTAGTTAAAATATCCAATTTGTATTTTAAAGGTAGATTATAATAGCCCCAAATAAGTATAGTCAGTTGGATTAATAATATGTGTTTCAAAGTCCTTGAAGAGTATTTGTATAATCTGCATTACAATAAGTCCATAAATATGCATTTGCACATCTTTAGAACCTATCCAGTCTGTCATGCAATCTCTGTTACCCTTCCAGGAGGAATTTCTTCCATTAAAAATAAAACTGTTATAAAAGGAAATTAACAACTGTTAAATAAGAATCTTAAAGTTGTATTTTTTAAAGATATCTCCAAAGCTGGGGAATATAAAGTGAAGGCTAACACTTAATTCTTCACTTTTTCTGCTTATTCTTACATGTTGGAGGGATCTCAGATCAGTAGGGTCTGAACCATATGTGCTGCAATAACAAGATACAATGGAACAAGTTACGGATGGAGTGTCAGATTGGCACCCCCCTCCCCAAACTCCTCTTTCTCCCATTTAGTGCAAACACGGAAGAAAAACACCTTTTAGCTATATGCCTATTGAAATTTTTGGTGTCCTGAATATTGCAGTCCCAGTTGACTTGGATATAGTATTAGATAACTTAAAAGCTCTATATAGAAAATAAAATGAAGCTTGTTCAGTCAGGGAGTTAGCATATTACCTGGTTAAACATGTTCAGCTGAATTATTAATTTTCTGTCTTGTTAAGTACTGGATTCATGGCTGGAAGTGAAAATGCATGCAATGTAAAAATATGCTGGAAGACAGTTGTAAAAACCATCATTAGGTCTCAGTATTGCATGACTTCTTGTGAGACAGAGTGACATGTTTCTTAAAACAGGATCAGCTGTCATTTTCACAGGTTTATCCAAATAGTTTATATTGTAAATTATATATTCTAAAAATTAAGGTGACAGAAAGTTTATATAAGATAATTTATATACAACAAATGCTGGGAGGATCAGGGGAATTATGTTAATAGTTTGGAGAACTTACTCAACATTATCTTGGTCTGTTGGCCCAAGTTGGAAAAACCTTTTCTAACACAGAGAGAGTTTAGCAACCATTAGAGTTTATTTTATATTGAGAAATCATGACTTCAGTTTATTAGAACTTACTCAACCTCATCTATGGTAGGTCTGGCACAGAAAGTGATGAAGTCTATGAAGGTGAGTACATAAGAAAGGAAACGTTTTGTTGTGTCATTGTTTATTTCTTTGGTATATTCTATATTATCACAATATGTTTCACAATTACATTTTTAACTGTTATTTGGGGAATAATGAATATAAAAACATTTATTAGAGATGTGAAAGTAGTTGAAGTCATGATAAATTCCCTTTTCCTTTCTAGGATATCTATTATCAAGATATAAGATGCACTACTTTCTACATCAGGAGTAGTGTTTCTATTTTAATATTGTAAAAGTTAAGCCTCATTTTTTTAAACCTATGTAACACGTTGGTCAGGAATTTAGAGAGAACACTGTAGGAAGGAAAAAAATGAGCCAACTGAATACTTCAGTTTCCTGGAAATACCTCATCTCTAAATAAATACTTTTGCAGTACCAAAGAACAAAGTTCTGCTCACTGATGATGTGCAACAATGCACTTAGATTTCTGGAAATGTTTATTAATAAGCTTGTTGCTTAAGGCCAGCAATTTCCCTTACAGCAATAAATACATGAAGTTCAGTACTATCAGGATGAAAAATGAGTTAGAAATACTGTTCTACCTCACAGATAAAAATAACAGAAAAACATACTTGAGAGAGTCATCACATTTCAATAGTAACAGTTGGACAAATCACCTTCATCTCTCTGAATTTCAGTGTGCTCAAACAGGGGAACAGGAATATATACTTTTAGGGCTATGATAAGGATTTACGCTGGCACTTTGTGCACTTACCAAATAATGTTCACTGGGTATTAGCTATCACCCTCCTCCTCCTCAGCTTATCATTGTTACCATCTTCATCTGAATTATTATCACCATCATCAGGCTCACTCTCTGTGAATGTCAGGTTCTGTGGTCACCTGAGAAGTTGCTCTTTGGCTGGTCACTAGTTTTTAGCGAGTACCTATTTTTATTTGGTAAGAGTGTCAGAATATGTCATGTATTAATTAATTCATTCTACAAATATCAATTGACTACCTATGATAGCCAGGGAGTAGAGAAAACCATGCTGAGAAAACAGACAAACTCACTCTCCTAATGGAACATATTGTTTATGTGCATAAATCTGATGATCACATGGATAACGCTTATATTAAAACTGTGATAAGTCCTACAAGTTAGAGGTAAATGAATGTTGCTATGACAGCATGTTATAGCGAAGTTTAGCCTAGTCAGGGAAATCATGGAAGGCTGAATTCTGCAGGACCAAGACAGGAAGGAAAGAATGTTTAGGCATAGAGAACAACAAGTGAGACAGGAGGTTACAGCATACCTTCAAAGAACTGAAAATAAGGCACATGTGCCTGAAGCAGACAGTATAGGAATCAGAGTGTCAGAGATATAAATGAGGTTTGTGAGGAGAAACCATTAAGAGCCTTAATTTCTGAGAGCAGTTGGAAAATATTGAAGTGTTTTATGCACCCAGTGATATAATCAGATTTCTGTTTTTTTTTTCATTGAGCATTGTTTATTGGCAGAAAAATTGGAAATATTGTAAATATCCATTAAAAAAGAAATTATTAAATGATTGCAATAGAATACTATACAATGGTTAAAAGGAAAAGAATAGATCTTAATGTCCTGATAGAGGAAGATACATAATACTAAGAGTAACATGATCTGATCCATTCTTAGAATAAACACTTATTGAGCCTGGCACTGGGATAGGCCCCCCAAATCTAACAGTGATGAAGATAGACATGACCATCACCCTCTGAAACTTATCATATAAAGGGGGCATTTGTACCATTTGCACAATAAGAAAGCACCGTGCCAGTTTATCAACCTTTGTCCTTTCCTGATGGTTCATAAAATTATAGTGTTTGTAACAATGACAATTTAGGTTTTATGAAATATGTTAAGTAGATAAATGAAGCAGTCATGAATTGTAACGTCATTAAAAAAACAAGAAAGGGGGGAGGAAGAGGGTGAACAATAGGAACAGCAAAGGCTTCTTTAGAAAATGTGGAGGGAACCCTCTCTGAGGATGTGAAATGGAAGTGGAGTCCTGAAGAATGGGATAGGGCCAAGCATGAGAATAATTCAAGGATGTTGTCACCATTGTATGAGTTGATTTTTTTAACATGGGTGTGTATTATTTTTTAATGCAATTTTATTGAGGTATATTCACACACCATAGAAACCATCAGAAGTTTACAATCACTGGCTCAAGTATCACCGCATGGTTGAACATACATCCCCATGATCAAATTTAGAATATTTTTATTACTCTAGAAAAGAAATAAAAGTAAAAAAGATTTTGTTTGTTTTTGAATCACTTTGACTCTAGTGGGGCTTTAGTTTGGATGGGACAAGAATATAAGTGGAAAGCCCAGTTATGAAACTATTTTAATAGTCTAGATTATATAATAGTAGCCTGAGTGACGGTAGTAGTGCTAGAGATGGACAGAAGGGAATGAATTCAATTAAAAATTAGGAGGAAATTTTACAAGACTCTCTGATAGGCTGGTTAGCTGGGGGAGTTGTTGAAGAGAGCTGTGGAAAGATGCCTCCCAGATTTCTGGCTTTCAAAACTGGATCAATTGATGTCATCAGGAAACACTGGGAGAAAATAAAATTTGGAGTAGAGAACTATTACACAATCAGTTGTGAACATCTTAAGCCTGAAATTCTATGAAACATCCAAGTGAACATGTCAAGGCAGTTGGTGAGCTGAACTGAGAGGTCTGGACCAAGAGTTAAATTGGTGATTTATCTGTATAAAAATTGCATGAGATTCAATGATTCAGTGATTCTAGGAGAAAGTATGCAGTGAAAAGAGAAATGTGCGTTAAAGAGCTCCATCACTAATGCCCAGGGAGAGGAGAGCGCGTCTGCACAGAAGAGGCTGGAGCAGCAGCAGGCAAACCAGAGTGTGACGTGTTATGGAAGCCAAGGGAAGTGAGGTTTCAGGAAGTAGACTAGTAAAGACTGACCTTTGTTCTTTCAGAGGTCAGGTGAGATAAGGACTAAAAATATGTCCATTAGATTTAGTATCATGTTTATCATTGGTAACCTCAGTGTTTGTGTGTGGGTGTGAGGGGGGCAAAAGACAGAGTGAGCTGGGTTGATGGTCAAGGGCAGGGGTGTGTGAAAAGGGAAATAACTATGTTATACAAGGGACTAGAGAAGTTTAGATCTGCTTCCAAGGTGTTTATTATTTTATTTCTTTACTATTGAGATTTTTAAAAATGGAAATGTTATTTTTTTTAAGTAGAAAAATAGTAGGTTTACAGAAAAATCATGAAGAGAGTACAGAGTTCCCACATACTCCCCCTCACACACAGTTTTCCCTATCATTAACACTTTGCATTGGTGTGGTACCTTTATTACAATTGATGACACAATATTATTATAATTATACTATTAACTGTAGTCTATTGTGTATATTAAGGTTCACTGTGTTGTCCAGTTCTCTGTGTGTGTTTTTTTTAAATGTATTCTGGTAACAAATACATAACCTAAAATTTGTCATTTTAACCTTTTTCACATATACAGTTCAGTGGTGTTAATTACATTCACAGTGTTGTGCTACCATTATCAGCTCCATTACCAAAACTTTTTCGTCACTCCAAAAAGAAACTCTGTACCAGTTAAGCATTAATTCCCTATTCCTACTTCCGCCCTGGCCTCTGGTAACTAGTATTCTAGTTTCTGACTCTGTGAATTTGCATATTCTAATTATTTCACATAAGTGAGATCATAAAATATTTGACGTTTTTCATCTGGCTTCTTTCACTCTACATGATGTCTTCAACTACTGAGATAAAAAACTGACTGGATTCGGTTATTTTTTTTTTCCTCTTTAAAGAGATTTCTATACATGAAGGCCACTGTGAAAACTTAGCAGGTTTTTAATTTTTAAATTTTTGTTTTTTGAATTTAGTCACCCCTGATAATATGTCTCTATGATTGCCACTGAATTCATCATGTGCAGACTGATTTTTTTCTTCCATATTAATAGCCAGCCCCAATTCCTGATTAGAACAACTATTTTTTGGTGTAATTAGCTATTCTATCTTATGAGTCCGTCTGGTCATTTTTGTAATAAAGGCTAACATATATGTCCTTATGACTTACTGCTCTAGCCCAATAGCCTCAGCTTAAGCCAAGCTGATGACCTGGAATTGGTAAAATCAACTACTTTTATGGGGCACTAATTTTTAGATGCAGCCAGTGGAACTTTCTTATGCTTTGATACATTTTTTGGTTGTATGTTTTACCAAAAATTTTAAGCGTAAGAACACCTGAAGTGAAAATTTTGGAAAGTTGAATGTTTCTTAAAACTTCTGTAAACTATTTTTTTTTTTCCAAATTTTGGGTTTTATGAAATTGAGATTTCTATATTTTCAGGTTCACTGAATATTTTCCCCTTAAATGGAATCGTTGCTTTTCAAGTGAAAATTGATATACAAACAGATTATTCCCCTAACTAAATGGAAACCTGGGTGCTATAGGCAATTCAGGTTCTTGTTTAAAAGTAATTATTTTCCTGTTTCTGGGTTTATTAGGTCTACCAAGGGAAAAAAAATAATACAAAAATAAGAAGAATTTGTAGCAGCTCAGAACTTCTGTGGCACCTGGAGCGAGTAGAACTGCATTGATTAAGCTTCTCTTAAGAGAAGAACCCATTTTTGGCAGGGTTCTCCAGCTCCTTCCCCTCCCCCATGGTGCAGGGATATGATGTTGCAGTCTCCAGCACTGTTAAATCAGCAGGGATATCTGTAGCTAATGGTTATGTTTTTTTATTCCGCAGTCTGACTACATGAATGGGCTGGCTGCACTGTCAGTTCTAATGACTTTGGAAAAGAGAGGCAAGCTCCTGGTCCCCTCATAAAGTGTTATGTTAGATCTCTCCATATGAAAAAAATATCTCCATCCCTGCTTCCAACCATGGCAGTGCATGCCTGCAAAATTCCAGCGAGAGACCAAAGTGTCCCACATATTGTGGCAAATTTCCCATAATGTCCTGCAAATTGCAACAGAGTTCGTGGGAAAAGTAGAAGGAAATGATCTTTCTGCGTAGGGATAGCTCATGTGGGAAGGCTAATCCACAGATTCCCGCAAGAATGGAGAAATACATCTGGTACATTTTTGGAACACATTGCTGAACGGTTATTATGCATCTCAGTTTTACACATTGGGGAAGTATTTGGAATGAATGAATTTCTGATAGATGACTCTGGACTCTTTTTATACATTGTACCTTTTTGCTGTTGGGAAAGTTGCTTCCCAAAAGAATGAACATAGCCACAGCAAAAAGTGTATATGGTCTTTTCCCCAAAGTGTAAATTCTTAAAGCAATTAACATTAACATCACAAGTGGATGGCAAGCTAGTCTTAAATGCATCAGCTTTTAACAGGGCGTTCCCCAATAATGTAACTGGCAAAAGTTTTAGTATAATTAAAACATGTGGGGAGACAGTATGTTTGCACTCCCTTCCTAGGCAATAGAATAAAACATTAGCTAATAAGTGAATTTTCTGTTGTCTACTTTTACTATCCTTCCACTTAATTCTGCCATGTAAGGTGAAAATCAGGTTTCAAGCAGCAGTTTTATTTTTATGCTTCTACAAGAACTTTGTCCATTCCCCAAGTAGCATGAATTTGATAAGTAACCATTTATCCTTTTTTGTGCTTGTTCCTTCTGATCAAGGGCAACTGCTCTCTACTGAACACTTTTACCCTCCCAAGCTGAGTTTGACATAATTACCACACTGGAACTAAGATTCATACTGTGATTGCCAATGTCAACTAAACTAAAGGCTTTCATGAAAAACAAAATCTGTTAAATATACTCAAGGCTCAGAATCAATTCCACTCATGAGTAATTAAAATATCAGTTTATGATGCATTTGTCTTTTACTGGTAAATCTGGAAATCCTATTGATTTTTTTTCTTCAGACATGGATGCTTGAAGGAGAATAAACTCCAAGGACAGTTATATAGATTCAAATTTTGGATTAGAATTTAATTCCACAAACACTATTTTGGGGTGTTACTGTGTGTGAGGTAGTTTAAATTAAACGGATTCTTTTTTAATGTTTAAGATTTCCTTTGCACTAAGTAAGAAAGAACCTTGAAAACTTAAACTGGTTGAATTTTTTGTTGATTTTTCTTTCTTGTATCTTGGAATCTGGCTGAAGGTTGTTCCTTAAAAGTGGAAATAAGCTACAATGTTCTGTGCTTATTATGTCCTAGATTCTATACTAGTGGCTTTGTTCTTGTATTGCCTGTTTATTCCACAAACCAACCCATTGAGGTAGTTATTTGTTGCCTTCATTTTAAGATGAGGCTCAAATATTTGGAGTGACTTGCTCAAGGTCACATAGTCAGTCAATAGTAGAACGGTGTACATAAGAGATCCTCAATAGAGAAGCATAGGGAGGAGATAGTCTGTACATCAAAGAATTTCAGAACCTTGACAGGTTGTGTCAGTAGGAGTTTGTGTAGCATAGACAGGAGTATCTTCTAAGGATATTAAGCCAAGGAGAATAAAATATAAGATTAGATTGGACTACATTTATCAGCCAAGGAGAATAAAAGATAAGATTAGATTGGACTACATTTATCAATATAGTTGTCTCTACCTGGGTTTTGGAGTTTAAAATGTTGTCTAAACCACTTGAGGATGATGTAAATAAGGTGACTTGAAGACGAACTCCATGGTAGCCTAGAGTCAATGAAGAACAAATGCTGAAATTTCTGTGGAATATTGTAGTGGAAGGAATCCAAAGGCTCAGAAGATGAGAATGTTAGTATGAACCTATTATATGCAAACTTGCCTAGCCATGCCCTAAATATACTCCCCAAGAGGAAATCCCTTTCATCTTAGCATTCAAAAATGTATTGGTAAAAGCCATGCCACCTCCCTTCTGCTGCAGCAAGGATGAACTGGGGTGCTGAAGAGTCTGCTTCCAGAAGCACCAGCTCTTTGAGGACTTTCTTCCACCTGTTTTCTCTCTACAGAATCAGGAAAGAGTGAAAAGGGACTTCTATCAAAATGCCAAGAAGCAAAGTCTACCAAAAACCATGGGAAAAGCTGCTACACATGCTGAGCCATCTGACAACTCCACCTGCAAGAGCCTGCAGCACCATGAGTACCCCACACACTCCTTCTTAGATTTAAATCTGAATCTCTTGAAATTTAGAATGCTGCAGTCTTCTTCAGAGAGAGAGTCGCCTCGACACTGAGAACACAGAGTCTGAAGATTAAACTTGCATCAACTTTGCTGTGTTCTCGCCCACAAAATAAAGTCCACTAACAGTGAAAAAAAATGTATTGGTATAGAAAATACAGCATCCCTGGAAGCTCTGTTGTGGCTGTCCTACATACGCTGGAGATGATAGTAGGAGATGCTGCTTTGGGCTTCTTGATTTCAGTGGGATCACAGAATGGTAGAGGGCATGTGTCACTGATTAACCAGCAATGGCAAGATGAGTGCAATTATCTTAATCAACTGCAAGGATGGAGTGGTAATCAGGACATTTGTCTCACAGGGAACTTGTGGCAATGGCTCATTGATCACGGGATTCCTAGGAACGAAATGGATTGGGAACTTACTAAGACGTTGCTTCTTCAGTGTGGAAAAAGTGTATGTCTGATGGGCAGAAATGAGACATGATCACCAAGATGAGCATTCATGGTTTCACATTCAACTCCTGGACCTAGGCTGGTTCATAGACCTGGAGCCCCTTGATTGAGGGGGAGGCCAGGCCCCTTTGAAGAAGGATCCTGCAGTAAGGATATATTGTGAATCTTCCTCCATATTTTCCTCACTCTATGAGATGGGAGTACTATTCTACAAGGTATGATATATGCCTAAAAGTAGCAAAAATGGTGCTGTCTTTCCCATAACCAGGAAGCAAGGCATAGAAGTGGGAGTGTCCCATCTCTACTGCACCTAATAGACTCACTTAAATTTTTGTTAATGTTCCATGAAATTGGGCTCAATGGTTTTGGAAATTCTAATCCTCATGAAATGAATGCTTCCACCAGGGAACACACTTATGATTCCATTAAATTTGAAGCTGAGGTTTTCCACCGGCATTTTGGCAGAGAATGTGGTCACTAAACTTTAAAGGAAAATTGGGTTGTGGCTTCATAAGAGGGGACAGGAGGATCATGTCTGGAACCTAGGATATTCATTGTGGTGCCTCATTTTCCTCCCATGTCCAGTAATAATGATCAGTGAGAAATTGTGGCAATCCATTAAAGAAATAACACTAAGAACATGGATCCTGGAGGAATGAAAGCTTGGGTCATCCATGAAGAAAATTCTAGAGCAGCTCTGGTACTAAAAGAAGGTAAAGGCAACATACTGGCAAATGAAGGAAGCTATGATTATCAATTTCAGCCTTGTAGCAGCAGCTATATTTTGTTAATTATGTCTTTGTCCCCAACTTTCCTCCACTCCCTGTTATCTTATATGATTTAGGTTTTTGTTGGGCATATGACTAAATCGACATCAGTCTGTAATAACATGGCAGCTGATGGGACTTTGTGTGTCCCCTGTGTTAGGGACAAGAGTTTTCATCTGGACAAAGGACAAGAGTAGAGAGGTGATCTGTAGTGGTTATCCTCTATTTGTTCCTCCATATCCCCTCTTCACTCTTCATCTTCCTTTGTGCCCCAGGAGGCTAATCTCAATGCGTGGAATCAATCAGGTTGTCTTGTCCTCTGACTTTCAGTTGGGTTCAGTTAATGTATGGTCAAGAGGACAGAGTAGTCAGGGAAATATTTATTTCCCTCTTCCCTCCTTGCTGGACTAATGGGTGTCAGTGGATATATTCCTTTCTATAAAGTCATATAGAGGGAGAACTTCTCTTAAAACAATGGTTCTTTCTAGATTCTATAACCATTTCTTTTGTCTTAACCTTTTAGGCTTTGGGATGTTACTAGCCTGGGAGTGTTTCCCTATACATTATGGGTTTCCCTCAATTTTGCCTCTATATTTGTAAATAATCCCTGTTAAACTCTCTTCAGCTACTTTTTTCTGAGGTAACTGACCCATACACTGAAAATAAGTCATTTATATTTTTGAGAAATTCTGTGGTAAATATCATACACAGTTGATATTTCAGATTTTCTGATTATAGAAGTCTTTTAAGTGATTGTGATAGGCTGAATAATGACTCTCCAATGATGTCTGCATCCTAATCTCTGGAACCTGTGAATATGTTACCTTACCTGGCAAAAGGGACTTTGCAGATATACTAAGTAAGGATTGTGGGATGGAAACATTATCCTGGATTATCCAGGTGGACCCAATGTAATTACAAGTGTCCTTATAAGAGGGAGGCATGGGCATCAAAGAAGGAAGAGAAAAGATGTGAAACTGGAAGGAGAGGTTGGAGTGATGCACTTTGAAAATGAAGGAAGGGAGGAATGCAGATGGCCTCTAGAAATTGAGAAAGGCAAGGAAATAGATTCTCTCCTGGACCCTCTAAAATGAATCAGCAAGCTCTGACGACAACTTGACTTTAGTCCAGTGAGACTGATTTTGGACTTTGGCCTCCAGAACCGGAAGATAATAAATTTGTGTCGTTAAGTCACCAAGTTTGTAACAGTTTGTTTCAGCGGAAATAGGAAACCAATACAATGGCAATTTGCGAAGTTACAGGTTGGCAGAAAAGTGACTAATTAACTCTGGACAAGTACAAGGGTATGTATATCATTTAAAATAATAAAATCTCTACTTTAAAAAACAAATTTGGGCAATCAATTATAAATTAGGATAAGAATCTGAGAATTGCTATATAGACATTTCCCTGAAAGATGAGACCTAAATGTTCTGTTTTTGAAAAAGATGAGAATATGATGGATCAATTCATGGAGAATAGTGATGCTCTCCAGGATCAGAACATCCTCTTTGTTGCTTTTATATCAATCCTTACTTCTCCCAAAAGATTAGTCAGGTTCAAAATGGATTCTAAGGAGAGAAGAGTTGAAATGATTGGATTGATCCCAAGAGGAGGCCTGGGTCATATTTCCCAAGGGTAGAGACTTCAACCCAGTTTCCATGTCAACAAAACTGTGGTGAGCCTTCCCTTTCTCCTTTGTTCTGCCTCTTGGGGCTGGAGAGTCATAAATAAGGTCATCCCTGGTGACGTTGCCCCTTCTTTCTCACTCCCATGTTTGCTGTTGCTTTTATTTTCTTTCCTTGGAAATTTTCTTCTCCTGTAAAGCACATAGGTGTTAGGCTTTTGTCTTGGGCTAAGAATACCCGAGTTGATGGCTCAAGTCTTGGGACAAACACTCTCTCCTTTTGCTACTAGTGGTAAAATTTGAGATTTAAATGTGGGCCTTGAAAAAATTGTGGGTTGCTCAATATGCTTTGGGTTATGTCTCTATTTTGAGTCTAATTAGGAAAAAGTTTTCCACTAGTCCAACCCAGCTACTAGAGTTCTGTTTTGGTATTTGGGGCTAAAGTCCCAGTTAATAATGAGGACTAATTTGCCTCACTCTGTCATTTTTATTTATATACATATTTCTTTGAGGACTTTGTGGGGATGAGAGATGGCTGGGCTAACACAAGATTTACATCTTTCTAGGATTCTGTAATAACATCATCCCTTAAAAGCTCCCCTCTCCACTATATCAAAAAATGATCTGTAAAACGAAAATTTCACTTTATCCTTCCACAATGTATAGCTCTGGACTACTGTGGTCTTTTCTAGTTTTCCCATTTTCAGGAAGACACAGTGGAACAACAAAAATGTATGGAAAGAGAAGGATAAATTTTGAATTCACTAATTGAATCATTTATTCAGAATAATTAATTTCGTAGCTATGGATGGCAGTTCAGTTAGGTTTGTCATGTAAATATGCTTATAAAATTGAAATAATATATAATGTATATAGATTTTGAATCTCTATTTACTTTACGTCTTTCATAAGAGATGGGAAATTTTCATTAATTATTTCCTCTATTATTGCTTCTGCCCCCTTTCCCTTCTCTTCTCCTTCTGGGACACCAATGATACGTACATTATTGTACTTTGTTTCATCTTTGAGTTCCCGGAGACGTTGCTCATATTTTTTCATTCTTTTCTCCATCTGCTCCTTTGCGTGTAGGCTTTCAGGTGTTTTGTTATCCAGTTCCTGAGTGTTTTCTTCTGCCTCCTGAGATCTGCTGTTGCATGTTTCCATTGTGTCTTTCATCTCTTGTGTTGTGCCTTTCATTTCCATAGATTCTACTAGTTGTTTTTTTGAACTTTTGATTTCTGCCGTATATATGCCCAGTGTTTCCTTTACAGCCTCTACCTCTTTTGCAATATCTTCTCTAAACTTTTTGAATTGATTTAGCATTAGTTGTTTAAATTTCTGTGTCTCAGTTGAAGTGTCCGTTTGTTCCTTTGACTGGGCCATAACTTTGTTTTTCTTAGTGTAGGTTGTAATTTTCTGTTGTCTAGGCATGGTTTCCTTGGTTATCCAAATCAGGTTTTCCCAGACCAGAACAGGCTCAGGTCCCAGAGGGAAGAAACATTCAGTATCTGGTTTCCCTGAGGGTGTGTCTTAGAAAATTGCTCCACCCTTTGATGTCTCAGGTCACTGTGCTTTTCTGCCCAGCAGGTGATGCCTGTTAGCCTATAATTCTTGACTGGTGTGAGGAGGTGTGGCTGTGTTCCCCCAGGCTCTGGGGTCTAGTTCTGAATGGAAAGGGCCCCACCCCTTTCCTCCTAGAGAAGACAGACCCCCCAGGTGGAGGTCATTAGCATTTCAATGGTCTCTCTCTCTGCTTGTGCTGTCTCCACCCTTCCCCGAGCCACAGCTCTGGAAACTGAAAATGACTGGGGCTTTCTCCACTGAGCCAAAAAAGAAACAGATAGTCCCCTTCAGACCCAGTCCAAGGTGACCCTCCGGCTCTCCAAGGTCAGTCATCACCCAAAGCCTCTGTCTGTTTTTTGGGGATGCTTACCTGTAGTGAGCAGTTCACACTCTCTACTTAAAACCCCAGTTGGAGCTCAGCTGAGCTATATTCGCTTGCTGGGAGAGAGCTTCTCTCTGGCACCACGAGGCTTTGCAGCTTGGGCTATGGGGGAGGGGGTCTCGTGACTTGGATCCGCAGGTTTTACTTACAGATTTTATGCTGTGTTCTCAGGCATTCCTCCCAATTCAGGTTGGTGTATGATGAGTGGATGGTCTCGTTTGTCCCCCCGCAGTTATTCTGGATTATTTACTAGTTGTTTCTTATTTTTTGTAGTTGTTCCAGGGGGACTAGTTAGCTTCCACTCCTCTCTATGCTGCCATCTTGCCCCGCCTTCCTCTATTTACTTTATATGAACTAGATTTTGAATCTCTATTTACTTTGTATGAATTCATAAGTTGAGATGCAAATGTATAAATACCTAGAAATATTTGATATCTTCTCATTCACACTTGGGGTAAACCTTTTCTTAAAGTTAAAACACTTCTGCTCTCAGCCTACTGGAGTCAATCAAAAAAACCTGGAAGATATTTTTAAATTGTACATGCCAAGACACCCCCTCCCTAGAATTTCTGTTATGCTTTCTCCTTCAATTTAATTACCTCTGGGAGCTTATTTCTTGAAAGCTTTTTACAAGGAAGGCTTTACCCACCCAAACCCCCAGGGTTTTTAGGATGAGCATTATATTAAATTTCAGCCCTTTTTACTTAAAAAAAATAAATTGGTATTTTTTCTCTATTTGGTGACGAAAACTATGAGATGAAGAGTGTTACTTCTACACATGAATTTAGGGAGTCTATCTTCTTCACAATGTTCTCTTTTCAGAGACAAAAGGAAGGATTTTGTCTTAAATCTTAAATAAGTTGCTCTTCATCTGCCTCCTATCAGGCGTTTGAGATTGACATCTGTCTTTCTATCCTCTCTCCCCCTCCTTGTCTTTATTTCCTCTCACCCTTCCATCCTCTCTCCCTCCCTCAATCCTTCCCTCCCTCCCTTCCATTTTTCCTTTTCCCTCTTCCTTCACTGTCCCTTCTCTCATTATTTTTTCTCTTTCACCTTTTCCCTTCTTTCTTTAGTTCTCTGCTTTTAACATTTCTCTACAGATTTCTAAAAGTTTAATAGGCCTTTAAAATAACAGCGATTTTGTAAACTTAACTTAAAATATAATCACTCAGGAAATCCAGTTCAGGGTATAATGGAGTAAGCACATACTACCGTATCTCTCCCACTGAATGCAGCTAAAAGACCTGGAGGGAATTTACGGAGCAGCTATTTGAGGATCCTGAAAAGGAGGTGGATTGGAGTCCAGGACCAGCATTTGAAATTCCACTGTAATGGCATTGAATTTACCACTATTTCCTTCCAGTGCACCCAGCCTGGACTCAAGGTACCCCCAAACATGGAATGAACATCAGCACTGACAGAGGGAACTTCAGGAGAAGCCCTTTAGTTCTGGCTCAGGAAGAAGGAGAGGATCTTCTGGTAGCAGCAGTAGGGGCATCAGGGGCCTGAAGTGCTCTAAATTTTGAGGAAAACTGCCAAGAATTTTTTCTCTCTCTCCTCCTGATGCATGGCCCTGGAATGTAGGTGTAGTCAGAGAAAATGTGAATCAGAGTAACTAAAGCCCCAGCTTTCTGTGGGACTGAGAAGGGGAGACATAGAGAACCAGAAGTACTGGGAAGAGCACAGAGAGATAGGAACTGGAAAAGTGATTCCATAAAGTTGTTTATGAACTCCCAAACACCCTCCTGAGCTGCATGTGCATTGATCTGATCTTAAACATAATTCTACATACTTTGAGAACTGAACTAAGAAATAAACAACTGCCCAGATCCCAGACTAAGTGACAAACACGCAAGACAAATGTGAGTTGCACTGGTTTGACTGCCTACTAAAACAAAATAGCAACATTCTCCAATGATTTAAACAAAACCTAGAGTCCCATAACCTAATACTAAAAGTATCCAGCATAGAATCCATAATTTGTTGACACTCAAAAACCCAAGAAAACCTCAACTCATAGGTTTAGAAAAGACAAAGCATAGACACCAATGCTGAGATGACAAACATGGTGGAATTATCTGACATCATAGAACATCTGTTGTAAAAATGCTCAAAGAAGTAAAGGTGAACACTCTTGAAACAAATATAAAATAATCTCAGAAGAGAAATGAAAGATATAAAGAAGTACCAAATGTTAATGTTAGAACTAAAAATATAATAATCCTCTCCTCTCCCCCAAACAAAACAACCAAAAAACCCTCACTGAGTGGGCTCAATAGTAGATTGGAGATGACAGAGGAAAGAGTCAGTGAATTTGATGATAGATCAATAGAAATTAAGCCATCTGAGAAACAGAAAAAAGGGGAAATAAATAGAGCTTTAGAGACTTCATGGGACAACACCTATAGGTCTAATAACCATGTCAGAAGAACCCCAGGAATAGAGGAGAAAGAGCACAGTAGAAAAAAAGATTGCATCAAAAACTAATGAATGAAAGTTTCCCAAATATGATAAACTCAGTTTCAGTCATTTCAGTGAGCTCCACTTAGGATGATTCAAATTAATGCAGATTTTTCATCAGAAATCATGGAGGCCAGAAATTAGTAGAACAACATTTTTAAAGTGCTGAAAGAAAAGAACTGTCAACCCAGGATTCTATATTCAGTGCAAATATACTTCAGGAATGAAGGTGAAATAAGGACATTCTCAGATGAGGGAAAACTAGGAGTTTGTAGCAATCAGACTTGTTCTATAAGATTTACTTAAGGACATTTTCTTAGTTGGTCAGGGCTGCTATGCCAAATACCACACTCTGGTTGGCTTAACAAGAGGAATTTATTGCCTTGCAGTTTTGGAGGATAGAATTTCAAAATCAAGGCATTGGCAAGGCTTTGTTTCTCCCCAAATCTATAGTGTTCTGGTAATGACTTGCTGCAATCCTTAAACTTCCTTGGCTTGCATTTCTGTCCCTCATCACATGGTGATCTGTCTCCTTGTGGCTGATCTTCCAGTCTCTGCTGACTTCTGGCTTCTTCCTGTGTCTTTGCCTTCTAGCTTCTTTTTATAAGGTCTCCCATAGTATGTATTAAGGCCCATCTTGATTCAGTATGACCACACCTAAATAGGATCTTAGAAGAACCTATGCACAAATAATCCAGACCTTAACAGAATATACATCTTCAAATGGTCCTATTTACAAATGGGTTCATACCCACAGGAATGCGGATTAAAACTAAGAACATGCCTTTTTTGGAGGGTACATGAGTCAATCTATCAGAGGATTTCTTCAAACAGAAGGTAAATGATACCTGAAAGAAAATTGGAATAGTTGCAATGAAGGAAGAGCAACAATAATAGTAAACATCTAGGGAAATATGACAGATACTTCTTCTTTTCTTGAATTTTTAAAAATATGATTGAGAGTTGAAAGAAAAATTATTATATTGTCTGATGGGATTTTAAAGTATGTACATATAATATATAAAGCAACTAAAGCATAAAGGGGTAAAGGTAGAGGGACCTGGTATCTACATTCCACTTCAAGTAGTAAATAGTGATTCTAAGGAAACAATAAAATTTAAGCATGTGTATTGTAATCCCTAAAGTACTTACTAAAGAAGAACAATAAAAAACTTTATGCAAAGTGATATAGTTAAAAATATCAATTTCAATGAATATTAAAATATATTCAAATAATACAAAAGAATACAGGAAAGGGACAACAGAAGATTGAAAAAACAGAGGTAGCAAACAGAAACAAGAAATATAATAGTAGTACCTAATTCTAAACATATCAATGATTATAATAAATGGAAATGGCCTAAAAACCTAAGTTTAAAGACAGAGGTTTTCATAATAGCATAAAAACATGGCTCAAAGATTTGCTGTCTTCTAGTACTCATATCAAATATAATGATATTGGTAGTTTGAAAATAAAAGGATTAAAAATAAGATATACCATGCAAACATTAATCAAGAATGCAAGAGTTGTTATATTAATATCAAACAAAGTGGACTTCAGAACAAAGAAAATTACCTAAAATGAAAAGGGACATTGAATAATGATAAAAGGGTCAATTAACTTAAAAGATATAACCATCCTAAATGTGTATCATTTAACAGTAGCACTTCAAAATATGTAAGTAAAACTGACAGGATTAAAGTGAGAGACATACAAATTTACCCTTATGGTTGGATACTTCAACACTCTTTTCTTAGAAATCAATAGAACTAGTAGAGAGAAAATCAACAAGGATATAGAAAACTGAATAACATCATAAATCAAATGGATCTAATTCGTCCAGAGAACTCCATAAACACAGCAGCATGCACATTATCTTCAAGTATATAACAACATTCACTGAGCCATACCCAAGGACATGAAATATACCTTATCAATTTTATTTAAAATCACATGAAGTATGTCTTCTGAACATAATAGAATTAAATATAACTCTAAAACAGAAAAATAAACTCTCCAAACATTTGGAAATTAAACAGCATAATTCTGTATAATCAGTGTGTCAAATAAGAAATCTTGAGGGAAATTAATAAATATTTTGAACTGAAGGAAAATGAAAATACAACATATCAAAATGTGTTGGATGCAATTAAAACAATGCTTAGAGGGGGATTTATAGAATTAATGACTATTATACAACAACAAAGGTCTCAAATGAATAAAGAGAGCTAGCTTCCATCTTAAGAAACTAAAACAAAGTACAAAATAGACCAAAGGCAAGCAGAAGAAAAAAATAATACAAATAAGGACAGAAACCAGTAACATTGAAAACAAAAACATAAAGAAAATCAATGAAACCGAAAGCTTATTCATTAAAAAGTAATGAAAGAATGGATATTACTACACTCCCTGCATACCTAAAAGTATTATAAGGAAATATTATGCATAGCCTATGTACATAAGTTCAGCATCTTTGATGAAACAGAAAAATTCCTCCCAAACCAAAAATATATAAAAATCATTGAAGATGAAATAGATAATTGTAATCATCCTATAATTATTATTAAACGAATTAATTCATTATTTAAAACTGTGGAAAAAAATCTCCAGCTCCTGGTTTGTTTTATGGCTAAATTCCACCACAGAAGAAGAAACAACACCAAGTTTACACAGTCTCTTAAAAAAGAGGAAACACTTCCCAATGCATGTCATAAGATGAGCATTACCATGCTATGAAAACCAGAAGGAGAATAAAAGGAAATACACACCAATATCTTTCATGAATGTAGGTTCAAAAATTGCCAGTGAAATGTTAGCGAATAAAATCCAGGAATATATAAAAGAATAGTACACCATGGTCAATTAGGATTGATCCTATGAATGCAAGGCTGGCTTGGTATTTGAAAACCAATCAATGAAATTCACAGATTACCAGTCTAAAGAAGAAAAATAATATGATTATATTAATTAATGCAGAAAAACATTTTTTTCAGTATTCAACATCCATACATAACAAAAACTCTCAGCAAACTAGAAATAGAAGGGATGTTCTCCAACATGATAAATGGCATCTGCAAGCTAACATCATACTTAATAATGAAAAATTAATGCTTTTCCTTAAGTGACAAGGATATCTACTCTTACCACCCCTACTAAACATAAAACTGTAAGTCCTGTCCAGTATACCAAGGAAAGAAAAAGATAAAAAGACATGTTGTTTAGGAAGGAAGAGAGAAATTTTCCCTATTCTCAGATGGCATGATTACATACATAGGAAATCCAAGTATTCACCAAAAAAAGGAAGGAAAAAGGAAAACTCCTAGAACTCACGGAAGAGAAGATCAACACACAAACACAGTTGTATTTCTATATTCTAGCCATGAACAATTGGAAATAGAAATTTAAAAATACTATTTATAATAGCTACAAAATATTAAATAGTGAAATGTAAATTTAAAGGACCTGCATGCTGAAAATTATAAATCCCGATGAACGAAATCAAAGAGACCCTCAATAAAGGGTGAGGCATACCATGTTTATGGATTTGAAGAAAAACTATAGTGATGCCATTTTTTCCAAAATTGATCAACACATTTAACAGTTTTCCAGTCACAATCACAGAAGGATTGTTTGGTAGATATAGAGAAACTGATTCTAAAAGTTATATGTTTATTCTTTGATTTGTCTGTATATGGATTCTAAAAATTGAAAATCAATGAGCACATTGTAGACTGTTAGGCTACCTTAATTATTCACTGTAATTGTGTGTGTTAGGATCATCTTTACATGCCCATTGTGGCTACCTCTACCACTCAAAAGAGAATGTTTCCAGGGATAATGCCATATGGATTCTCCTCTTTTATACACACCAACCATTAACTTTGTTACATCTTCAGGCTTTCCCTACCATCAGTGATACTATTGATAACCTGTCCTCTCCCTCTCACCCTTATTTCCTTCTGATAATCTTTTTTATTGAGCCTTAATTTTCCTGCTCCAATTTTGACTGGGAGTACCGCGACTGCTCTTCTGAATTAAATCCACTGTTTCCTAGATCAGTTAGGTTGTTTTTTTCCTTCCATTTTGCTATGTGTATATGCTAATGAAAGGACCTATAAATTTTCTGAGTGATTGAATGTTTGGAAAATGTTTGTATTCTGTTATCAATTAAATTAAGCTATTTTGGATGAATATAGAAAATTAGATTAAAAATATTCTTCTCTTGTCTTTTGGTATCTTATAATGTCAGTGAGAAGTCTGATACCAATCTGATTCTCATTTCTTTTTAAGTGACTCTGTGTACATATTTAGGAATCTAATCTTTATTCTTAGAGTTCTAACTTTTCATACTAGTGAGCTTATGTGTGATTATCTTTTCACTCATTGTGCTAAGCACATTCTAGACACTTTCAATCTGAAAAGACTTGTTAATTTCTAGCTCTGAGATTTTATTTATATTTTTATTTTTACCAGTTCCCTTTCCTTCTTTTCTACTCTTCTTCTTTTCTGGTTCCTGTTAACCAGATGTTGAATTCCTGGATTTATCTTTTATACCTAAATTCCTTCCTCTTTTAGGTTAAATACAAGAAGAAACATTTTTTGTTTGCTTTACATTCTGAGATATTTCCTCTAATTTTTATTCCAAAACTTTTATGAAATTTTTTGTTTTGGCAAAGTTTTTAAAAACAATTTTGAAGAGCTCCAATTCTTTACTTTTTCCTTTTCCACATCATTCTGTTATCTTTTTTGATTAAAATTAATTTACAAAGACTTCCTTATGCTATTTGTCAGGGTTCTAACACATCCACAGTAGTTGCCTTCATTCTCTCCAAAGAGTTCATTCATTTCTTTTGAGAAGGAATGTTTTTGTTTGTTTTTTCTGGTTATGAAGACACCTGCTGCTAGAAGTTCTGTGTATAGGTTAGGGAATAAGAGTCACTCATCTGTACTCCCTGCCTTCTGGCATACCATCCTCTTTGCCCTCCCCTCCATCACACATGCAGTTTCTGAGTCCAGACTCAGTGGAATTCTGCATTGCAGACTGACTCCTTTCTAGGCTACAACATACTTTGTGCATGTTCTATGATGTGCATTGTGTCCACTTGGCTTGTCTCCTATTTGTTGTTGTAGGTGCAAATGCTGTATTTTGTTGATATTTAGATGTACATTCCCCCCACTTTTTTACACTTAAGTCAGAATGTGTCTTACAATTGATGTCTTATAATACATTAAATATATATGTTCCATTTTTTTAAAGTGGAGTCTTAAGTGAATAGGTAATTAACTCACATGTTCTGTCTGCTATTTTGAGCCAAGTTACTTTGGTTCTTAAGTTTTGAAGTTGGTAGCAAAAAGAATAGCTATGTATTCCCAAGTCATTCTTTTTGATACCACTGCATAAGTAAAGTTTAATTAGAGGTATTATAATAAAATGATGATAATATACAGAAAGTGTTCATGTAGAAAATGATGAGGAAGACTCTAAATTGAATGAGTTAGAGGACAAAGATTACTTCTCTTCCTTAATATGTTTTCTTTCATTTTATGTGTTGGAAAAGAAAAACTGGAGAGCTGGCCCAGTCTGGCTTCCATGGACTATCATTCACTAGAATTGCTTTCTTTCTTGCTGTCTGTCTTTCTATGAACTCCCTTAGTCAAATAGGTTTGGGAAACATAGCATATTTTTCTTTTGGAGAGTCATGAAATTCATTAGCACATTAAGACTCTGAAAAGTGCTGCAATAAAGAAAACTGTTAAACATTCTTTAACCTGTGTATCCCAATGTTTTGATGATAGAATTACTATTTTTTTGTAATAATTTCTAAAACATCCTCAGATAAAGCTGGTCTAATGAGATAATAAAAACTTGGTTTTCAGGCATGACCTTGGCAAAAAATAATTGTAAGTCTTATTGTCTCTCAATATTTTGCTATTGTTTCCCCATCTGTTAAATGGAAAAAATATCACATTTTCTAGACCATGTCAAAAGACTTTTTCTCTCCAATTCTCTGTCTTTCCTTTTATCATTGTTAGGGCTGTTTACAGAATTATGTTCTTTCATATTTTAAAAACATATTTCTTTAGTTTTTTCACTGACTTGATCACACATTTCTATTTAACCTTGCTTAAAGTCTACTGTATTTTTGGAAATATGTAAATATGCCAGTTAACACAAGAAATAAAGCAGTTAGCAGTATTTCTTTGATCAATTTGTTATTTTCTATTATAGAGACAAAATGGGTGAAACAATGCAAAGAGAAACGCAATTACATGACCCTTGTCCTCTTACTGTCTCTGGCAGTGAAAAGTATTCATTTTGTTGCTTTTTATTTTCGGTAAAGGTATTAGGCCTTTGCCTCAAAGGTGTAACATCAGAATAACAAGACATCCTCTTTTGACTTAAATCTGACCTTCCCCGCATCCTATTCATCTTTTACTTCGAGTCAGCTAAAGAGGCTGCCAGATATTGTTCTCTTTTAGGAAATTCTTCCTGGAATCCTGTAATAAACTTTCAGTGGGAAAAGGCAAATAAAGTCAAATTTCCTTGTGGACTGCTGAGTACAAGAAATATATTAGTACTACTTTTGACTGTTTTCCAGAAAGTTATAAGCTACTGATGCAGGCAGATTATGATGTTTTGATATAAATTGTCAGTTGAAATAATTTTAAGCAGAGTCCTTTAAAACAGGTTGAAGGAATGCTCTCTGTTTCTAGAAAGAACTAATTCTAATATAGCTTTAGACTTTTTTTGTGTTCACAAGTGAATGATCAAAGTAATTAGTCATCATAAATGATTTGTTTATCCTGTGATGTTAACATAAAATAGGTCAGAATATGAAAGAACTTTTTTTTTTTTTTACTATTGAGTAATAATATTTTTGTTACCGGCTGTATTGTTATGCAAACTAAAATAAGCAAATATTCATGCCTGGGTCTTAGTTGATGTCATTTTGCTTGCCTGAAAAAACCTGAAACATCTCTGAGAAGACATATTTTAAGAGAGCATTAGGACTTGCATATTTTTAGGATGCTAATAGAGCCTATCACCCCCTTGGTTTTAGCTGACAGAAATTATGATTCGTAGTTCTTGATAGCATATAACAGAAAACATTGTAAAGGGGAAAATATTCTTACATATTGCCGAGGAATGATTTCTGAGTGTCAGTTAATCAAACATTTCTCTTTCACCCCTTCAGGAAAATGCACACTTCTGTTTTGAAAAATGGATCTACAAAATTTTTTGTTTTTGCTTTCTAATAGCCCATAATTATTTATGGATTCTTAGTAGCACTATGAAAACTGGATGGTGAAGGAACATAGAGCATTATAATGATTTATAATAACAAGAATGATACAGCTGAAAAGTTGCTTGTAAAGAATGTTTTAAAGACACAAGAGGTGTGCTTTTTAAAGATTCTGGAGAGTGCAGTAATATTATGTTGCATTACTCTTACTACTTCTGTGCTTTTTTAAAATTCTGGAGAACATAGTAAAATCAATATGTTGCGTTACTCTTAATACTTCTGCTGTTGTTCTGGAGATAAAACTATTAGCCAATTCAAGAACTACTGTTAAGAGAGTTAAAAGTTACATTAGAATTTAAACTTTCAAAATATATGACAACATTGTGAATTAGTTGCATTATGCTAGAAAGCTTTGGAATAATTCAGATTTAGGGGTTGAAAAAGAATTGCTTACTCTCATTACAATTTATAGTTAAAGCATTCAGCATTGAATAATAATTCTTGCAGATATCCTAAATTATACATGGTTTTTATTGTGGTAATACATTTTATGATGCTACTGGTTCTTTTATAAATGTTGACTTCACTCCTTGTGACATGGTTTTCTCTCAATGAGTAGTTGTCTGGGCTAGGATTACCTATTCACCTTAATGGATTTCTACTCGCCTTTTCTTATTATAGCACATTTGATCATATGCAAGAATCTGAAGAGAACCGTAGTGCCATTGAGAACTTTGCTTATGATGATTATTTAGCTTTTGAATGATTTTGTCATACAAACTAACAGCTTTGTGAAAATCTTCAGATATGAGAAAGCATCTTACAAAAAAATCCTTTCTTATCCAACTGATCAGTCACTATTAAAAAATCTCTATGTAGGGTATTGCAGATTGAAGTGTGCAAAGCATTTGTGTTTTAATTAAAATTTTAGAGGAAAAACTCATCACATGAATTAATAGCAAGATTTTAGCAGGTTGCATAAATGGTGACAAAATTTACATCTTTGTATTCAGGAAGAGTATGGAGTTACTTGGTGAGGATCGCTACAGATGTTAAATCCTTTCAACATGTGCTATAAATATTAAAGATCTGTGGCTATTAAATTCTGTGAGAGCAAATGACTCATGAGTAATTACAAATACCTGTTCTGCTTCTACTTACCACTTATTTTGTAAAAAGTAACATGGAAATAAAATGCAAACATATCATAAAAGTGTATAACTTCCTTCTGAATTCAACTCAGTATTCAAAGAAAATGAGAATTCCTGAAGTCAGGAGCGTCAGTACCCTGAAGTGCATGCTGTTTACAATGTCTGTCTAAACATTTCTCTTTGCTTTTTTAATTGTTCCTATGGAATAGCAAAGAATCTTTAGATTAAAATGGATTTCACAAATCATAGAAATCTGAAGAAGCAAGTGAATAGAATGAAAAATAGGACAAACTTGTATGAGAACCATCCAATAAGTAAATAAATGAAATGAGATAAAAATTAGCTCTGTTATTTTTTTAAAATTATCAATCAAATATGCCCTTGATAATTCAAATCTTTTGCCTTTTGGGGTCCTCATGCCCTTACCTGTTTGCTTTTTGGCTTTCTCACCTGATGAACAATGAGTGTGCCCCTTTAAACTTGCTGTCAAAGGGGAGAAGGTCTGTCTGGGTGTCTTGACAGGTGGCCACTTAGCTACTGAGAAGTGCCTGTGTATCAGCCACAGGTTCATGGAAGGTTTAGAAGGAAGGTACTGTGCTTCTTAGTCTTAAGGCGCCCTCTGAAGATCCTCAGGACTCCAGGCTTCCCAAGAGGCAGCTCAGCTTTAATGGGTTTTATATATTGCCCTTCCAAATTAGATGATACCAGAAGAAAGAATTCCACTGCTTAGAAGAGGGCTGAAAACTTCAAAGTACCTGCAAGTTTATGTGACATGAAGATGCTAAAGGACTGCATATTTTTCAAGGTACATGAAATGGGAAGTAATACTGGCACACTCATCAGGAAGAATAATACTTTATACCTTTTATGATTTCAGCACATTCTTTTTATTTATCAAATTTGATTCCTAGCAGGGGTTAAGTCACTCGCCAAGAACACACAGCTTGTGAGGCAAGTGACCGGGAAAGAATTCTGGTCATTTAGAATCTTTGTTATAGTTCAATGCTGTCCCCAGAAAGCTTGAGGGTGCCTTACTCACAACTCTCCCTGGAGTAGGAGCAAGTTACCTTTTTGAGGATGACAAGGTCTAGCCTTCATTGGTACATGTTTCCCAACTGAATGGACCAACGTTAAAAGACAATAAGCAGGGGGAATGTCTCCCTTTTCTTCTGTCCCTGTTTTGAGCTAATGCAAAGCAGTGATTCTGGGTAAAGTTTGTCTTCTTTTAAAACCTACACTTTCCCTCAGGTGGGCTTTCCTAAGGCCAGACCAGAAGGTGGAAAGGGGGAGGGGGTTATCAACAAGTCTTTTGGCCACAGATCTGAAGCTTAGTTCTCTAATCAAATATTGATCTCCGTCTGGGTGTCTTTTTTGTCTTATTTTTCAATAGATTCCAAAACCAGGAGGAAAGAAAGCAGTTATTTATTTCAGTCTCTAAAATCCCCAAGTTACTATTATTCAAACATGACAAATAACAAAGATAAGCAAGTGTCCTCAAAGAACTGGGCAATACCAATACTACCCCAGTGTTCTGTCCAAATTCATTGCATATTTCAAAGAGGGCAAACTTTACTGGAAATAGTCCCTATTTCAATTCCATTCAGAACGTGATGGTTTTAAACTGTTTTGACCAATCTGAGTCAAATCTGACCATTGTGGTTGAGTATCTAATTGAAGATGTTTTCTTGAATGAAGTCCCTTCAACCAGACTGTGGCTCAATTCATATACCTAGAAAACATTCTTGCCACTTCTTACTTCCTCATCCCCTCTATAGCTATTGAACAGTCAACTGTCAATTCCACCTTTCAAACCCGTCCATATCTCTCCATCATCACTGACATTACCCAATCCTAATCCATTATCATCTTTTTTTTCCAAGTATGGCGTTTATCCACTGTGATAAATTCTTAACTGGTCTTTCTGCTTATTGTCTTCTTGTAAATTCATTCCTTGCATAGCTGTTAGAGTTACTAAATCAGGTTGCTCTCCTGCTTAAAATCTATAAGTGGTTTCCCATCACCTAGAGAATAAGCCTCTTATGACAGCCTATAAGGCCCTTCATGATCTGAAGCTTGACCAAATCCTCCCTAGTCTCCCCATCAATGACTACACTTAACCCACCCTGATTGTCTGTGAATTCCCTGCTGGCCTACACTCAGTTCCTTGACAATGCTTTAGCTCTTTCTTCCTTCCTTCCTAGCTAGAACTCTTTTTCTCTCCATTCTTCCTCTTATCTCTTATAGGGCTCAGATTAAATATCACTTCCCAGGTCTTTCCTGACCACTCAATTTAGAACAGATTCCACCTTTTCTCTGTTGTTGTCCTTTATAATACTCTGTTCTTTTATCTCAAGGCATTCATCAACATTTTAAATTTATTTGCATGTTTACTTGTTTGCTTTTAAGTTGAAGAAAGCTCATCTCAAAAGTATGGATTAAACGATGTTTTCTTAACTAACAGTTATAATATTTATATACATACACAGGTATATCTAAGTAACTTCATATACAGTAATAGCGATGGTGAATATCTTGTCATAACAGCTAATTCTTCCTGTCTAGAGTAATGGTGAGATTCTTAGGAGTGAGCTGAGCAGAATGTATGCTTAAACCAGGTACTCTTTGTTCATCATCTTGATGTTGCCCTTCATCTGCTTCCAAGTATTGTTCTATCATTGATCTGACCTGATCAGATGATCTATAATCCATCAGTTTTGATCTGACCTGATCAAATGATCTATATCCATCAGTTTTGACCCAGTCACAGCCTGAACCAGAGCAGCAGTATTCAGTGCAGAGAGTTCTGAGTCTTTTGGCCTCAGTTGTTCCAAGATTAGTCTTTCAAATATAGGGATTTCTGTTGTGTGCCTATTGTGCTGGATATTGTGTTCTTGTTCTTAAATATACAAACTTATGCATTACTGAAAATGTTGGCAGTGAACACCCTCTTCTAGTGCATTCTGTAAAATGCCTATTGCATGTAGTCTTAGTTTGCCAGGGCTGCTATAATAAATACCACAGACGGGTTGGCTTAAACAACAGGAATGTAGTGCCTCACATATTTGAAGGTTAGAATTGCAAAATCCAGGTGTTAGCAGGATCTTGCATTCTTTGAAGTCTGTAGCTTTCTCGCCAGCAATCCACAACCCAATCTCTGCCTCCATCACATGGCCATCTGTTTCTTTCTGTCTTTTACTACTGACTGTGTCCAAATTTCCTCTGCTTATAAGGACTCCAGCCATACTGAATTAAAGCCCACCCTGATTCAGTTTGGCCTCACCCTAAGTAATACAATTTTCAAAGATCCTATTTACAAACAGATTCATTCATAGGACTAGGGGTTAGAGCTTGTGGGGGACATGGTTCAATCCATAATACCTGTGAATACCCATGAATGCTTTAGGGGCAGAAGTTTTACAGTCCTCTCTGACTCTGAGTATGAAGAAGGACATGTTTCCAGAAAGTTCTCTAAGTTCTCTTTGTTAGTTATAACATTTTTCCTCTATGAGTAGTTCTTACTGCCTGATAACAGATATTGCTGTGGATATGACAACTTTCCTTACATGTGCCAACAACCTTACAGGATAGGGGTTTCTGCTTAACTCCTTCTGGCCTACATTTCTGGCATTTGTTTTCAGGAATCAACATTCTAAATTAGGAATAAAGCTGCCTAGACACATGCAAGTTTGATATGGTCCAAAAAGCTCATTTTCTTTCAGACATATGCTGAGGCTGGTGAAATGCAATATCATTTAGTTGTTGTTGTCAAAAGCCAGCAATCTTCTTTGTTAAAAAGTGACAATTCATTAAGAACCAATTCTGTTCTAGGCACTGTACTAAGCATGCATATTAAAGTGTAATGCTGACCCAAGCAGATCCAATAAAAATAAAAAAAAAAAAGCCATGTTTGTCAAGGTGCTTGGCAGAAGGAGAGAGTTGAAGTTTACTTTTTAGTGAAACTTCTTTATCCTTGTAAATTGTGTTGAAACTTTATATCAGTAAAAGTTTCAAAATGGGGAAAATAGTGTTCTCAGTTGATAAAACGGTCTGTTCCCAAGATGCCTCAACAATGGTGAGTCCTTGGTAAATTCAACACAATCTAGTGTGGTCCTTAGCCTCCCAGTCTCAGAAACCTAATTTTAATAGCACATCAAGAGCAAATCCATTGTTCAGGATGACTGACGTGGAGAGTCAGAATACCACCTTATTAATTTAGAGTGAAATATATAACTCACAGGTCAGTCTGATAAGCACATTCACTTTGGACAGCCTTACACGAGAAACTAGCTTATTAATAGAAGTGTGTTTGGTAGCCTAGAATAAGATGAATAAGATGAATCAAATAGTACATAGATTTAGGCTGATGTATCCAGCTTCCCAATGGGTTCACTCCATTGTGATCACAGAAATTACCTTATATGATTTCAGTGTTTTAAAGTTTATTGAAACTTTTCTTGTACCCTAACATATGGTCTACCTGGAGACTTGTAAAGAATATGAATTTGTAAAGAATAAGAATTCTTCTGTTTTTGTGTGAAATGTCCTTTATATGTCTGTTAGATCTAGTTGGTTTATAGGGTTGTTCAGGTCCTCTATTTCCTTCTTGCTCTTCTGTCTAGATGTTCTACTCAGTATTGAAAGTGGCTTCTTGACATCTCCAAATATTGTAGAATTCTCTACTTTTCCCTTCAAATTTGTCAATGTTTGCTTCATATATTTTTTTTTTTTAATCATCATTTTATTGAGATATATTCACATACCACGCTGTCATACAAAACAAATTGTACTCTCGATTGTTTACAGTACCATTACATAGTTGTACATTCATCACCTAAATCAATCCCTGACACCTTCATTAGCACACACACAAAAATAACAAGAATAATAATTAGAATGAAAAAGAGCAATTGAAGTAAAAAAGAACACTAGGTACCTTTGTCTGTTTGTTTGCTTCCCCTACTTTTCTACACATCCATCCATAAACTAGACAAAGTGGAGTTTGGTCCTTATGGCATTCCCAATCCCACTGTCACCCCTCATAAGCTACATTTTTATACAACTGTCTTCAAGATTCATGGGTTCTGGGTTGTAGTTTAATAGTTTCAGGTATCCACCACCGGCTACCCCAATTCTTTAGAACCTAAAAAAGGTTGTCTAAAGTGTGCGTAAGAGTGCCCACCAGAGTGATCTCTCGGCTCGTTTTGGAATCTCTCTGCCACTGAAGCTTATTTCATTTCCTTTCACATCCCCCTTTTGGTCAAGAAGATGTTCTCCATCCCACGATGCCGGGTCTACATTCCTCCCCGGGAGTCATATTCCACGTTGCCAGGGAGATTCACTTCCCTGGGTGTCTGATCCCACGTAGGGGGGGAGGGCAGTGATTTCACCTTTCAAGTTGGCTTAGCCAGAGAGAGAGGGCCACATCTGAGCAACAAAGAGGCATTCAGGAGGAGACTCTTAGGCACAAATACAGGGAGGCCTAGCCTCTCCTTTGCAGCAGCCGTCTTCCCAAGGGTAAAACTTATGGTAGAGGGCTCAACCCATCAAACCACCAGTCCCCTATGTCTGTGGTCATGTTAGCAACCATGGAGGTGGGGTAGGCGAATACCCCTGCATTCTCCACAGGCTCCTCAAGGGGGCACTACATTTTTTTTTTTTTTTTTCCCTTGTTTGTCTTTTTTCTTTTTTCTTTTTTTTTTTTTTTTAACTTTCCCTTCTTTTTTCAAATCAACTGTATGAAAAAAAAGTTAAAAAGAAAACAAACATACAATAAAAAAACATTTCAAAGAGACCATAGCAAGGGAGTAAGAAAAAGACAACTAACCTAAGATAACTGCTTAACTTCCAACATGTTCCTACTTTACCCCAAGAAAGTTACATAATATAGCAACATTTCAGTGAACTTGTTCCTACTACATCCATCAGAAATTAACAGACCATAGTCATTTCTGGGCATCCCCAGAACGTTAAATAGCTTATCTGTTCTTCTTGGATTATTGTTCCCCCTTCCTTAATTGCTCTCTACTGCTAGTTCCCCTACATTCTACATTATAAACCATTTGTTTTACATTTTTCAAAGTTCACATTAGTGGTAGCATATAATATTTCTCTTTTTGTGCCTGGCTTATTTCGCTCAGCATTATGTCTTCAAGGTTCATCCATGTTGTCATATGTTTCACCAGATCGTTCCTTCTTACTGCCGCGTAGTATTCCATCGTGTGTATATACCACATTTTATTTATCCACTCATCTGTTGAAGGACATTTGGGTTGTTTCCATCTCTTGGCAATTGTGAATAATGCTGCTATGAACATTGGCGTGCAGATATCTGTTCGTGTCACTGCTTTCCGATCTTCCGGGTATATACCGAGAAGTGCAATCGCTGGATCGAATGGTAGCTCTATATCTAGTTTTCTAAGGAACTGCCAGACTGACTTCCAGAGTGGCTGAACCATTATACAGTCCCACCAACAATGAATAAGAGTTCCAATTTCTCCACATCCCCTCCAGCATTTGTAGTTTCCTGTTTGTTTAATGGCAGCCATTCTAACCGGTGTTAGATGGTATCTCATTGTGGTCTTAATTTGCATCTCTCTAATAGCTAGTGAAGCTGAACATTTTTTCATGTGTTTCTTGGCCATTTGTATTTCCTCTTCAGAGAACTGTCTTTTCATATCTTTTGCCCATTTTATAATTGGGCTGTCTGTACTATTGTCATTGAGTTGTAGGATTTCTTTGTATATGCAAGATATCAGTCTTTTGTCAGATACATGGTTTCCAAAAATTTTTTCCCATTGAGTTGGCTGCCTCTTTACCTTTTTGAGAAATTCCTTTGAGGTGCAGAAACTTCTAAGCTTGAGGAGTTCCCATTTATCTATTTTCTCTTTTGTTGCTTGTGCTTTGGGTGTAAAGTCTAGGAAGTGGCCTCCTAATACAAGGTCTTGAAGATGTTTTCCTACATTATCTTCTAGGAGTTTTATGGTACTTTCTTTTATATTGAGATCTTTGGTCCATTTTGAGTTAATTTTTGTGTAGGGGGTGAGGTAGGGGTCCTCTTTCATTCTTTTGGATATGGATATCCAACTCTCCCAGCCCCATTTGTTGAAAAGACCATTATGGCTCAGTTCGGTGACTTTGGGGGCCTTATCAAAGATCAGTCGGCCATAGATCTGAGGGTCTATCTCTGAATTCTCAATTCGATTCCATTGATCTATATGTCTATCTTTGTGCCAGTACCATGCTGTTTTGGCAACTGTGGCTTTATAATAAGCTTCAAAGTCAGGGAGTGTAAGTCCTCCCACTTCGTTTTTCTTTTTTAGAGTGTCTTTAGCAATTCGAGGCATCTTCCCTTTCCAAATAAATTTGATAACTAGCTTTTCCAAGTCTGCAAAGTAGGTTGTTGGAATTTTGATTGGGATTGCATTGAATCTGTAGATGAGTTTGGGTAGAATTGACATCTTAATGACATTTAGCCTTCCTATCCATGAACATGGAATATTTTTCCATCTTTTAAGGTCCCCTTCTATTTCTTTTAGTAGAGTTATGTAGTTTTCTTTGTATAGGTCTTTTACATCTTTGGTTAAGTTTATTCCTAGGTACTTGATTTTTTTAGTTGCTATTGAAAATGGTATCTTTTTCTTGAGTGTCTCTTCAGTTTGTTCATTTCTAGCATATAGAAACATTACTGACTTATGTGCATTAATCTTGTATCCCGCTACTTTGCTAAATTTGTTTATTAGCTCTAGTAGGTGTATCGTTGATTTCTCAGGGTTTTCTAGATATAAGATCATATCATCTGCAAACAATGACAGTTTTACTTCTTCTTTTCCAATTTGGATGCCTTTTATTTCTTTGTCTTGCCGGATTGCCCTGGCTAGCACTTCCAGCACAATGTTGAATAACAGTGGTGACAGCGGGCATCCTTGTCTTGTTCCTGATCTTGAGGGAAGGCTTTCAGTCTCTCACCATTGAGTACTACGCTGGCTGTGGGTTTTTCATATATGCTCTTTATCATGTTGAGGAAGTTTCCTTCAATTCCTACCTTTTGAAGTGTTTTTATCAAAAAGGGATGTTGGATTTTGTCAAATGCTTTTTCAGCATCTATTGAGATGATCAATTGATTTTTCCCTTTCGAGTTTTTAATGTGTTGTAATACATTGATTGTTTTTCTTATGTTGAACCATCCTTGCATGCCTGGAATGAACCCCACTTGGTCATGGTGTATGATTTTTTTAATGTGTCTTTGGATTCGATTTGCAAGTATTTTGTTGAGGATTTTTGCATCTATATTCATTAGGGAGATTGGCCGGTAGTTTTCCTTTTTGTAGCATCTTTGCCTGGTTTTGATATTAGATTGATGTTAGCTTCATAAAATGAGTTAGGTAGTGTTCCATTTTCTTCAATGTTTTGAAAGAGTTTGAGTAAGATTGGTGTCAGTTCTTTCTGGAAAGTTTGGTAGAATTCCACTGTGAAGCCATCTGGCCCTGGGCATTTATTTGTGGGAAGATTTTTGATGACTGATTGGATCTCTTTGCTTGTGATGGGTTGGTTGAGGTCTTCTATTTCTTCTCTGGTCAGTCTAGGTTGTTCATATGTTTCCAGGAAATTGTCCATTTCTTCTACATTATCCAGTTTGTTGCCATACAGTTGTTCATAATATCCTCTTATAATTTTTTTAATTTCTTCAGGATCTGCAGTTATGTCACCTTTTTCATTCATTATTTTGTTTATATGGGTCTTCTCTCTTTTTGATTTTGTCAGTCTAGCTAGGGGCTTGTCAATCTTGTTGATCTTCTCAAAGAACCAACTTTTGGTGATATTTATCCTTTATATTGTTTTTTTGTTCTCTATGTCATTTATTTCTGCTTTAATCCTTGTTATTTCTTTTCTTGTACTTGGTTTAGGATTGGTTTGCTGTTCATTTTCTAGCTTCTTCAGTTGATCCATTAGTTCTTTGATTTTGGCTCTTTCTTCCTTTTTAATATATGCGTTTAGTGCTATAAATTTCCCCCTTAGCACTGCTTTTGCTGCATCCCACAGGTTTTGGTATGTTGTGTTCTCATTTTCATTCGTCTCTATATATTTAGCAATTTCTCTTGCTATTTCTTCTTTAACCCACTGATTGTTTAGGAGTGTGTTGTTTAACCTCCAGGTATTTGTGAATTTTCTAAGTCTCTGATGGTTATTGACTTCTAATTGTATTCCATTGTGGTCAGAGAATGTGCTTTGAATAATTTCAATCTTTTTAAATTTATTGAGGCTTGTTTTATGTCCCAGCATATGATCTATTCTGGAGAAAGTTCCGTGAGCACTAGAAAAGTATGTGTATCCTGGTGATTTGGGATGTAATGTCCTGTAGATGTCTGTTAAATCTAATTCATTTATCAGATTGTTTAGGTTTTCAATTTCCTTATTGGTCTTCTGTCTGGTTGATCTATCTATAGGAGAGAGTGATGTGTTGAAGTCTCCCACAATTATTGTGGAAACATCAATTGCTTCCTTTAGTTTTGCCAATGTTTCTCTCATGTATTTTGTGGCACCTTGATTGGGTGCATAGACATTTACGATTGTTATTTCTTCTTGCTGAATTGCCCCTTTTATTAGTATGTAGTGGCCTTCTTTGTCTCTCAAAACATCCCTGCATTTGAAGTCTATTTTATCTGAGATTAATATTGCTACACCTGCTTTCTTTTGGCTGTAGCTTGCATGAAATATTTTTTTCCATCCTTTCACTTTCAGTTTCTTTGTGTCCCTGTGTCTAAGATGAGTCTCTTGTATGCAACATATTGATGGTTCATTTTTTTTGATCCATTCTGCGAATCTATATCTTTTAATTGGGGAGTTTAATCCATTTACATTCAACGTTAAAACCGTGAAGGCATTTCTTGAATCGGCCATCTTATCCTTTGGATTATGTTTGCCATATTTTTCCCCTCTCTCTATTAATATCCTTTATTGTACCCATACCGAATCTCTTTAGTACTGAACCTTTCTCCAAGTCTCTCTGTCCTGTCTTTGTTTCTCTGTCTGTAGGGCTCCCTTTAGTATCTCCAGTAGGGCAGGTCTCTTGTTAGCAAATTCTCTCAGCATTTCTTTGTCTGTGAAAAATTTAAGCTCTCCCTCAAATTTGAAGGAGAGCTTTGCTGGATAAAGTATTCTTGGCTGGAAATTCCTCTCACTCAGAATTTTAAATATATCGTGCCACTGCCTTCTCGCCTCCATGGTGGCTGCTGAGTAGTCACTACTTAGTCTTATGCTGTTTCGTTTGTATGTGGTGAATTGCTTTTCTCTTGCTGCTTTCAGAACTTGCTCCTTCTCTTCTATGTTTGACAGTGTGATCAGTATATGTTTCGGAGTGGGTTTTTTTGGATTTATTCTATTTGGAGTTCGCTGAGCATTTATGATTTGTGTATTTATGTTGTTTAGAAGATTTGGGAAGTTTTCCCCAACAATTTCTTTGAATACTCTTCCTAGACCTTTACCCTTTTCTTCCCCTTCTGGGACACCAATGAGTCTTATATTCGGACGTTTCATATTATCTATCATATCCCTGAGGTCCATTTCGAGTTTTTCAATTTTTTTCCCCATTCTTTCTTTTATGCTTTCATTTTCCATTCTGTCATCTTCCAGGTCACTGATTCGTTGTTCAACTTCCTCTAGTCTTGTACTATGAGTGTCCAGAATCTTTTTAATTTGGTCAACAGTTTCTTTAATTTCCATAAGATCATCCATTTTTTTATTTAGTCTTGCAATGTCTTCTTTATGCTCTTCTAGGGTCTTCTTGATTTCCTTCATATCCCGTACTATGGTCTCATTGTTCATCTTTAGTTCTTTGAGTAGCTGCTCTAGGTGTGTCTCTTCTGGTCTTTTGATTTGGGTGCTTGGGCTTGGGTTATCCATATCGTCTGGTTTTTTCATATGCTTTATAATTTTCTGTTGTTTATGGCCTCGTGGCATTTGCTGAACTTGATAGGGTTCTTTTAGGGTTTGTAGACCAGTTGAAGTCCTTATCTCTAATTTATCAGATCTACAGCTTCGTGGAGTACACTTTCTCTAACTAACCAGCAGGTGGCGTCCACGAGCCACCTGTTCTCCACAAGCCAGATCTCCCCTGCTTAGCCTTTTTGGTGAGTGGGGGAGTGAGTCTTGTGGGGCCCAATTGGTGTCCCAAGCTTGCGTGTGTAGTTGGTGTTGCCTGCCCTGTATGTGGGGCGTGTTTCTGGGCAGTCGGGGAGGGGGGGTGGCCCTAACAGTCAAATCTCCCTGATGATCCTAGAGTTTTAAAGCTACTGCAATAGTCTAATCCTTCAGTTCAGTCCTGCCACAGTTTGTCTCTGCCACTGACCCACAAGTCTTTGGTATTGGCTTATGGCTCCTGAGACTTGCAATTGGGCCCCTCTTCCAGGCTGTGCACCCCGGGTCCTCTGTTGAGGGATGACTGTGCTATGTCACAGGTGAGTGCCGTCCCCCCAGGGCAGTCCTGGGCTGCTGGGCTGTGTTGGGAGGCTCCCAGTCTGCTCAAATGATGGCTGAATGGGGCTCTGTTAATTCACACTGCTCCCCCTTCCCAGCTCTGGGACATTCAGCTGAGGTTGCAGGGAAGGCTAATGTCCACGCCCAGTTTTGTGGTGTGTGCCTGTTATTTGAAGCACTTCCGTCACACTGGGTTGTCTGGGGCAGCTCTGGGCTATGGGGCTGGCGATGGGCAGGAGTGTTTCCTGTCCACCAGGATGGTGGCTGTGAGCGGACACCCCCCTTTTCTTGGGAAGTTGTGTTGTTTAGTGAATTTTCTCAGCCACTGGATTATTGCCTTTTGTCTCAGAGCTCTCTTAGTTCTGCTCTTGATTTGACGTGCCCAAATTTCAATTCTTTGAAGCTTTCTGTATTGAGCTTCTTAGAGTAATTGTTTTAGAAAAAGCAAAAAGGATTTAAAAAAAAAAAAAAAAAAAAAAAAAAAAACGGCCCTCCTCAGAGATCTAATGGGTTATTGAAATGCTAATAGACAAAGCAACCAGGGCCATTAAGGAAAGGTGCACAGGGCAGAGAGATCAGCCTTGCTTCGGGATTTGCATATGCGCCTCAAGGCCTGATCTCCGCCCTTCCCCTTTCTGTGTTCACCAGAACTCCAAAAATCCTCTGCTTTTATTTTGGAGTTTTTCGTGTTGTTCTTTTTCTATGCCTGTCTCCTCTCTGCTGGGCTGGCTGCTCTCAGAGTCTCTGGTGTCTGGTCTCAGTCTATCTATGGTTGGAGTTTGAATCAGTAGAATGAGTTTCCCATAAGAGCAGCCACTGCAATTCTCCCTTCTCCTTCCTGGAGCTGACAGCCCCTCCTCCCCTGGGACTGAGCCTGGCAGGGAGGGGCGCGGGTCTCCTGGCCGCAAAAACTTACAGATTTCGCTGATCTCAGCAGTTCCACATTTTCATGAGTGTTGTATGAAGTATGCCCAAAGACAGATTGCTCTGTGGTGTCCAGTCCACGCAGTTCCTGGCTTTTTACCTACTTTCCTGGAGGAGTAACTAAAACATACAGCTCACCAGTCTGCCATCTTGCCCCGCCCTCTGCTTCATATATTTTTGAGTCCTATTATTAGGTGTAAATATGTTTACAATTATTATATCTTCTTGTTGAATCAACTATTTTATCACTATATGGTGTCCTTCTTTGATTTAAAGTCCATTTTGTCTGATATTAGTATAGCCATCTCCTCTCTCTTTTGATTATGATTTGGAGTATTTTTTCCCGTCTTTTCACTTTCAACCTGTCTATGTCCTTGTGTCTAATATGAATCTCTTGTAAACTGCATATAGTTGAGTCATTCTTCTTTATCCATTCTGCCAATCCCTGCTTTTTGATTAGAGAGTTTAATTCATTTAAATTTAAGGTAACTACTGATAGGGCAAGAATTACTTCTGCTCAAACATTTTGTTGAACATTTTTTATAATTTGTGTTTTATACTTTCTTTTGCCCCTCTTTTCCTCCATTACTGCCTTCCTTTTTGTTTATATGATCTTTTTATACCGAGCAATTTGAATCACTTCTCATTATCTTTAGTGTAAATTTTTTTAGATATTTTCTTTATGATTACCATGGCATAATTCAGCATCCTCAATCTATTACAACTTACTTTATACTGATATAAATTTAACCTCAATAGCTGTGCTGGTTTGAATGTATTATGTCCCCCAGAAAAGGCCATATTCTTTGATGCAATCTTGTGGGGCAGACGTATTAGTGGGGATTAAGTTGGAACATTTGGATTAGGTTGTTTGCATGGAAATGTGCCCCACCCAACTGTAGGTGACAACTCTGATGAGATAATTTCCATGGAGGCATGGCACTACCCATTCAGGGTGGGCCTTGATCAGTGGAGCCATATAAATGGGCTGACAAACAGAAGGAACTCAGTGCAGCTGAGAGTGACATTTTGAAGAGGAGCTACAGCTAAGAGGGACGCTTTGAAGAAAGCACAGGAGCTACAGATGAGAGACAGTTTGAAGACGGCTGTTGAAAGCAGACTTTTGCTCCGGAGAAGCTAAGAGAGGAGAAATACCCCAAGTGCAACTAAGAGTTACATTTTTGAGGAACTGCAGCCTAGAGAGGAACAGCCTGGGAGAAAGCCATTTTGAAACCAGGACTTTGGAGCAGATGCCAGCCATGTGCCTTCCCAGCTAACAGAGGTTTTCTGGACAGCATTGGTCATCCTCCAGTGAAGGTACCTGATTGCTGATGTGTTACCTTGGACACTTCATGGCCTTGAGACTGTAACTGTGTAACCAAATAAACCTTATAAAAGCCAATCCATCTCTGGTGTTTTGCATTCTCGCAGCGTTAGCAAACTAGAACAATAGCCTACACATATTCTTTTCCTATATCTCACCATCTTCCCCTTTATGTTCTTCTTGTCTCAGATTGCATCTTTATAAATTTTGTGCCCAGTAACAAGTGTTTTGGCTTATTTTATATGCATCTGAATTTTAAACTGGTAGGAAGTAAAGACAACATTACAAATGAAAAATGCGATAATACTGGTCTTTATATTTACTGATATAGTTACCTATATGGGAGGCCTTTATTTCTTCATATGAATTTGAGTTACTGTCTAGTGTCCTTTCTTTTCAAAATGAGGGATGCCCTTTTGCATTTCTTGTAAGGCACGTCTAGTGGTATTCAACTCACTCAGCTTCTGTTTATCTTTAAATATGTTAATGTCTCCCTAATTTTTGAAGAACAGCTTTGTTGGATATATTTTTCTTGGATAATATATTTTTTTCTTTCAGCATTTTAAATATGTCATCTTACTGCTTTCTGCCGCCACGGTTTCTTTTGAGAAATCAGATGTTAGTCTTATTGAGGATCCCTTGTATGTGATACATTGTTTCTCTGTTGCTGTTTTCCAGATTTTATCTTTGTCCTTGGAACTTGAAAGTTGATTATGTTTCTTATTTGATTATAATATTTCTTGTTGCAGGCCTTTTTGGATTCATCCTTCTTGACATTCATCGAGCTTCTTGGATTTGTATATTAATATCTCTCATTAGATTTGGGAAGTTCTCAGCCATTCTTTCTTTGAATGTTTTTTCCGCTCATTCATCTCTCTTTTCTCCTTCTGGGACTTCTGTGGTGCATATTTTGCTATGCTTGATGGTGTTTAAAATTTTCCTCAGGCTCTATTTACTTTTTTTATTTTTTGTTCTTTCTGCTTCTCAGAATGGACAATTTCAATTGCCTTATCTTCAGGTTCGCTGATCCTTTATTCTGCCTTTCCTAATCTGCTGATGAAACCCTCTATTGATTTTTTTCTTTCAGTTATTGTACTGTACAGCTCCAGAATTTCCATTTGGTTTTTCTTTATCATTTCTATCTCAATATTGAAATTGTCATTGCCCATATATTTTTTCCTGATTTCCTTTAGTTCTTTGTACATGTTTCCCTTTAGTTCATTGATCTTATTTAAGAGAGTTGATTTAAGATCTTTGATTAAAAATTCCAGACACTGAGTTTTCTCTGGAATAGTTTCTGTCAAATTCCCCCCCCCCCCATGATTGGGTTGTACTCCCCTATCTCCTTGTATTTTCATAGAGAACTGGAAATTCTGAGTATTATGTTGTGGTAACTCTGGAAATCTAGCTCTCCTACTGCTTAGCCCACCAGACCAAGAACAAGAAAAAAAGGAAAGAAAGAAAAAAGGAAAACAAGGAAGGAAAGAAAGGAAGAGAGCAAGAAATAATAATAAAAAAAATACTAAAAAACAGTAAAAACACCCTCAAAGAAAAAGAAAAGCTGTACTGCCTCTTCAAATTTCTTGGTAGATGCTTGTGGGAAGCTGGAAGTTGCTGCTGCCCAGCTGACCTGGGGCCAGCTTCTGCACTGAGGGATCCATAAGACCAAGAAACACCTACCCCTAAAACAAAGAAAAGAAGTGTAAAAAAGAATTCACTGTCTCTTTATATCCTGGTGGAGGCTGATGTGAGGTCAGAAGTCACTGTTGCCCAGAGGACCAAAACCAAGGCTAGCATTCACACTGGTCCTTCAGGAATCAGCAACTGAGAGATGTCCAGACACAAAAGAAAGAAAATCAGTGGGAAAAAAGGTGCATTGGCTATTTATGTCCCAGTGGATGCTGGTTGGATGCCAGAAGTTGCTTCTGCCTAGAGGTCTGAAACCAAGGTGAGTGTCTGTGCTGTGCCCTCACAGATCTGCTAGAACAAGAATATCTACAAGAAGGAGAAGGAGGAGGAGGAGGAGGAGGAGAAGAAGAAGAAGAACAACAACCACCACCACCACCATCAGTGAAGGTACACTGGCTCTTTATGTCCTGGTGGATGCTGTTGGGAGGCCAAAAGCCACTGCTGCCCAAAGGGCTGTCCTAGTGCCCCAAAGGTCCCCCAGACTGACCTTAACCTTCAACCCCAAATTTTGGTGGATAAAATTTTCCCTGTTTGGCCTTGCCCCAGCTGTCCATTACCAGGCCTCATGTCTGCAGCTGCCATTTTCACAGTGGGCCGAAGCACTAGGGCTGGTTGGTGTTTTCTCTTATAAAAAGTGAGCTCTTGGCATCCTCTCCCTTTCTCTGGCATTCCGGTGGATTTTAAATGTCCATTCTGGTTCTAGGGTTACCACATAGCCAATTCCAATCACTTTTTTGGCTCATGCATTTTTCAGGTGGAGGGAGCGATCTGTAAAATTTCTCACTCTGCCATTTTGCCTACCTCCCCAATAGGAACACAATGTTCAAAGTTTATTGTCTAATTATTTGCCTCTCATGGATGAAGCTGGTTAGGCACTGCTAATATGTGCCACTGTGACTGTTTATTTTTTTTTTGTTGTTTCAGTGGTAGACCAACACACTTTTGAATGTGCACGTTTTTGCTTTTTTCCTTCTTCTCTGCTAATACAGTCAATAGAAATCAAATCAAATCTTTCAGGTGACTAAATATGTCTACTCTTTATACATTGTATGATAATACTAAGTTTCTCAAAATTAAATCTGAATTTGAAATATGGAAAACAATATGTTTAAGGATACTGCATGAATCAGTGTTAAATAATCATTTGTAGGCTAGGCAGGTTAAAATTGTATTTTGGCCAATCACAGAAGCAAGTAATGAACATTGGAAGTAACAATCGGAAAGAAGAAAAAGGGAGGAGAGGAGTTAAAAATAACTATTGATGTTAAAGTGTTTCTTCTTAGATCCTATTTGATGAGGGCCCATTAACACTGAGTGGCTTGAGTAGCCTGAATACCAAAGAGTGTCCTTTTTACTAAAAATTTGTAAAGCTAGATTATCCCTTTTTCCAGATGAAATACCTACTACAAAGATTTTGATTTTAATTTTGGATGAGAAGTTTTAAATTGCCCAAATTTAATTTTTATTTATTTATTAGTTTTATGTTTCTAGCTAGCTAGCCCATATTAAATTCAAATATCATTTAGATGACACTTTTAGCTTGCATAGTTGTTCCAGTTTCCTGTATAGAGTCCCTGTTAGAACTTATTTTTCATGCACTTGTCTTCTCATTGTGAGATATGTCTTTAACATTAGATGAGGGAAAAATAACCTGAAAGATTTCCTTCCAACATGAACCTTTCTGAGGACCTATTATCCTTTGCAAATGATTTCAAAGAAGTTAAAGCATAAGATTATCATGGACATAGGGCATTGGAAAGTTGGGGAAAAATTCACGTGGGTGTTTGTACTGTCGTTGTCTAAAATGTATCTATGGGTGTTCTAGTTTGTTAATGTTGCTGGAATGCAAAACACCAGAGGTGGATTGGCATTTATAAAAAGGGGTATATTTGGTTACACAATTACAGTCTTAAGGCCATAAAATGTCCAAGGTAACAGATCGGCAATCGGGTACCTTCACTGGAGGATGGCCAATGGTGTCTGGAAAACCTCTGTTAGCTGGGAAGGCATGTGGCTGGTGTCTGCTCCAAAGTTCTGGTTTCAAAATGGCTTTCTCCCAGGACATTTCTCTCTAGGCTGCAGTTCCTCAAAAATGTCACTCTTAGTTTCACTTGGGGTATTTGTCCTCTCTCAGTTTCTCCGGAGCAAAAGTCTGCTTTCAACGGCTGTCTCTCATCTGCAGCTCCTGTGCTTTCCTCAAGTGTCCCTCTTGGCTATAGCTCCTCTTCAAAACATCACTCACAGCTGCACTGAGTTCCTTCTCTTTGAGTCAGCTCATTTATATGGCTCCACTGATCAAGGCCCACCCTGAATGGGTGGGGCCATGCCTCCATGGGAGTATCTCTTCAGAGTCATCACCCACAGCTGGGTGGGGCACATTCCAAGCAAATCTAATCAGCACCAAAACATCTGCCCCACAAGACTACATCAAAGATAATGGCGTTTGGGGGACACAATACATTCAAACTGGCACAATGGGCTTGAGATCATTATTGAAAAAAGAATGGAAATATATCAATCAAGAAAAAAATATTTATGAACAGCACCAATAAAGCAACTTTTGCTCTGTACTAGAGATCAAATTACTGTTAAGAAAAAATTGAAATAGATGAAAAGTTACATCATTTACAATTAACTTGAAATCTATTTCAAATCTAGAGTATGTCCATTTATAGGACGTTTTCTGTGTTTTAAGTCAAATCAGATGCCAGTTTTTCAGACTTTTGAAATTAAGGATTTGCTTTAGAGAAAACAACTTGAATGTCATTGTGAAGGTAGAAAACAAATGATCGTATAGCTCTACAGACATGCAACCTGGTTTTGGTAGTATATATTAATCATGTAGTAGTAAATTTACCTCAAGCATGGCAGATAAGGGGCTTACAATGTTATGGATTATAGAACATAAACAAGAATGAAGTTTTTATTCCCACTGTCCTGAATATAATGTAATAAATGCTCTCATAAGATAAGAGAATCTTGCCATGCTTTAGCTAAATATATGAAATCACTTACAATATGGAAAAATCCAAGTTTGCAAGTCTGGCAGGCCATGGATTCTTTTCCTGAACCTCTGGGATCAGCTACTGGGTTTAGGGTTGCTGCCTGGAATTTTATTTAAAACAAAACAGAACAGAAAAATCCTGGCATTATATAGGTTGTGATCTTTGAGGAAAGTGACTCTTCTAATCTTGCCAATGCTATTTTAAGTTCTGGCAGAATTTTGAATCCTAGGTAGGTTGGAGAAACACTTCTTTCAGATTTGTCATGAATCTAGTGGTTGCCATTTAAATGTGCTGGAAAGGAAGCTCTGCCCAGGTATGGGTAAGTATGGAAGCAGAGTTTGTCTGGAAACTTGGCATAGTACTAAATGAGCACTGTCAGAACAGTGGTTCCCAAATATTGACCAATGGATTCAGGCTGATCTGTGATAACATTTTCACTGGACTACAGAGAAATGAGAATAGTCAAGAAAAAAAATTTTTTTTTTTTGTTAATCCTATTCTTTAAAAAAATTATCCTTTTCTGAGAGATTCTGTACTTCCTACTTTTTGGTGTATAAATGTCCTTTCTTTTATGATTTAAAGAAGTGATAGTAGTGCATGAGGTTTTATTCCTCCCATTTAATGCCTTTACTAGGCAAAATTTAAAAACTGATGACAATTTTGCTTTGCTTTTTAACATTTTTGGGGATGTTTTACTGGTTTACAAAATCCTAAGATCTGAGAAGCCCAGAATGAAGAGAATGGTAGTCTTCTATAAAATAGATTATTAGTTTATTCTTTTTCTTCCTTTGATTTTACTGTGATATTGTGATTATTAAAATTGGTAACTCTGCCCTGATTTTATCTAAGATTAGAAACCAGATACAGGAGAAGTTTTAAAGCTATTTAAAATTACCCAAAGCTTAAGATTTTTTTGTAAAATTTGGCCAATATTGTTATGGCCTAAATATTGTTAACAGAGGGCCTCTGTCAGAATCTGGAAGTGTCTTATAAACAAATATTACATTTTATACTGGCACAGTTTGTTTGTTTGTACATTATTTATGCTTAACTCTGACAAGTGACAGAAACAAAGTGGATTCTGCACCTTTAGAAAACATGTTGCCCAGTTAACAAGAACATTTTTGGTAATTTATATGCCAAAGCTAATCTGGGTTTCTATACCTTTTAAGTGTATCTCTGTATCTCTGAAGACTAGGTCCTACCTTAATTTCGGTAGCTGAAGCACTCATAGTACAATTCTAGCTTCTTAAGTTATGTGAGTGTATTTGAGAGCATGACCTGTATGACTTATTAAATGGACTTAAAAATAGAAATATGGATAAAATTATTGAATATTAACATGAAAGAGACTTTAGGTTTCAGCATTTTACAAACTCTATTGTATTGCAAATTGCTAAAATATCTAAATTCTGTATAATAGACCCTGGATATGGGATAGAGGAGAAAAAAAGGGGGATGTAGGTAGGAGGGAAGAAAGTTAAATAAAAAGTTTGCATCATTTTTCTGTCCCAAATTCCATTTGCTTAAAGATCGTTAGTACCACAATCTTGCCGTTTGACTAGGAAGCTCATTTTTATTATTAACCATTAAATATTCTTCTGTATTTCAATAATTATTTTATTCAATCATAGATGATAGTTAAAAACTAAATATCCACTTTTATTTCTAAAGGACTTGAAGCTATATTATCTGTTATTATAAAAAAATTCTTGACAATGACTATTAAATTGTTTAGAATAGTTTCCCTATTACTAGAGATGATAGTGATGCAAATAATAATCGTTGTCTATTATTACATACAATCACGACTGCTCATTAGTATCAGTGGGGGAGTTTTAAACCATGCTGATGCCTGGGCCCACCCCAGAGATTCTAATTTAATTGATCAGGGTTGGGGCCCGGATCCAAGCATTTTTTAAAGCTCCTAGGTGATTCTAACAGCTCTGGAGGAATATATGTTCTGTCCTAAGGCTGATGCCTCTCTAGCAGTGACTACACAAAGAAAGCGTTTTCTCACATGTTGTTTGTCTTTAGAAAATTTAGTAACAAAGATTAAATTTAAGGTCTGTTTGTTCCTAAAGGATGGGTTCTAGGGAGATAAAAATTAAAAAGAAGACATTTGGAAGTAATCTTGGTACTTTGTTTCTCCCACATACTTATAATTTTTTCTCCACATTATCATCCCTTTATTTACTTCCTTCCATCTCTTCTAGAACTGATTACCAACTCCTAACACTGTTAATAGTCATCCAGGAACAAGCTTATGTGTTTACCATTCTGAGTGGGCTTCAGCATCCTTGCATATGTTCAATTTTTAAAAACTTGTTGAAATTTAATAACAAGATTGGGAGACCTAGGAATGAGTGCTGGGGGAGAGTGTGCAAGTGGTGAAGGATCTTTCCCCAAGGGATTGAAGAGATTTTTAGGATCAGATTGTGTGTGTCTGTTTATGTGTGTGTATACTTAAATGTATAGTACATATATGTACTATAAATGCCATGTTGTGTGACTGGGATGTCAGACAGCACGGTGTGATAATGAGTCTTTTTTCTTTCATTACACTATATGCATCTCAAGATCAGGGATCTCAATTTATTAGTTTGTATCCTTATCCTTGCAAAGTGGCTACATATTGGTGCTCAATAACTGTTGGAGAAATGAATGAATGTTAAAAAGAAGGAAGGAGAAAAGGAAGAAAGGTGAATTTAAGAAAGTGTTCTACATTGACAGGTCAGAGAATAAATAGTTCAGATGTGTTCTGCTGTGGTTGTAACCATCCTCTGTACAGATCCTGTGTGGCTGAGGTATAGGGTGTGCTTGGCAGGGTCAGGAGAGTGAGGCAGGAGGCCAGGCATCAAGACGGGCCTTTGCAGTTGCATATGTGGAGACTGACTCTGGAAGGCCCAAGACCTGGGGTCCCTCATGTCTTGAAATGAGCCTCACTGATCCACATGGGAAACGAAGGGGGTGGGTAGTGGGATATAGGATAGAAATCTAGATCTGAAATAGTTTCAATTGTTGTGGAAACAGGTTTTCAGCGTCCCTCACTCCCCACTGACTGATGAAATGAAATTTCTGTATTTCTGGATGGCTTCACCCTTGCTTAGAAGGTACAAAAGAAAGTATAGATTCTCTAGAAGAACAAGGCTTTGTCTCAACAGTGGTCTAGGAAATGGTGAGATTTCAAGGAATCCTCAGATTCCTACATCTAGGAGTTCACAAACTTTCCAGAGCCACATTGCAGGAGAGAAAAGGAAAATGAAAAGCACCATGCTTTTACACATTTATCTCTTGGTCATCTGTCTTTACTTGTTTTACTTTTTCTTTTTCTCCTCATTCTCTTACTGATCCTTATATGTTAAAATTCCTTAACTGGATAGGTTGTATTTCTTAATAACAAAGAAACAAAGGCTGGAAGCAGAGTTTTAAAGTTATGCATAAACTTATTTCTTTGTCACAATTTTATACATTCTTATGTTCTTTTATTTGACTCATGTTTTTCTTTTAAAACACTTCAGTATATGTATGTGTGTGTATGTATACAGGCAATAGTCAAATATTCTTTCTGAAAAATGCATCATGTTTTTCTTCCAGGAAAGTCATCAACATGTTGTATTATTATTGTTATTATTGTTATTAATGTTAAGAAATGTTTCCTCTCTACAATTAAATATTAAAAGTCACCTGTGCTGGTTACCCCCGTGCCTGCTCTTCCAGGCACTCCCTCCAATGGAGGGGGAGGCTGAGCCCAAGGGCTGCTCTCTGCCTTCTGGTTGGTCTTTGCCCAAGACTGACCCCAGAGCTAGAGCAGAGGGTGGGAGGAAAGGGTATTGGGCATTTATCCCCCCACAGCTCCTGTCAAGTGTGTCCCCTGCACACAGCTACTCTCTGGGTTCCAGTAACCACTCCCTCCTCCTTTTCAGGCCTCAAGATGTCGTAAGTGTGTGATGGCTACTGCTATTTGCCCTGGTGCATCCCATCCCTGGGTGATTTAGTAGAGGGACTATTTACAAAGATATAAACTAGGGTTAACTTCTCACCCCTTCCATTCTTGAAAGCAAACATAGATAAATTGTTTCTGCTTTGCTGTGTATGCTCCAAAATTATAAAGGTATCTGTAATTCAGATAAAAAGAGAAAATTCTTTTAATTTTATCAAATCACTGTAAATAGTTTCTTACTATTTATTAAACACTAACTCAAGTAAACACTAACTCAAGTAGTGATTTTGATATGTTTTCTTCTCAAATTCTTTTCTTCTGGTTGTTATTTTGAATAAGTTTGCATGACTGCATATCACTCTGGTAAATACTAAATTGTTCCCATTTCATCTGTCAATCTTTCTAAAAGCACTTCATAAAAACAGCTAACTTCTAATTCAAAAATATCTCTCTCATGGAAATCAAATCCTTTATTAATATCTTGTATCTTCATTTAAGTTGAAAACATTAAAATTATCTGTAGGGGAAGCATGGGAATAGGTGCTACCTTTTAATCTATTGTGAGAAATATGTAAGGTCAACAGATGAAAAAAAGTAGGGAATATTTTATAAACCTCCAATCATCATATAAGTGACACATTTGAGTCAATAAATTTAAGAGGTTACCAGTCCACTGATGAAACCATTTGAAGAAAATGTGCTGTTTGATGTAACAGAAGCAAAAGCTGAATAAATGTGTCATCTGTTTTTCATTTTAATTTGTTATTTCAGAAGTATTTACTATGTATTAAAAAAATCTTTTTACTCTTTCAAATCTTTTTGACAACCTGGAAAAATTCAGAACAGTTTAACATCAATCTATGGAAAGCACATTCTCAGCTGGGTTATCTTGTTCATATGTGGTGATATTAACAATACATATGAACCTTTTAACTTGTGCAGGAAAATTGTCATTTTACTATTTAAGTAGCTACTGATTTTAAAACAAAACCTACTAAAACTATAAAGGATAAAGACTTTCAGTTCAGAACAATAATTAATTAAGGGTTTTTAAAATTCTACATTATAAATCTGAAAAGTATTTCTGAATTGGGGTCAAAATATTTGGAAGCTTGTTACCTTTAAAAAACAAAAACATTTTGAAAGGATAATCTTCTCCACTTTAAGAAAGTGGTGTTTTTCATACTGTTGGCCATGAGAATATGTTGCTAGATTAAATGATTCTTCTAATTTAATCCTCCTTCCAACCCTCACTCCTCCCTTGCAATTAACACTCAATTACTGCTTTTTCTTTTCTCATTTTTTTCTCTCTCTTGCCTACAGAGTTGCTTTTAAAAAAATCTCTTTCTTTTCTCCCCAGATGCTCTTTTTTTCCTCTGCACTCTGTCCCCTGCCCTCTCACCCAGGCTACTCCCTTGCACCCGGGATCCATCTTGCCCTTCTCTCTTGACAATGCTAATTTCCTCTTCTCAGTTAGGCTGAGAAATCATGTGCTCTGCTATAAACAGGCCTCTTGTATTGCCTCTGGGTATCCAAAATGCATAGCGAAACCTCTCTAAATGCCACTGCTCCTTACTCACCAATTCCTAGCCAGCAGCAGGGAGAGAGTAAAATATCAATGTCTTACTTTAAAGCCATTCTCTCCCACTGGTTTTCATTAAGGGGACAGGAGAATAAAACAGAATGTCCTCCAGTTTACTGAATTATTTTCTAGGAGTGAGTGTTTTTACCCAGACGTGTTCAGGCAGTAGAGTAGGAAAGTGGCAAGGGAAAGCGACAGGGGTGTTGAAAGTCCCTAAATGGGATCCTGTAATTTCTAGAAAAGAAATAGTTCTGCAAACAGGAGACATGATTACATAGGCTTAATTAACAGTTCAAAGTATTAGGGAGGACTTATCATGGTTGGATGCATGTTTCTCGTCTTTAATGAGTAAATGACCCATTCGAGTATGTGAGCGCATATCAGAAGCACATGGCCACGAAGAAGCTCGGTGTTGGAATATCTGATCAAAGTTTTTCAAAACTGACTCCAAGTATTTGATGAAGAAGATTAACATGGAGACAATTTACCAAATAAATACAGCATAAAGAACCAGGAGATGTTCTGAGGGACTTCAAGGCTCCAGCTTGCCCACATAAAGAATATCATTATACAGAAAGAAACAAAGACCAGAATAAATGTCTAGTGTGCAGAGTCCGTAGAGTAACTTGAACTGCCAATTGATGATTTTTTGTTCTCTTTTAAATATATGCACCAGAAGATGCTTTCTGTTTTTAAAAGCAAACAAAGCAATGCTTCTGACCTGGGTTCTAAACTGTAAAAACTCTCTTAAGTGTTCTAAAAGATTTCTGGACCAGAATTGGTTAATTAGTGCTTTGTGTTGCAGTGTGTTACATATGACCTAACCAGAGATAAAAAGGTTGAAAGGTCTCTTGTAACCCTGCAATGCCATTTGTAACACAAAAATAACCCCCCTTTCATTACTGGCATGCCACTGTAGCACACAGGTTATTTTTTCCCTTCACTGCAATAAGGGCCGCTTTCGCATCAGAAGAATTCTTGGCAAATTAATGCGCTACCTCTTGGGCTAATTAAATTAGAAAGGATCAAAATACAGAGCGGCTTTTGTGGTGGACACAATGTCCTGCTTCATGCATCTTGCTCGGAAGGAATTTCTGCCATTTAGCCCCCTTTTGCCTCTAGCAGTGTTCTGGACCTCTCTAACACAGTCAAGTTCCTAATTTGCCTCAATGAGAGAGAATTATTAACTGATAATAAGAAAAGGAGCATTCACAGCTCTAGGCGGGCTGTGTGGAAAAGGGTGATCTACCCCAGCACTGAAGCATATCAATTTTTATTAATTCCTGCCTAAAACAATGCATTCAGGAGTAAAATTGCTGTGCAGATGACAAAAACAATTACCTCTTTGATTCGTTCATTCTAAAAACGTGAACTACTTTAACTCAAATATAACCAGATTAAACAACTGATGCAGTTGCTCACCTCTCTTTAAATCCAGTTTGTATTGCAGCAAGTGTGTTTTATGTTGTGAAGTTGCCATCGCCACTTATACTAATTGTTCCTATTGATATGGCTGAGTGCACAAGTGATTTTGACAATAATTAACATTGTTCTGTGTACTGTGATCCTTTGTTTGGAAGATGACACTGATGATGGTGTTGCTATCTTTATGGGCATTAATCCCAGAAAGAGGAATGTAGTCTTCTGCAATCAATCCTTACAGAGCTCTGCACTTCTGAAGACTTTCTGTGATTTGATGCTGTTTATGGAGTCTGTTGTTTGCAAGTCTGTCTCTTTGCCTCTTGCATATCATGGTAGCTTGATCAACACACGATAACCTCTATGTTGCCTTACTGCAATATCACTAATGGTCTATTGCTTCCCAGATATTATTTCGCAATGACTGGACATTCTTCAGTTGATGTTTACAGAGTTGCTTCTGCTAGTCTTTTTGGGGGGTAACTTTATTTTAGTGAACTCTGATGTCTTCCAGACTCTATATGTCCAAAGTTGACAGAATTTGGACTCATCTATATGTGTGACAAAGTTAAGTTGAGTGCATTTCTTTGTATATGAATGATCACTTTAAATGTGTTTGTAAAAAATGTATTAAAAAGTGTTTCCAATTGTGTCAAATTTATTCTTATGGAAACCACTGGGTTGGTCATAATTTTTATTGGTAAAAATTTTGTCAAAACAAAAAATAGCCTCATTATGCTGTTGTTTTGCATGGGTGTATTCGTTTTTGAGCCTCTTCTGAGATCATAGAAATTAGTGATTGCTTTCAGATATTGCCTCTGGTAGGATCTTTGGCTTTTTATGAGATTAATATAGTATACACAAATGTGTGGACTTCATCTGCTTCTAGACTTCCATGGTGAAGTACTGTCTGCACAATTCTGAAAGCCAGAGCACATTCTAATGTCATTTTCAAAATTTCCTAGTTGAATCCCAAATAAAATGGGCAATCAATTTGTTCTAATTGAGTATGCCACCCTGCTTCTTTGTATCATACTTTGGGTGTTAAGGAATTGTTCTAAAGTGGTATTATCTACTTTGATATGATTGGTCATTTAATCATGTCACAGTAATCTTAGAAACTTGAACTTCATTTTTTCTGTCTAATCTGTGTCTCTTCTTTCAATCCTTATCTCAAGCACAGCCTACAGAAAGTCTTCTTGGATTATTCCATATTACATGCATTAACGTCTTCCCTTCATTCCCTCTAGAATTTAATTCATGGAGCACACATTTTGGTGATTGTTATGAACTAAAAAATCTTGGTTGGTTCTCTGCAATTTTTTTCATGTGTGATCTTTGAGTTACTTGAGAGTGGGTATCATGTAGTATATTTTTGTTTCTTGCCCACAGTGTCCAGTTTAGCATACTGTAGATACTTATTCAATCCTTTTTGCTCTGTCAGTGGGTTTCTTTAATGTGTACCAGGGATTAGTTTTACGGGTAATGTTAAATGTTTCTGTAAAATAAAAGAATAAGATATACAGAGGACTCTAATCTTATGTATCTTATGTAGCTGGGGATTAGTTTCTAAAATTAGAAAACAAAGAGAAAACTGTATTAGACAAAATTACTTAGGAATCCTTCCTTAGGAAGCTGCCACATCGACAACCATGAATTCCATTTTCTTAATAAGTCTAAAACAACAACGTTTTCCTTCAGTCTTGGAAAAGATAATCATGTCTTGCTTGAGCACAAAATGAAGATGTTGTCTTGTTTTAAGAGTCTGTGTTGTAGAAAAGAAGGGTGCCTTTAAACACCAGCATCACCCTCAGTGCTGGAAGCTGTTTAATATATTATAGGCACATGGAACTGGGATTGGCTGAAGGAAGAGTAGCTTGTGTCTTTTATTTCGTGCTCATTCTGTAGAAGTAGCTGGCAGAGCTGCCTTGCTACATAAATAGATCTTTCCCCATTTATTTATTTATCTTTTTGGCCAAGTATGTATAGTTGTGATCACATAACATAAATGTACATTATGATGTGGTTCCACTTAGCAATTTCTCTCTTTCCATTAAAATGCTCTCTTCTTCATTTTGGAGAGAATGTGTTCATGGCATGGACTTAGCTTGGAAACAGAACCTGAGGCCCGTCTTTTAACATGGCATTCTTTTGTTTTCATTATGCCTAGTTTCGTGTGCTGGTCAAACTACATTCTGATATGTAATCCTTCGTATGGACAGTATGTTGTTCCTTTAAATTCCAATCTTGTCAAGGAAAGTGTGGTGCAGGGAGAGGAACATTAATCAGATCAGAAAAAAAAAATTATTGTGCATTCTCAAGGATTACTGTTGAATTTCCTCATTGTTCTGCAAGATTGAAAAAACAAAACAAAAAAACTGAGAGAGCCAGGTATGTCCTCAACCCCCTTGTTACTTGCTGAATTTTCCATTTTTGCTGTTACTATTTGTCTTAACTCACTTAGGGTGGGAGGGGTCATACGCACTTCCTAGGAAGTCCCTTATCTTCAGAGAATAAACTTTCAGGTGTTAGATTTGTAGGATTTATGGCACTCATTTCCTTGAAGATTCTTTGTAATAATTTAGAGTTGGCTAAAATATAAAATGACATTGGACATTATAAATAGATTTTCTCAGGCCAAATTATTCTGTACTTTTCTTTTAAATAAAGGGATTTTAAAAATCATAACATTTTTAAATGGTGGAGATTTGTCTAAAACCTCTCATGTTCACATAGTGATTGAATGGGAAGCGCACACTCTTTTACACATATATACTTGTAACTACGGAGTGCATTTTCATAAACTTTAATGTTAGAAAGGTGGACCATATGAAAGATGTCACTTCTTTTCTAAATGACAGCTCTAACACCTTAAAGTAGTTCTACAATCTATTCTTGATCTTCACTACTTTTAAGCCCTTATTTTCCCTGAACTTAAATATATCGGACCCAGAGCAACAGAACATGCCTAAGTACTTTCCTTCTGGTATATGAGAGTGTGTGCTTGAAAATATCATCTGCATGTGCTTTATTTTTATTTCAACCATACGTGCTTTTATAAGTATTTGAAAAGAAAATGTTTTAAAGATTTGAAATAGAAAGAAGGGAGTATATATGAGTTACAGCAGCCTCAGGGTAACAGTATCTCACACAGTAATGATTCATAGGAAGTTTATGTGTCTATTTATACTGTCATTTATCTGAGGGAGGGGTGACTAGAGAAAAAAAGCAGTATAGAGCATATTAACTAAATACCAGTGGTTTCTAGAAAAAAAAACACAACGAACATTATCCTTATTTAATTAAGAGCAATAGTTATATAATTATTCACATTAATTCAGTTTCTTAACAACAATCTTACACTTATTGGCACTTCCTCTTTTTTCTCTTTGTTCTAAAAAAGGGGAGGACTGGTCTTTATTATTTGAAAGGGAAAAGGGAAAGGTTTATTTTCTGATGAAACCTGTACAAAAGCATCCACATTTGAAGTGGCTCTGGGGGGGTCACATGGTACCTGATTATTAAATGTGATCCTGGATGTTTCTGTAATTAACAGAAGCACTCAAATAGGTAAGAGCAACTTTAAAGAAGCCAGAAAATTGGGACTCATGTCTTTCTTATAAATTCAGGATTCTGTTCATTGGAATCCAGTTTCTGACTAGGAGGAATGAGAACTGCATCTAAGTGAGCTGTGTGTAAGAATATGAAACTACAGTTATGTGGAAAACTTTGTTAGTGAAGCCAGAGCTATCATAGATGAGAGAAGGAGGTCTGAATGGATGAAATGCCATTATTTAAGCATGCCAATAAGATATTTTTACACAGATTACTTGTTCATATAATTTAACCAAAAATTAGCTTTCTAAGAGATGTTATAGAAAATAAAATCCTTGTCTTTATTTTTACATGTCCTAATAGAGTCCAGAAAATAGTTTCACCAGCAAGCACATAGATTCATTTTTGTTTTCTTCCTAAACCTGAAAGAAAGGTCAGGTGAGTCTGTACAATTTTTCAGAGGTCCCCTCTTTTGTGAATGTGAAATATCTAAAGGAGTAAAGGAGTTTGAAGTGGGGGAAATTAATTGAAAAACTATTAGTTCTTATAATGCAGGGGCAAGAATAAATTAAAGCAGATGCACATTTGAAAGTACCCTTTCTACTTTACCCACACGTCTATTTCTCTGCCTCTTGCAATTAAATAGAAAAGGAGGAGAAAACTATTTCCAGGTGTCTTCACTCTGGCTCTCAGTTTGAGAAATATCGATATGTGACTTTACTACTAACAGGGGACAGAGAAAGAGAATCTCATCTCTTCTGAGCCTCTGTTTCAAATATAGTTACAAAATGGTGTAAAATAGTGCTATTGAGATCCAGATTTGCGACTACAAAAATTGGGTATTTCTTTCTTTCTCCCTTTGCTTGAAAATCAAGTCCACCCTGTCTGGACCACATAAATAGAACAATTTTCCTCTGTGAACTGCTTGATGAGGCTGTGGCCAGATTCATATAAATGTCATAAAAACAGAGTACAGAATGGATTATTTTATGATTAAGATCTGTATGGATCTTTGTATGAATGCAACGTGCTTTGGCAGGGTTGTGCTGCATGCACACTAGTTTTAGTGTGTGTGGTGGAAAAAATGGCCTGCCACACTGCCACTTTAATGTCTTTCTGAAAAGGAACAAAAAATCACTGGGCTCAACCAAAGGTTACAGCAATCATACAAAGGTTTGGTCTGCTAACCAGTACAGCATGTGTTCTATTTCTCATTGTAATAATAACCCGAGTAAGATTCAATAAAATGCCACAGTATTTCTTTGCACTTTGTCACTAAGTGCCATGTTGACATATAACTGTAACCACAAGAAGAAACTTCCCTGTTCTCTAATTTATGTAATAATATTCAATTTTCTTTCCATATCTTTGATTGTGTCAATGAGCTGAAATCCTTCTCTCTCTGTATCTTTGTCTCGTCTATTCAGATCTTTTGGGGGAAGAGAGAGGCTTCATTCAGATTTATTTTTTGAAATGTCAGAGAAGCTGCTATCAGCACGTGAATGCCAAGATGGTCCTTTAATAAAGAATTGTGGTTTAAGAAGAATTTCAACCAAAGGATTAATGTATTAAAGTGAATAATAGCATCCAGGCAGTAACAGAGATGATGATCAGAGTTGGTGAAAGAGAGATTATTGATCATCTGGCTCTATCAGTCACAAACAGGGAGAAGGAAAACAAAAGGGAGGAAAGGGGATTAAAGAAGTGAAATATAGTTTAGTAATGCCAGCTGATTCTGTTGCTAATTATAAATCTTTGGCAAGAAACCTTTGGTTATACAGTAAAACGCCACGTATCCGGTGGTCAGCTTCCCAGCAGTCTTCTGCCCTGAGAACACAGCTGAGATCCTGGAATTGCACTATTCAAAGACTTGACTATTTAGGAGCCACTTTCTTTGTTGGAGGTGCTCATATATCCCCTGGAAAGTTTATCAAATTGATTTTATATATACAGTAAGTTTGCTTATTTGATACATATGGTTTTCTGGATTCTTGAAGCCACTTTAAATTCTTTCCCAGATTATAATGAGTGTAGGGATGGGGAAGGGGTGGAAATGCATTGGGGTGTGTTTGCAGTTTAGCAGGCTGTAAAATAAATATACATGAATAACAATATTGTTGGAGAGACATCAATAAACACTGTAAGAGAGAAATGACTAAATTGTCTTGACTGTTTGGAAGAGGGAAAGATGACACTTAGCTATGGAACCCAAGAAAGTCTTCATGGAAAGGAGATATTGGCACTGGGCCTGGTAGGATATGTAGAATTTGGAAATGTAGGAACTAGGAGATGCATGTTCAGGAAGTCATAAGGTAATGAGAGGGAGGCAAGAATATCTGGAGTCATTAATGAGACTCCAGTATTGAGAACAGTTGAGTTTGTTTGAAGGTTTAGATGAATTTATGAGAGTTGTGGAGAATGTGGTTGAGATGGAGAGTCTTGAATGCCAGGTAAAGAGTTCAGACTTCATGGTGGGCAACGTGGAAATGCTAAGAGCATTTGATCAGGGGAGTTGCAATGTCAGGAGCTAGGGGAGTCAAGGAAGATATCCAGACTCCTGAATTATTTGACTATACAAGTGTCTGTATTTTTAACAAAATGGACAAGTATGTTTGGATAGTGGTGTCAGTGGCATGTTTAGCAAGGGAAACATAGTTTTTGAGCTCATGAATATCCATGAGATGATTAACCTGCTGTAGCGGATGATGAGACAGGGGAGGCTGGAGAGAGATTTGAAGTCAACTACATAGAGGTAAAGTTGATAGTTAAATTCAAGGGATTGGAAAGGTTATTAAGGAGCAGAATATAGAGAACGAAAGAATGAGGAACAAGAATAGAACTGGCAAAGGAGGAGCCTGTGAAGTTATGAACAAGGAGTTTAACAACAAGGAAAGAAGAATATCATAGACTGCAGGATTTTGGAAAATAAAGGGTAGAAGAGGAAGGTAGAAGGGAACTAACATCCTGAGCATCAACTATCCATCAGGTCTGGATGTACACAATATCATTTAATCTTCTCTGGTCTTCTATCATATATAATATATATTATATAGGAAGATGTATAGATCTATCTATATATATAGATATAGATATATATTTCTACCCCAACTTTACAAAGGAAGAAATTGGTATTCAGAGAAGTTGAGTAACATGCTAACACATACCTGAGTTGTAATATGTATTAATGCTTACTGAATTCCAAAGTTCATGCTTTTGCACTACTAAAGGCTGCCAACAGGTTGAAACATGTAAGAGAAGAGAACGGGCTGTTTGATCAGTTGACCTGCAGTAGAGTTGTGAGAGCAGAAGCTATATTTTAAAAGACTAAGAAATAAGTGGATGGATGGATTCAATTTAGTTCACGCACTATTAACTGGGCACCTGCTGTGTAATGAAGAAGTGTGCAAGCTGCTGGAGGTACCAAGATGAACAGGATGTAGTGCTTGCTCTCAAGGAGCTTGCTTCATTCAGGAAGGAGCAAAACATACGTATGGATTATGTCAATATAGTGTGGTGTCTGCTTTGAGAAAGTTTACTCTTTCAAGGAATTTTGGGCTTGAGGGAAAGAAATAGATTGAAAGATTAATGAAAAAACAAAATGAGGTAGTTTTTCTCTTTTAAGATAATGTATATTTGAAGATTTTTTTTTGTGGCAAACCAGAGGATCCAGTGGTGAACATGTCATTGAAGACTTGAGAGCAAAAGCGGATGAGATAGGGATGAGACCAAAGGTGTATGGCAATGGGGTGGGTGTACTAGTCTTGAGGAAAGAAAAAAGATGGAATAATCTGATATTACCCACAAATATATTTGACAAATGCCTATTACTGTCTTCTGCTTGCTCTATGTAAATGAAATAGGTCTGAGAGTATTAACTTAATATTTTGTGTGCAGTTAAGACATACGGGAGACTTAAAGATACCCCTGCATTACCAGAAAGGTACCTAAAAAGAATGAACTTTGTTAATTTTTGAGACATCAAATATTAAGTAAAATATTTCTGCTCCACATTGATGCAAACTTTTTTTCAGCATTAACAGTTAATATATATTATTTAGATGCTTTTATATCTGCCTAATATTTTTGCAATCACCAGATATACCATCATTACAAGGTACAGATACGTGTAGCTACCATTAGTTAGAGGGGTGCTTATTGTTTATGTCAACAAGCCCAGATAAGGGCACAGGAGTTTGAACTGAAGGAAACTATTTCCTATCACCAGTGGCATTAAGGTATAACACTGCATTTCATAAAGCACTGCTTTTTATCTAGTTTATAGAATCAAGAGCAGCATATATCAAACCATTAACCACTACTTTAATATGTTTTGTAGATTTTAAAGGACTTACCTTACAAATGGTACCTAACTACTCTATAAGTATGCCTGTTGTAAACAAATGAATAGTTGCTAATTCTTACAATATTGTTTCATAACTTGACCACACAGGAACTACTTTGCTCTATTTTCTAGAGGGCTAATGGTATGAGAAATGGAGTTAACACTGCTTATGTAGTCACACCCATAAAAATCAGACCCTTAAAGATGTGTTCTGGGTTCAGCTCAGTTTCATTCAACTATTATTTTCCCCTCTTAAAAAGCCTACTGCCTGTACCTTTCTTTCCTTTCACCTGTTTATTCTGATCAAAAACATTATCGATAGACAATGATAGTAAATTAAAAAAATTTTTTTTATTTAGCTAAGCACTTGAGACCATAACATGTACCAATATTCTGCCTCTGTTTTCTTGTTTCCTAAGGTAATTTAATTTGAAACTGACACTGCACCTGATGGGTTGTTAACAAGATCTAGGCTTCAGAAAATGACAGATGTGAGTGAGGTCCATGTATGGGGGTAAAGCATCAAATGATGAAAAGATTCTAGTACTCTAGTTGGAGCCACATTTACTCACACCTTTCAACCATATCACAAGATGTGAGAAAAGAAGAAATGGCTTCAAAATCAAGAGAAAAAAATACTGAAAATCTCCACTGTCATCCAAATTTTAAAAACTAAATTCTGTAGAATAGCAGTCTTATTATTTCTAATGTGAAGCTGTTTTTACTTAGTTAATATAGCTATACTGGCACCCAAAATATGCTGTAGTAATCTACATTTTTAAATTTTAATCCTCCATTATGGGTTTGGTTAACCTAACCAATTGTGTTATTATGTAAAATATAATTAGGCATTGTTTTCCAGCCAGAGCATTTAGTGCATACTAACGGTATGACATGACTTCAGTTGCTACAGTGGGGCTAGGCCGTTCATTGGCATGGCTAGTCCATGGCTGACTGGGTGAAGGTAGTGTGTCACATGGAGATGTTTATGATTCTCAGAGAATAAGAGGCTGCTTCACTGAATAAATCTGATTATTTGCTCTCTTTAGTTGAAAATATGCTTCTGGCTTGAAATTGCAGAAATGGCAAAAAACAGAATTTTAAAATATCAAATAATAACAGATTATTTAAATGAGAAATGTATGTCCTGTCTCTGCATAAGGTTGCATCTAAGAGGATCCTAGCATGTTCTCAATTTATAACTAAACAGTACCTCAGATTCAGTAATTCTGTCATTCTCTTTTGCACTTAGCCTCTGGACTCACTTTAGGAAGTACGCTGTTACTGATACAAACTTTTACCATTCCAATTCTAGTAACAATAAAATGCCAGTTCATTTCTTATTCATACAATAATAATCATAATGTCTGCTATACCAATAATCACATTGTGAGGACCCAGGGCCCGGGGCCCCACCTCCTCCCCCATTATGAGCTGCACACAGCTGCCTACAATGACCAGGAAGGGCATTAACTCGCCTAATCACTGTTAATAACCAAGTGTCCTGAGTCATTGTTGTAACCAAATCTCACGAGACCCTGTTGAAACTCCATTGTCACAAAACTTCATAGTCCTCCACCCCACTCTGCCCCAGCACTCCTCTCTCTCTCTCTATGCTGAATGCTGACTTCACTTTCCTGACCCACCACCATTGGGAAGACTCTTCTTCTGTTTTGTGAATCTCTAATTAAACTCATGGGTAACTCCATGCCAGGCGTGTTCTTTGGTCTTGGGGCTAATCTGGGTTGGAACATAGGGCACAGTTTTGTCAGTTTACTAGAAACAATAATGACTTTATTTAGAGCAGTGTTAAAGGGTGTAAACTACTGATTGAGAGTCAAGTTTAGTTGTTCAATTTGCATTAGCTTGACTGGGACTCAGTGACTAAAGATTCAGATGGAATTGAAATTAAGAGAATCTATAAATCAGGTGTCAAGAGAAAAGTGAGCTATTTTCTAGGAAAAGTAACTGTATCTTTGTTAATCCAGTATTTTATGAAGAGTATAATGTTTGGGTATGAATGCCATTGTCTTTCACTCATTGTCATCATCCACTGCATTTTAACAAAATCTACCAGCCTGTATGGGTTTGCTTCTGAATATATGGAAAAAGAGATTAAAAGACCAACTCTGATTTTTAAAAGCAACAATAATCTAATAGTGAATGACAAAAATTACAATGATTTTTTTCTAAATTTTGAAAGTATATACTTTATAACTTTTGCTATTTCATTTCTGATAGGGATAGATCCATTCACTTAGCCAAAAAATGACCCACAGCTCACAAGTTATACCTCAGGTTTTGAAATGCACATACTGATTTTGGCCTTTAAAAAAAAAAAATTACTGAATCATTCAAATGTGGTCTACTCACATTTTAGTCTAGTTGCAATTCAATTCAACAGAGTTCTATAATCATCTGCAGTCTTCTACCATATATGATAGTTTTCTTTTTCCATTCTTTTCCTTTTGGTTTCAGCCCTAGTTACCTAAATTGGGGAGTTTTTCCCCCTATTGTTCCAGTTTTCTCCACAGTCTTCTCAGATTACCTCCTCTTTTACTTTTACTATTTCCCTCAACCCCGTTTATTTGTAGTTTGTTCCTTAATGCAATTTTATTTTATAACATTGTAAGTATGATACTGCCATGTATTTTCAAGATGTGGATTCAAGAAAATACTCATAAAAATCCGTAGGCTTACAAGCTGTGTTGGATACTAGTGCTAATTTTTCTTATTCCCATTGTTTATCAGTAGCCATTGCTAGGAGAAGACAAATAACTCAAAATGCCATATTCCTTTCAAGAGGTGATTATAACTCTAAGAAATACATCAGGACTATGCACCAGGCCTAAGAAGCTCTAACCATTGAGTGTGGTGACTGTATCAGATTGAAGCCCAAGGGCATGGCCACATCATTATGACAATAGTTAAAGTTGTTAAGAAGCTCAAGGACCAACAAGTGAGAATGTAATTCTCCATCAAGATTGCCAGCTGTTTTTAAGTGTTCAGAGACCAAGATGAAGACCACAAGAATCAGTGGCAGATTGTCAAAGCAATGATGCAGAAGCCTACCATTACCATTACGAGCCACATGGGGTACAATTGTGTTTCCTGAGATGATGAAATCCTAGTTTAGCTCATTGAAAGCATGGATCTAATTAGTTAGTGAACATTTCTAGAATTCAAAACTTTTTGTTAAGGTTAAGAACTATTTGAATTTATTGCAGATGAAATAGTGTCTGTATATATGGAAGGAAACTGGGATAGAAAATCATTTGCACAATTCTCTTACTGGTTCAAATATTATTAATCTGGCTTGTCAGTTATGTATTGGAATTGGTGAAGGGGCATCCTGTGAAAAAGAAATTTAGGAGACAGAAACTTTCTCTGCAGAAGCTTTTACTTTGGAGCTGAATTTAGACATGTGCTTTTCTACTGGCAAAATTTAACAAGGCTGAACCATCTATCAGAATTCTTGTATTTAAATCTATCCCCATTCAAGATAATTTTAAGAATTGTGACAATAATCCAAAACTTGGAGTCTGTGCAAATCTATCTAAATTTGGAATATGTATACTAATTCTGGAAGAGAAATATTATCACTTATATTCAATTTCTTTTTAGTATCTTTCAGAGAATTCATTCCCTTTTATTAAATAATAAAACTCCTCTCTCTTTCAAAATGACAAATAGACTGCCCTGGCTTAAGGTTAAGGGCTATTAAAAAAGCTCATTCCCTCAGAACAGAATTATCCTTATTCCTTCCTGCCTTCTAAAATACTCTTTGTAAACTCTATTGGAGGATCAGTATGTGGTTCCAACAGGAAGGTTATGTATAAAGCAGCAAGTAGGAGTATAGACTTTTGAGTTGGACAGCACTGGACACAAATCTTAGCTCTTATACATACCAAATGCAACCTTAAACAAAAGTGTACAACCATTTTTAACCTTGGAAAATGAGAATAACATTATCCAATACCTAGGATTGTTGAGAGGATTACATGTGACAATGCCTACAAATTCCTTAACATACTACATTTATAAGGATTCGAGAAATAATACTATTACAATTAAGATTGTTAGGCCTTGAATTATCTTGGCTTTCCCGGCTCTCAAAAAGTTCCTACTCTTTTCTTTTCTTTTTTAAAACACAGTTTTGTCATTTAGTAAGGTGAAGGCAATCCAGGATATTTCTATTTGAAGTGATGGGTTGAATTTACCATGAATGGTTAGCCATAGAGGGCTGTCATTGGGCACTGTTAGACAACTAGCCATTCATATTGTGTAATTCTGCATTTCTTAAGGAAAATTCCTCGAGATTTTTTAAAGGCTGTTTGAGGTTTGTGTTTACTATATTTTGGGAAGCATCTTGTACATGGTGGAAAGATATACTGGTCCAAAACAAGAAGTGGACATTTGGGCATTCACAGGATCATTTGGGGCATACAAGATCACTCTCAGGTAAACTTCTTATTTAGTAGGTATTACAACAGAGGTTCAGAGTAGTAAAATGATTTGTTAAAATGGCTAGAGCTATAACTGGAACTTATGGCTCTTGACTTCTGTTCCTGTGGTACATTGCTTCTCTTTAAATTTTCTCATTTATGGAGTAATATTTGAGGTGTCTATTTAATCCTACCCAGTATAAAATTTTCTTGTACTGAATGCTATTTTCAAAAGACAAATAGTACATATACTACTGTTTTTCAAAGTCTTTTAGATAATGTCTACATTATTAGGGACGAGTGCTTGCACACAAATTTCTTATTCCTAGAGTTTGAAAGCAATGGAAAATTACTTAAGTGGACAACTGCTGCATACAAAAGTCCTATAGTTAGGGTAGATACACATTTCTGGGATTTTACTAGGGGTTATGCAACCAATGATGGCCTTATTTGTATCATTTCATTTCATGTTGACATGCTATCAAAAAGATTGGGTTGAATAAGTAGAAAATTTCTATTTTCTATAAACCAGCATACTTTGACTATGTACATTGTGAGAATAGAAGAACTGTGATTAATGTGCTAAATGGTATGTAAAAACAACCTACTGAAGTCACACAGATGATTTAAGTTGGATTAATATCTTGAAGCTGTATTTTTAGTCACATGTTGGAGGCATGAATTATTTTACCTATCTTAATGACCTACAGGGTGATCAGCAACTATGACAACAGAATGGGGTAGTTTCTTAGTTAAGGTGGTAGTAAATGAGATCAATTGTGATTTAGTGCTATTGAACTCATGTCAATAACTTTTAAGTCCTTATCTATTTTGTGGTGTAGATTGACACTACTTTAAATAGTTGCATTATTCAGCGTGTGTTTACAGTGCCACATGGGTTTCTTACAGCATACTGCATTCCACAATAATGTGCTTTCCTATTCAGGACCAACAAGTCTACATACAAGGGCAGATATAGCATTTAAGAAACTGTTATAAATAGTCTCACAGTGACTTGGCTATTATTCATATTAGTAGTTATTATGACTTGAGACCCTTCCAGGTCTTGTCTTTTCTAGGAAACAAACACTGTCATGCATTGTGATCAACACTTCTTATACTAATTCATCTTATATAATTCCCAAAAGTATCTAACAAGGTAGGCATTTCCCCCATTTTCAGAAAAAAAAATCGAGGCATGGAAATGTTAAGCAAATTGCATAAGCTCACATGCTTTGTAAATGGAGTGGTCAGAAGGATCCAGCCCAAACCACACTGATGCCAAAGCCTATTCTTAATCATGGCACCATCATGTCTGTGTTACAAGTGTCTAGCCTTAATTCCCTCGCCCTCTTCAAATTCTTGTTTCTCATTGGCTACCTTTATTCTCACTTCTGATTGGCACTGCAGATAAAATTTCATTCTTCATTTAGCTTTCTTGAACTAATAGACTGGTTTCTTACTTTTGAACCTGGCTTTGATTTATTTCCCTTTCAGGAGACTCCTGAACCTTGGGTAAGAGTCACCTTTTTCCCATTGGGCTTGGTTGGATGGGGGAGAGATTGATTTCTATAAAGATTTAGTGAAGGAATAGATAAAAAAATAATTGGACTTTCTGTCCAATTGGTTTTAAGCAATTGTGTAATTTTATTCTTATCACTGTTTTAAAAATACTATCTCTTTTATTATTTAACATACAATATTCATTCTGGCTCTAGGTAGTTAATCTACATTGTCATATACTTGAACCAGGGACTTTGTCAGTGTTTCCAAGGATATTGGGAATGTAAGTACCACTTGACCCATGCTCAGTGGGCTTGAGAAATTTAGTGCTTCCAGAATATCCAAGTATTTTCCCAAATCTCCCCCTCCTCTTGCAATTAAGCAGTGCTGTCCGGACAATTCTGATCAATGATGTTTGAGGGGAAGAAATGAGGGTCTCTTCTAGGAAAAACATTTGTGATCTGGTGTGTGGCTCTCTGTCTTTCTCTTTCTTGGGCACAGTTACCTGAAAGCTTAATGTTTCTGTTGACATAGTTATAAGATATAAGCAGCCTTGATCCCCGAGTTATCAACTGGAAGCTACCAGACCCATGGGGGACCTTACATTTTAATGAATTAAGTTGAAACTTTGGATTGAGTTTGTTACTGTGGCATAGTCTAGCCTAACCTGACCAATACACGCAGTCTTTGGAAGAATCTCAGTTTTTTACATGGTATGGATACAGGTAACTAGAAAATATGGAGAAAGGATGTCACAGATTACTTGAGTAAATTAAGTAGGCAAATAATATTGAAAGTCATTGTTATCAGTAACTAGTTCTGGTTCTATGTATAGAGAAATTTCTTCTTTCTAATATTTTTAAGCAAAAGTTTTGTCACACTGAATATTTTTCTGCAGTATTAGAGATTGAGTCAGACCACCTCTGCTTAAGATAAAGATAAAGCTCTTCATTAAGAATGGAAAACAAAAGCTAATCTTATCATACCAGGTTGGGTTAATGCCATGTCCAATCCAGGATCCACATTCATATATTGTCAAAAATAAATATTTGAAAGCAAGAGTGGAAATGTAAGAGTAGAACTGTTCACTACATGAAGATTGTCTATAAATAAAATTGAATTTACAAAAAAAATGACCCACAAAAGTTTCACAATTCAGTTATTTCACTTAACATAATGACAAAATCTGGTCAAGGACCCAGCAATCCAATCAACCGCTTTAGCAATTGTCCAATAATTGGTTGGATAACTTGCAAGGCTACTACGTCCAGCAGGCCAGTTGCACACTGGAATGCCTTTGACTCCATCCATATACTCCACTGACTTCCCTGCCAAAATATTTGGGTTGGGGAGTATGGAGACACAGATGTGAATTTAAGTTTTTGATTTCATGTTCTGAATGATTTGATTTAGAGTTTGTGGTTAACAAACAGATGGCATTTAAAATGTATATGGGATGCTTATTTATTATGTTATTTGACGAAGTTTTTGTTTTAATTGGAAAGGCCGAAAATATTTCACATTATTCTTTATTTATGTATTCCTTTGCCTAGAGCTTTGGTTGTTGTTATGTTAGTGATGATGTGATAAATAAATAGGATAATGGCAAGAATCTAGAGTACACCAGAATGACGATTGGGCTGGAAGTCAGGAGCCCTGTGGTTTACTCCTGGCTTTATTACAGATGCATTTGTTACCCGAGTGACCCTGGACAGGTCACATAACTGCTCTGAGCTTTACTTTCCTTATCTGTAAAGAGAAGATATAATACCCTCCAAATTTAGATTTATAGGATTGTTGTAGGATCAGATTAACTAAAGCATGTGAAAATGACTTGATGACATGCAAATGTTATATTTACATTGTTTTAAACTCATGGACAGATGTGTAAACAAATAATCATTTATTTGGCTAAGCTCATATTCTTGGTTCTTCGTTTTCCAACTTGGAACACTAAATTTATTCCCTAGTCTCCTGTGGGAGACATTTCCTGACCTTTCACCTTTCCCCAAATCTTGGCCAAATGCTTCTTATCTATGCTCCAGAGAACCTTCTGCATAATTGCATTATGGCACTTACCACATTACATTGACAGGATGTGTCTCTGCTTGTCTCTTCCACTAGACGGTGAACTCCTTGAGAGCGGTGGCAATGCAATTTTTATTTTTTATCTTCTGTTCCCAGCATAATGCTTGGCACATTATAGATGTTCCTAAATGTTTACCAAACTAATCATAAAGCTTGGAGACACTATGATGACTACTATATTTTTAAACAAATATTCCCACGTAGAAATATTATTCCACATGGCTGGTTTGACAATTTACAATAAATATGACTTTGCAATTTCTAATTGGAAACCTTTTAATTTCTTAATTAGCTTCATACAGTTTATGTTACAGCTAGTAGAAAGCAATAAGATAATTTTTTTTTCTGCTTCTAATATCACTAGGAATATTTTTTTACTAAACTCAAAAATTCTTTGCAATATTTTCCTTTTTAAGTTGTACTGAGCAGTTTAAGACATGGCATCCTGCCACATGGTGATCCATTTTCTCAAAAACATCATTTGAGATCATGCCAACCAGGCACACTGAGCTTACCTACTGCATCATAGTACAGTCACATAATTCGTGCAAAATTATGTTTGACATTAAATTATAAACTCTTAGTGTAATAATAAAAAAATAAATAACCCTAAAAGTAAATTAAAAATATGTTTTCACTGGAGCAGGTTATTAGCCCACTAGAAACTTGATCTGTAGTAGTCAATCCATGGGCATGCTTCCATTTCTGGAGGGGTTTGGAGTTTCTCTCTGTGCGGAGAAATATCCCTAATTCATGAAAGGAAAATTAGCTAATAAAATAATTTTTTCCTTCTGAACTGCTATGTTGATGAAAACATGTCCACTGCAATCGTAGAAATGAGTGGCTTTTCACATAAAGTAGCTTGTGTTGCCATAAACAAAGGATGTTAAGACCATTGCCGTTCTTTGCCTAAAGAAAAAGTTACGAACTGTGTCCAGTTTTTTTTTCTACTGCAATATTCATATAGTCTCTTCCTGGGACTGGAGTGACCCATATGGGAGCCTATCAGAGGGAATCTGAGTTCCCTCTGAGTTTGTGCATCTGAAGCCTTGCTCATTAGTAAGAAGTCCTTAAAATGATGAAAAAAATATTTCTATTTTGTTACACCTAGTATTTCAACTTCTACGACTATTCTTAGGTCTCAAGGGTTTTTCTCAGTTATCAACAGACCTGCAAATTATAGATTTAGATTTTGGCAGTGTCTAAATGGTCACACATAAGGGCTGAAAGACAAATCCTGGAATATATGTTCTGGTTCAAGCATATTAATTTACTGTAGTCTTGGCCATCTGTAACTGAGATTAAATCATTACATAGTACCTCATGTAACAAACCACAACAGCCACACAATAACAGCAATTATACACAAATTATTTATTTATGAGGTTTTCATATAAGTATAATGTTTATCCTCACTTATTTATAATAAAAAATTAGTCTTGTTGTCCTTGTACTTAAAGAGTATTTTAGCATCTGTATAAACATTTATGAAAAATAACATATTCTTTTATAAAAACATCAGAAAATGATATATTTTCTTTAATGTAATGAGAAAGAAAGCTCACGAATTAGAAAGATTGCATTTGTGGGGAAGATACAATAGTACATTTTACCCAAGATAATATTTGATAACAATTTCCAGGTAACCCACAAAATTGTGATATGCTCTGCTGCCAAACTCATTTTAGCATTGGAAATTAATTTTCTTACATGATTTTGGAAGTAAGAGGTGAATTAATTATTGCAGGCACTATGGTATCATTGGAAGTCTGAAGATAGACTGATTCAGATGAACATGGAATCAGTAATATAATTGGACTTAGTTCCTTTATCTCTCAAGGCCTCTTTTACATGACAACACAAAATACACACAGCTCCAAGGGATACCTTTGGCACTTCTACAGTTTTAATTTCTTTCCATGCTCTCCTTGTGGATTCTTGGAATCCAAACAGTAAAGAGGGGGATGGAGCAGAGCTTGGTGTCTGTCTGCCTTCCTCAAGCAAGCCCGGGGGTCCCTTGTTAGTTCTGGGAGCATTTTCAAAAGTTTTCTAGAGAGAGCAATTGCTCTTCTTAGCTGGTAGTGCAAACCTTTGCTATGAATTTCAACATTATTCACGCCCGCTGGGGCCACAGGGATCCATCATCCAGTCTCAACGAGGGGCTAAACATTTAGGCTTGTGAGATGTGGCAGCATTAGACCAGGAACAGAGGACAGAATCAGGAGCTTTAAAACTTCCACAGCAGACGAGTTTGGAACGCTGTCAAGTAACGTGTTTGTCCTTGATGTCAGAGATCCAGAAGGCTAATTCAGCAGTGAAAATAAGTCCCAGGCCTATAGAAAGGAATGAAATGCCAGTAGCTTGTAAGACAGCATAAGCTGCCTCTACTTGAAGTTACTTTTCATTAATGGCTCCCTCATTTTTTGGTGTACATTGTATATGTCATATTTTTGCATTAAAATTTATCTGAGAATATTTAAGAGGTTCACATCCTGTCAGAGTTTTTTCTTCTTTTTTTTCTACACTAATGGGTGTGAAAGAAGCTTTAGCCACTTAAAAAATAGTAACAAATATTGCAGATGTTTTTTCTGAGACAGCTAGCTTACTCAGCTTCAAGTCTACTAGGTCAAAGGCTTATTGGTTATGAGTTAGCTACACTTATGTTTTGGCCTTTGAATTCCAGATTGAACATCTCTCCTCTGGCCAAATTTTATTGCCATGTAATAAAATAAAATCCAAGATACTTAAACTCTTTTTAATGAGGACTACCAAAATATTTTTAAACAGTTATTCTGTAGCTCTTCCTCTCTCATCTTCATATTTTAATGGGTTTTGGAGAAAAAAGAGAATATTTAGACCAGGTCTACGTAACAGTAATATAATGATGTGTAATGATATGGACATAAAAATTTCAGATAAGCAGTCATTTTGTTTGTCTGAATATGAAATGATATAACTAAGGTTTTCTTTCCTTTCCTTTCTTTCTTTTCTTTCTTCCCTCCTCCTTCCCACCCTCCCTCCTCCCTCTTTTTCTTTCTTTCCCTCCCTTCCTCCCTCCCTTCCTTCCTTCCTTCCTTTCTCATTGGAATTAATCAGATTAAGTAGGCTTTTGTCTCAGAATTAAGGCAGTTATAGCAGGTTTATAAAAGAAAACAAGATAATTTCAACACCATTTCTCTTAATTTGTATTTATTTCCTTTTACCTTGACAGAGTTGTTTACTTAAACTTGGATTTGGACAGCAACATTCTCTAAAAGAAAGTGACAAACAACCCACAGATTGCCAATTTTAGTATTTTTTGGAAGATTTATTTTTTAACTGGAGAATTGACATTTTTCAGTATAAGATGAAGTTTGTGACTAGAATGCTAGGTTTGGATCCTTTCTTTGCTGATGTACTAATTATACTATTTAATACTTGTGTGGAGAAAAGTATATGCTCATTTAAAGAGTTCTGTAAGCAGCAAGTTAGTTTTTTTTTTTTTAATATCACATTGGCCATTTGTCTATTTGGTTATTTTTCTCATAGGCTCCTGGAATCTACTATAAAAGTAAAATAGACAACTAGGGCAATATCATAGCTAAATCAGATACAATTAACTTTAACTGAGTTATTGAATCAAGATAAATTTTTTTTAATGATTTTCTCCTGAATTTTTCAGTGAAAAACGATATGGACTCTTCTTCAGTCTTTCTGTTTGTAGTTATTTGAAGGTGCACTAATTTTGTATCAGATAAAGAAGTGACACATATCTTCACAAACCAACGCACGCAGGAGAGCACACCAGCTTCGTCTCTGCTAGCATATGGTACTCATCATTAGCAGTAGCGGCAGCAGCCACCTCTTTTACTTGACTGGTGGAAAATAGAGCTCCAACTCAAATCTGACTGCTCTCCATAGCTTTTTTCCAGTTAAATTGGTACCACAATCTGTATGGTTTCATCACTCCATTGGCAGTTTAATATAAACATCTGTTTCCAGTCTTTTATATCCTTTCTGAGACTTATTCAGTCCCTCTGAGTTACCTGTCCTTTTCTCCTTCTTCATTTATTTCCCTTGACTTCTAAATGATGTTACATTTTCTGATATTTCCTTGATCTTTTGCTCTGACGTGTGCATCATTAAATGTATTTAATTATCTTTTTTTTTTCCTCTGGAGCCTGAACTGTTTGTTTATGTCTTTTCCATTCCTATGCATTATTAAGCTCTTTACCCTCATGGTTCAATCTTCCTTGGAAATAAAGTAAAACGACTCCAGGTTTCAACTGTGGAGGTGATTATTTCATTGTGATTGGCATCAAGATCAAACTGCGAAGAAATGTATTCAAGTTAAATGATTTTGGCAACTCTGCACTGGCATTTTGCATTTACCACTGTAAACTATAAGGATTTGAAGGTCTTGGTGCTCAGGATTCATGTTATTCCACTTTCTGTTCTATTAAAGCTACAATGTTGTAAAGCAAGGGCATTTCCTGTGAGCTAATAATCTGTGGTAGAAGCAGAGACCCTGAATCAAAGACTTTAGAGTCTTTTAATTCAACTATTGGTTAAATGTCAGGAAATTTCGAGCCCAGAGGTCATTATTATTAAGTTAAACAGAAAGCTTCTATTTTCCGATCTCCTTTTTATTCGGATAGCTGTTCATGAAGATTGACGCTGTGTAAGTCACTAACTACAGGGAAATGGTGGAATTCTGTAAACAATTGGCAAGCAGAACTTTGTTCTTATTGTCCCATTAAGCTTAATATGAGGTGTTAAATTTAATGAAATGTGGTGAGTGAAGTGTTATTTTCCTATTGGTTACTGTAACAGTCATTAACAAGTAGGATGCGACTAGTACTGAAAATAGAATACTGTATCCATGACAACACAGAGCTCAGCTTTTCCGTTTCTAGCAAATGGGACAGCAATTACTCAGTATTTTCTTCATTTATTAATTTCCTTATAAGTGAGAGAGTAGAAAGAAGACTCTTGAACTGGACAGTTAATAATCCAAATTAGTTAAAATTTTTAGCTACATTTATTCATATAATCAGTCACTCACTCAATCTGATAAACATTTGTTGAGATTCTACTCTGTGGCAGACACTACGCACACAGAGATGAGTGGGACACAATTCCCGTTCACACAACCCCTGCTCTCGGTGTAATTAATGCAGTGCTTCTCTAAGTGGATCACCCAGACCAACGCCATCAACATCACTGGGAACTTCAGAAATGTGACCTGAAACAGACTCTGGGGGTGCATCCCAGGGATCTGTGTTTTAACAAGCTCCCTAAAGTTTGAGAACCACCGGTTAAATGGAGAAATTAAAAAGTGTTCAAATAATCAAATCTTGCTTTATAGCTAAAGTGATGCCAAAATAAGAGGATACTTTCGTTTAAGAAAATTTTAATTACATAGAACTTCAAAGAGTTCATAATTATTTTCCTTTTAGGTCTATGGCCAAGAAGTACTGGCCATAGACTAGCTTCACATGATTCACTGAATAACCCTAATGAAAATCTTCCAAATTCCATGGCTCTTGCTGTGTTTCTTCAGTGAGCCCATTTGTTGCATGAATATCCTAAGAGTCTTGAAGGACGGGTAAATATCTTACTTATTTTCAAATCATGAGTGCACCACAGTGTGAGGCAGATAAGTATTCAATAAATAGTCAGCTCAATAATGGAATTAAACCTTGAAAAAAATTCCTTAAACTTTCCACTTATTCTTCCTTTATAAAATGAGAATAGAAGTAGGGGTTGGGAGGTAGGATGCTTTCTCAGTTCTCTTGAAGTTGAATATTTTGTGGTTCTATCTTGGGAAGTCTGTGTGTATTAACATAAGCATGCTTTCTATGTGTGTAACCAATTTTGCACCATGTATTTGTTTATTCTCTCTATTCCTTAGTAAATCTTGATTCTTAGTACAATTATATCTTAGTTTTTCAGTGCAATTCATGGCCTTGGATCTTCGCCCACTCAGAACTGCATGTGTGTTCTTCCAAACCATTTCTCTGTACCCAGAACTGCCTTTTCTTAAACACACCACAGGATGCCTCACCCTTGTACACTTAGGAGCCCATCTGTTCTGTGAAGCATTCCAATGACAGTAATCACCGACCACTTCATGCTGTTATGCAGTTATCTTTTCTCCCTCATCCTATTGATCTTGAGTGTATTAAGATGAACACTTTTGTTATTTCTTTGCTTTAAAATTATAAGTGGCAGCATGCTTTATAAATGAACAAAAATTATATTCCGTATAGGTTCATCTACCGTATTAGGTAGAAACATTTATAACAATGTGGCATCAATTTTTGAGGAGTGAGTCACATTGCAGGTAAGGAAATAGATCAGCCCAGTGATTTGTATAATGTCAAGCTATTCATGGTTCCAGATGTAAGCCCTGTGGTACCAGCTACCTTTATTATATGCTATTGTTGAAAACTTTATCTCTGCATTAATTAGCCATTTCAGACTAAGTTGATGTTACATGATGAAGGCAGAATGGTATAGTGCAAAAAACAGTGTTCAGGCAAACAGACCTAGATTCAAATTTCATCACCACTATTCACTTGCTGTGTGACCCTGAACAAATTGAATGACCTCTCTGAATCTATCTTCTAAAATCTGAAAGTAGGACAATAATCTTAATGTTCTAGGATTGCTACAAAGAGTAAGTGAGATAGTGGATATTTGGAAGAACCAATTGCAAGTTCTCACAAAAGCCAGTTTAATGTATGTCTATATCTGCAATCCAAACCTCTACCAACAGGGAGAAAACCAAATTTGTATATCTGATTTCTCCATGTGAATTTATCCTGAAGATTTTTGCCATCAACATGCTGAAAAATGATCTCATTTTCCCCCTAACCTGCCAGTACTATCTTCCATCACTAGATGAATAGCTTTACTGCTCAAATATAGTCCCAAGCCAGGAACTTTCCTCTATTTACCCTACACATCCAAACACACTCTAAAAGCTGATGATTTTTGGCTCCCATATTCAGCCCTCTTGGTAGTGCTTTAATTAACAGTCAAATACCTAGCTTGGATCACAGCCATAGTCTTTAAATCAGTCTCCCAGTTCTTGATCTAGGATTGTTCTGGTTTGCTAATGCTGCTGTTTTGCAAAACACCAGAAATGGATTGGCTTTTACAAAGGGGGTTTATTTAGTTACAGTTACAGTTTTAAGGCCATAAAGTGTCCAAGGTAAGGCATCAACCATAGGGTACCTTCACGGGAGAAAGGCTACTGGTGTCTGGAAAACCTCTGTTAGCTGGGAAGGCACGTGGCTAGCATCTGCTTGCTCCCAGGTTGCATTTCAAAATGGCATTCTCTAAAATGTCTGCGTCAGCTTCCAATGGCCGTCTTTGAGTGTCTGTCTCAGCTGCAACTGCTACCTCCTTCTGTTTGAGCTCTTATATAGGGCTCTAGTAAACTAATCAAGGCCCACCCTGAATGGCAGGGCCACATTTCCATGGAAGCATTCAATCAAGAGGTCACACCCTAATCAAAGGTATGACTCACAGTTGGGTGGGTCACATTTCCATGGAAACACTCAATCAGAAGGTTTCAACCCAATCAACACTAATATGCCTGCCCCCAAAAGATTGCATCAAGGAGCATGGCATTTTGGGGGACATAATATTTCCAAATGGGCACAAGGATGTTACAATTCATACTCCTTATACTGCTGCAAAGCGGATCTTTTAAAATAAAAGATTTGAAACAAAAAATTTACCCTCTTGTTTCAAATCATTCAATGGTTCCCTAAAGCCTTTTGGATAAAATTCAAACTTTTTAGCATGACATGCAAACCTCTCTCTGGTTTCAAGAGTAACTGTTCTTCTCCTCTCGGTACCACCACATGTCTCTCTGTATCAACCTGAATAAATTAGTTTCGGTTCTTCCAAAAGCAGAGCCTGAGGCAAAGACGTTGTTGCAGAGAATTTATTTGGGTGGCACTATAAGCAAGCAAGAATGAGGGAGCAGGACTAGAGACATAGGATATGTTTGTGTCAGTGCATATTATTGAAGCCCTGCTGATGGGCAATAGAGCTTCATTCTTTGAAATTTCTGAGAAGCCTATGAATGTTCTTAGAATTGTCCAAAGGACAGGAGATTGAGGCACTCATCACATCTTCTGTTCTCCATTGGTTAAAGGATGTTACTGGGAATAACACCCTAATACTCCCAGGCTGTATTAGTGCAAGAGCTAAGAGGACTTCCAGGACTTCAGAGAAGTTCCTGAATTGGGAGATGTTTGAGCAGTATGCTGAGTGTGAGTCCACAGAGAACTTTGTATTATAGCTGCAGTTGAAATCACAGATGGACCAAGGGGATGTGACATCGGGCATTAAATAGATGGCTACACTGTCTTTTGTTTCTGTGCCTTTGCATGAATTTTTCCCATGCACCTAAAATGTCTATGCCTCATCCTCTCCTAATTCATACTGCTAATTCATGCTCATCCTTCAGGTTTCAGTTCTGGAATTAGTTCTGCCACGAATTTCTCTCTGATCATTAGGCTTTCTTCTCTTCTTTTATTTCATAGCACTCAGGATGTTGCCTCCCCTTGCCACCCGTGTTTGTTTTCTAGGTATGCCATAACAGAGCATTACATACAGGATGGCTTTAAGCACCAGAAATTTATTTTCTCCCAGTTCTGAAGGCTAGAAGTCTGAAATCAATGTTTTGGTAGGGTCATGCTGTCTCCAAAGACTCTAGGGGAGGATGCTCCCATGTTGTGCCAGTTTGGATATATTATGTCCCCCAAGAAAAAGCCATGGTCTTTTAATCCAATCTTGTGGTATATTAGGATTAGGTTGTTTCCATGGAGATGTGACCCCCTCAACTGTGAGTGACACCTTTGGTTAGGGTGTGACCTCTGATTGAATATTTCCATGGAGGTGTGGCCCCCCATTCAGCATGGACCTTGATTAGTTCACTGGAGTCTTATAAAGAGGCCCACAAACAGAAGGGCCTCAGAGCTACAGCTGAGAGATACATTTTGAAATGGCCATTGGAAGCTGACACTGACATTTTGGAGAATGCCATTTTGAAAAGCAACCTGGGAGTAAGCAGACACCAGCCACATGCCTTCCTAGCTAACAGAGGTTTTTGGACACTGTGCTGGTTTGAATGTATTATGTCCCCCAGAAAAAAGCCATATTTTTTGATGCAATCTTGTGGAGCAGACATATTTGTGGGGATTAAGTTGGAATGTTTGGATTAGGTTGTTTGCATGGAAATATGCCCCACCCAACTGTGGGTGATGACTCTGATTGGATCATTTCCATGGAGATGTTACCCCACCCATTCAGGGTGGGTCTAAATTAATCACTGGAGCCATATAAATGAGCTGACAAACAGAAAGAATTCAGTGCAGCTTTGAGTGACATTTTGAAGAGGAGCTACAGCCAAGAGGGACACTTTGAAGAAAGCACAGGAGCTGCAGATTAGAGACAGTTTGAAGACGGCTGTTGAAAGCAGACTCTTGCTCCAGAGAGGCTGAGAGAGGACTAATACCCCAAGTGCAACTAAGAGTGACATCTTTGAGAAACTGCATCCTAGAGAGGAACATCCTGGGAGAAAGCCATTTTGAAACCAGGACTTTGGAGCAGATGCCAGCCACGTGCCTTCCCAGCTAACAGAGGTTTTCTAGACACCATTGGCCATCCTCCAGTGAAGGTACCGGATTGTTGATGCCTTACCTTGGACACTTTATGGCCTTTAAAACTGTAGCTGTGTAACCAAATTAACCCCCTTATAAAAGCCAATCCATTTCTGGTGTTTTGCATCCCGGCAGCATTAGCAAACTACAACAGACACCATTGGCCCTTCTTCAGTGAAGGTGTCCTCTTGTTGATGCCTTTTATGGCCTTAGGACTGTAATCTTGTAACCAAATAAACCCCCTGTATAAAAGCCAATCTATTTCTGATATTTTGCAAAATGGCAGCTTTAGCAAACAGAAACAATTGTCTCTTCCAGCTCTGGTAGTCCCAGACATTCCTTGGCTTGGAATACATAAGTACAATATCTCCCTCCATCTTCCACCTCCACAACTTCCTCTGTGTCTGTATCTTCTGTCTGTGTCCAAATTTCCCTTTTCTAATGAGGACAGCACTCATATCGGATTAGGGCACACCTTAATCCTGCATGACCTCAAATCTTTACTTTCATCTACAAAAACCCTATTCCCAAATAAGGTCACAGTAATAGGTACTGGGGGTTAGGTCTTCAACATATCCTGTTTGGGATCACAGTAGAACGCTCAGAAGCACCTGGGACAGTAAATGATTCTCACTGCTTTTCTATCTACCTTTCTGTCCCTAAAATAAAAAGCACCTCCATGGTGGGAAATATATCTTGTCTGTCTTTGCTTCTCTTTATACTACAATGCCTCAGTATTTTACCACTTGAATCAATGATTATTGAATGAATGAAAGCATCGATGAATAGACAAAAATAAATCCTCCAATAATCTTTCTTAACACCATTTCTTACCATGCCATCTCTATCATGAAAAAATTTTAGTCACTCTAACCTGCTGACACATAATGTTAAATTCTTTAACTTGGCTTTCCAAAATGTCTATAATCCCAAATTGCTTCTCTAACCTCATTGCTCATTATTGCCATTTACTAATCTTTCACTCCAGCCAGACTGCACACTCATTGTTCTTCATAAAGGACTTCTGTATTTCTATCCTCATGTCTTTGACCACACTATTCTGTTAGTGTTGCCTTCTCCTCCTTCTCCTTTTTCCTTTTCCTTTTTCTTCCTTCCCTTCTTTTTCTTCTCCTTCTTCTTCATCTACCTGAATCTTACACATATTTCAAGGTCTATTTTAAATCCTATTTTTCTAAATATGCTAACAAAAAAGACTTCTCTGACAATAAGCCTGTAATGATTATTCTTTCTCCTTAGAATTCCTAGACTTTTTTTTTTTTCCTCAAATGATTACTAGTAACTGTACCATGTGTATGACACCTGTAGGCACCATATTTCTTCAATTAGTCACTATGTTCCTTAAGGTTAGGTTGCTTGGTTTATACATACTCTGGGGTTAAGTTGTAATTCTGGATATCCAATCCAGTGCCTAGAATGTGTTCTTGCATATATTGAAATCTCAATGTTATTCCTTATGGACAAACTAATCAGATATTTGATTACATCTCCATCATTTCAATTACAGCTGTGGTTCTGGATAGCCAGAATATTCATTCTTCATGTTATAAAGAAAAACAACATTGACCTGACTGAAAGGGACAAAACAGGTAGTCATTTGCTTAAAACTTTAATAATAGGAGAAAAGAAAAAATTAGAAGTATTTAAATAAAAAGGTGTGTGTGTGGGAGAGCCATAAAGAAGGATTATCTAACAAAGTAATTGAAGAATATCTCCTAGAGTAATGTTATTTCCTAAGTATCAAAACAACCAGAGAATATAAATTCATTTTTGAAAAACTTTAAAACTGTATTGAGATTCTTATTCAGAAGTTTAATAACTTTAAACTTTTAATTAATTTATTGTGTTTTAATGGGGGAAAGTAGGATGTGATTAAGTGATCCTAAAATATACCCAGCTATTGATTATGTTTATATCTGATAAATTTTTAATATTTAAGAGATATGGTCTTTTAATTTCAGAAGAATTGCAAACTTTTTTTTTTTACCAGTAGCGTGTATTATTTAATCAAAAATACTAAAATATTGGAAACTGCTTCTTTGATTTTCATCCCTTCAAATAATGGGAGCATGAATGTGGAGCATGCAAATATTGGCAATTTAACTTTTTTTGCTCTGAGTATCATTTAATATTGGACCAATTACAAAATACGGAAATTATACATGTTTAAATATACATTGATTAAATCAATCAATGAAGCTGAACTGAGAGACTACATTGAATGATAGGAAAAGCATTTGTTAATATTTAATGATTGAACAGACAGATCTTTGTTTAAATGATATTTATAAGCTTTAATCATAATAGAATTCAAATTTTTCAGCATAATATGGTTTTCAGGTTAATTCCGTGGGTTTGCTTGTTTTTGTAAAATATGATTAACTGAAGTAGGAGATTTGCTTATTGCATGTTAGAACAAGAGAAAAGAAAGGATTAAGCAACCTCTCCCTCCCCTGCTTGGCTACCTTCCTACCTTCCTTCTAATTTTTCCAATATTAATAGAATGTTGCCGACTATGTTATGTTGTTACTAGGTTGTGTCAAATCAAGAGAATAATTGGACATTAAGATTCATCTCTGAATTCATTAATTAGATGATTTCTTTATTTCTGTCTTACGTTACTAACGATTTCCTCTCCATAACTAGGGAAACTCTGTAAGAACTCATTACCCTTTTGGGATTTTATAGTTACTTTAAGCTGATTTTGGGTGGTTGTGGTCCTTCTGGTAACAGTAGATTCTATATTAAGTTCCAAAAATTAAAATTTCAAAAAGAGAGGGTACTATTTTGATTTAAAATGTGCTCCCTTCAGGGGGTTATTTCTTTTCAGATGAAATATGCGCCACAACAATGGTACCTACGGAGAGATGTGGAGACCACATGAATACTAATGTGCTCATCAGGCGATTGTTAAGAAGTTACGTTTTCTCTAAATGCTGAGATTCCACAAATATCTCTTCTACATGCAGAAGACATGGGCCATAATTCTCAATTCAGAGGTTATGTGTCTTACTGCATTGTGAGTGGGTTCTCAGTCTTATTCCCCTTTGTGTTCCTTAGTGCCTTGCCCAGTGCTGAGAATGGGCGGCACATGATACATTGCTGTTATTAACTAGTTAATGAAATCACTCAACTTGTCTGACTCTAAGGGTGTTAAGCCAGAGATTATCTGAAGACCTTTCCTGTTTTGACATTGGATGATCTTGAAGCAGGCATCTTTCTCTGGAGAATCAAAACTTTTCCAAGAATTTATTTCATCATAATATTTCAAATTGCTGCAACTTATTTGTATTTCCTATAAATAGGATTTCACTTTAAAATGATAAAATTTAATCTGATGCTTTATATTTTTAATCACATCAGTACATGTAAGTGATACTCATCAAATCTTAATCACCAGGGAGCAAGGATGGGAAAGATGAGCTGAGGTGGTACACAGTTGGAGCTCATAGCTGCCAGTTGCAAGACGGACTCCAGAGACAAACTCAGTCTCACTCACCATTCACCATTCACCATTTCATTTTGCCTGCCTGGGCCAGTTGTTATCTGACTTGGGTTTTTTTCCTTCCTGCCACTATTGATCAATGTGCATTGGTCCCATCTTCTACTTGACATAATGGATGTTGCTCCAGAAATCTCCAGTATAAAGTGAATTTTTGTAAATTAGATCACAACATTATAAAGAGTTATTGAACCACAGTGGGGGCTGTGTTCCAGGCTGTATGGGTAGTGCTAGATCTTGCCCTCCTGGGTTTATAATCTAGTGAGAGATCCCCAAGCACAAGGAAAATGAGAACACAGGGCATGATCCCAATGAGAGGAGGAGGAGAGGCATTTTCCCAGGAGTTCAACGGAATGCTGTATAGAAAGGTGCCCTTTGAAATGCTCTAAGGCTCACCATCAAAAGGAATCAGGTTATGAATACTTGTCAAAGTTCTTTAGTTTTTCAAATAGTATGCCCTGAATTTTATCTACAGTAAGTTTGAGTTTTCTGCATGCATTTTTTTTCTGTACAGTAGGTTTTGCTAAATGATGCTTCTTTTAAATTTGTAAGTGACTGGGTCTTTTACTGTTTCTACTTATTGACTGTTACTCATATAGAATTGTTTGTGCTTTCCCAAACTTGCAAATAGGCTTTCAATTTTTATATAACCATTACAGGGAAAGGCAGGATTACAGATTTCTTACAGCACCTCCTTTGAATTGACAGGCAGGGTCACTCTGACTAGTAGATGGGTTGCTGCTTTCCTGTTAATAGTAAGTTGCCATCTTGTGGGTGCTGTAGTGATTGGTTAGTAAGCAGAAACAATTCTATTAATTTGACTATAATCTTCCTTTACTATTATGTTTTACCTGTTGCAATCAAGTAATGAAAATGACATCCTGAAATAACTCAAAGCAAATTTAAATTCAGCTACTGGTTGAATTCTTTCAACAAATATTGTTGGCAATATTCTATTATGCAGAATCATGGCAATTGAGATAAGGAGCAAACTCAGTTCCTTTGCTCAGAATGGTGTATAAGGTCAATTGGAAAAGATCTTCATTAATCAAATAATCACACACATAAATGTGTAATGGCATACTTACATGTTAAAAATAGCCTTAGGGCCATGAAAGGTTTGGGGTGTATGTTGATGGTGTGTGTGTGTGTGTGTGTGGGGGGGTATTTCCTATGATCATATTTACATTTATAAAATACTCTGCCTGCAATACAATTGGTATTGCCAAAAATGAGCATGAGGAGACCTGTTAGAAAGTCCAGAAAGGAACAGTAATGCTAATTTAGACAAACATAATGCCGGTAACTCTGAGAGAAGTAGACAGATGACTGAAATATTACTTCAGTACAGGATTTAAAGGAATTTAAGCATTAATGTACCTAGGATGTGTCAGATGATCTTTTTAGTGCTTAGGGACACAAAAATGAATGTTACAAAAACAAAAACAAAAACATTCCTTCAAGAAGCTCCCTGTTGTGACATTCCCAAATATGGTCAACTCTATGTGTAAGAGAACAGTAATACAAAGTAGCTTATGCCTGGCAATTCATATTCACTTATTCATTTGACTTTGCTGTTGTATTATATGACTTCTTACTCATAGGAACTTTTAAAGAAAGAGCAGAAATAATGCTTTTGAAGACATATTCAAGATAGAAATATAAATATAAGAGTTTGTTAATTTTTCTCTGCACTGTTTCCTAATTATGTCTAGGTAGGCTAATATTTAAACAAACTTATGTTTCTAGGGAACACAGAGATGGGGGTTTGCTAACCAGTGACAAAATGACTTATACTGGAATTTGCTCTTGATTAAAGAAGGTGACAGACAGAAATTTGGATTACTAAGTTGCTTGTAGCAATGACATCACTGTGGTTCCTGCACAGGCCCCCTCTCCACCCCTCACCATTGGAATCAAGCTGAAATTGACATTTTAGATTAGTTGATCAAGTCAAATGGGCTAGAAGAAAATAAGAAGTGATTTTTTTTTATGCATCTGAATTCAGGATTTGCAAGCCATCCCATCTTTTCCTTTTATTACAGACAGTTTCAAACATAAACAAAGATAGAATAGTAATAACCATCCCTTATTCCCCTCACCACCTTCAACAGTTACCAACATTTTAACAGTCTTGTTTCATCTATTCCCTACTTTATTTTTTTTTCTGTAGTATTTCAAACAAGTATATCATTTGATAAGCAGTTTTATTTTTGCATAACCACGTCCACTTTGCTATTATCACACTGTGCCGGTTTGGATATATTATGTCCCCCACAAAATAATTGCACTTTTAACCCAATCTTGTTGGGTGGAAACTTTTGATTGAGGGTTTCCATGGAGATGTGACTTACCCAATTGTGGGTGATACCTAGGATTAAATCAGTTCCATGGAGGTGTGGACCCTACCCACTCAGAGTGGGTCTTGATTGATTCACTGGAATACTTAAGAGAATTCAAGAGCTGACACAGATGCTTGCTGATGCTTAACGATGCTTGGAGATGCAGACAGAAGGATGTTTCTAGTTGCTAACCTAAGCAGCTGGAGCCCAGAGTTTGCAATGGAGAAGCTAAGAAAGGACCCCCAGATACTCAGAGAGAAACGTCCTGGGAGAAAGAAGCAAGGATGCACAGGAGCTGAGAGGAGGAGCTAAGAGAAACCCAGAGACATTTTGGAGAAAGCCATTTTGAAAGGTAACCTGGGAGCAAAGGAGCAGCAGACACCAGCCACAGCCACTGCTGACAGAGGTGCCCCATACGCCATTGGCCATTCTTCAGTGAATGTATCCTTTTGTTGATGCCTTAATTTGGACACTTTTTTGGCCTTAGGACTGTGAATTTGTAACCCAATAAACCCCCTGTGCCAGTCTGAATGTATTATGTCCCCCAAAACGCCATTATCTTTGATGTAATCTTGTGTGGGCAGACATAGCAGTGTTGATTAGATTGTAATTCTTTGAGTGTTTCCATGGAGATGCGACCCACCCAACTGTGGGTGATGATTCTGATTGGATAGTTTCCATGGAGATGTGGCCCCGCCCATTCAGCGTGGGCCTTGATTAGTTTACTGGAGCACTATATAAACTCAGACAGAAAGAGCAAGCTTGCTACAGCCAAGAGGGACACTTTGAAGATTGCACAGGAACTGAGAGAGGTACAGAGACATTTTGGAGAAGGCCCTTGAAAGTAGACTTTTGCTCCAGAGAAGCTAAGAGTGGACAAACGCCCCAAGAGCAACTGAGAGTGACATTTTGGAAGAGAAGCTGCAGCCTAGAGAGGAACGTCCTGGGAGAAATCCATTTTGAACCCAGAACTCTGGAGCAGATGCCAGCAATGTGCCTTCCCAGCTAACAAAGGTTTTCTGGACACCATTGGCCATCCTGCAGTGGAGGTACCCAATTGTTGGACACTTTATGGCCTTAAGACTGTAACTGTGTAACCAAATAAATCCCCTTTTCTGTTATTTTGTATCCCAGCAGCATTAGCAAACTAGAACACCCCCTTTATAAAATCCAATCCAATTCTGGTAATTTGCCGTCTGGCAGCATTAGCAAATCAGAACACAGGCTTAACAAAAATTTCTTAATATCACCTAATACACAGTTTATATTCAAATTTTTCCAACTATTTCTAAGACGTCATTTTTACCACTGTTCAAATCATGCTTCAAACAAGTTCACATGTTCCACTTGGTTGTTATGTTTGAAGCCTTTCCTTTATCCCTTACCAGACTTCTCCCTGTCTCCCTGCCTGCCTCCTCCCTTCTTCCCTCCTTTCTCTCTTTCTTCTTTCTTTCCATGCTATCAATTTCATACAGTCATTTGTTGAAAATTGAGAATTAGATTTAGACTTGCTTAATGACTAAGCTAAAGCTTTTCTGAAAGCAGGGTTTACGACAAGCATTCTGGTGCCTGTGCCAGTAGTTTATTAGGGAGGTGACTCCACAGATAGGTGTGAGGGAATAGGGAGAGTAAGACAGGGAAGGAGGGAAAGTTCATTTAAGGCTGTGTTATCGAGATGATTGCTGAAGACAGCAGGACTTGATTCAGTTGCAACATCTCTGAACCTCAGAGGATAAGTCTCAAATTTATCCACTGGCTCCTATTTTCCTTTGGTTGAAGATTTCCCTGGGAGCCACTGCTTTCATAACAAGAGTTGGAACTGTTCCTCAGAGCTGCTGTTGAGAGCAGAGGGATGGAATGTGGGCACCAGAGGTATCTGCTGCAATTAGTTTCAAGTATTTGATATTATTTTTTCAGGCTAGAACATTTCATAGGTGTTTCTCTGTATGTCCTATTGTCTTACTTCATGAAACATGCAATGACTGGTTGTCCCACCTTAAATGGATTCTAATCTTGAGCAGCGATGTCAGTCTTTTAAAGCTCCCCAACAATTTTTCATCTAATAATTTTCCATTCATTGATGATAATTGCTTAAATCTGTTATTTCAGTCAGGATTGCAAAATGGTGATTTTTTAAATTCCATCATTCTTTCAGTATGTATTAGGTGGTATGATTCTTCTCAAAGAAGAATGTTCCCTCATCAACTATTTGGTTACCTTAAAATACCATTCATATGGAAAAGGAAGGATAAATTCTTGATACTCTCCTACTCATCTGTTTTAGAAAATCAATGTTCAGAGTAATGACTTGGTGCCCTGGCAATTTGCAATCCAATCCACTGAATTTTATTTCTTCTGCTGAACAGTACAGCAGCATTTCTATACTATTACAATAAAAATGATGGGATGGTGATTTTTTTTTTTTTTAGTGGTTGTTTAGTAAGATTAACAAATTATCAGGCACTCGTGCTTAGTTAGGAAAGTGAAATAGAGATCTAATAAGGTGAATGAACAATTTAGGAGTTGGCAAAAAGAAAAGAAGGCAAAAGTATTTTGATTTTTTAGCACTAGGTGAGTCAGTGGGGAAAGGAAGACAGTGGTCTTGGTATTTTCAGAATTACTGAGTTGCTTGCACAAATTAAGCAGATTGAAATCTCAGATTTCTTCCATCCAGAAGAATAGAAACCTAGTCCTATTAGAGAAGTGGTGCCAAATGAATTTGCAAGCCACCTTACCTCTCAGCTAAATAAGGTGACCAGTTCATCCCAGTTTGCCAGGGACTTTCCCAGTTTTTGTGTCAAAAGTCCTGTGTCCTGGGAACTTTGTTAGTAGTGGGCAACTTGGGACTGTTGGTCCCCTAGCTAGGAAAAATCCTATTACTGTTCAGCTTTATAATTGAGGAGTATATATGCAATATCCTTTGTTTGCTGGCTCATCCCATCCTTTTTTTCCTCTCCCCTTTTTGCTCACCAGCAGATGTTTATAAGGAACTACTGAAGTTCAGGCTATGTTTTACATTCTAGGAATAAAGAGAGTGAGGCCAACAAGGACACATGGGGAACAAAACATGGCTGTTGGCTTCACTAAAACCTGCTTTAAATTAGTCTGAAAATGAGGTAGGGAATAATGATTTTTTTTTTTTTTGGCATATTTTTATGTGTTTGCTTTAGTTATATCTTGCTGGGAAAATATAACATATAGAACTATTTTCTTGAAACTGGGTTGATTTCATTGTTGAAGACACATCATTCAGTTCTCATCCCAATTTGCAAATCTGTGGAATTCATGATCTTGAATATATCTTTGAATTGTATCTTTGCAAATATTTCCTTTCATAATAGTTTCATATAATTAAGAAGCCACAATGGCTTGAGGCAATTATCCCAGTATTTGAGAGTTTTCCTTTTATCACTTGAATACCTATTTATGGGATCAAAACCACCTTCCATAATCTCATACTATTTTTCATCTCTTTACCATTTTCATACATGCTCATGTCCTAACTCTGATATAGTATAACCAGACAAACATATTGCTTCTATTCATTGGTAATAGCCAAACATTTTCATTAGGATTTTATTCCTTTCAGATCAGGCATATTCACATATGGGACGAAGACAAAGATTCAGCTGCTTCTCAGATCCCTACCTCATTGGCAAGTGCTTTCAACTGTGGCTGCAACTAGGAGAATTTTAGCAAGAGCCATGTAGGAAATGCAGGAAATTGTTAGTGCCCCCAAATGCTGAAGATAGTGATACAAGGTGCAATCTAATAAGGAAGATAATTAACAGCCACATGGGTAACTTCAATTCATATTTGACAAATGATTCTGAGCACATTGACTCATGAAAATGGGGCCTATGTTAGACACAAATGATATTTTTGAACATCAGCCAACAGATATGTCAGTAATCTGTCTAAGAGAATCAAGAGCTATTTGCGCTTAAGCTTGAGTATTTGCATTCTTTCATATGCCCTTTTTGATGGGACAGATATAAATAATGTCTTCTTGAAAAACCAGAGTTAAATTTCAAAATTGGTCTAAGTGGATTTTCGATTGGGCAAGCCCCTGCACCTCTCTGCACATTGGTTTTCTCATCTTTAAATGGGTAGTGGCAATGATCACTCTGTCTACCTTGCAGGGTCTTTATCAGGATCAAATGAGACAATATAGGGAAAAGTACTTTTTCAATGATAAACACCAACCACTAACCAAATGTGAGTTATAATTACAGAGCTGTTAATATTTCCTTGGATGCTCTTTTGAGGGGCACTTTCTATTCATCAATGTATTTTTCATTAAAACCATGTCAAATTTTTTAAAATGCTCAATAGCACACTATATAATGATTGGCACATCATAGGCATTTAGTAAATATAGTCTTCCTTAATTTATTAGACCACATCTCCATGTGTGTTCCTTCTAGGAAGAGAATATTCCAGAACTGTCCCATATACTCACTTATCTGCCCTTCAGCCTCTGGTTCGGGTTTTCAAACGCTCTATCAACACATATTCTCTTCCTTAGTACTGAATTATTTTGGAAGGCAGAAACAGACCTTGTTTATTCCTAGAAATATAAATTTTACTATATTATACAATACTATATAAACTATATTAATATAAATTTATAATTAAAATAAATTTTAATTGTATTACATTTTTAATAATTTAATACAAAATATAACTTAGCTACTATCTTTACTGTTTCAGACATTTTCACAGGGACAATTTTTATTCAGGAGTAAACTAGATGTCTAAACTAGATTCTCACCCTAAAGTAACTGAAATAACATTTTATTGCTATACTGAAAATACAAATTTTGATGTGGATTTCGAAAGGTAAAGTGAATAATATTTTTGTAGCTAAAAATAAACAAAATACAGACACAAGCCCTCCATGAGCTCTTTTCTAATTCAAATAATAGAATGGCTATTGAGAGAAACTAACAGTATATTTTGGTCTGGCTTTATTACACACAGTTGACAATTATCAGATTATTTTGGAATGGCCATTTAGGGCCTTCTGATATATCTCTCTAAAAGATTTGTTATAAATATGCCTAGTCATACTTTCTTTTTCTTTTTTCTTGTCTTTTTTTTTTTTTAAAGATTTTACTGCATCATAGGGAAACGGAACACTTTCTTTGTGACAAAGAGAGAACCAGGAAAGGGGCAGTGTTTTTCCCCTCACAGGTGATGGAGTCTGTATAAAGAACACAGCAGATAATGGCAGGCTTGTCCTCTGAACAGATGGTGATGGTCTTGTTGCTAGGATAAGGCCTCAAGAATTTAGTTTTTAATTCCACATTATTTGCCTCAGTGCTATGAATATCCCTAGGTTTCCTGAGGCAAAAATGGAAAACAAAACAAAACACAGAAAGGGTTGGGGGTATGGGAGGAGACAGAGAAAGAGAGAAAGGAAGAGAGAGAAGGAGATATGGAGAGACAGCAAAAGATTGGAGCCAGGTCAGTAGAGGCTTTGGGGAAAATGCCTGCTCATCTGTCTGCAATCACCTGGGCTTGAAAGGCAGGCAGGAAGGAAGATTGGTTTGGCAGGAGAACTGGGCCTTTGATGCCTTCCATACCACAGAGAAAAAAACCCATTTCTTCCCATTAGAAGTCTGTTGACTTTCCTAATTAAGATAAACATATTTCTGAAGGAGCTCTTACAAGCATGACATTTATGAAAAAACTATATATACACGAAAGAATGTTTCCAAGAATTTGGGCTGATGGTGGTCTTATGAAGTATTTTATAGAAATATTTAAAAATAGTTGCCTTATTTTAAAGTGAGTGACTTTCATTCCCTCCAGTCAATTAAATCTCTAATTTCAACTCAAGGAGATAATAACTGAAGTATTTTTTTTTTAAATAAGTGAATGAATAGTTAGAATACTGGTAAACACAGAGCCCTGAGTGTGAAAAATGTATTCACTTAACAGCTTTATTCTTTTATCATTAATTTCAGAGAACTTCCACTCATGTAATTTTCAATAAAATGCTCTTATTTTGAAGTCTTCTTTATTGACAATAAGAGCCCTATATGTGATTATAGGCCAACAGTTAAAAGAGCTATGGGATTCTGAATACTCAGCTGTCAGTGAGGGTGTGGCTATGTGTCAGAACAGGATGACCTGCCAGGATTGTTAGATCACCTGCCTGATTCAGTAAAACCAACAATTATGTCAAGTGCCCTGCCCCACCCCTCTTTCCAATAACTGACATTAATCACTTGCCTCTGAATTATGTGGATGCGACTTTAATCAATAATTGACCGTTTGTTTTTTTTTATCAATAACATGGCCAATAGAGTTGTATGTTTCACTGTAGAAAGTTAAGATGATTTTGCTGAATTCCTACACTACCTGAGGCCAGGTATCTGCTAGTGCTGAGAAATCTGTATCTCACTCAGAATTGTCATTAGTAATCCAGAGCGGAGAGCTGACACTAAAGCCTGTATTATTTAGGCTACGAGTGTAAATCACATACTATTATTGTGTTTGAAAGTGGTCTAAAACACTGAAGTTTTATATTAGTCAATTTGGAGCAAATGATGCCATAGGTTTTCTCACTTCCACCTCTCCTCTACCCTTTGTATTTATGACCCTGTGCAATTCTCCATGCCTGAGAAGCTGCCCAGGGTTCTAGGGGCCCAGATTGTATTTTTTAAATCCCAGCCTCCATCAAAATTACCTGTTTGCTATTACACTCCCTTGGGGCCTTTATGTAAACTATCTGTATGAGGGAATTGGTTTAATTCAAGGTAAAGTGTTAATGACTTGATTAATGGCTTCTTAGATAATAGATTTGCTTTCTGGTAAAGATTTTTAATGACTTCTGCAAAAATAATGAGTACTGTTTAGAATTCTAAATGCAAAAGAAAAAATGGTAATAAGAACATGGGGAATGGAACAGATCTTTTTGGCAGAGATTTTCTCCAGTATTTCTCAATGCACATGACGTGGATGGCTGCCTTTTCTACTAAATGTCTGACCAGCCATGTTTTCAAGATTTTTTTCCATGTCCAGCTGTGCATGTGTTCGGAGATGTGATAGATGCCGTAATCTGGCTCCTTATTCATACTGGCTCATATGTGGTGTTAAAATATGTCCTCTAGGAAAGGAGACTTCATTTGAATAACTGATTGTTTTGGAAATCCCAATTGCTAAACTATTCATTTGGCCAAAAATACTTTAAAAAATTATTTCCAAGTTCATTTTTGTGTAGACACAGTCATACTTTATCCTAAATTAATTTATTCCAAGTTTTGTACTACAAACATTGGATTATCACAGAACACATGTTTTTAAACATTTTGCATTCATCAAAGAAACGCATGAATGAGTTTCACCTGATTGTGCAAGTCACAAATGAATTTGATTTTTCCCTCTGGTTTGTTGTTATTGTTTCTAATTTTAATAAATAGAGAGGTGAAGGCAATGATGTAGAATTTTATATAGAGGGAAAATATATTTTCAAAGAAAATCCCATACTTAAATGTTCTTTCAATTTAAATGGTTTTCATTTCAAGCTATTTTACTCTGAAAATATCTCACTTTGTGTTGGTTACTTCCAGTATTCATAGGTGTATGTGTGCATATCTGTACATGCTTTATAATTGGACAGCCAGATTCAATAAAAGACCTTCATGCTTCAGAGCTACCAGATCACCAGAAAGCTGCATTTAACAATTGTGAAGTCCTGTTGAGTATGGTCTTAAATCTCCCACTCCTCTTTTACATATAGTGAGTTCATGCTGGCAACAGACTTTAAAATGCTGATTTATGACTATTCCCACTTAACACTTCCATGATTTGAATGACCACTAAGTCAGCTTTGAAACTGGAAGGAAAAAAGTAAAAGGTCATGGCTGGTGCTGCAGAAAACACGTTGGGTTTTGTGGGACCAGTTACTTCTGATTAAAATATTCCAATTGGCCAGGCTTATCGATGAGCATTATGTGAAGGATTTGCAAAGAGAACTGTGGGCAGGAGGAAAGAAATTAAGGCTAGGGAAAATAATCATGTGTTTCTTTCTGTTTTTTTTCAACCTTGTTTTCTCCACATGTCCCCCCCGTTACTTCTCATTTTAATGAAGTGTATATATTTCTGACAAGCTGCAGAAGCTATGTGATACGGAGAGAAATGCCATTGCAATTGCTGGGATGATTTCCTATGAGAGCGTACCAGGGGGTCTTGGCATTTTACAAGAGTTCAGTAATTGTACTATCTTGCTTTGTGGGTAAGTCATACAGAAGGGAACAAACTGTGAAAACTGTGCCTGCTATTTTTTGGTGAGGACGTTATCAATCTGTTTAAGTAAACTTTGGTATTACCCAGAAGATTGTTCTCTGTTTATTATATTGCTTACGCTGTATTCAAATTGTGTGAATGTTCTGTCTTAAATGAACTCCACTGCATGTAGATTTTGTAGGGATCTCCGAACAGTGGGTGGTTTCATTACGTACTATAGCTATGGATATTTTACATACAGCCAAAAGAGTTAAAGACAACATTTTTTTAGCATTATATATTTGAACATAGACCACTACAGTTTAATGAAAGGAGTATAAAACTGAGTACAAATGTGAAATGTCTGGAGAAAAAATGAGGGTATTACTTGGTTTTATGTGGTTTTGTATTTGAGTATCGTAGTCACCCTGATGCACAGATGTATCACTGATGGTAACAACCACCCAAATATATCACTGAGTGCTCCATTTCTTGGTGTTTCTGAAGAGCTCAGACACAGTACCTTGCATTAAGTATACTTGATTAATTTTTGCTGAATGAAATAAAAAGACTGATCAATATAATAAGCAGTAATGGATTAAATATAATTGCAGCTTAACTCTCTCCTTCAAGTGTAAATAATAAAGGAGTAGATTTAGGGAAGTTGTTGGGGGGAGAGAGTGGGGGCAGATTTGAGATTAAAATAAAAGCAGGAAGTCCAATTAAGAAAGTTAGCATTTTACCCCAAATCAAAATTCTTCTGATTCATGGGAGATGAGTTAGCTGGGAGGAAGGGATGACAGAGATAAGACAAAGGGGACATGTTGCCTCCAAGTCTGTAATTCACTGACTTCATCTTTATAGATAAGAATATACATTTTCAGGGTAATTTGGAAATGTAGAATGCCAAGCCAAAACTTTTGAGGTTATGACTAAGTAGGCTGAATTTTGAACTTATTCCATGTAGTAGTGACAAGGAAAGACTAGTTTTTCCTAAAGTGCTCAACCAAGCTGTCAATTAATTGGTTACATTGATAATGTGGCTCAGTAAAATAGAGATAACATACCAATACTGACATGCTCTGAACTATATGTCCCCTACTACTGAGTACTATTTTTAAAGGTTACAGATTTTGATTCACCATGTATCTTGTTTTACTTTTATCTTATTCTAGAAAAAATGAGATAATTAAATATTCTTGAAGATATGTTGCTATATTCTGCATGTAAAAATAAAGGACCATACTAAATACTTTAAGAGGTTTGATTAATTTTATTTTAATATCTGCAGGTTATTCTTTTTTACATCCTTTTTCTATTATATTTCAACAAGTGATTTTGTTCTTTGCCCCACGTTCAATACTATAGAGATAAGTGTGAGAGAACTGGAAAAAAAGAAAAGAAATAATATGCATATACCCCTTAGAAAAATGTACTTAAAATTGTAAAATTTTTAGCTATGAGGATGCAAGGGCTGGTTTACCCCAGCAAGAACCAGCCCCATTCAGTCAGTTTTTTTCTAAGCCTTAGAATTTGGCTATGAAGATTATGATTATTTGGTAACTCTTTTGAAGAATACCCAAAGGAGCTCTTTTAACTTGGTACTTTCTACAGAGAGCAAAGGTGAAGAGAAGTGAGAAGGAAATAACATTCAACATGAAGTTATTTGCCAGACACTGCACTAAATTCTTTTACATGTTATTTTTTTTCTTTTAACCTTCACAAGAGTACTCCAAAAGAGCTGTCATATCCTCATTTTCAAGCAAGAAAATAGGTTCAGAGATATTAAATAACCCACCCAAGTTCATGAGCGTCAGGAATCGTGTTTGTCATTTTTCCTTTTTTCTACTACTCTCTCGTAAGAGCTGCAGTGCCTGGCACCTCACTTTTGCTCATTTAACATGTTTCATTTGACATTGAATCTGGTTTCAAAACCCGGGCTTTCCTAACTATTATTATTTTTGAATCTATGCTAAGAAATGAACTATATACAATCTACTGAATATTGTTAGCTTTGACTATATATTAGTTATAGTTTGCTGTATATATTTGTATACTTCAGTTAACCAGTATGGTTTGGTGATAACTATAAGTCACCTCTCATTAGAGAATTGGTGAAACCCTTACTTAGTAATTGTGTCTATGGCTTCTATCCAAGTCCCATTCGCCTGTTCAAAATAAACTGCCGTCCAAGTGTAGTCCGCCCCTAGCCCCTACAGGATCAGAAGAATCTGGCTAGTTTGTACCACTGGTCAGCAGACTAGAAAATTCTTTGGCTGCCTTCACCAATAGTCTCCACCCTGACCCCCCGGAATTCCCCTCCCAGTTTTCCACTACCCAATGTAGGTCATTATGGCTGTCAGCTCCCCAAATTTCCCTAAGAAGAAACCAGGCTACCTAGCTTTTCTCCATATTCTGTTGTGTGCACAGAGTTTCTTCATATTTTTTCTCCTCATTAGCCTATATGTTCTTGTAGGCAGGGAACATATCTGAATGATTTACTACTGAATTAACAATATCTATCACAACACTCAGTCTGTAGTACCCGCTGACTCGCTATCTTGTGGATGAATGAATAATTGATTTACTCACCAACTACTATTCTCTGATGGAAGGCTCTGAGCATGCCCAGGTACTTCTCACAAACTCACTTTGGTGGTTTGAAGCTGTATGTACTTCAGAACAATATATTCTTACACCTAACCCATTCCTGTTGATGTGAACCCATTTTAAGTAGGATGTTTTTTTGAGGTTAATTCAGTTAAGGTGTGGCCCAGCCCAATCAGGGTGGGTTTCAGTCCTATTACCAGAGTCCTTTATAAGCAGAATGATATTCAGACAGAGTGAGAGAAAGTCACTGAGGGAGCAGCAAGAAGCTGAAGCCAATGGAACACAGAGAAGAAGGGAGAGGCCAGAAAAGCCTGCCATGTGACAAGTTAAGGACCAAGGATCACCAGCAGCCAGCTCTGGAATGCAGGTCTTCGGGAAGAAAGCACTGACTTGATGATTACTTGATGGGGACTTTTTCCCAGCCTCAAATTGTGACTGAACAAATTCCCATTGTTTAACCATAACCATTTCATGGTATTTGCTTGAGCAGCCTAGGAAACTAAAATACTCACCAATTATTTGCTACCCTTCATCCTGTTGGACACAGCAAGGAAGCAGAGGAAAGTAAAAATTACCCCCTCCTCCATTAATTCTCCCTTCTGGGGAGTGGAATGGAAATTCTATCCCTATACGGAAACATAAATATTGGTGCTCAGTATCTCTCCTGAAAAACCTGTTCTCAATCAAATGTGTGAAATGCAAGGACTTCAGGAAATAAAGCTCCCTTATAATGTTAGCCTATTATGAAAATGCCCCTCTCAACATGCCCTCTAATAAACCTTTGTGCCTAATAATGCTTTGTGCCTGCAAATGCCTTCAAACAGCTCTAACTCCATGAAAGAGAGGTTTCATGGACTTCTCTATTTTTAAGTAAGAGAAAGATATCCTCTGGGTGTGTGTCATCTGGAAATTCTCCCGAACTTCACTCAAAACAGTCTCTCTATTTTTTGATTTATGCATTAGTTTGTGCAAGAGGTCTGCTCTACTGACCCGATCAACTGCCCAGTACTATATTATAAGAGCAAGAAATAAGCTTCAATTGGATCTATTTATTATAGCAGTTTGCTTCCTCTAATTAAAACAGAAATTAATATATTGAAATAAGTTGTTGCTATATTAAAAAACTAAAATATGGGTCATGGACTTACAGTGGTTAGGTAGCAGAAAGCAAAAAAGTAGATTGGGAGATAGAAGGATACTGGAGATCCATGTTATACAGTGACTAACTATTTGGTAAAACTGTTGCCTGCACTAATTTGGAAAACAGACATACTGAGTCTGTTGCTATATGAAAAGTTTTTAAAAAGTGCCAGAATTTTAGCTTTTGCTCTTGGCTGCATTTAGCAAGGTATTACAAGAATGAGATGTGTTCAGAGAAGAATAGGCTTATTTGTAAGTATAAATGGAAAATAGAGAGGCCTCCTAGGACTGTAAGTGCTACTAACTCCAAAGAGTAGTCAAGAAGGCTAAGAAAGGGCTTGACTGACAAAATCCCATGAATACTTCTCAGTTAAAGAAACTGACTCAACATTGTTGCAAGGATAAAATTAAGGGAGTTGAGATGTCTGCATCTGGTATGACAGCATGAGAAGCCCAATGGACCCACTTCCAAGAGAATCTTATGGATGTTACTTTTTTAAAGAAGCAAAAGCAATCATTAAAAGTCTATGGAGTTCAGCCGTCAAAGATGACAGCGTAAGATGCTCCAAGGTGCATTCCCCCACAGAATCTTTGAATAACTAGAAAAAAACTGAAAGAGCCATCTTCCACAAAACTTCAGAAAACAGCTAAATGGTTGCAGTAACTGGATGAGGGATGAATCAAGAAGGTAGGAAAAGCTCACGGTGCTCTTGCTGGCCCTGCCCTCACCCCTTCCCAGCACAGGGTAGAGCCGACTTGTGCTCATATTGTGGATCCCTGGTCATGTTCTGGTGGGAGCATATGTTGATTGCCTGTAAGTCAGTACCAGTCTATCTGGTAGCAGCTTGAAAGAATGAAGTAGAAAATTTGTCTTTGGCTCTCCCTCCCAGAACTTGTACTGCAGGCAGAAGAAGCTTGCAGACAGCTAAAGCAGTGTAAGAAGCAATTAAGTTAAAGCAGCCTGGAGCAAAGGATTACCTGCTTTAAGTCATACAGTAGAGCACCCAGGAGGGGGAGAAATTCTATTTCATGAGCAATAGAGGGGGCATTTGAATTCCTGTAAATGGGGAATTCCTAAATCTATGAGCAAGCACAAGCCCAGGGAAGATGCAGGCTCAAAAACAATGGAGAGGACCCTAAACTTTGCATTCACCTTGGGCTTATTTTCTTAATAAAAAGTTAAACACTGAAGGAGAGCACAAACAAAATGCAGAGCCAATTTGTGAAGAATGTGAGAGTGCAGTTTGTGTGTGTGTATGGTTTTTTTTTTGGCATTGATTTGCTTGTGTTTTTTTTTTTTTTTTTTTTCCTGACACTCAAAGAAATCTCTGTCATATCACTAGGTGAACACAAAATTAAGGAAGAGACAGCTCAGGGACTAAATCCCAGTTAACAGTTTAAAGATTAAAATGTACAGTTTTTAACAAAAGATTATTAGACAAAGAAACAGAAAATGATGGCCCATCCAAAGGAACATGATAAAAATCCAGAAACCTTCACTAAAGAAGATCAGACTTTGGGCGTACCATACAAAGACTTTAAAAAAGGTGCCCTTCATATGCTCAAGGAGATAAAGGAAAACTCAGAGAAAGAACTAAAGGCATCAAGGGGACAATGAAAGAACAATATGAGAATCTCAATAAAGAGAGATATTTTAAAAAGGAACCAAACAGAAATACTGGAGTTGAAGACCAAAATAACTGAAATAAAAATTCCCTATAGGATTTCAACACCAGATTGGAACTAGAAGAAGAAAGGGTCAGTGAATTTGAACAAGACAATTGAAATGATTCAGGCTCAGGAGCAGAAAGAAAAAAGAAAGAAAAAAGCTAACAGACCCTCAGAGACCTTTAGGACACCATCAAGCACACCAACATATGCATTATGGGAGTACCAGAAGGAGAAGAAAGAGAGAAAGGAGAAGAAGGAATATACAAAGAAAGAATGGCAGAAACCTTCCAAAATTTAATGAAAGACATGAATATGCACAGACAAGAAGCCCAAAAAACCCCAAACAGATAAACTCAAAGAACACAATGCCTAGACACGTAATAGTCAAACGATCAAGTGCCAAGAACAAGGAAAGTTCTGAAAGCTGCAAGAGAAGAGCAATATGCTATGTACAAGGAAATCCCATTAAGATTGCATTGATTACTCATCAGAAACCATGGAGGCAAGAAGGCATTGGGTCAAAATATATAAAATGCTGAAAGACAACAATTGCCAAACAAGAATTTTGTATTTGATGAGACTGTATTTCAAAATGAGGGAATGATTAAGACATTCCCAGATAAACAAAAGCTGAGGGGGTTCCTCACCACTAAATCTGCCCTCCAAGCAATGCTAAAGGGAGTTCTTCAGACCAAAAGGAAAGAACAGCAGATAGTGGATTTAAGCAGCATAAATAAATCAAGGTGACCATATTGGTAATTATAAATGATAGTACTATTGTATTTTATTTTTTGGCATATACCTCCACTTCTTACTTCTTACATGTTCTAGAATGCAAGTGCATGAAAAAAACCATGATAAATCTATGGTTTTGGAACACAGTGTGTAAAGATATAATTTGTAACAAGTACAACAGAAAGATGGGAGATAAAGGGCATAGGAACAGTGTCTATGGATACTATTGAAGTTAAGTTGGTATCAAATCAATGTGATTGTTATATATTTAGGATATTATATTTCAGCCCCATGGTAGCCACAAAGACAATATATGACAAATTTATACAGAAAGAAATTAGAAGGACTCAAAATGGAGCAAAACAAAAAAATCAAATAAATTTGCATTAGGCCTAACAGAAAAAGTGACAGACAATAAAGTTATAAGACTTAAAAAGATCAAATGGCGAAATGGAAGAAGAAAGTCCTGTGTTATCTGTAGTTACATTAAACCTAAATGGATTAAACTTTCCAGTTAACAGGTAGAGATCAGCAGAATGGATAACAAAAATCATGGCACAACTATCTGCTGTTTACAAGAGACTCACCTTAAAGTGAAATGACATAGATTGAAAGAGAAAGGTTGGAAAAAATATACCATGCAAATAGTAACCAATAGAGAACTGAGCTAGCTCTACGAATGTTGGATAAAATAGACTTTAAATTAAAAAAAAAAAAAAAAACTGCTAGCAGGGACAAAGAAGGTCACTATATACAGATAAAGGGGTCCATTCAACATGAAGACATAACAATTATAAATACATATACACCAAATGGCAGAGCCCCCAAATATTGGCAAATTTGAAGGGAAAAATAGGCAGTTTTACATTAATAGTAGAAGACTTTAATGCACCAATTTCAATAACGGCAAGAACATCTAGACAGAAGATTGGTAAGGAATCTAATAATTGAAAATACTCTAAACCAAGAAGACCTAATAGATAGATAGAGCTATCTGTATATAGCACTTCACCCAGCAGCAGAATACATATTCTTCCTTAACACAACTGGAGCCCCACTTCGAGCCAGATTTTTGCCAGCAAAGTGAGGGCATAGGAATCCCACAGTTTCAGCTCACCTGTGTATATGCAGCCTGTGCTCAGAGGCAAAGCAGCCTCTGAGGACAATTAAGTTACCGGACAGAACCATCTGTTGGACAGTCTGTAAGGAGCAAGGGAATTGAAAACTTTTTCAAAAGATGCTCCAGACCCTTTCTTAAGGTGACAGGAGCTGGTCTACATGCCCTGTACAGAAACCTGGCCCTGTTTTGGCTAAGAAATATGGAAGACCCAACTGTTAAAGCAGGGCTCTAAAACAAACCTGGTCTTGCTGGCTGGCAGAAAGCAGAACACCACTGGAAGCCAGCAGATTTGTATTACCACACACAGTGAACTTGCTGAGGTGCCCAGTGTCTGCCTCCCATCCCTGTGGCAGGCCATGGTGGATGACTTATTTTGTGGGGAAGACTGGGGAGCAGAGCCAATCTGACAACTGGACAGTGAGAGAAACAAATAAAAGAAAACCCTGGAAAAAGAGGGAAAACAACTTCCAGAATAAATTAATGAAGAAAATCAGATGCCTACACAGCAAAAAATCATGAGACACAGCAGGAAACATAAACATATGGCCCAATCAAAGGTACAAAGTAACACCACAACTGAGATTCAGGAGTTGAAACACTAATTAAAGATGTTCAAAAACTTCTCAGTCAAATCAATGAGTTGAAAGAAAGATGAAGGATATAAAGAAGACACTGGGTGACCATAAGGAAGAATTCGTAAACTTGAAAAAGCAAATGGGAGAACTTATGGGAATGAAAGGCACAATAGAAGAGATGAAAAACACAATGGAGGCATACAACAGCAGGCTTGGAGAGGCAGAAGAAAGGATCAGTGAACTAGAAGACAGGATATCCGAAATCCTACACACAAAAGAACAGATAGGGAAAAGAATGGAAAAATATGAGCAGGGTCTCAGGGAACTGAATGACAACATGAAGTGCACAAATATATGTGTTATAGGTGTCCCATAGGCAGAAAGAAAGATAGAGGAAATAGTCAATGACAATTTCCCAACTCTTACGAAAGACATAAAATTACAAATCCAAGAAGTGCAGTGTACCCCTAACAGAATTGATCCAAATAGACCTACTCCAAGACACTTACTAATCAGATTTTCAAATTTGAAAGATAAAGAGAGAATTCTGAAAGCAGCAAGAGAAAAGCAATCCATCACTTACAAGGGAAACTTGATAAGACGAAGTGTGGATCTCTCAGAAGAAACCATGGAGGTGAGAAGGCAGAGGGGTGGTATATTTAGTATACTGCAAGAGAAAAAATGCCAACAAAGAATCCTATGTCCGGCAAAACTGTCCTTCAAAAATGAGGGGTAGTTTAAAACATTTACCGGCAGACACAAAGAGACTTCATTAACAGGAGACCTCCTCTACAAGAAATGCTAAAGGGAGTGCTACAGACAGATAGGAAAAGATAGGAGAGAAAGGTTTGGAGAAGAGTGTAGAAATGAAGATATCACGAGATAGAAATGGATAGCACAATATTGTGTGATGGTAGCACAATATTGTAAATGCACTGAGCAAAGATGACTGTGAGTATAGTTGAAAAGGAAGGTTAAGGGTAGGTATGACACCAGAAGGAAAGATGGAGGACAAAGACTGGAACTGTGTGATTTCTTTAAACTAGAGTGGTCAATGATTGTGACTAGATGTACAAATGTGAGAATGCTTTTACAAGGGGGAGAACAAATGAATGTCAACTTTGTAAGGTGTAGAAAATGGGATGGTATTGGGGGGAAATACAATCCATGCAAATCAGAGTCTATAGTTAACAGTGACGTTGTAGTATGCTTCCATTAATTGTAACAAAGGCAATGTATGAAAGCTGAGTGTCTATGAGAGGGGGATATAGAGGAGAGGTATGGAACTCTTGGCATTGGTGTTTTTTGTCTGAACTTTTTATTGTATTTTATTTTCTTTTTCTTTTTTTTAGTCTTTTTTTTTTTTTTTTTTCCTTTTTTCTCATCTTCCTCTTTGGGGAAGAAATGGAAATGTCTTCATATATATTGTGGTGGTGAATGCATAGCTATGTGATTATACTGGGAACAGTGTTTTGAAACTTCAACTTCTGTGTAAGACCAAAGGAAGAAGTGTTTGTTTGGTGCAAATCCTATATTATCTATAGCACACTATATGATTGAACTTGTATGGTCAGGTCATTCAAACATCATAAATACATGGAAGTTTGAATAGGGAGTGAGAGCTGGTTGGCTTGTACAGGTTAGTGTGAAGCCCCAATATATCCTAGAGTAATTTTGGCAGAGAATAAAAATGTATCTGCAAAGCCCCTTGAGGGACTGGGGGAAAATGTGGACATACTAAACTTCCCCGCCTGGGGAATTACCGATATTCTCACATGCATTGGGACCTACCAATTGAGAAGTCAAAGCCCTTGACACTGCGGCTTGCCCTTATGAGGCTTATTGCTGCACAGGAGAGGCTAAGCCTACTTATAATTGTTCCCAAGGGTATCCCCCAGACAACCTCTTTTGTTGCTCAAAGGTGGCATCTCTCTCTAAGCCAACTCTGCAGGTAAACTCATTGCCCTCCCCCCAACATGGGACATGACTCCCAGGGACGTAAATATCCCCGGCAATGTGGGACATGACTCCTGGGGATTAACCTGGACCTGGCATTAAGTGATTGAGAAAGACTTCTTGACAAAAAGGGGGAAGAGAAATGAAACAAAATAAAGTTTCAGTGGCTGAGAGATTACAAATGGAGTTGACAGGACATTCTAGAGGTCATTCTTATGTGTTATATAGATATCCCTTTTTAGTTTTTAGTGTATTGGAATAGCTAGAGGAAAATACATGAAACTATTGAACTGCAACCTAGTAGCCTTGATTTTTAAAGACAATTGTAGAACTATATAACTTACACTGTGTGACCATGTGATTGTGAAAACCTTGTGGCTCACACTCCCTTTGCCAAGTGTATGGACAGATGAGTAGAGAAATGGGGACAAAAAGTGAATGAGTTATAGAGAAGGATGGGGGGGGGAATGGGATATTTTGGGTCTTTTTTTTACTTTAATTTTTATTCTTAATCTTTTTTTGTGTCTTAATGACAATGTTCAAAAACTGACTGTGGTGATGAGTGCACAGCTATATAACAGTACTTTGAAAAATTTATTGTACACTTTGGATGATTATATATTATGTGAATATATCTCAATAAATTGAATAAAAAAAAGAAGAAAGGTCTCAATTCAGAGACCTAACTAGATGTACAACTCAAGGATTTAGAAGAAGAAGAGTAAACTAAACTCAAAGTAAGCAGAAGAAAGGAAAAACAAAGATCGGAGTAGAGATAAATGAAAGAAAAAATAAAAAATAAAAAAGAGAGAATAAATGAAACCAAAAATTGGTTTTTTGAAAAGATTGACAAACTTTTAACTAGGCTGGGAAAGAAAAAAAGAGAGAGGAAACTCAAATAAATAAAATCAGAAATGAAAAGGGAGGCATTATTATTGACACCACAGAAGTGAAGAGGATTATAAGAGGATACTATAGACAACTGTATGCCAGCAAATTAGATAATCTAGATGAAATGACAAATTCCTGGCAACACACACATTACCTACTCTAACTCAAGAGGAATCAGAAGATCTTGAGAGACCAGTAATAAGTGAACAGATACAATCAGTAATCAACCCCCCCCCCCCCAAAAAAAAAAAAAAGCCCAGGGTCTGATGGCTTCACTGGTGAATTTACAAAACATTTCAAGAAGAACTAACACCAATCCTGATGAAACTTTTTCAAAAAAATTGAAGAGGAGGGAAGACTCCGAACTCATTCTATGGGGTGAGCATCATTCTAATATCAAAGCCATATAAAAATTCCACAAAAAAAGAGAGAAAATTACAGACCAGTATCCCTTATGAATATAGGTGCAAAAATCTTCAACTACATATTGTGAAACCAAATCCAACCACACATTAAAAAAATCATTCACTGTGATTAAGGCAGAAACTGCATAAACTGATACAAAAAGAAATAGAGAATCCTAATAGGCCTATAACAAGAGATTGCTTTAGTAATAAAAAATCTGCTCACATAGAAATTCCTATTTCCAAATGGCTTCACTGGTTAATTCTACCAAACATTTAAACAGGAATTAATACCAAGTCTTCACACACTCTTTCAAAAACTGGAAGAAGTGGGAACACTTCCCAAATTATTCCTGAGGCCAGTTTTACCCCGATACCAAAACCAGACAAAGATATAACAAGAAGAGAAGACTACAGATCAGATTTCTTATCAATATGGTTGCAAATATCCACAGCAAGGTTCTGGCAAACTAAATCCATAAACATATAAAAAGGCTTATACTCCATGACCAAGTGGGATTTATTCCAGGAATGCAAGGTTAGTTTAAAATCCAAGTATTAATTAATGTAATACACCATATCAATAGAACAAAAAACAACCCCTTCCTCATCATCATCTCACTAGATACAGAAAAAGCATTTTACAAAATCTAAAATACTTTCATTATAAAAACACTCAACGAGTTGGGAATAAAGGAGAATGCTCTAAACTCAACAAACGGCACTTAAAAAAACTCAAACCTCACATCATACGTAATGATGAGATGCTAGATGCTCCCCCCATAAGGTCAGGAACAAGGCAAGGATATCCATGCCCATCACTTCTATTAGACAATGAACTAGAGGTTCTAGCCAGGGTAATTAGACCGACAAAATAAATAACATGGATCTAGAATGGAAAAGAAGTACAGCTATTCACAGATAACATGGTCTTGTTTGTAGAAAATTCCAAGAAATCTATTAGACAAGTATCTAATTTGTCTATTAGAGCTAATCGATAAATTCAGCAAAGTTTCAGGATATAAAATCAAAATGCAAAATTAATTTTATTGCTTTACACTTGCAATGACCAATCTGAAAATGAAATTAATAAAACAATTCCATTTTCAATAGCATCAAAAAGAATAAAGCATTTAGGAATAAATTTATCAAAAGAAGGATAACATATATTTGAAAACTATGAAACACTGTTGAAAGAACTTAAAGAAGATCTAAATAAGTGGAAAAACATCTCATGTTCATGAAGTGGAAGACTTAATATTGTGAAGATGGCAGTACTCCCCAATTTGATCTATAGATTCGATGCAATCTGAATGCCATATGGCTTCTTTCTGGAAAATGACAAGCTGATCCTAAAATTCATATGAAATTGCAATGGACCCAGAGTAGCCAAAACAACCTGGAAAAAGAACAAAGTTGTAGGTATCACACTTCCTGATCTAGTAATTACCTCAAAGCAACAGTAATCAAGACAGTGTGGTGCTGTTACAAGGATAGACATATAGACCAATAGAATAGAACTGAGCATCCAGAAATAAACCTTTGTGTCTATTGTCATCTGATTTTCAAGAGTGCCAAGACCATTCAATGGGTGAAAAGTAGCCTGTTCAAAAAATTGTTCTGGGTAACTGAATAGCCACATGCAAAGAACTTACCTTCCACTGTATACAAAAATTAACTTAATATAAATCAAAGACCTAAATGTAAGACCTAAATCTTATAAAACTCTTAGAAGAATACATAGGAATAAGTTTTCATGACCTTAGATTTAGCAATGAATTCTTAGATACAATACCAAAATCATGAGCGACAAAAGAAAAATTATATGTTGGACTTCATGAAAATTAAAAACTTCCAAGCTTTAAAGGACATGATTAGGATAAAGAAAAGATAACCCACAGAATGGGATAAAATATTTGCATATAAGTGAAATTGTGTCTAGAATTTATAAACAACTCTTACCATTTAATAATAAATAGACAACCAATTTAAAAAGGGGGCAAAGGTTCTGAATATACATTTCTCCAGAGTAGATTTTCATGTGCCAATATCATGCTCAACATCATTATTCATCAAGGATATGCAAATCAAAAGCACAGTGAGATACTTCACTGACACTAGGATGGCTCGACTCAAAAAGACAGATAATCACAAGTGATAACAAGGATGTGGAGAAATTGGAACCTTCATACATGGCTAGTGGGAATATAAAATGTTCCATCCACTTTGAAAAATTGTCTGACAGTGTCTCAAAAATTTGAAAATAGAGTCGCAAGGTGACTTAACAATTCCACTCCTAGGTATAAACCCAAGAGAATTGAAAACATATGTTCATGCAAAATTTGTACACAAATGCTCATACCAGCATTATTCACAACATTGTAAACTGCAATTAACAGCACTGAAATATATATCTGGATATGATTAAAAGGTGAAATGTTAGAGTGTATGTATGGTAACAGAATAAATAAAAAAATCTATGGAACTGCACATCACAAACAATGAACCCTAAGTTAAAAAATGGACTTTAATTAATAGTAGAATTATAAAAATCTGCTATCATCAATTGTAAGAAAGTTACCACACCAATGCAAGGTGTTGGTGGTGGAGTGGCATATGGGAATCTTGAATTTATGCATGATTGTTCTTTAAACCCAGAACTTCTCTAATGAAAAAAAAGCCTAAAAGGGGGAAAAACACAAATGTCCATCAACTGATGAATGGATAATTTAAATATGATTTATCTATATAATGGAATACTATTTGGCAATAGAAAGAAATGAAGTACTGATTTATGCCTACAACATAAACAACCCTTGAAATCATTATGATATGTGAAAGAAACCAGTCACCAAAGATCACATTATTGTATGATTTCATTTATATGAAATGTCCGGAGTAGGCAAATTTATAGACAGAAAGTAGATTAGTGGTTGCTCAGGGTGTAGGAGTTGGAGGATGAGGGTGGTAGCTAATTGGTACAGCGTTTCTTTTTGGGGTGATGTAAAAGCTCTAAAATTATTCCACAACTCTGTGCATTTACTAAAAAACATTGACTTGTACACTTCAAAAGGGGGGCTTGTATGGCATTGGACTCATATCTCAATAATGCTGTTATTAAAAAAAATTAAGGGAGTTACCTTCCCACCCAAGCCTGTTGTTTTAAACTACCCAAAAAGCTGCCATGAGGTTGAGAGAAAGGCATATGAGTTAGAAAGCAAAACAAACAAATGAATGAATGAATGAGTGAATGACTAAAGAAGGTCCAAGTCTGAAATCTGATAAAGAACTTAGATGATGACTGCTGACTCATGAAACTTACTAGAAACAAGAGTTTGAAGGAACTGCATTGCCAATGAAACAATAATCACAGCCTTACAAAACTCTGTTATTGTAAAACAACCCTGAGTGCCCAAACTTAGATCAGCAGGAAATGAGCTGTGATGGTTGTGACTGCTGAAAGAGAGCACCTTTTCAAGGATTCACTTCAGATATGGCCGTGGAGGATAATGGACAAGGAACAGGATCCCAGAGGGTGTTCTGGGTCATTGAGAACAATGGAAAGTGTAGCTTCTCCGGGAGAGCAGAATCAGGGATTGGGCACTTGCCTGACTCTCATGAATTGGAACTTTATTGTGCCCATCCAGTAGGTTTTCATCATTGCAATGGATCTGTGATTGCTATATGTCTACCATTTTTCCCACTTGTCATTTGGAGTCGTTATTGGAGTTTTCAGGTTTCTATTTACCATTGACGTGTCTGTATATAAAGGGGAGGGCAAGAAGTTGTCTTTTAAGTTCGAAGGTCACTGGACCACAAGAAGCCACATCTAGAACTAGTAGAGAGAAATACAGTAACTCAATAAGTGAATTGCCTGTTTTCTGGAGCTCTTTGAATGTATGGGAAGAAGGGCACTCCTGATTGTGGTGCCTAGAAGGGCAGACAGAAGCAGAGGCTGATGGTTGCTCAGAAAAAGCCATAGTTCTTCTTCTTCTTGGACATACAACTACATCTCCCAGCCTCATTTACATTTAACTGTGGTCTTGTGCCATAGTCCAACCACTAGAATGTTAGTGGAAGACATATGTATCACATCAATGTCTGGCTCATTAAAAAATCACTGCATGCATTTCTCCATTCTTTTTTCTCGTATCTGTCGGCTAGAAGGGAGACAATCCCTGTGGTGCCTCGGAAGCCATGTGTTGACAATGGTAAAGCCTTCATCAGCCTACCTGGGTTCTTGAGCAACTACGTGGAGGAGAGCCCCTCAACATGTTTTTCCACTCAGTACCATTATTTGAATAACAAAAGTTCTCTTGAATTTAAGCCATTATACATTTTTTAGTCTATTATTTTTTAAAGCAATTTGACTCCCCTAATACAACTGTCACCATTGAATGCCGCTCCTGTACCTGCTGAGTTTAATAAATTGTTCTCACTGTTTTTTCCCCCCACTGATTCATGCATACACTCTGCGGTGTTTTCAATGACTACTCAGAAGACTTATGTTATTACATTCCATTCAAGGTGTTTTTTCCTCTTTTGAGTTTTCTTTCTCCTCGTATTTGATCTCATTGGTACTTTCATGCTTATAATTTTTATTTGTATGCATGATACATCTGTAAATTGGTTTTAAATAAAACGGGAAACATTAGGAATTTGTTCTCTAGGAAGTTAAATCAAAGAGAATATAGACTGGATAAACATATATTGTGACCATTGCATTTGTCTTCCCCATGCCACACACTTGGCCGTGAAGATTTTTTTTTTTTTTGAATTAAATCTACATTGGGAGTGTGTGAGGGGCATAAAATATATTTAGGTCTGTAGCAGTCAATCTGGATTTTAGACCTGTTTAACTTCTAATTTAGATTATGATCCAGTACATTTATTTGATAACTGCAGAACTAATTCATACTAGACCCAACAGTTCAAAGTGACTATGATGGTGTAGCCTATACCCAGACTTAATATGGTCCCTTGTATCAGTTTAGTTATACACTGTGTAACACTTTTCCATTCTTTTCACCTTTCAGTGTTGAAAAAAAATTTCTAGAAAGTATCATATTAAAAAAAATCTCATGTTACTCATAAATAATTTATTTTCAATCAGGGACATGAGTTTGTGATTAATACACTCTATTCATTTTCTCCTTTTAAGAAACCTGGAACAAACAGGCTTGCATGGTGTATATATAATTCATTTAGGTGTTGAAGTCTGAGTCTACATTTGTAACAGAAAATTTCAAACGAGCCATGATTAATATGTCACTTTAGGAGGAGTAATAGGATGAGGGGGTGGAAGTAAATGGATATACCTGATGTTCTTGCATTGCATGTGTGGAAAGGAAAAATTGAAAATAATGACCAATTTGCAAGCTTATTTCTTTGAGTGCAAGCCAAAGCAAATGGGTATATCTGTGGGTATCTCCTTCTGAAGGTGTGGAAAGTGTAGGTTAAGTGTGAAAGAGTGCAGCACATTTCATGGGGGGAGGTTTGAGGAGTGCACTAATCTCAAGGCCAACCTTGTTTTTCTCAGCTCCACTGCCATTTACTGGGTGAAATATAAAAAGCTATTTATCATTTCCAACTCTTAATTTTTCCTTGATCAAAAAGAACAGAGAGCTGTCATTTTCCTACCTCATCTGTTGATATGAAATAATATATTTAAGGTGGAAATTCTATAGAAACATAGCACGCTATCTGCCTATAGAAACATATATCACACTATCTGTGTATAAAACTTAGATTGTGTTCTGTGAGACTTTTACTTCTTTGCTGTCATAGGATTTTATAGATTTAAAAAAATGCTCTCTGGGGGTCCTTTTGAACCACTGTTCAAGTTTGGTGAATTCAGTTCTCTTCTACATACACAGAATCAGGAAGGGGCTTCCATTCTGTATCTGTGATAAAACTTATCTGGGCTGCTCCAGACAGAAATCACTGATTTTGTTACTTCTAGTTGCTTTTAGGACCATCACCCTAGGACTACAAGGGAAAGGTCTTCTTTCCCAGGCTTGGATCTGCAGGATTGCTCCATAGGCTTCGTCCCTATTCCAAGCTATTGCTAAATCATAGGCCCAGTAGTAAATCAACCAAAAAGGAAAAAGAAACACATAAGACTTTCTTGGGTACCATTTGTACAGTGTTGGACAAATCATTGTAGCTAATCCCAGAATCTAATTGGCATGGCTTTGCATAGAATGTTGGAAATTTCAGGTGAAAGAGATTGGAATTAGTAATCAGAAGGCTTACTATTCTTGGTGATCAAATCCCTACTGAGGGCTGTGCCCAACTGAGGTGTCATTTTAAAAGAGGGATTTGGGAGAACAGTGGCCCCGGGGCTGGAGACTTGGGTAGTGAAAAATCTTGACAAATATCCTTTGAGGGATTGATCTTGGAAGTGAGGATGTTTAGCTGGCAAATGAGATGGTTTATGGGAACCATGGTAGCACAATTACAGTGTATGTTCCAGAGGGAAAAACAACAATAACAAAAAAGAGGAAGAAAAACAAGTAAAAAAGAATCAGTGGATATGTGTTACTGGAGTAGAATTTGGTTAAATATAATGGAAAGACATTTTCTAATAACTGTTATTAAATTATAGTAATGAGCTCCACGTCACTGAAATTATTCTAGCAGATAATAGTAGTTCATTTACTAAATATATTTGCAAACGTTGGGAAGGAATGTAAATTGCTTGAATTTTACAGGATAATGTTAAGAGAGCAGACAGGATGCAGAGGGACCAGAATTCCTCCCTGGGTTCTGTCACTTACTAGTTGAATGTCTCTGATATTTAATTTCTTTTAGCTTAATTTTCTCATTTACAAAGTACCAATGATCACAGTATTTACCTGATAGGTTGCTGTATCAGTTAAGATAATGCATTTAGTACACTTAGTCTAGTTCTGTATTACAGGAGGCAATCAATAAATTTTATAGTCTATTATTATTATTATATGACTTTCAACATGAAGAATTGGGTATGATATTCTAAAAACCTTGGGATAGATTTTTCCTTTGGAAGAATACCTTAATATAGCTAAAACTTAGATGTTTTTCAGTAGTTAGAAATGTTGCAAAAAGGTTTGTTAATAAATCATTGAAGTTTGCATCACATTTAGTAGGAATACTGCTAATATCATGCAGCATTTTCTGTTTGCATAGAGAGTCTATTTAACCCTTCCTTTAAAAAAATGGACATTCACAAAGTAAAAGCTAGGGATGAACTAGAGGGAAACAATCTGGGAAAAATCAAATCGCTTTTCTGCTTCTTTATAATATGTAAGGAATTTGTGTGCAAATTGAGACTTCCTTTACAGGATATTCCAAGTTTTTCCCTGCTATTGTAGGAAAGTCTATTTTATGACAGTGTATTGTTAGAAACTAATTATGTTGTCAGTTACTTGTTCAATATTAACAAGTCACTGAGAGTTTGAGGAAGAAATGAACACAGGTTTTGGTTGTTGCTGTTAAAGTTTAAAATCCCATCCTGTCAAAAATTAGAACAAGTAGTTAGAGAGTTTAGACTAAAGAAAATGTCCAAGGGAAATTCACATTAATAGCCTTAAATGTCTAATTAATTTCATGCCATTTAGCTTGAATTCACATAAACAGGTTTGATTTTATGGGGATTTACAATTTGTTAGTGTGTTTCTGTGAGCTCCCTGAAAACTCTGTTTTGCCCTATTCTACTTTCCATTCGTAAATTTTGTTGTTACAAAACTGTTAGTCATAAAAAGGTATTTATAGTTCAATATAATTTCCCTTTTTCTTTTCTTTAAAAATGCAGTTTTAAAAGTAATAAAGCCCTTCCTTCTGTAATTCTTTGATCTTTTTTTCCTAAGGGAAGATTAGTTTGTAAATATGCTAATGGGTTTGTATAATATTAAACCTTCCCAAGAAAAAATTACATTACTTCATATGAATGAACACATCTATCTTACTCAATTTATAAACTAATGGCTGAAAACCCCAAAACTGTTTCCTACTATGTGTCTTGTAACTAAAATGACTGCAGGCACAGCCACAACTTGGCATTTTACAGCAAATTTATTGGATGAAATTTTTTTTTTCAGTCCTTTTATTGAGTTTTCCTCATTTAGCTGTATTTGGATTCTAGCTAATAAAATGCAATTCCTCTTACACAAAGGTGAAAAAGTAAACATGCCGCTCAAAATAGAAGCGATTTTTAAACAGGAAGTAGACTAAAAAGAACAAATGCTTATTTTAAAGTGATATCAGTGCTAGGGATGCTGTGATGGAGATGTTCCCACAGCTAACTTTCATTAAAACAGCAGGGTGACTTCTCAGGTTAGGCAATGAACTAAGGACTTGGTGGCTCAGTTAGGTTAGCTATTATGGATTTATTCTGATATTCTGCTTGAGAAATTTAACCCCTCTTCATCTTGGTTCTTCCTTTATTATTTGTTTTCACCAGCTAGTTAAATCCATTGCATAAATTACTTCCCGGAGTGAAACGATTACCTTGGTGCCCTGCCAGTATCCTGAGATGGCCTTAAAAATGATCATGGCTGTTGTCCCTAGGTGATACCCTGAATTCTGCGATGAAAATCAGCATTACTTGGGCATCTTTTTTTGGGTGGACTCAGTGGTAGCTGGCTGGGCTCATAGGAGAGATAAGCAGATATCTATAGGAATCGGGGCTCGAAATCGAGAATTACACATGGTTGGGATTGAATCGTGCCCCCATGGAAGACATGTTCAAGTCCTAACTCCCTGGTCCTGTGGGTGTGAACCCAAATGTAATTAGGGCCTTTGAAGATACCATTAGTAGTTAAGGTGTGGACTCATTTGTGAATAGGATCTTCGAAGATTCTGTTCAAATGTAGCCAAATTGAGTGAACATGGGCCTTAATGCATATGACTGGAGGCCCCCTAAGCAGAGGAAATTCAGATGCAATCAGTCAGTAGAAGCCAGGAGTCGGCTGAAATCAGAGGAGAAGACACAGGGAGAAGGAAATGGTCAAGGGATGGAGGATTACTGGTTGCTACTGTCTCCCGGACAAAACAACCTCGGCCAGCATCTTGATGGTGGACTTCTAGCCTCCAAAACAGTGAGAAAATAAGTTCCTGTTTGAGCCAAACCACTGTGTGGTATTTGTCATAACAGCCCTGGAAAATTTAGACATACATGGATCAGCCTTCAACACTAATTGTCTCACAGATAGATCTAAAAATGAACTTCTTGGAATTCCAATAATTCTCCCAATAATAGATACTCTGTTTTCATAAAAGCTCTCTGTTAGTAACTTGGAGAATCCTCATTCAAGGGAAGATTACAGTGAAGGACAATTATGGGGGTCATCTTATTTCCTAACTTTCCCTAGAAAAGCCTATTGAGAGGATCCTGTGCAAAATGAATAGAAATGGAATTCGGTTATTTTTCTTAACAAAGATAAGACACTAACCATAGGAAATAGTTTTTAATAATGCAGTGCTTCAACTTGTTTTGTTCTTTAAAGACTGGCCTTTACTTTCTCTCTATATTTGGACCATCATTACATGATTTAGGGAAATTGTTGTTGTTTTGTATATATGTGTTTGGTTAAATGGAAAGAACCACTGCCTCCATGCATGCCAGTGATGTGGATAGAATTTGCCAGGTTGTTTTGATAGAAATCCAATTTAAACTGGGTGGTGGGTGGTTGGGAAGGATTTATTGGTTTGGATGACTGACAAGTTTAGGAATACAGTTAGAATCAGACATGACTGTATCTAGGTACTCACATTATTCCATTAGGGATTGGTCTCTTTCTCTCTCTCAGTTCTGCTTTCTTTTTTATTGACTTCATTGTTAGTCACCTTCTACCATAGCTACCAGCTAGTCTGTCATACACTGAACTTCTCTTTCACAATAGTACTAGCAGATCCTAGGGCTGACTGTCATTGTCCATCTTGGATCATGTGTCTATACTTGGAGCTAGGGTGTGAGGATCAGCCCCACCCAAACCACAAGGACTGAAAGTGATTCCTTAGGGGAAATTAGGATGTCTGTTCCAGTAGTAGGAGGAACGTGTGATGTGCAGGCAAGAAGAACACATCTCTGCCATCCTTGGGAATTGAAGAGACATGGCATAACAAATAACTAGGAAATGTGACACAAGTGGCAAACCAACAAAAGGGGAGATTTTATAACTATATAAAGAGTTCTTAGAGCATGCCTTGTTGGAGCCTTGCCATTCAAAGTGATACAGTTGGTTGTAATGTTGTCTCTGTGGCTGTAAAGATAGCTGGGGGAAAAAAAAGAGTATTTTGGGCTTATGATCAGGTTTTTAATGTTATCTAAAAGTTTTGTTTCTCCCAATTAGAATATAATTTCTACAAAAGCAGGCACTGTATAATAATCTTTTATTGTACTTCTCTAAAAACGTGGCACAGTGTTAGACACAAAGCAAGTGCTCAGTAAATAACCCTTGAAGGACTCATTTCAGCTGTTTGCAATGCCTATCACACTGCAGGATTTCGTAGTGATTTGTCTCAAAAAACTCTGAGAGCTACATTTGTTTCCAATCTTTCCATATTACTTGAGTCTGAATCTGTCCTTTTAACATGCCTCCAGGTTTCTGTGCTTTCGATCACACCACCAACGCTCTGTCTGGCAGAAGCTGTCTTTCTTCCATACCGAAGGGCTGTGCTGTGCAAAGTATTGCTTCATGCTGCTTTCCTGATCCACTTTGCATAACTGCCTGGAAGAAAGTATTTTTATGGATAATCCAAAAGAAGGAAATATATTGAACATTTTTTTTTTTGGCTCTGACACATTTTATGGGTTAAATCCCATTTAAAATATTATTTCAGTGAAATTCCCCATAAATAAGCATTTCTCAAATCCTAACTAATGGTCAACAAATTTTAGAGCATATTTGATATAGTTTAATAAAAAAACAACTAAATAATTAGGATAGTTTCTTAAAAGCACAGGATTTTAGTGGTTCATAAGGGTTCTTGATTCAGTTTTTGGAAGGGGACCTAGAAATAATATAGTCCAGGCATAGAAAATAGATTCACCTTGTGTGCCAAATTTGATCAGTTGGTGGGGTGTGTCTATAGTGCTATGTTACAGAAGAATTTATGGCTAAGTCCAGGCTCAGTGGGAAAAAGTTAGGCGTGTTTTTTTTTTTAATTATTATGTCCACCACAGTTAAAGGAGGGGGTAGTAGCACCATATGAACCACATATTTGCCAACTCAGCCCAGTTTCCCATTTTACCAAAATCAATTACTAGAGAAATTAATCCAAGATCACATTCCTAGTTAGTAGCAGAGCCCAGTCTTCTTAGCTGAACTTTCAATATTTTTGCAAGGCTCTTTCCAAATGGATTAAATGAGATAGGCTTATAGGAGCAGTTAGCATGGAGTCTGATATATCATCTAATAAATATTAGCTAAAAGTGAAATTCTAATTAAATTATATGGTCTGTTATTAACCAAACACATCATCAAATATTTATTGAGCATGTACATGCACACTAAGTAGCCTTGGCATAGGCTGGTTGGCATAGTTGGTAAGCAGGACTTCTCAATTTATTCCTTAGATCATTTTTCTACCAGAAGGGAGGGAACTGGATTGTAACATGATTCATCTCTGCGGGTAGTTTTGCCTTCATTACCTATCAATTTGGTTCCCTCTTTGAACCCTAAAGTCTACTAACCACAGATAGATGAGGGAGAAGTGCATGTGCATTTTACTAATATCACCCCATGTATACTGTCCACTTTCCTAATAAATAGAATATCACCTTTGGACACTATGATACATTTCATGGAAATGGATTCATATTTAAGGGAAACAGCAGCATATTATGGACCCGTTTTTAATAACAGGTGTCTAACGTGTGCATGTGACATGCAAAATATTCCATTGCAAATGGATGATTGCATGTGCAAAAATATGCAGATTAATGTGCAAACAGATGTTCAAATAATTTCCCATTATTGCATGCTATTACCTCTTTTGAATGCACAACTGCATATTTTGTATAAGGATATGTCTGCATTGTTTGTATTTCACGTGTGCAACTTATGCACATTTCCAAGGATTGATCTACGGCTTGGCCCTAAAATAGGGAAGCCTTAACCTTCACATGCATTTTTAGTTCCCTGCGATGTTCTCTGCAGGAACAAGAAAATACTATGACTTAACATTAGAAAGCTCTATATCACCAGAAGATAAATGCTAATTTTTATCTGTCTCTCTTTGTTAGAAACATGGTTCTTTCCTATCAATACAGCTTTTGATGTCAGTGTAATAAAATGTAAAATCTGTGCAGATTCTCAAACTGTCAAAACAACAGTATGCACTTAACAAAACTTATCTAGCTCTTCATAAGTGTTTAATTTTTTTGTTGTTTTGTTAGTTTTTTTTCCCCTTACATCACCATTCCCACCGGGTTCTTAGTGCTCACAGATAATCCTATGAAATATATTCTTGATTTTGAGGTAAGAGAAACCTTGACTTATGATGAATTCTTTCAGGTATTTTTTTTTCCTGGACAATTTTAGATATCGTATTTAGGAATAGAAATTAAAAACAGTTAAAATTAATTTTTTACCAAGCATTTTAGATAATTTCCTCCTAATTGTTATATTTTACTGTCAGTTTAGCCCATTTCTGACTACAAGAAGTTCATATGTATCACTGGAAAGTTACAGTTGCAAAGACTTGATCTCTTTCTCTAATAGTTGTTTCTAATATCACATTTTAATATACTCCAAAGTATACATTTCTAAAATAGTATTTCTTCATATCACCATTTTCATCAAGCTGAAAATGGGCATTAGTTGGTTCAAACCCTCCATAAATTACCTTATTAATATAGGATTTTATTCTGACATCATTAATTTCAAATTATCTCCCCAAGAAATACTGAAATACATATTGTCCCCACCCTCCTGCTCAAACCAAGAAGGATCTATGTATCTAAATACAAATAGCTACTGGGGGAAAAAAAAGACACTGATAGAAAATTAATCTTGTGTTTTATAGAGAAAAAAATATGACGAGTCTTCTATTTTTCTCTAACTGCTGAGGTAAACATCAAGGAACAAAATCGTATTGCTAAAGCTAAAAAAAGGTGTGTTTGTGGGGGTGGGGGTGGGGACTTTAATGTAGCCATTATTAGTCTGAATGTAATTAAACAAGGAGGCTATGTTGGAAAATAATATTTGTAATCTCCAAAGAAAAAGTTGTGCATGTTAACATACTGAAACCTGAAGCAAAGAAGAGATAAGAGTTAAATGTTTCTTCTCTTTTGAGGCCCCCTCCCCTCCAATGCTACTTATTCTTATGAGTTCCGAAGCATTAAATCTGAGGGTCCATCAGCTCCCATCTCAGAGCCCTGCCTCTCTGTGTACAGGACCCTGTCTGTCTGTTTCCTCTATTGCACTATTTTGTTTGTACTACTGTAATCATTTTGCTGGCCCAGATCTGTGTGGGTGTGCTGGCAGCTTTACAACAAAGTTACATGGGAACGGAGTTAAGGTTGAATATTTATTAGAAGAAGCCATCTGGCGTCAGGCTGTCTGTACAGGGGGGTCGTTTCTTTAGTAGGCTCTCCTCTTTCTCTATAGCTCTTCTCCCTTTCTCCTTCCTGCTCTCTCACCCCTGCTCTTCATTTCACAGTTCTGAAAAAGTTGAATGTGCCTCTCTAACCCATTTATTTTGTCCCTTACATTTATGCTTTAAAAACATTGCCATATCTCTCTGTTTCTTTTAAAATTTGTTCTCTTTCCTTGGAGGCAGGTTGTTGCCTGTTTCCACAATGGCAGTACCCAGTGAAGGTCACCAGTAAAAGCCAGCAGGCCTGTCGCAGTGGGACAGGCGCTTCATACGTGGGCTTACAAGTTGCCCTAAATGTCCATTTCCTGTGTCTGCCCTTTGCCTTCCTTTTTATTCCGCCAGTGGGCCACCTAATATACAAGCATTTTACTTTGGAACCATACTATTCTCCACATAAGCAGAGGCACTCTTAGAGAGTAGTTCCCTTAGCCTCCTGCCATCTTGCACCACCCTAGCAGACTTTGAAATTGCTCATTGAACTGTCCTTGAGATGTTTAGTTTCCTTGTTTCCCATTTTTGAGTGGGTCAGTTGTTCATTTTCCTCTTCTGTAAACCTCTGCCCTTCTTCTCTGACCTTAATATTGTAGCTACAACTTTCTCTGCCTCTGTTTAGTGCCCCTGGCATATGGCCTCAGCCTCATTTTGTGTAGTTTTCTGGTAGCTGTATGTGTTCTTCGCAAAATGCACAGCGTGTGACCAATGAAGTCAGGAGGAAGGAGCGCCCAAAAGCCAATGATCACCTTCATACTTGAAAATCTATCCAGACATGGCAACAAGTATTTTGTGAATGCAAAGAGGGCCTGTCATTTCAGCTTTGCCTCTGGTGGGATGACAGCCAAATTTTGGGTTAGCCTCAGTTATGTCCCTACATGATAATTTTGCTCCCCCTTACTCTGCTGTGTGGGAAACTACCCAGAGAGAGAAACAATAGGGAGATTGTGTTATTGACATGAGGCTTTCTGCAAGGTCTGGTAAACCTGTAGTAATACATTTATCCTGATATTGGAAGGGTGGCGATTTGTTTGCTTGGTTCTCTCATTATCCAGAGTACAAGGAGTTATCACAGGAATCAGAAGGGAGAAATTAAAAGATCATTGCAGCATTTAAAACCTCCAGTGCAGATGGGCTATTAGGAACCTAAAGAGTTCAACAAACCTGAATCAAAGTCAGCTTAATATCTGCTCTCTCTGCTCCATTGTAAGGATGGCTGTTTTCTTTCTGAACGTGATTTCTCATCCTTTTCTCAGGTGGAATATGGACTAGCCAGTCACTTTAGTGGAAGAGCCCTTATTTCAGGCAGCTTCAAATGCCTCATCATTCCTGAATGAGTTTCAGCTCCAGGAGATTTCAGTGCTGGAAGAATTGCAATAAGCTATGAAACTTGATCCCTTCTCAAGAATCTTCCGAGCCACTGGGGAACTCTGGCTTCCTCGGGTAATGGTAATCGCTCTACTCACTTATAGAAGGCAAGGTACCACCTCAGGGATCACATGACAATACCAGAGAGGTTAAATCAACTTCCAGCTGAGGTTTTATAGATACATTTGGGATCTCAGAATGATATTACCATATTATTGTCCTTTGACTTTTGTTTCTTTTGGCTCAGGGCCGAGGGAGCAGTCTTATGTAATAGAAATACCCGGGAAAGGCTTCACCTGATCTGAGCAACCTTGGACTCTAATATCACCCCGTTTTGGTCTAACGGATAAGAAATGCCTCACAGAGAAACATTGTTGGTATTATGAGACTTGTATTTATCTTTAATTTGTGTAAGACCTACTCAGGAAAAGAATCCAAAACAGTATCTCAGGGGAGGTGAGTGTGGAATGAAAATAATCATTGTTAAAAGTAAGAGAGGTGTTCAGGGAAATGACCGGCCATTTGATGCTTTATTACCTTCAAAAATCTGCCAACTAAAAAAGTGACCTGACTCATATACCATTGGGATAGCAAATTGTGCCTATTTTCAGGAATTCATGCAGCCACCTATGTTTTCCTGAAGAGATTTAATTGGAAAAAAGAAATTACTTTAGCTGTAATGATAATCTTAATAATTGAGATCTGATTATGGATTAGGCACTGGCAAACCATAAGGAAAAATTGTGTTTATTTTTTGCATTCTGTCTACTTTCTCCAAAAAAAGAAAAAAGCAAGGATATACCACCTGATGATATTGTTTTATAGGAAACAGGTTTACCAAATACTTGTAACCAATGGATTATCTTTTTTTTAAAGATGGATATGATTCTGGTTCCTTAGGATTTAACAATCTTATAGAGAAGACCAATATAACATATTGCCAACAGAAATACATGAATACAATAACAAACAAAAAGTATAACAGATTGCTGCCTATAAATTTGATTCCTTCCTCAGTATTGGAGTATTTGCTGCATACATGACATTATGCTAGATACTAGGATGCATTTTAAGCTAATTTGATAAAATCTTTGTCCTCAAGAACCTTACAGTATAACTTGAGAGAAAGTTATTTTCACTAATGATGGCAAATAGAAATCTGTAATTGCCGTAAGAATGATTCAAACAAGGAGCTGGTGGAAATGACCATGGAAGGTGATAATTTTGAGATGGAGGAAATATTGTTTAAGGACACAAATGGCATGGCCTTGTTCATCTCAGAAAAGGAAAAATGGAGTCCCAATAACGGGAATGAAATGAGTAGAAGAAAGGGGGTTGAAGATTGAAGAGGAGGAGGAAGTACGAAGCAGGTACTGTGGGAATGTTAGTGGCATTTGAGGAGAATGCATGGAAGGATTTCAGAGTGGTAATGGGGATCCCAGTGAATTTCAGAGCTTTTACCAGCTGGCAGGATCAGTTGATGATGCTTTGCCTTTGATCCAGCAATCATATGGTAACCAAGAGCTAAGCAAAACCTCAGAGATATTACAGGGGAGGGGGCCAACATATGAAATATGGAATGCCCTATATTTTCCATTCCTGCTTGTGGCAGCTGTGCTTTGCTCCATTTTAAGGGCCAGATATTTCTCTTTTTTTTCAGAATGGGGGAGAAAATATGCTCAATGTACCCTAAGTAGTATAAAACAACATACACACATAGGCATTTAACATATATTTTTATAGTATTTATTTTGGTTTTTACTATCATTTTCAGAGAAAAATTATCCATAATTTCTCCCATATTCAGTATGATAGTGCAATCTTTGGCTACTTATCTTTCAATAGTATCTTTTCTGTCAGTCATTACTTAACTTGTCTGTTGGTTATTTAGGGTGGATTACAGACCTGTAAACATGGAAAGCATTTTAGAATTAAGGGGTAGTATAAAATTTTACTACTAGCATTTACATTTTTATAACAGTGAACAGCCGAAAATACCTATTATCTCAATCATTAGTATAAATACATATCTTGTTTCTTATTCAGTATTTTCATTCACACATATACATGTGCATGTGTGCAAGCATGTGCAGCTTAATTTTTCCTGTTAGGGTAGGTTATCATGTATTGCAAACAACTGGATGGGTAACAGCAACCTTGAATTAGGTGAGGCTTTATAGTTTAGCCACACACAGGCCACTGATAGAACAGAAGCCACATGCTCAAAGACACAACATGGTAGAATAAAGAGTCAGAGGTCAGGAGATATGGAGACTGAGAATATTGTGATATTTCTCAGAGAAGAGCATAATTCCATACTTAGAGAACTGGGAACTTGTTAATTAAATGAATTAGCCATTTACTCAGTTTTCTCACTCCAGGTATACCTAGGAAAGATGGTTTAGAAACTGTCAGCAAAATGACTAACCAATCGTCAATCAAAAGGGGGAAACCACAACAAAACTCCAGTTGAGAAATCTACCAATTGACTTTTTCTGATTTCAATAGGATGAAATGTGTCAATCAAGCAGTGTGACCAGGGGCTCCTATACATGGATTTTGCTAAAATTTTCAGTCCTTAATTAAAAACAGAGAATATAATCTGCTTCTTAGTTTCATTGAACTGTTGCACATATACTTTACCTCTACTGCATGTACACATTTTACACAGAGCATACACACTTTATTTTTTCATGTTAACCATCATTCTGTTTTACTATAGCCCTTTTATAAAACATTTGCCAGTATTGCCAAAAAAGGCATGCTGAAGATATGATGCATGCATTAGAGGGATTTAAGTTGATCCCCCAGCTACTTAGAACAAACCCAGCTGTTTAAATAAAGCAGAATCAGAACTAGTTTATGAATTAGTGCATTACTTAAACCAAACCATTTTTGGTACTTGTTACTTAGTCAAACAAAATATTTTTGTTTTTCTCGACTTTTTCTTCTAAGCACTAATTCCTTCAGGCTATTGTTAGTTTACCAGGAAGGGAAACAACTTACTTTAAGAGAGATTTCAGTAAAGAATGAACAGATAATTTAATGTCTAATAATGAAAATCTCAAATAATTTGTAGTGATATATATATAATGAAGATCTTTGAGAAAATAATCTAGCATACTTACATAATAATGCATTTAAAATTTAAAATGGGGCTTAAGCATTGAGAATTGGGAACAAATTTATTATTTATATCATTTGTATATGAATTATTTAAATTTATATTTCACAGAATATCGTGAGTGTGCTTTAATAAAATGTGGACAATTTTGCTATTTTACGTTTATTCTCAGAAATTGTGAACTTTTATTTCCTCTGAGATTTATGTTCCTGTCATTCAGAAACATTATAAATTATCAATTAAAAATCTCTTTTTTTATAAAATTAGTATTACCTAAGGAAGAAATATGCTATCTTTACTTTCGGATACCTTTAAGAGTACTTAAAATTTTAATGTTAAATGTTGAATTTTGTAACATTTATATATTGAGAATACATGTTTCATGTAAGTGACCATCCACATCTTTGAGAAAATAATTACATTTTGGTAGTATAACAATTTTGTTACTCTGTAATGAGGTAAATATACCTCTTTTAATCACTTTCATCATGAGAGTATGGCTTTTTGTCTGTTTGGATCATATATAAAGTGAAAAAAAAGGAGTGGTTTCTCTGACTTTGAATTGGAAAATAGAGTAGCACCTGATAAAAGACAACACTGTAGTTCAAAATGTATACCTCACATTATGCTATGCCATGTTTGTGGAATTTTGCATTAAGATGTAATGGATGCTCTGGTTGGGCTCTGCAGCCTGTTTTTACATTTGGCTTTTACATTCCATAGAACTTTTGAAAAAATCAGCAGGGACAGTGCAAATTAATTTATAATGTTTTGTGTTTCTGAACAAGGTACCTCGGTAATTAGGTGAAATATTTATGATGAATATAAAACAATGTAAATTCATTTGTTTGCCTGAAAGCTAACTTGTTATTTATTTAGATCAATCTTCTGAAATTTCTTTAAATTGAATCACAGGATGAGAGGGAGTGATATTTTAGAAAAGAGGTGGGCACAATACTATGGATTGATGTGATAGAATATATTATGTTACATTATAAGTCAGACAAAGAGTAGTCATAAAAAATTTGACCAAATTGATAAAGAAGTTCTTAGTTTCCCTTGAGGAAGACAAACTATAGTGAGAGTCGATCAATAATATATTGTGAAAGGAAGATGTATAACCCAAATATAGCGCTAGTGCTTGTGTGTGTGTGATGATAGAAGAGAAAAATCATTTTCTCATATGCTGTTTTTATAATGAATGTTGCAACCATTTTTATTTATACAATATGTACTTAATCTGAATTTATCTCAATCTATATTAAATGAAAAGACTGCTTTACTTTTAACGTTTGCAACCAAATTACACTTATTCCCTCAGAGGAGACTCATATGGTTTATGGTATAGCCTGTGCTCATTCTATATCTTCATACACACAGGTGGGGGGTTGAAATATTTACTTTTATCAGGGAAAAAAGGGCTATATTTCTCTTTCAAGTAGCAATAATATCAAGTGAACATTGGAAAACTTTACAAATTTAGTTAACACCACTCTCCTGGCCTTTTTCGTAATGCTCATCAAAGTTATGACTGAAATATTGCCAAAAAACAAAAGAAAACAAAACATACAAACTGTGATTTAAAGTGAAGGAAGAAAAAAATATGTTCTAGCTAACAACTAATTTCAAAGAAAATTCTTCTGAGGCTGCATGTGTGGGAAATTCAGTAGTTACACTGACTGTATTCTCCTTTATTTTAGGATTGTAGAGATTCATTTTATGCATTATTCACATTAAATTAAGTAATATATGTTGTTGGGGAATATGTGTTCATAAAAAATAATAATAACTAACATTTCTTACATTCATTTTGAGTTAGGCACTAATCTTCACCACAATCCTATAAAGATACTTTTAATAGACCCATTTTGCCAAGGGGAAATTGAAGCAAAGAGAAATGAAGTACTTTTTCCAAAGTCACATCACTTGTAAAAATGCCAAGATTAGAATTCAAGCAATCTGACCCCAGAGCTGTATTTTTTGTTCTAAGACATCATTTTAAAAATCTACATTTCAAGTCTATATCAAAACTTATTAAAAGAATAAATATTAGTCTAAGAATGCACTGTTCAATATTGTAGACACTAGCCAAATGTGAATATTTAAATAAAAATAAAATAAAATTAGGTAAAAAATTTAGTTTCTCAATCATACTAGCCGTATTTTGATTACTCACTACCCCATGTTGCTAGTGACTACTCTTTTGGATAGAGCAAATATAGAAAATTTCTGTTAATGCAGAAAGTTCTGGCGATAGCAGTAGGCTAGGCTGAAGTCTATGAAATTAAATAAAAAAATATGCTTTATTTGGTGAGACGTAAAAATGAATATGTCCAATTCATTAGTGAGATTATTGTTGAACAAGTTAACACACTTCTATTGAGACTTTTTTCTTGTTAAATTATGAAGTAATCCAAGTCATTAATTCATTCCAATTAAAATTGTTTTCTTATTAGTCATTGTGAGAAAAATCTGATCCTGTTCAAACATCAAAAATATCAAGTTAGCGCTAGTCTTCCATCCAGTCAATGGTTGAATTGACCATTTTCTACTTTGTAATATGAAGGTGTCTATGGTAGCTAGTCTGCAATATGGCCCTCAAGGATCCCTGCATTGTGTTATTCATGCCTGTGATATTCATGTGCAATTTTCTCTTTCTGGTTGGCCTGTGTGACCAATAGAATATGATGGAAGTGGTGGTCTATGACTTCTGAGATTGATTTAAAAAGACATTGCAGTTTTTGTCTTGTCTTCTCTCATTTTCTTTTCTTTTTTGGATTGCTCACTCTGGAGGAAGTCATAGTCTATGTCATGAGCACCCTATGGAGAGGCTCACATGGCAAGGAACAGAGGCTTCCAGCCAACAGCTAGAGAGGAACTTAGGTCTCTGCCAGCAGTCATGTGAGTGAACTTTGAAGCAGATACTCTATCCCTCAGGTCTTTAGATGACAGCAGTCCAGCTAACAGTCCTCTTGAAAAAGACTAAGTCAGAACCATCCACTTCAATTGCTCCATCAGAAACTGTGTGAGATAATAAATGTTTGTGATTTTAAGCCACTGAATTTTGAGTAATTTGTTACACAGCAATAGAAAACCGATACGATGCTTGATCAATGTATTATAATAAAATTTAATAAATTGTTATTATTTGTCAAATGAATTTTTGGTAAATGCACAGAGTCTACAAAAATGAGGAATAAAGAACTCCTGTCATCAAATTACTTACCAAGTATAATAAAGTAGATGAAGGTAAAAGTTATCTGAGCATTTTCAATATGGAAGGGCAGGGGGAGATTATATCTAAATGGATGAATACATAAATAATCTTCAGGTGGATGGCAATTGAGCCTTATAGATGGATAGGATTTTTACAGGTGTAGTAAGAATACAAGATGCAAGCATGCCTCATATTAGGGAAGTGTGTAGAAAAGGAAACTAAGGGTGTGTTTGGTTATGGAACATGGCTAGGTGGATGGATAAAAAGAAACCAGGCCAGAGAAGGTGGCTGGGGCTTTATTGGAAAAAGCTTAGCTTATTTAGGTTAGAAATTTATATATTTAAGGCCCATTAGGAATTTCAGGTTCCTCTAGTGGAATGGTGGGCATCTGGCCTTAGTAATAGTCAGGTCCGTTTCCCAGCTTAGTATCCTTTACATGCAACATAGGGTTGGAGCTTCTTGATATAGACATGCATATACATTATCTATGTATGTATGTATGTATCTATCTATCTATCTATCTATCCACACACACATATGTAAAGCTGTCATGACTGAAAAAAATTTCAATCAATTTTAGGTCTGCTTGGTACCTTTGCAAAGACTGGATTCAAGGAAGAGAGATAGAAGTCAAGTGATCTGTTAGAACATTATGCAAAGCATCCAGAGATGGTGAAGGCCTGAACTGGTGCCATTAATAGTAACACAAAAAAAAGAGATCCAGTAATAAGGACATTGCAGAAGAAAACACTGTGTCTTGGCACTGTGATTGAATTTAGTGGTCTAAGGGGGAAAAAATCCCTATAAAACATAGATATGGTCCTATCGATTTTCTGTTTTAACTGTTGCCATCACCTTAAAAAGAGCCAAAATTCTTTTGTTTTCCCTGTAAGAGCCTTTATCCCCACTCCTCTATTTTTGTCCTTGTCTATTCTCTCTCTGCCCTGAATATAGCAGGATATTTTACAAGCTTTCTCAGAATCTGCTATTAGTTCTTCCACTTAGAATCCTTTTCTTGCCTTATCTCTCTTGGCAAATTCCTCTGCTTGAAGGCCCACCTTGAATGTAACCTCCTATCATAGTTTTATTGCCTCTTCAACTCTGTTTTACACTTTATCCATATCTTTTCTGTCAGTTTTTACATTGGTTTGGGTTAGTTATTTTATTAAAATTTATGTCTCTCTCTCTCTCCCCAGCCAGACTGTGAGGAGCACAGAGAACTTAGTGTGTAGCACAAAGTAAGCACTCACTTTTTGTTCAATTGCACTGAAATAGAAAAAACAGCAAGAACAAGAACTGAGATTTGCATCCTGAGGCTGGAGGAGCAATATCTTATGATAAATCTCGTTGCTGATGTTTCCCCAATGCTTGCTACCTCTTTACTGCCCTTCATTCAAATAGCCATCCATGAAGTTCTGTTCTTAATCTCCCTCTGGTTTTGTTCTTAAGTGCTATACAAAACAACTCAGGGACCACAGGCTTGTCTGGGTTCAAAGCCAGTGTGTGTAACCACCACACTCCACCATCATATCTCTGGCTGCCACCACTTGACTTGAGCTTGGTTGGAACTGACCTATTCTGAGTCCTCTCACCAACTATCAGCAATGCACACTGTGGGGTGAGCACTTGTGATTATACATGAGGTTAAGTTGTGGTTTTGTAGCCACTGCTGATTTGTCTTCAACTTTTTCCCCTGAGATCTTTCATTAACAAAGTCATTTCAGTTAACTTGACAGTAGCCCTTAGTCATAAAAATGACATTGGGCATGTAAAACACTGTCCCACTTAGGTGAGGTGCTGGTTTGGGTTTGTAACACTGAGAAGAGGAAGATAAGATAAAGTATTGAAAAACACACAAAAGAAATGTGTTCAAAAAGGTTGTCATTCATTTAGATGTATTGAGAAAGTGATTCCCAGAAAACTTTCTACAGGAGTAGTTAGGAAGGAAAAATTTAGGCAGGTTTTTTGCGGGAGGGGTGAAAAAAGGGACATAGGTTAATAAACTAAACTACCTCATCTATTCAGTACCCTGAATATGGTGATCAGGCAGGAGTCTTTGCTTTTTGGTTTTACTTGTTTTTCTCATGTCGGATATAACTAAGAAGAAATTTGAGCAGCATAATGCAAAGTTGAGCGTTGGTTCACAATTCAGTAGTTTCTTGGAGCATTAACCAGATACCAACCTCTACTCCAGGTGCTACTTGGAGGGGGCTATTAAAAATGAATAAAATATGATTCCTGCACTTGCTAAACTTACAGCCTGTGGGGGGAGCACTTCGTCCCCTGAACCATAAGTAATAAGCAATCATGATGGCATGCATGTGGTTCAAATAAAATCAATATTTATTCTTTAACTGTGTCTTTACCATATGCTAAAATTTTTAAGAGGAGGACAAACTGTGGGGGTGTGGCTCAAATAATTAGAAACAGGGTTTAATACTTGTAAGGACTCTCACCAGAGAAGTGAAAATTAACTCGGAATGTCATGGTAATACGGCATTCTTTCTTTGGACCAAGATTCTATTGCCAAGCATCCCATAGATTCAGATGTAGGGAGCAGTCACAAAGGTGACTGTGAATTTGGGGATGGCAGTTTTGTAAGTACAATGCTCTAAAAAAAAACCTTTTATTCACTTGCTTTATATGTATGAATCCGAACCTCCATCAGTTTCCTGTTAGTCAATGTACAAACCTCTGCCAAGTGGGCTGAAGTTCGCAGTGTGCTCTGAGGTGGTGTTACCAGGCAGGCCCAATTCTGTCCCCCATGGGTGAACGTACCCAGCATTGTGGAGCCAGGGAAGCACTGTGTCTTCTGGGAGAGGGTGCAGCCTGCTTCACATTCAGAAAATGAAGCTTTGCACTTGAAAAGAAACAAAAAAGAAGTGAAGGAAACAAAACAGAATGAAGTGTTAGCAAAATGTTGGCAAAACTCAAATTGCATTGGATTTACACTTATTGGATTTTTGAAGTAAGCTGACAAGAAAAATTACCTTCATTGCAAATCACTGAAGGGCTTTTCTATAGAATAAACACAGTCATGGAGAGGAGCTAATTCAAAGGAAGTTTCAATATGTTAATATAATATGCAGTAAAACACAACAGGTGGCCTGTTTCAAGGAATGCAGCTTGCCTCAGGTGGGGTGTAAGATACACGTCTGAAGGCTAACTGCTGTTAACCACCTGAGATTGACTATAATCATGGTAAAATATGATATGAGGTTGAGTATTGTCCTTGTTGGGGTACTTATGCAAAAAAGGAGAAAGAACCAAAGCTGCTGCATTTTCTGGACTGTCTTTTAGAATTGAATTTTTGAAATCAGCCTCAAAACTTGGAAACATAAATGCTTCTAATTGGAGTCTGCAATGTCCATGTTTTTGGTGGTCTTTTTCCTTTTCTGAGTGTTTCATCATCTCATCCTTTTGCTTGAAACTTCCTCTAGCCAAACTATTTCTGTTTGGGAAACTTTTTTATTCCATTTGGTTTCTTAGTTATGTATGCATGTTTTAAGCGGTTTTGCTTAAGTAGCTAATCAGCCTTGTACCTGGGTGTTCTAGTTTTTAGCTAATGCTGCCAGAATGCAAAATACCAGAAATGGATTGGCTCTTATAAAAGGGAGTTTATTTGGTTACACAGTTACAGTCTTAAGGCCGTAAAGTGTCCAAGGTAACACATCAACAATCAGGTACCTTCACTGGAGGCTGGCCAATGGTGTCCAGAAAACCTCTGTTAGCTGGGAAGGCATGTGGCTGGTGCCTGCTCCAAAGTTCTGGTTTCAAAATGGCTTTCTCCTAGGATGTTCCTCTTTAGGCCACAGCTCCTCTTCAAAATGTCGCTCTTGGTTGCTCTTGGGGCATCCTATCTTAGCTTCTCTGGAGCAAGAGTCTGCTTTCAATGGCCATCTTCAAACTGTCTCTCATCTTCAGCTACTCGCTCAGCTTCTGTGCATTCTTCAAAGTGTCCCTCTTGGCTGTATCAAGCTTGCTCCTTCTGTCCGAGCTTATATAGTGCTCCAGTGAAATAATTCAGACCCTGAATTAGGTGGGGTCACACCTCCATGGAAATTATCCAGTCAGGGTCATCACCCACAGTTGGGTGAGGCACATTTCCATGGAAACAACCTAATCCAAGCATTCCAATTTAATCCCGACTAACGTGTCTGCCCCCACAAGATTGCATCAAAGAACATGGCTTTTTCTGGGGGACACAATACACACAAACTGGCACACTGGGTGACTTCATTTGCCACGAAGCAGGTTAGAACAGTACTCAAACTTCACTGTGCATACGAATCATGTGGAGATCTTGTTGAAATGCAGACTCTGATTCTGTAGGTCTGAGGTGGAGCCTGAGATTTTGCATTTTTAGAAAGCTCGCATGGGATTAGAATAGAAACAGCAACATTTATTAGGTCTTCTAAGTATCAGACAACCAAGCAGTGATAGGAAAGTAAGGGCCATAAGATAGGAGCAAGGGGAGGTAGAAAGCCCAATGTTTTTGAAGGGTTGACTTACTTTTCTGGCTTTTGATAATTAATCTGATAAGGAAGAAATGCAGACCATGAAACATGAACTTGCTGGGGATTATAGATAAACAGATTAGTCTTGTTTTTGGATCTGGGCGATATAGCTGAAGACAAGAGAATTCCATTTTGATATAAATGTCACAGGGAAACCTCAAGTCAGTGACACATTATTGCTTTGGGGCTTTGTTAGCAGTTAAGGTTTAGTCCAGGCAAGTGTTGACTAGAAATAGATTGAAAGGAGGTGAGGACTCTGGTTTTAACTGAATGGGCAGAATAGTTTTTGTGCATGCTTGGTGTTCACAGATGCTTGACACGTGCCTCCTGTGTTTTGGCATTCTATTATACTTGTGGATTTCTTTAAACCTTACAGGTAATGTGAAGTTGAATTCTATAAATCCATAGTAAATGGAGCTGGTGAGGGAAAAAAGACAAATGCTGTTTTCCTGAACTCCCTGTAAATGGAAACCAAAGATGTTTTTGTTTATCTGTTTTCTTTGTCTTGTTTTTGTTTTTCTAAACAAGAAGTATCTGGGTGGGGAAGACTCATAAGTATCTTGGGCATTCAATCTGGAACATATGTTACAGTGTTTAATTCAGAACATTTATTTAGCAGTAATGATGGGCTGGTGAACATGAAATCCTAAGAGAAATGATTCTTTCCTGAAATTTAATTGACTTGTATTTTCATGATGGCCCAAACCTCGATTGTATTTGCTTAAAGTATTAGCAACTATTGGAGAAATTGAAGAGTTTTCTACACAGTTTCCCCTTTCCCTTAAGAGCATGGGTTCAGAGCCAGTTAACTGATAAGGACTTGCCTGATTTTTAGATGGGCCATAACCACTGCCCCGTTCTGTTTCACTTCTTGCAGGTTTTTATGACTGCCAGGAAGAAGAATGCTACCTTCTATACCATGTTATTTTTCTCTCTGATAGTCTTACATCATATTGGTCCCCCATGCCTGATAATTGTATCTCAGAAATATTTCATGGTGCTGGTATCTGCTCTTCATCCTTATTGCATCTATTTTGGTTCAGTTCCTGGTGATTCCCTCATTTGGGCCACTGCCGTTGCAAGTGGTATAAAACTCCAGGGAGTGTTGTTCCCACTGCAGTCTATGCAAATCACACCCCCAAGGGGTTGTGCAGTGCACAGCTCATGCAGCCCTACCGACGGGCACTCTCCCTAAGACAGTTGCTTTTACTCCTCCAGGTGTGATCCCCATGCAACTTCCCCGGGGGCTATTACAAAGCTTATCTAATTAATGCTTAATTAACTTACTATTTCTTTTATGAAAAAGGCAAAATTCCTTCACAAGGCAGGCAATTCCTGCCCAAACTACCCCTGTGGTTTCACCTCCTGTCACTCTACTCAAGTCCAGGGTACTGCCTTTCTCACCTGGCTCACCCCTGCTTGCACACATCTCCCTGCCTTTGCAAGTCATCTAGGTGGGGTCCCTTTCCTTACTTGATGCTTCTTCATATGACATCCCTTCATATTGCTGGGATCCTGAGTGCAGCTTTCTCAGAATGAGGACAAAGAACAGGATTATAGGAGGGCTCGATCCCATACCACAGCCTCCAACAAATCTCTCACATCCTCACGTGTCATATGACTTGATACATGCTGGAGAATCACTATTATTGATTATTTGGGCATTAATATTAATAATAATATCTATCATTTACATTCTTAATACCAAACATTAAATATTTCCATGCATGATCTTCTTTAATCCTTATTCAGCCCCAGAGGCAGATGGACCATGAAGTTAATGTCGTTTAAGTTTCAGGGCTACCCACTGACAAAGGCTCTTTCCAAAGCTCTGTTTTTAATTTTTTTTCATTAAAAAATATGCAGTCTATAAACAAACAAAAAAAATGCAATTTTTTTCTCATTCTAAATAAACATTCTCTTTTATATCTTGTTTTGTATTAATAATTTTGTGTATATATATATATGTATATATTTTTTTTTTCTTAAGGTGGGTATAAGATTGTATAAGCTTCAGGTACCACAAAACATAAATCTGCTCTTTCAAGTAGATTCTGTAGCATATCACCATAATGCTGAGTCCAGAAAATTTAGTCACTTATTATAGAGTTAATGAAAATGGTACCTTTTACTTGGTCTATTGTGTCACAAAAAGTACAAAACTTAAGATACTGAGATGTATGCTCTGAACAAGTGACAATACACTGACCTGAGAGAGTTCCAAATGATCAGAAGAAGTCACTTATACCACACTCCTGCCCCTCCCACTTGCATTTGAGAAGGGGCTCTGGGTGAAGAAATGCCAGTAGTATGATAACATGGTGGCTGTTCATTTCACCAGGATTTTATTTAGGATTAGTCTTTCTATTTTGTAGATGAGAAAACTAAGGATGTGAGAGGTTAACCAATTTGCCAAAAATTGCCTGACTAGAAGGCTTCCAAACCAAAGTCTGTCTCTATATATACATTTCCTGATTGATTTTAATATCTAAAACACAAACACAAGTGAATAGAGGGTATAATCATTAACTTCCTTCAATCCCGTTTGTTGCTTCTTCTGGAATCCCCTTATCCTATCCCTCTCCTCATGGTTTCAGGGAAGAGTGAAGTAGATCATGATGAAAAGGTTGAGGACTACCTTAGATCTTTTCATAGTCCCATAATGCTGTTTCAGTCTGCTTTAAAAACTTTGGAATTGGGTCAGTTCATTTATTTAATTGCTTACTTCAATGGGTAGGTCATATCTCTGTCACTTCTTGCAAACTAAAGCTTTGCCCCTTACACATCCAGCTGGTCTCTGACTTCCCCTGTTCAGACTCTTGCCACAGTGTTTTGCTTTCCATCTTGTTCTTCCAGTGGGGGAGGATCACTGGCCTTTCTCTGTTCTTCCCTCTCCTTCTTTGCAACCTGGTCTTGCTTTGTAAACTCTCTCTGCATGGAATTTCTTTGACTGGGGCTCTGGAAACTGGCCCCAGGACCCCCTCTCTCCAAACATACACCTCTCTCTAAAATCCTTATGGGTAAGCAGCTGGCATTGTTCATCTTTGGCAAGATCAGTTAGCCAACTGGGCCCATGCCACAATATAGTAGGACTTTAAGTTAAAAGATGGTGTCTCATTTCTGAACCATAAATTGAGGAACAATGAGAGAAAAGATTCCAAACCAACATTGTTCTGGGAAGTTTAAGATGTATATCATCACAGTGGTTTTTTTTTTTTTGAATAATTATAGAATTGGTCTGAATTTTGTAAAGTTTAATCTTTTGATGGTAATCTTCATATCTGTTCTATCTTTTCTTTGATGAGTTTCACAGAAGAAACTAACAATTTCTTTATGATGTAGATCATCTAATGAACATCACTTACCTTATTCTTCACTAATTTAGGGATATCTTCACAATAGGGCTTCTCTATATTAATAAAGAATACAATGATTGCTGTTTATATTTATTATAGTGATGGTCACCCGTACTGTATTGATGGACGCCCCCGTACTAAAAGATCTCGGGTGCTATTGCTCTGCTTCTTGCTTTCCTCAGTGAGCTTGCCTTTAGTAGAGTGGTTCTCAACCAGCTGTGATTTTGACCCCTGCCTTTCCCTCAGGGGACATTTTGCAATGTATGGAGACATTTTTAATTTCATAACTGGAGGACAGGGAGGATGGATGCTACTGGCATCTGGTGGATGGAGGCTAGAGGTGCTGTCAAATATCTTACAATATGCAGGACATCCCCTACATCAACCAGTACCAAGTGGCAACAGTGCCTCCATTAAGAAACACAGCTCTTGGTTTGAGGAAAACAAGCAAGTGCTAAGGGAAATTCCAGGAGCTTTGTCTAAGGTTAAAAAAAAAAAAATGTATACTGGTGCATGGTCATTGGGAGGGTTAGAGACCAGTTTCATTTACTTCTTAAGGGCAAAATTAATCTCTTGGATTGTGGTCCTCTGACCTACAGCTGAATGAGGCATTAGTGTTTGCTGTTAAGTTACCATATACAACACCTGTGTGCATACACAAACTATTTTCCTTTAATGAAGATTGACTTGCATTTTGTTTCCTCCTCTGCAGTTATTTGGCTCAAAATGTATGCCACATTAAAAAAATTACCATTCTGGTCCAAATACTCTAGTACACAGTATGCTTCTAAGGGACTTTCAAATTTCTTTTGAAAACTACTTTTATGCTAACAGCAACCTAATTGTTTAAAAACATAAGATATATATATTTATGGTGTGATTTGATAGTATTGAGAAATTGTTGGCCAGTTGAGCTCGCTCTCCCTTTTTAACCACATTCTTTATGGAAACATGAATTTGACCAACAAAAGAGTAAAATATCTATGGCAATACAGCTATCTTTAAAGGAGATTCTATTGGAAGTCGATTGACTATAATCTCACCCTTTTCACCCCTCCCTTCTCATGGTTTTCCAGTAGTTACAGGTCACTGATCCTGAAGGATAATCTTGCTGCATAGGGTTTGGAAATGCCTGAAATCTAAAGTGCAAAAGTTATGACCTGCTTACTGCCTGCTTACTTAATGGTGTTTGACTTAGGAAATCTTTTCTGTCAATTCTAGAATAATGACAGATCATATTTTCAGAACTCAAATTTAAACCCAATGAAAGTCTTAACCTGCTTTACTAGACTAGGGAGAATATTTGTTAAATGATTTTACATGGAGATGTAAATTATTTTTCTATAGTGATATATAGCATATATCTGACTATATATCTTGATATACAACAATGCATAAGTAGGGTAATACTTTTTTTTTTTACAATGCATATTTGGCTAATTTAACTTAATTCCCATGCATTTTACCAATTATGTACATTTATTTAGTGCATAAAAAGTGTAACAATTAATATTGAAGTGTAAATGAGTATGCATGTTCTACCACTGTTTTATTCAAATGTGATGTGTCAAAATCAATTTGATATGAAATGCAGAGTGATAGATGAGAGTGATAGATCTAAGGTATGTACAGTGCAGTATGGAATTCTATCAATCTCTAAGCAGCATTTCAAAAGAAAAAGTGTATGACTTTAAAGCACAGAAGTTTTTTTGATGGTGATTCACATGAAATTGATCAGATACTATAAACGGAGATAATATACACATAATGAGAGAATAGATGACCTACAAGAACTGTGGCTTTTATGCAAATATTCATATTACTTTTCATGTTTGCATGAAAATGATACAAATTTTGAAAGTAAAAATGATCCAATAAAACTTCAAATATTTTTTCTGTACTCTTGCTAGTTTTCTTTAATATAATATTTTATCATCACATTTTCAAATTTTTATTTTCCTTTGGAAAGTTACTATTTAATTCTATATATATTTAATATTTTTAAAGGCCATCCTCAGTGCTTTTATATTGCTTATTGCAACTTTTAAATAAAAAAAATATTCTTTATTTGTTTATTGTTGTGATGTTTGCAATTTTAAATAAGAAAAAAATTATCTTTTATGTTTCTTGAGGCCTCAGAAACCATAGTATTTAGTATAATGATTACATTGTTGAGTCCTCTAAGAACTAAGAAGAAGTAAAGAAAAGGATTTGGGAATTTTCAATATATTCTCTCTTTTGCCTAACATATCAAATTGCCATTGCATAATTAATAGAGTAGTTTTAATAGAGTATTTTTTTAACTTTGAAATTATAAATGTTTCACTTGGAAAGAAAACTGTCATTTTTGTCCACTGAAAGTATTTCCAAGGGTAAGCTTGGAAGAAACAATTAAAGGATGGAAATAATTGATGATTCTTTTATTAGCTCTTAGAGAAAAAAAAAAATACATGGATAGTTTCTCACTGAAAAGTTTTTTCTTAGTATAACTCCTCTTATTTTACCTGAAAAAGAACATTTTCTTATGAAGGTATTAATCCTATTGAATTAGTCAGCAATTTTCCTATAAATGTATACATAAAGATGGAGAAACAAACCCATTCTGAATAATTTTTTAACACTCCACCCAAATTTATATGAGTTTTCTTAGAAGTCATTAATGAAGCAATCTTTCCTGGAACAAAACTCTAAAAGAACCAGATAAAAAAAGCTTTTTTTTTAATTCCAAAGTTTGAAAATACAAAGTACTGATATTTTAATGTAAGGAGTCAAAACCTCCAGTGATTGTTTTGCTTTTACATTCCCTTTTTCTGATTCTGGTCTTTTCAACCACAGTTTTTAACACAGAAACAAGCATTTACTTTCACTTACTTTCCACCCTCATCAAGAAAGATCTACTTAAGTTTAACATAGCTAGAAAATATTGATATAAAATTAAAATGTTGCATTTTCTTTCAATGAGTTCTTTCATCTGTTCACTCAAGTGACTTAAAACTTTCCCTTTGTCTTGTTACAATTAAATGGTATATTGGATATATGGGGGAAAGAGCTTTCCGCTTTAATTGTTCCTCTCAGTGCTATGAGATACAGATTGTCTGTGACAAATTCCAAGCCTGTGTTTCCACTGAGGACTTATCAGAAGTTTAAGATTCAAGCTAGAAAGTATGAATTCAGATGTCCCCATTCACTATAGCCCCAACTCTGCTGGAAAGTGAATGCATTACATGTCTAGAAAAATCTGCTCTGAGCTTCCCTAAGACAATGCTGAAATGCTACATTACGAACTTCAAAATGAATTAATGAAGAACAACACTGGAGATGAAATGTACATGCGTGTGTATCACATCTAACATGGCAAGTGGAATACAAAGCCCTTTTTTTCTCACATTTTGTCAGCCATAGCATAAGCTTCCCATAGAGGATGGGGATTAACAGCCCGTCTCCTTTGGGGGCAGTGGGGGGCGGTTATGAGTCGAATAAAATGTAGAATCTGCAAATGGAGGTCTGAAATGATGTAGTTAACATTACATATGTAGTCTATTATGGTAACTGGGAACATGTGTGTCATAATGTTGGGCAAACCGCTTCTAAAAATGGGAGAGAGTAGAACAAAAATGGACCCCAAATTCTGCTCAAATGGCATGATCCAAACAAGACACACTGGTAGGAAAGCTTTGACAGAGTACCTTTCTCCTCCAATCCTCCACGCTTAGCCCCATCTTTTTTTTCTTCCCTTGCACACTTTTACCCTGTGTTTTTCAACTTATACTTTTCAATTTGAATAACTAATTTCCTTATCATGCTGGAGTGCCAATATGTCTTTCAGACTTTACTGGGCTCTTTTGCACCCATGGGCATCTGTAAATATCATGAACTTGAAATATTTCCCAAAGCAAAATGAAGGAAATACTCTGACATAAGGACTTGAAAGAATACAGGAAATTGGAAGACATCAAAACTGCTAGATCCAAGGAGACACTCACCCTGAATTTGGCACCTCGATCACTTACATAATTGGTTAAAACCTCCAAAGCTGTCTGTGCTCAGGTGGACCTGGCCCTATCTGGAACAAGTCATTTGAAAGAAGAATGGGGAAAGGCAAGAAGCACAAATGTGAAAATGACAGCTCAGTCCCATTCTAAGGAATTGAGAAGTGCAGAGTAGGAAATAAGTGACAGAAAATTAGAGTATGTAAAGGAATTAGACTGAGTTTCAAGAGAAAGAAGGAAGCAGAATTTTTAAAATGTGAGTTGGAGGAATGGCAGATTGTATCCACCAGGGTATAGATGCACTGATATAATGAAGCTAATTGGAAGTTTATCTAAATTTATTGACTCTTTTAGGGTCTTGTATTACTTTTTCTTTTTCCCATCTTTAATATGATGACTTTTGTTCAATTAACCTTTTTTTTGTCTTCAATTTATTATTCAGCTTAGGATGTGGACATGTCTTGATACAATTATAATATGCTTTTGAATATTTGTTATTTAAATTTTAATCTTTATTGGTGTTATGGAAAGTGCTGTGTTTAACATCAACTTGGGGGAAGGACACCTCTATTCATTTCTTGGAGGTTCCAGTATACTGGCTCATCATCAGAGATATTTTGAGAGAGAGAGGGAGAGAGAGAGAATACAGTTAGTTTATATATGGGAAATTAGACAGAGGAATGAAATTCGCATGAGATTCTGGGATTGTTCACCCTGTCAAATACCTCTCAAGAAGATGAGGGAGAAGAAATACTGCTGCCCCGATAAGATCTAACAGACATGGAAAGTCTCAGGATAAATGCCAGGTACTACTTGCCAAAGGGAAAAAAAAAAACAGAATTTCTAATTCTAAATCCAACTGGTTACCATGCCTTGCCAATCGTCTCAAAAATGTCTTTACAACATTCTTTATCTCTCTCATTACTGTAGCTAAATGCAGTCCTCCTTAACATCTCACTTGCCAATTACAGTGCCTCTTGCTGCTAAAGTAGTCCCTGTTCCTCTCTTCATTAGCCTCTTCTCATTTTAATTCATTTTATAAACATTTGCCAAGTTAATATTCCCATGTATAATTTCCTACAGTGTATAACATCATGCCTCTTCTTCAGGGTTCCAAAAAGTTTCCCAGGTATTAATCAAATGCCCTTGACTTGGTACTCATTGTCCTTCCATAGTACAGCTCTACCTTATTTACAAACCTTTCTCCTAACGATTTCCTCTGGACTCCCTTCCTCTAGTCAAATGGCTCCATGACCTCCCAAACTCAAGTCATAGCTTTCCACTGGTGTGCTTTTGCTCTTGGGCCGAAGAAGCCCTGCTTCTCCGTGTAACAGCCCCTGAGACTCTGTTTGCCATGAAGTTTATGCTGATTCTCTATGTAACCTCTCCTGAAATTTTTATATTTGCACATATTTTGTGATGCCCCAATTTCTGCCTTCTATTCAGCTTTCATATACGACTGTATCTGAATCTACATTTTTTACCTGTATCTATATTTGATGTTTCTTTCTCAGCTCCCTTATTCAATGTATGATCTTCATGTACATGATCTGGGACAGATTTACTGCTCCTAGAACATTGCTTGACACATAATAACCCTCAAATATCAGCTGAGTGGATTAATAAATATACTTAGGAGTTTATCGCCTTATAGCTTAAAGGCACTCAAGGCAGTTTTCTAGATGACTCTCATCACTTATTCCTTCTTTATAAATGCTATCATTTGCCCACAGTTTTTGGTCATCTATATCTCCATTTCAAAAGGCCATATCCAGTAAGTCACTTAGAAGTTCTATATTTTTATGGTTCTAAGATCGAATCAACTTAGTTAATCTTAATGATTCTACAGGAAAGATTATTTTTCATACAAATAAGGACCTGAGGAGAGTCCTGGGGAGGATTTCACAAATCTATTTAGTAATCTAGGAATGTGGTTTCTAATTAAGATTATGTTACCAATTGCTAGAGGGATAATTAATTTATTATTCCTAGTTGTATATAATAAGATTTAACAAAACATTGAAAAAGAATATATCCATACCATTCCAATCATACAGACTATTTGTACCTAGTATGTGGTCAAAACAAGTTTGTGGGCTGAACAAATTTTGAGTTGAATTGGCTGAGTCAAAGCTACTCATCTCTATTTTACTTATATGAACTGAGGCTATAAATTTTGTTAATAATTTTTATAAATAGTAAATATTTTATATATTTGCCAAAATGACTCTTTGAAGAAATGTTTTGCAAGTCAGTCATTGTTATGGTTCCTGTAAATAAATGCCAGACAACTGATTTGGCCAATGCTGTGATTTATTTCTCAGTTTACAAATTATTTTCACAGACATTTCTCATTAAATTTAATTTTTCAAATACCTTATGAGATGGTTGGAAGTAATTTATTTTACACAGGAGATGACAGAATTTTTAAGAATTTAGGTCCTGAGTACCAAGAACTAATGAGGTGTAGAGATATAACTTTGGATCCTAGGTTGATATCTTTCCAAACACCTTTTGCTTCACATCAGCACACTACATACATTACATAAAAAGTATTTGTTAATCAATGAATTTTGTTCTTTGAGACTGAATATGGACTTTTAGAACATGAATATATCTGGAACAAAGTTATATTTTAGGAGTGAATATCACTATATTAAATTTATTTAATAATAATGTAGACTACGATTCTCAAAGCAAAATGTAGAATTGCCTAAGGTTCCATCTCCATCCAAATCTCATTTCTGTATGGCATACCTTTCAATGATTTGCATGCAGATCCTCTCTTGACAGTTGAACTCTCTAGATCTTTTCACCTTTAATATTGAGAATATGCTATTCTTGAGAAGTGGCGGACATTGTTGAGTGTGGATGATTGATAAATTCATGAATTTTCTAAAAGATAATTTTGAATTTGTTTTGGAATGTTGTGTAACACTGGATTAATAAGGGATTCCTTATTTGCTGTCAATTAGATGACAATCATTTGTTAATGATCATATCTGAATGCTTCCCTTCCTCTGAAGTATATGCTTCATTTTATAATACTAATAAAAACACTCTGTGCCACTCAATTCGGCATGATTATTACATCTCTCAGGTGGTTAATACTATTTAACTGCCTTTATCTCTGGATTCTGTAGCTCACCCACAGTTCTGACCATGATAACTTTTAAATTGAGGGGTTTTATTGAATTTTAATTAGGGGCAATTCTAAGATACTGCTGCTTTAAATTTAACAAACTAGGAAGGCATTTGGGTTTTAGCAAAATAAGTAAAATATGTCTCTGGAGGGTAGCATTGAATGCAGGTCATTAATTGAACATTTATTTATAAATATTGGTTAAAATTTAGTATGTTCCGGGAACTGGACTTTGAGAGAATAGCCCAGATACAGTTCTTGGTTATGAATATGATTGCTTGTTTCTCTTAACACCAAGAAAAATAAGCTTTTAGTATTTTAGAATCCAAACCCACAAAATGGAAATAAATAAATAAATGTTGATTTTTCAAGCAGTACTATATTTTATAGGTGTTATTTCATAACAATTTGCAATTAATGGGGATTCATTTATTAAGGTTAAGAGAACTCTTTAGCTCTGTAGATATTAGCATTTTCAAGTATGAAGGTCCTTTTCCAATATAATGCAATTTTGAAGATTCCAGTCTGTTGATATATGTTGATTGAAATATGACATAGTAACACAAAGGCTAGTATAATTTAGTAGTAGGGAATTTGTATTTTATCAAACATGGCAGATTTTACATATATCTGAAAAATGGTTAACAAGTCTGTGAGATATACTGCTTCTTTATTCTGTATACAATGTTTTGTTCCCAGTGACCCACAGAAATATTGGGCTGTTTAATTAGGGTCAACATGCTGAGAATCACTGCTGTAAGAAATATATTTCAGAACTGTCTCACTTTTTTAGTGGACAAAGCTCTTTTGATTAAATGCAGCATGACCCTGGAAGTTACTTTGGGATCAGAAAAATCTAGGCTCTGCTTTTGGTACAACATTTACTTGCTGCATAACACAACAAAGGGCAAATAATTTAACATGAGCAATTTAACCTCAATTTTCTCATCTGTAAATTGGGGATATTAATGACACCTACTTCAGTGGGTTGTTGTGAAGATTAAATTATATTATGTATGTACAATGATTAGCATATTCTATAATTAGCATATTCTTGGAAAAAATATGCACTTAGGACATTGTTGTTATTTTCATCATCATTATTGTTGTTGTTATGTTATTTAAGACCTAAACCCCATTATAAAATGACATATTCCATTAGGATAGGTGTTATTCACTGAGATTGTCTATAGCATGCTTAAAACATGAAAAAGTGAACAAATCAGTTGGTTAAATGGTTTACTGACCTTCATTAGAGTTTCCCTTATTACATAATTTCCAAAGTAGTTTTTGAATATAACAAAACAATTTTCAACATTCACATAATCCCATCAATCATAATTCATTAAAGATTTTAAAGCATGCATCATATAAACTTTTAAGATTTTAGGAAAGAACAATAGTTCATCTAAAATTAATCTAGCAGTGAAAGACTGAAGTCTCTTCCAGGAACATTGGAGAGTACCTATTTAAAAGATTCCAGAAAATCTATAGGATTTTCCCCTTAAAGAATTTACATTTTCCAAGAGGCTACTCTTTAAACAATTTTAACATTTGTATATTTTAAAATATAATAAGTTGATCTAAAATAGTAACTGTCTCTTCTTTATACCTAGCTTGCTTGTGGTGGTGGATTTGCCAATTGGGATTCAAGCTGAAACCATTAGTTCTGTAAACTAGTCTGAAAGAGGCCTGGGTCATTCTGGACCAATCCCCCTCGTTTCGCAGTTGATAAAACTTCGTGTATACATTGTCCTTAGGATAAATGTAATGATGTGCTTGAGGGAGGGATGTTATTTCTGAGTCTACAGCATGCTTTGGCCATGCAGATAAGAGCAGTAAATCAGGGAGCTCGTATCTTGCCTGTTGTGGCTGCACGTCCAGCAGGAGGACACCGGACTGCATAGAGTTCAACATTTAGGAAAAACATTGATCTGATGAATTAGGAGTAGTCAGGCATCAAGTGTATGGGGGTCCCAATTTCTCCGGGGGTAACTCAGTCTTGCTGCCTGACTGGTGCGGCCACTTTGGAAAATACTCTGGCAGTTACAGGGTTACCCTATGACCTTCAACTTGGGTAAATATCACTCCTAGGTATATACCCAAGAGATGTAAAAACATATGTCCATGCAAAAACTTGGACATGAATGTTTGTAACAGCATTATTCATAATAGCAAAATAAGTGGAAAGAACACAAATGTCCAACTGCTGAATGGGTAAATAAAATGTGATATATCCAATACAGTGGTATATTATTCAGCAATGAAGCTAAATTAAGTACTGATATGTGCTACTACTTGGATGAACCTTTAAAACATGCCAAGTGGAAGAAGCCCATCACAAAAGACCAGGCAATGTATGATTCCATTTATGTGAAAGATCCATAGTTGGCAAATCTGTACAGGCAGAAAGCAGATTGGAGGTTGCCTAGGGCTGATGGGGTTGGTCAATGGGGAGTGACCAGTGATAGCTATAGGGTTTCTTTTCTTAGGATGACAAAAAAGCTCTAAAATTGATTGTACACTGGTTTTAAAACTGTGAATATACTAAAAACTATTGAATTGTACTCGTAAATGGGTAAATTGTATGGTATTTGAATTATATCTCAATAAAGCTGCTATGAAAAGAAAGACTGTTAGTCATCCTGCATGTGTATCCCTCAGATATTTATGATCAGTTTCACAAACCAGACTATCATGAATATTTTCATGTTTCAAGTTCAAAGTAGTCAAAATAGGCATTTTCAAGAACCGAATTCATTGAAATGCATCAAAGCATGAGTGCACTCCCTGAAGAAACACTTTAACTCATGAGCTTAAATAATAACCAAATTTAATTCATTCCAGGTACATTCTCATTAAAGAAACTGCTGGCCAAAATGCTGAAGCATCCAGCTACTAAGCGAACAAATTAAACTCCTTTATGATTTAATTGCACCAGTGAGGATTTCTTTTTGGAATGTGTTTCTGCTTTGATACATTTCAATAAACATCATGAATTATGGTGAATGATGGCATTTCAGAATGGGTGTGAGTACAGATATGCATATGTATTTCTAACTGCATTTAAAATGTTATTTAAAATATATACGCATGTGTACATGTGAACATTCCAATTTCTATGTGTATGTATACAATACAGAGAGACATATTCCCCTAAGTCCCATGCAATGTAGTCATATTGCAGGGTATATATTTGCCAACTAGTTGTAAGCATTAACAGAAATATTCTCTCTCTGCCTCCTCTCCTCTCACTCTGTGTATATACATATGTGAATATACAAATATTTGATAATGTTTAACACGTGATAGACCCACAGTATTTATTGGTGGCTATTTTGATCATCAGGCACATTTTGAACCACTGGAGCTATTTAAAGGAATTTTTAGTGCTTTTAAAATATACAGTATTTCACTTCTAGATGCATGTGGATTTGTCGCAACTATTATAGGAAAGAAATGACTATATAAACAAAAACAAAACACTATTCAGCCCAAATATTTTCACACCCTTTCAAATCTACCTGCCTCATTCTTTTCAGTTAGTTGTTTCTCATTGAATTATTTTACTGTGTTAATGTCCAAGTTAAAACTTATTCCTGATACCTCATTGATGATCTAATGAGAAATGAGAACTTTTCTTCCAAAAGAAAAATTATTTTAAAAGTCCTGGAATTTTTAAGAATTTCTTTTCTTATTGGACACAATACAAAAAAACACACACAAAAAACAAAAAAAAACACAAAAAACAAAAAACAAAACACTTACCTTTACTTTTTTTTCTTACCTAATTTTAGCCCTAGTCAGTTCTGACTATATATTTATAGAGTATCTTAAAAATGCTCAGAAGGCTCATATCGCAACATGTTTTCTCTGTAGTTGAAAATTTCCATTTATATTCTTGCCCTCACTTGCCCTGCCCAGCACATCCCCCTTCCTTTTGCACTTACAAACACTCATGACCATCCACTTTTCCACAAAATGTGCATATGTATAGCTTCCTTATACCTTTAAGTAGGCCACGTGACTACCAGAGTGAAATGCTAAAACACGCTGCTGAAATGTAGCAGCCAGGTAGATTTTTAATGATAGTTTACCAGAAATGTGGTGGTCCTGGTTCTGCCTAATGGGAGTTTTGTTTCCAGTTCAGTACCTTATTGCCACAGAGAGCACCAAGGCTTTCTGCAGATTAAGCTGAACAGAGTTTGCCTTCTTAAAGTGGGGTTCAGCCTGAGAGCCTGAGAGCCTGAGTGAACACATAGGATACATACGCTGGACAGTGAGGAGCCATAGGCTGTCCAAAAGGGAGGAGGCTGCCTTCGGGTGAAATATTTGACAGGTTCTTTTAGAGGAAAACCTGACCTCCTTAAAGAATACCACGGCAGACTTGGCATTTACTGAAATGTGAATTCATGAAGAATAAGAATTTTCTGAAAAGTAATGACAAATGATATCCAAGAATCCAGTGCATATTAGTGAGATCAATGACAGTGGGAGATTCACAGTGGAGGATCAGTAGGAGTTGAACACATGGAAGCAGAGATGTCCAACTTGGAACAGGAATGAGTCTTTTAGCATTCAAGCCAAAACACTTATGCTATCACTTAGATAGTGTTGTACAGAATTATGATTTGGGGAATTGTATATATTTTTCTGACTCCATGGAGTTGTTTCAATCATTTCATGTACTTTGTGGTCTTCATAAAGTGCCAACAACGCTTGAAGATTGGTATTTGGCCTTAAATGGACCATATTTAATTATTCCTGTCAAGTTTCTGGTCCCACAGTGGTCAAAATAAGGAAAAGTGATATTGTCAAATATTTTGATGGTGCTGCACACTTCCTGTAGAATGTCTTTCCTCCACATTCTTTACTTGAACACCTATTCATTTTCAAAGGCTCAGATGAAATGTCATCTCCTCTGTGAAGTCCTCCTTGATGTTCCAGCCAGGTTAACTTTGCCCTCCATCACAAATCTCTAATTCTGTATACATATTTCTCTTAGAGCAGTTAACACTGTTTCCTAGATACTTATTTGGACCCTGGATTTGTTAAGGAAGGGTTCTCATATTATTTAATTTGCTCTCCATGGTCATTAGTGTGGTGCTTGAGCAAGGTAAAGATGCTATAAATGTGTAACCAATAAATATGATCCATTGATTGCCTAGTTGGAGCTTAAGACATTTTCTTCTTGAGAAATTGCCTATATTTACCCAATATAACTCATTTTGTCCTGGGTAATATTATTTTGTCAGTCATTTCTGATCTTGTCTTATAACAGAACAGCAGATGAGGGCATAGCACCTGAAAGTACAACAATTCACACAATGACAGTCCTTGATATCTTAGAGCAAATTAACAAGGAACACAGAGGGACAGAGAAGAATTGATTACCTGTGCAGAGAAGAGAGGTAAGACAGAGAAAGACAGGGAGACTTATTACTTGTGAGTCCCTGTGTGAATTTCTTCTCCTCTAAGACTCAGCTACATTCCTCTCCTTGAGTTTCACAAGACAGAATGATACCTTTATAATAACTTTTTTTGTTGTTTTTGGTTCAAGGTAGTTAAATTTTGGTATCTGACAGTTGACCACAGCCATCCTAAATAATTTGCCTTTAAATAACTTAGTGAATTGGGTGGCAAATTATAATATTTTTCCTTTACAACATATCCTGTATTGATCTCTTCATCCCTTTGTGGCTGCTTTGTTAATGTAGGCACTCATGAGTTTCTGAGGAATCAGGTCACCACTGATCTGTATTCCTGACCTCCTGTCATATTATAGGAGACTCTATACTTAGAGACCAGTGTTCAGAAGTAGATGGATATAATTGGCATGGACCATGGGGTGAAGTATCATTTCAGTGTTAAAGGGAATTATATATATGTATGCCAACTTCATTATTTAGAGAAGAATGGCAGATATGATAGCTAGAAACAGCCTCACGACTGACAAACACCATAGGAATCATACAAAGTGTTTCTTTAGAGAGACAGAGATATTACTTAGACCTAGAGGAGCTAGGGAAGTACTTGGGGATAGAGGTGGAAAAAAAAATCCAGTGAAGCATTATGGTCTCTGTTAAGGAAGTCAAATACAAGATGGAACAGAAGGTCAAAATCAGATAAGTGGCTAGCAGAAGAAAAGCTGACATACATGTGCTAGAGAAGAGGAGGTTTTTGAGCAAAACAGAGACCTTTATTGAGTGTTTTACCTGGCACTGTGGTATCTGCATATAGGATCAGAAGTGTCTTGTTATTTTCGGTTACGAGTAAACAACTATGATCATTTGCCAGCTAGCTTTGAATTAGTTTAACCATTTATATGCTTATCACATTTTGCTTAAGTACCTGCTGTGTGCCAGACCATGGCTTACAATATTGTGAGAAACAAACACAGTTCTCACTCTTGCATGGCTCATAGCCTGGAGAGGTGACAGTGAACTATGGCTTCAGCAAATAAGTGTACGATCATATATTCATATATGAGAACTTGTCTTGAGCCCCCGATATTATAATGCCATCCACCTAATCTATTTTCAGGTCAGAGAAGAGACTAAATGCTATATTTAGTGAACTATGTCAGATATTAGTTCAAAAAATTTAATGAACAGCTTCTAAAAATAAGGTCAAATTTTTCCTAACTACTAAACCGAGTAAGTCTTCATGCATTCACTCCCTTTTGAGTGATTCAAGTGGGAGAGAAGTGATGACTTCTCAGCTCATGGGATTGACCTGATCTGGCTAATACAGAGAAGACCAGCCAGGAACTTGACTAAGTCTATCTCCTAGAAGTTGAGGCATCTCAGCAATGGCAGAAGAGGAGAAGGGCATTGTATCTGTCAGGACTGGCCATTTTAAGAAACCCACATTAGAAAGTGATGAAACACATTAATTTAAAGTCTTGTTGCTTACTTTTCTTACCAGGGATTAATGGGACTGAGGCATGAATTGTTCTGCTGAGGTTAGGGATTTTAGGAGGAAGGAAAGGACAGAGTGTGCTTACTTCCACCACTACCTCAGTCCTCATTCTCACCTTTGGCACAAGTATAGTCCTGGAATTACCATCCTAGATCAACTTTGATAATAATTTTTCCTGAAGGGTGTTTTCTCATCAAAAGCTAAATTTTACCTTAAGTCCTAACACAGTAATGAGAAAAATGCCAGAGCAGAACGTTGCAATTATATGCAAAAGATATTGCATCTTCTCAAAGAGTCTTGCTAGGGGAGTTTTGAGAGTAAGGCAGCCAGTGTGCTTAAATAATTACATAATTAAAGTGAGCCTGGGTGGGAAACACAGAGTGAGAACCAGGTGTGGGAATAGATGTTCTCCAGTACTCCAAGGGCAGATCAAACAGGATGGCTAGCGAGAAATCACAGAAGCAGTTAAAAGGCTATCAAACTCCTTGCCTGTTGGATGAGAGGAGATGGTTATAATTTTATGTAGTGTCAGTCTACATGAAATCTGGATTTGTCTAGAAATCTTTGGTTTGATATTAATTCTATAGCCCTGCATCATTTTGGCTTTGCCTACTAATTACTACCTCAGAAATACTTCTCTGTCCTTTATAATTACTTCTTAAATAAGAAATTACATGTCATAACATAGCCTTTCATTTATCATATGTGTTGTCTCGTGTGTTCAATGCAAAGCGACACTAATTTCTCACAATTGTGTAGTCTACTCAAACCATCAACAGACATGTATTGATTGCCTGGAGCCGGGGTCAGCAAACTATGGCCCACCAGCAAAATCTATCCCACTGACTAGTTTTGTATGACCTGTGAGCCAAGAATGGTTTTTACATTTTAAAATGGTTGGGGGAAAAAAAAACAAGAAAAAACAAAAACAAAGAGAAAGACTGTTTTGTGACATGGACAAATTCAAATTTGAAGTGCTCATAAATAAAATTTTATTGCAACACAACCATACCCATTCATTTTTGTATTGTCTATGTCTGTTTTCATGCTAAAATAGCAGAGTAGTTGCTGCAGAGATCCTATGGCCTGCAATGATTAAAATATTTACTTCATTTACTGTATTATATTGTCTTCCTTCTGATTAAAACCACAATTAGCCTTTCAATATCTTTCAATATTTTTTTTTTCAGTTAAAATCATAATTTCTTTTTCCTGACCCTTTACAGAAAAAGTTTGCCAATCATGACCTGGAGTGTACCCTGAAAAATACACCTGCATCCTGGGGATAGAGAAACAAAAGTCAGAAACTTTTCCCTTCAGGGGCTCACAGGCTATACTCTGATAAGGGTGAAGCCAGCGTGCTGGGGGAGGGCAAAAAGGGAAACATAACCCAAACTGGAAGAATTATGGGGAGATTCCAGATGCAAGGGAGCCTCTCAAATATGCACAATGCATTGACAACCCTTTGGAACTGTTTCTGCTGGTTTCCAAGGGAAAAAAAAAATCATTTTAACTTTTTGGCCAGTATCTTTGGTCATGTTTTATGGTGGAGAGGTTTAATGCAGTCATGGATTAGTGATTTAAAGAGGGCAGTTATACATGAATTGATCAGATTAAATACTTTTGTTCCCACTGACCTGCTATTTAACACATTTTGATATTGATATTCATGGAAAATGGCAGCGATGGAAAGCTCGTTCTCATGTGAATCAATCAGTATTGAGGGTGGTTCATTTTGAATCAAAGCTGACCGATAATGATAATGAGAGGGATATCAATAACTCGGGTCATATCAGCTCTAATAATGCTAATTCTTAATTTGGCAGCAAACTTAAAAAGGCTTTCAAAACCTGACCGATCTTGTTTATGTTTGAATCTTCTAACATAGAACAGTGGTTAGAAAAGTGTTTCATTTCTGAGTGATAGATCTAGATTCCAGATCTCATTCATTACATGCTGTGTGAGCAGTGTTGGGTTACACCCTAAGAAAGTATTCCTTCATCTCTAAAGTGGAGAGAATAATTACCTGTTTTATAGGATTGTTAAGATAAAGCATAATAGGTGTTTAGCACAGTGCCTGGCATATAAGAACATTCAGCATATACTCACCATTATTAGTAACAAAAATATTGGCAACATAACAAAAATGTCAGATATAAGTATAATATACAGAATATTTGTCTGTTCTAATTTCCAGTTATCCAATAAGGGCTCCTGCGTAAAGTTTACTAATCTGCCATTTTCCTCAAATCTGACTATGTAGAAATGTTTGAAAAATACTGATTCTTTTCCTGGGTGCTAGATCTTTTGAATCAGAAAACTTGAGGGTAGCTCTGAGAATTTGCATTAAATAAAACAAGCACACACATGCAAACACCTCCTAAGGTGTGGAAATCACTAAAATCCTTAGAGATGCTAGCATTGTGAAATATCTCATTAAAATATAAAACTGCTCTCCTTCAGCATAAAATATAATTTTGGAAAATGTGGGAAATACATTTGCTGAACAAAATCAATCAAGGTATTCACACTAAGCCACACATTTCAGAAAACAGAAAGTTGTGTTGTTCCCATTCGTAGTTAAGGCAAGCCCCTCAGTGTACATTCTATATTGTCTTTCTTCTGATTAAAACTAGAAGTAGTCTTTCTTTGATTTACAAGAGGGTTTCTTTTCAGTTAAAATCATAATTTCTTTTTAGTTTTCTCATAAGTGTTATGCTGTTCCCTTATCAAAACATCCGCTTTTATTCTACTTTAGACATAAGCCCTAACATATCATAGAAAAGAGCTAAGAACAATCTTATTGAGAAGAAAGAAACATTAAGAATAATAGGAGCTGTTACACACACAGTAACAAATGAAATACATCTTTTGTAAATAACTCCCACCAGAAATCTTATATTTCCAGGCATCTATGCATATACCTCCATATAACAACTTTTGCATTCGTAAAACATTCATTGAAGGCAGCTCTGCAGTTTTATAGAAAAACAACATGCCAGGGATGCAAGAATCTTGCCAGTTCTGTGAAAAATGACACCAATTAAAGCTTAAATTGCTTGTTTTCTCATAAGGTACATATTTTCATAACTTTGAAATCAAATAATTGCTGCTTTTATATTAAATACAATAAAACAAAAAGGATGCTAGTTTAGAGGAACTGCTACAAGCATTTTAATATAATTTTCCCACCATTTAAAGTCACAAAATATGGAAAACAAGTCAAGTATGCAAAGTTCCAAGGAGATAGAGAAACTCCTTCAGATTATTACATCATTTGTCTTTTGTGTCAGGAAATGTGTATATGATTTCATTGTTTGATTAAGTGCCAAAAAAAGGCACATTGCTCTTATCTAACTGATTACAGATTTTATTCATATGAAAAAAGTATTTGTTAATGCTTTACCATTAGATTTCTTTTTTCTTCTTCTTTTTTTAAGTTCCAAACATGCATTTCCAAAAAACTAATCTTCTAACTTCCCAGGCTTCATTTCTTTATTTTACATTAACAATACACAGTACTCAGATTTCCCATAGTGAAACCCAGTCCCTAATGATTTCGTATCTATAAACTGAGCTAAAACAATTCCTTTCTGACTGAGGAGAGAGAGAGAGAGAGAGAGAATGCTAGTTCTGAAGTATATCATATCAATTTTCAGAAACATGTGGGAAGAGTTTTAACAGGCTGAGGTACCTAAAAATAAAAAGATTTTTAATCTGTGTCTCTGGGGAATTAATAATCAGAGAGGAAAATATAATTTAAAATCCGAATTGAGTGTAAGGGGTTATGCTTCACCTAAATACCTTTATATGATGATTCTTTAACACACCTATGCAAAATTGCTAATAACCAGAAAAATAATTTTAATTTTCTTAGGTAGCAAAATACTGATTAATAAACTTGTGATAATTTATTAAAAACATGTGAAAGTGCTCACGTTGGTGCTTATATTTATATATCTGGGGTGTCTCAGTGATGGCTATGGTTTCAGAGAGAGATACCCTGTGTTTTTCATGCTATAAATGAGCTGCCTGTGTTAATAATAAGCTTGTGCTGAAGCCAATTTGAGGCTACATCGAGGGATTTCAAGGTCATTTGCCAATGGCTTGGCCTCCATTAACTTCTTCAGTAAAAGTCCCAATGATCCTTATTTTGGCCTTGAGTGTGGGTTATCAAAATCATCCCTCTTAATATTTCCACATAAATAGCTTGTTTCCTTAAATAGTCATTATGTTCAGTGGGGACAGTTTCTGAAAGCTTCTTGGTTCAATAGAAAAATGCATTTGGAAAAGTCTGTTATTTAAAAATATATCTATATTTGGAAAAAGAAGTCTTAAAGAATGCTCTGAGTATTTAATTAGAAGACATTAAAGACAGCTAAATGTTCCCCTTGTCATGAGGAGCATGAAGTGATATAAAACAGTGAGATTTCCAAAATATTGGGACTGTCAAGTTTACAAAAAGACAAGTAAGAAAGTGGGGGTAATTATGCTATCTTCACATACATATGCTGATTTTTTTTTTAAGTCTTTTGATTGCATAACATATTAAATAAAAAAATTGTGAGATTAACCAGTTGAGTTTCTTCCTTTTCCAGGCTCTTTTAGAAGAACTCACTCCTCCCAAGTTGTGTATGTTAAAATTTGTAAACATCAAAGCACTTTAACAAAGAGGGCACGGAAGAGATTGGTGAGAAGGAGTAAAGAAGAATAGGTCTTATTTATTGTGTTATTCAAACCTGAGTTACATTACACCGTCTTACATTTAAGAGGCAGCCTGCTAATGCAAGCAAGGGTGTCTCCTGCAACGAGACAAAGATTAATGCCATGTGTCCTGATGATGCTCCACCACAATTCAGAGTTCTGTGGCGCCATGACGCCCCTGTTTTATATGGTGGTTTGCCAAGAGAAAATTACTTAAACCAATTGTGAATGCATTCCTTTTTTACTTTTTCTACAACCACATTTATGTAAGTAAATAGTATAATGAACATTTTTGAAATGATCTATCATTTTGAATTCACCTAGTTTGTATAAAATGCAATGTACAGTGTTTTGCTCTTATAAGAAAGATTTTCACATGGGAATGTTCAATTTTTCCCCCGATGAAAAAAGATTTCTCATAGACAACCAACCACAACTGGAATAGATTCTTTTAAACATATTGTAATGTGAGAATTTTCTTCAGCTGGAGGGTGTTTTATTCTTTAAATTGAAAGCCGTTGTTCCTCAGAACTAGTATGACATCGTAATGCATGAAGTGCTAGTCACTCTTTATATGCAGAAATTGATATGCTTAAAATACATATTAAATATTGAAATGTTATGTGATATTTGAACCTCCTTTGGTGTTTCAGATTTGTGTACTCGATAACTGGAGTTATCTGCTGCTGATACATGTAGGGATTGCAAAGAGCTTAACGACTGCCCATTGAGAATGGTATATCTTTTTTTCTAGAGTCAGCCTAACTTGTTGGGTTAAAGATGACAAATTTAGCAACCAATGATTATGGGGCTGTAATCTATATCATAAAACCATCAAACTCACGTTTAAAAATTAGCCCGATTTATTCATGAACAACAGAAAAAGACAGTGAATGTTGAAACTAAAAGTTTTCTCATTTCTCCTTAGAGAGCAATTTCTTCCAAAACAGAACTGAGATTAATTATAGGAACTTTTTAAAAATGATTTTCTGGATTTGTTCATTGTATTTTTCCAAAGGGTGCTTTAGTTTCATCATCTCTTGGAAATGTGCATGTGTGTGGAAACACACTCACATATTCCTAAGTAAGCATTTTGTTTATTATTACTTTTAGTACAAGTGTTAAATTAATATGTCTCCAGTTTGAAAGAGAATTTAATTTCTGATGCTTTATGTCTTTGACTTGAACAATGCTGTGCTTCCCTTCTCCTTATTTCTTTTCTTTTCTTTTTTTAAAAAATGCAATTTTATTGAGATATGTTCACACACCATATAATCCATCCAAAGTATGCAATTAGTGGCTCATCATATCATCATATAGTTGTGCATTCATCAGCACAATAAATTTTGGAACATTTTCATTGCTCCAAAATAAATAATAATCATGCAGTAAAAATAAAAAAGATAAGAAATAAAAATAACAAAACAATATCCAAAACATCCCATAACCCTCACCCCCCCATTATTGATTTTTTTTTGTCCTTATTTTATTACTCATCTGCCCATACACTGGATCCAGGGGGTGTCAGTCACAAGGTTTTCACACTTACACGGTCACACGATAAAAGCTATATATTATACAGTCATAATCAAGAATCAAAGCTACTGCATTACAGTTCAGCAGTTTCAGGTATTTCCTTCTAACTATTCTAATGTACTATAAAATTAAAGGAATATCTATATGAAGCATAAGAATAGCCTCCAGAATGACCTCTCAACTCTATTTGAAATCTCTTAGCCACTGGAACTTTATTTTGTTTCGTTTCTTTTCCCTTTTTTGGTCAAGAAGACATTCTCAATCACAAGATACCAGGGCCAGGCTCATCAGTGGGATCATGTCCCATGTTGCCAGGGAGATTTACACCCTTGGGATTCATTTCCCATGTAGGGGGCAGCATAGTGAGTTAATTTGCAGTGTTGGCTTAGAGATACAGGCCACATCTGAGCAACAAAAGAGGTTCTTTGGGGGTTCCTCTTAGGCATAGTTATAAGCAGGCTCAGCTTTGCCATTGGAGAGATAAATTTCATAAGGGCAAGCCTCTAGATCGAGGGCTTGGCTTATTAAATTGGGAGCTCCTATTGCTTAAGAGAATAGCAGGAATTCCCCAGATGGGGAAGTTTAATAGTTCCACATTTTCCCCCAGTCCCTCAAGGGGGACTTTGCAAATAATTTTTTTTATTTTGTGCCCCAAATATTCTGGGATGAATTGGGGTATTGCATTAGTCTGTACAGAATAACAAGATCTCATTTCCTATTCTAGTTTCCATGTAACTATGTTGTTTAAATAAACTGACCAGACAGGTTAAATTAGATAGTGTGCTACAAAAAATATAAATTTTGTACCAAATAAACCTCGAAGTTGGAGTTTTAAAATACAGTCAATATCATCCTTTACCGTGTATTCTAATTTACTTTAGTCCTAACCAAGTCTGTTTCATTCATATCTCTAATTGTAGTCTGATCTCATTTTTTCAGCTTCTTTAACAGTTGCTTTGTGGAGAAATGCTGATTTTCAGGGCTGCAGAACTGTAATTCTGAGTCTCAGGTGTCACACAGATACCCAAATTTCCACTTCCTATCTCTTTTGAATGAGTCTGCATATTACTCGTAATACTCAGTATTCTCATCTATAGAATGAGTAATAGTATCTAATGTTATAGGGTTCTTTTGAAGCTTAAACAAGACTTTTTGTATGTAGAACCTAACACAGCATTGCAAGTAATAGGTCCTTCATCGAGTTTATTCTTTTCCCCCATTTTCTTCCCCTTCATCACTTGTCACCTGTTTGGATATGTGAATAATGGCTGAATGTTTTCATATTGCTACTTTGAGCCAAACAGATCATCTTATTCCTCTCAGGAAGCATAACCAAATTGCCTGATATATTGAGGTCCACCATTTTGTCCTAGAGGGAGTCTAATTGATTAATTCATTGACTCATTTAACAAATATTTAAAGACTGCCACTCTTCTAGGTTGTTGGTGACACATTGGTGTGCATATAATAGACATAGTTTAGGATTTTTGCCCTTCTGTTTCTTATTTTTTCCAGTCAACTTAATGGATGGTGGTGAAGGTGGCACAACACTGTGAATGTAATTAACATCACTGAATTGTATACTTGAAAGTGGTTAAAATGGGAAATTTTAGGTTGTATATATGTCACTAGAATAAAAATTTTTACAGAAACCCATAGAACTGTACAAAACACAAAGTAATCCTTAATGTAAACTATGGACTATACTTAATATTGTAAATGTATTAATATTAGTTTATCAATTGTAACAAAGGTAACACACTAATACAAAATGTTAATAATAAGGAAAACCTTGTGTGTATGAGGCAGATGTATATGGGAATTGTGTATTTTTTGCATGATTTCTCTGTAAATATACAACTTTTCTAATAAAAAGGAAAAGAAAAAGAAATCCCATTCCCTGCTTATTAAACTTCTTTTGACTTACTTAACACTTTTCTTTTATTACCTGAACCAGAAATTTCATTGGTGAATGTAGATTTATATCAGTAGCTAACACTGCTGAAAAAAGTTTGCTGAGAACTTACTATGTTTGATTTTCAGTGCTAGGTAGTCTTAAACCATCAGAATAAATCTCAGACATTTTATCTTCTATGAACTGATAATATAGTTGGAGAGACAAGCCAAAGGAGAGTGAAATTCTAAATGCCTTGCCACATGACAATTGATAAGGTTGCATAAGTGTGTTTATAAATAGATTGCAAAATTATTGTTATGTAATTTCTTTCTCACTTTTCATCTCTGAACCATTTTTTTTTTCCAGAAATGTTATATCTTCCACTTCATGGAAATCCAAGTCGAGCCCCATATTAGAATTAAGTCTTCCTAAGAATCAAAACTGTGCTGTCACTGAAGTGTCAAGCAAATGCAAACAATCACCAAGTACAAATCAAGAGTTAAAATAATCGTAATGTCAACTTTGTACTCTCTTCCATGAGCACAAGACAGGGGGTTTAGATATATGAATCCCTTGTTTTCCCAAATCTCTAAAACTTGGTCACTCCAAATGTAGTCAACACTGTTTGCCCTTCTATAGGTGTTAACGCCTGTTACTGTTACTGGGCTAGAGTGTTTATTGTAGGTGCATTTCTAATTCATCTTGGTATCTTCCATCTTCTAGCAAAGATGCTTGTTAATACTAGGTGACTGAAATTGAGTAAGGGAAGGGAGTGACAGTGCTTAAGTGTCTGGATTTCTTGGTAAAACAGTGGATGAACTAAGACTAGACTTCAAAGCTGTTAATTCCAGACCCTTGCCGTAGTCATTAATTGCACATGTATTCTTTGTCTTCATCATTCTAACATTGCAAAATGAGGTTTTTATCAATCAAGTAATAATATTTGTGACCATGCAAGGTTATCTCAGAACTTCCAGTGCAGTCATACTGATAGGATGGTCTCAGCCCTTCCCAACCAGACCTTGTAAATACGACACAGTTTATTGGGTGTGAGAGACTTTCAAGTGAGCTCGTCATCAAGGTTCACCCCCTTTATCCTTGAGGAACAGTAAACATCCTATAGCAGTCAGGAATGGCACTGACCCTTAGAACATGAATGAAATTGCTCTTAGCTTTGGTACTGTGCTTTAATCTCAGTATTTGTATTTATCTCTGAGCTGCCTGGAAATTAGATACAGTTTTGCAAAGAAAAGGTATGTACAGTTGATTTAGGTTGAGGGTTTCTCTATATCTGAAATCTGCATATATAAGCATGTTTGCTTTCAAAGTCTTTGAAACATTAACATCTTATTCACTGTGATATACAATTTGGCAGTTTGGAATATATGAATGTTTAGAGAATGTCTTTAGAGGTTCATGATTGTGCTATACATTTTTGTAAACGTGAATTTCCCAAGATTTGCAAGAAGGACATGGATTTGATCTATGACCCCGATCTCATGAAAACTTTGGCAACATTTCCATGCCCATTCCTTGGATCTCTCCGTCTGCTCATGTATAACCACTTCAGTGTTGGCTCATCAACTGTGCACAGCCCTGCCTCTTTCCTGTGAGAGTAAACATTTCATCAAATAAAAACAGTTTCACGAATAGGGTTTCCTTGGACGGAGTTAAAATAAAAGCTCTCCCCTTATGTAATTGAGGCAGAGACAGCTGTGGACATGTTCTAAATCCTTAAAATATTCAACCCTTCTTCAGTCCCTATGTGCCCCATTGGAGCCAGGTTATGTTAATTGTGTATTCTAGGTAAAAGGCAAATGACCAAATCCCTCTTCATGTTGACTTCAAAGACTTTCAAATCTCATTCATGTCTTGGTTTTCCTTTCACTTAAAAGTAAATGTTATATTATTATCCTTAAGCTTTCTATCACTCTTTCACTTTTTATTTAAAGGAATAGAATTGACCAAATGAATCAGTGATTCAACCTATTTCTTCACAATACCCAAGACTGTCCCTGGGAGTGAAGCACTCCACGTTAGTAAAATAATTTATTTCTTCATGACCTTAGTCAAGAAATATTTCTAGGGAGCCTGAAGGACCTAGGTAATAGGGCAAATGGATAGTATGTCCAATGCCTCCCTAACAATTTTTATTTATGAAATCAAATGAAAATATTGTCCAAGGCAGCCTTTAGAAAATTAGCTATTAAAATGGGTTATATGTAATCTTAGAGTACTGTGTTCATGGTGGTGAGGGTGTGTGTGTGTGTGTGTGCACGTGTGTGTGTGTGTGTGATGAAAAAGAGAGACCAGGGTGGGATTGGTGAGTGAATGTTTATAATTATTCAGAACCTCTTATGTCCCAGGTATAGAGGACATGACAAATGTAGTAACACAGACATGACCCTTAATCTTATGGAGCCTGTACACTAGAGGTGGGTAATATACAATAAGCTGAATAAAGATATGTATAGTTTCTGATAAATTTTAGAAGGAAATGAAATGGAGCAAAGGCAAGGAAGGAGAGAGACCTTTTTATATAGGAAAGGACACTGAGAAAATGATATTTAAAGTGAGACTGGAATTATGAATCAGAGCCAATCATGTGAAGATAAATGAAAAAAGCTTTTCAGAAGAGACAACATCAAGCACAAACACTCTGAGGTGGGAATGTATTTAGCATGTCTGTGGTTAGTGTATAGTACCTTTGGGGGGGGGAGGAAGGAATGTGAAGAAGAGTTGTGTTTTTGTTGTTGTTGTTTTTTTAACCATCTGCTTGAGCTACATCCTTGAGCCTCACTTCTATCTGTTAGGGTCTGGAAGAACACAAATGGCACACCCAAACTGGTTAGTTAAGGAGAGTTTAATAAAGGGATTGTTTACAAGGCTGCGGACAGTATTTAGGGAGAAGAACAAGGATTGATGCTATACCCAGTCACTAGAAAGAGGAGTGGGTCTCTGCCACTCCACCTAGAGGGGGCACTCAGGTAGGGTATCTAAATGGAAAGGACCACTGACTGGGGCTATGACCTGCAAAAGAGGAACACAATCAGTCTTCCTCAGTGACCTCACAGGAGGGAGCTTGGGGAGTAAATAATTAACATCACGCTTCTCTAAGTCCTTGGATATATTCTATTGATAAACCCAACCATAAGTAGAGGTCAAAAGGAATTTCCTGATGCTACCCACAAAGGTTGCTTCCCAAGGTACAGAGCAGTCTTAAAAAGGATGGATGGTTGATATGGAAGGGCAAAGAAAAAACATCCAGTACAGTTCTCTTTCTTATTTTCTCTGTAGTCATTGATTCAGTGGGGTTTTTCCAGACTACAGAGTCTGAGGGGGCATCACAGTAACTCACCCTACATTTGGGTGACTATGGCATTTGTAGACCATATGACAAGCTAGCAGTCAGGAAGTATTCATGTTTCCTCCTCAATAACTATGTTGCTGGGTGACTTGCATGAAGAATTATGGCCCATGAACCAAATAGGCAGCCTCTTTTAGGGATATAGTCTACCAGTAACCAAATGTCTCTCTAATCTTTATGCTTCCAATTTTGGGAGAGAGGGAAGCCTTTAGATGCCTAAAACCACAGGGCATTGAGGTGGTAAATGTAACCTTTCCCTTATTCATTTCTCATCTAAAATGCACTTGATGTTTTGGAAAAGCAAACTGGTGTTATTTTCTTCTAAGATTCCATTTTGTATGCAGCCTCACAGATAACTGCATTCACTTAATGATGCTCTGACACCTACACAGGAGTAAAACATGCAAAGAAAGAGGAGTGTTATAGGACATCTGTTGAAAGATTTCAAATTATCTGATTCTGGGAGGGAAAGTGTTTTGTACCATCCCAACACTATAATTGCCAAAAGCCAGAGGCAGGGAAAGGAGGTAAGGTATGGAGAAAAAGGATCCTTTTTGTCCTAATATTTCATCTACACTGTTGTCCCAGAGCAGTGGTTCCTAATCAGCTAATCATCAAATAGTAGCTGTCCATCGCCTCCATCTCTCCAGTCTCCAAGTGTAAACCTCACAACTTATCATTTGCGCTTTTGGTTTGCTGCAAAGAATGAGGCACAGAAAATAGTCTCACTATGATAACTTCTTATATCTGGCAGCCCATTAACTTCAGCATCAACAGGCTACCAATAATCCTGGTGATCTTGTGCATTGGGGAAACTTTGAAAGAAAAAAACAACACTCTTTACAAAAAAAGACTGGAGTCAATGCGTGCCAGCAAGTAATGTGGATGACTTTAAGAATGTATTCCCAATTGTGCCATAAAGTGAGTGTATAGTTGACAGCTCAAGATCTTGCTTTTGAGGCATTAGACATGGAGCAGCATGGTTGCTATGTTTTGGTATGAGTAGGTATTCATTTTCATTTTGTGTTGCAAGTATGATACAAATCTTCCTGCCCTAACATGTGCTCTTTTCACCATAGCAGGTCAGAGAACAGTGATCTCTTAGCTAGAACATGGTAGACAGTTGGGTATGCTGGTAAATGGTTAACAACTGAATCTCTAGGGGAAAAAAATCAACAACTTGGTTTGTAACTTCTGCCAATTTCCTTGGTGTAAATACTCAGGCTCTGGCCAATTTCAAACTACCACCATGGAGTTGTTGATAACAGGTTTGGGAAGAGAATACATAATCAGTTATGGAAAGTGATACAAGCCACCTCCAACATCCCACTGGCAGTATATGGAACCAGATACAGCATACTGAGGGAACACAGATGCAGAGAATTACACCTGCTTATTCTAGGCATCAGCAGAGGCACCAACAGTTTGCAGAGAATATTGGGAGGAAATTTAGTTCTATATAGAACTGATAACTGCTACTCAAATAATCCAATTGATACAAGCCATTCTTTGGGCAAATGAATAAACACAGGAGAAGAATTTTCTAATATTAGTATTGGGACCAAAAAAAAAAAAAAAAGGAGTAAATTGTGTGGAATGCAATTTGAGCAATGCAGTAAAAAGAATTTAGACCAATTTGGTTAAAACATTTTTCTTGTCCACAAAGGACTCTTTCTTCTTTATTTATTTTCTTTTCCTTTTTAAAAGGGGGATTTTTTTAATTTTTAATTTTTTTTATCATGAGCAGACAATGGGAACTGAAGTCCATTATCTATTCTTTATAGTATATGCATGCATAAACTATGCCTTTTTCATACAGATGGTGGTCTCAATCATTCTCAGGAAATCATTTTCTTGTCTAGAAATAAAGAATCCATCTGGATATTGTTATATAGAGCTACCTGGATTGGATTGGTCCAGCCTACTTATTAGAGTTAAGATTCCAAAGCAAAACCAAAGCCACCCCCCTCCTCCCATCCCCCCTCCTGCATCTTAATTTTTTGTCAAGATATGTCTCACATTATGACTGAAAGTTCTGAATTTGATCTTACTAAAACCTAGAGGGGAAAAGGGGCCATCATCATCCATTTTACCATTATATAATTTTTTGGCTTCTGTGCTGGTTTGAATCTGTTATGTACCCCATAAAAGATTATGTTCTTTTAATCCACTCTTGTGGGAGCAGACTTACTGTGGATGGGACTTTTTTTTTTTTTTCTTCATTTTATTGAGATATATTCACATACCATGCAGTCATACAAAACAAATCATACATTCAATTGTTCACAGTACCATTACATAGTTGTACATTCATCACCTAAATCAATCCCTGACACCTTCATTAGCACACACACAAAAATAACAAGAATAATAATTAAAGTGAAACAGAGCAATTGAAGTAAAAAAGAACACTGGGTACCTTTGTCTGTTTGTTTGTTTCCTTCCCCTATTTTTCTACTCATCCATCCATAAACTAGACAAAGTGGAGTGTGGTCCTTATGGCTTTCCCAGTCCCATTGTCACCCCTCATAAGCTACATTTTTATACAATTGTCTTCGAGATTCATGGGTTCTGGGTTGTAGTTTGATAGTTTCAGGTATCCACCACCAGCTACCCCAATTCTTTAGAACCTAAAAAGGGTTGTCTAAATTGTGCATAAGAGTGCCCACCAGAGTGACCTCTCGGCTCCTTTTGGAATCTCTCTGCCACTGAAGCTTATTTCATTTCCTTTCACATCCCCCTTTTGGTCAAGAAGATGTTCTCCGTCCCATGATGCCAGGTCTACATTCCTCCCCAGGAGTCATATTCCACGTTGCCAGGGAGATTCACTCCCCTGGGTGTCTGATCCCACGTAGGGGGGAGGGCAGTGATTTCACCTTTCAAGTTGGCTTAGCTAGAGAGAGAGGGCCACAACTGAGCAACAAAGAGGCATTCGGGAGGAGGCTCTTAGGCACAATTATAGGGAGGCCTAGCCTCTCCTTTGCAGCAACCGACTTCCCAAGGGTAAAACCTATGGTAGAGGGCTCAACCCATCAAACCACCAGTCCCCTATGTCTGTGGTCATGTTAGCAACCATCGAGGTGGGGTAGGCCAATACCCCTGCATTCTCCACAGGCTCCTCAAGGGGGCACTACATATTTTTTTCCTTGTTTATTGTTTTTTGTTTTTAACATTTTTTTCTTTTTTAAATCAACTGTATGAAAAAAAATTAAAAAAAAAAAACAAAAACATACAATAAAAGAACATTTCAAAGAGACCATATAACAAGGGAGTAAGAAAAAGACAACTAACCTAAGATAACTGCTTTACTTCCAACCTGATCCTACTTTACCCCAAGAAAGTTATCTAATATAGCAACATTTCTGTGAACTTGTTCCTACTATTGGATGGGACTTTTGATTAGATTATTCCCATGGAGTTGTGACTCTGTCCATTCAAGGTGGCTATTAATTTACTGGAGTCATTAAGAGGGAGAGAGAGAGGGCTCAGAGCCAACATACACCCAGACGCTTGGAGATGTAGACAGAAAGATGTTTAGAGCTGCTGAGCTAAGAAATGAAACCCAGAGTTTGCCCCAGAGAAGCTAAGTGAGAACCCAGAGATGCTTAGAGAGAGAACACCCAGAGACATTTTGGAGACAGCCTTTGAAACCAGAACAAGGACAGAAGCTAAGAGATGAAATCCAGAGTTTGCCCTGGAAAAGCTAAGAGAGGACCTCCAGGTTCTTAGAGAGAAACACCCTGGGAGAAACAAGCAAGGATGCACAGGAGTTGAGAGAGAAAAGCTAAGACAAAAGCCCAGAGACATTTTGGAGAAAGCAATGGAAATGAGAAGTCAGCCCCAGGAGAGGCCCAGCGGACTCCAGCCATGTGCCTTCCCATGTGACAGAAGAACCCCAGGTGCCATCCGCCTTTCTTCAGAAAAGGTATCATCCTATTGATGCCTTAATTGGGACATTTTCAGGGTCATGGAACTGTAAATTTGTGAACTAATAAACCCCCATTGTAAAAGTCAATCCGTTTCTGGTATTTTGCATTCTAGCGGCTTTAGCAAACCGAAACAGATGGTATTGATGGAGAGGCTGGGCACAGGCGTGGTGGGCCTGCATTAGGAGAGAGAGTGGTGCCTTGCTTGCTTCTTCTGTAGCTCAGATACCCCTGGCTGGAGTTTCTGCCTTGTGCTCTGCTACATGGACCAGCTTTGGTAATGGACATCAGGGGTTTGTCTCTGCCTCAGTTTCCCATCATACCTCATCAGTATCTGCTGCTTCTTCTATCCACCAGCCTCTAGCAGATGACAATTTGCCATTTGGAATAATGCAATTTCTACATTTTCATCCAGTTTAATTTTAAATAATGAGGTTCAAATCAATAAAGAGTGATAAACTTGTTTTAAGACTGCTAGGATGTAGTATAGGGTGTTGTTTGTACAATATGCTTGATTAATCTGAATTTCTTGTAATAAAATAGATGGAATTTTTTTTTGTGCTTAAATAGATAGCAAGTTAAATAATAATGAATATTTGTTTAGTTTTTACAGATTCTGAAGTACTTTCATATGGATTTGGATTATTTGATTTAAACAGAAATCTGGTTATATTGACAGGAATTATCCTTTAATCCCATTTGCAGAGTAGAAAATTAAGTCTCAGAAAGATTAAGTAATTTGCCTAAGGTCATGCAGTTGGTAAGTGAGAGAATAGAAACTTGAATTCATATCTTCTGACCCTAAATTTCTATAATCCACATACTTTCTAATATATACAAAAGCTTAACCTACTTAACTTGAAAGATCGCTCAGAATTTTTTTTTTTTTTTTTTTTTTAGTATTTTAGCCAGAGGCCTTTTAAAATCCCATTCCCTCTCTGTGTTTTTAGTTCTCTGAGTTTCTTGTATATATCTCTCTTGTATATATTTTTGTATCTATATACAGATATATGTATATATATTCTTGAAAGAAGGTAGAGATTGCTTATTTATTTCTCAGAAGCATCTTTAAGGTTTGACATAGACTGATATTTTATTATTTATGAAAAATTTTCTTAATGTTTTAGAATTATTCAAAACATACTTTTCTTTATTACTAAAATTTATCTTTGCTTCATATTTAGAAGTCTTCCCTGTTTTAAGATTATAAAACAATCCACCACAATGCATTTTTAGTGATTTAGTTATTTCTTTCTTCCTCTCTAACTTGAATGCATTACCTATTCAAAATTATATTTAAAAAGACGAATTAATTTTGCTATATTTATTTCTGAGAATAAAGGTTTAGTAAAAGTTGTTTTCCTACTTAGATGGATCTTAGGGTCCTTTGGCTACATCAAAGCAGAGAGACAAAAAAGGAAAAAAAAAATCTAAGGATTATTACTGAAATTCCCCAGAAGAGGGGGAATGAGGGAAGACCTATCAGAAGATGTATAGGAAAGCAGTTAAAACAGAGTTTGGGATTTTGTGTTTTTAAGATTCTTTGAAAGAATTCTAATTGAATTTGGAATCCATGACTATATTTTTTTCCTGTCAAGTTTAATTTAGTGTGAAATAATGATGTTTTACATACAAGGGTTTTAAGAAATCCATGACTAATACTCAAAGTTGTTTTTAAAAATACCATCACCTGTCTTAAAGAACAAATAGAAGTTAGTTAAGACGCTTTAGGGAGGCAGGTTTCTGGGTGTGGTCTCCAAAGCCAAGGACCTCTAAAGGCTGGGGAAATACGCCGTTGCCCATTGCCGCCGCCTTGGTCACATTTGGGGAGCGCGCCCGGCCGAGATGCAGGGCTGGAGGGACCACGGGTTCAACGGCAGTTCTGGGGCTTGTCCTGATGTGCTAATCCTGTGACTGCTTCTTGGCTTCTACCATAGCTTGGCTCTGACTCTTGGCTTGGGCCTTGGGCCTTGGCTTAGTTAACTCTCTGCCTTCTGGTTCTCAACACTGGCTGTGACCCCAGAATAAACACTTGCAGCAACCTCATTAGAACTCCTGGTCTGTGGTTCCATCCTGGTTTCCTGGCCCCAGGCTGCTTGTCTAATGCCAGCTCACCGACTTGAGACTTTCTCCAGAGCTGTCTGGGAACGAATTTTTACAAATTCTTTTACAAAATCTTTACAAATGTAAGAGAGTAATACTTTTTTTTTTTTTTTTTTTTTTTTTTTTTTTTGAGCCAATCTTCTCACAAAGGCACTAAGAAGCAAAGAAAGTAAATGGTGATAAGGGGGCAAAATGTCCAGAGTGTTTGAAGATACATACCAAGAGCTAGAATAGTGACTCTTCACTTGTAGATCCATATTAAAAAAAAAATAATATATGCACACTGTATTCATTCCATTAAGAAAAAATATTATCTCCAAAATTTATTCACTCGACTTGCTTTTTCTCTCTTGAGTTTCAGACCCATGTAGCCACTGCCCCTTGGGAACCTCGGTGCAGATGCTCCCCTGGTAGCTCAAATAGAATGTGCCTAAAACTGAGCTCATTCTTTGCTTTCTTCTGCCCCTGAACTTGCTTCTCCTTCTGTGCTCTCCAACTCAGGAAAAGACCCCACCAGCTCCCAGTTGTCCAAGTCAGTCACTTCAACATAAGCCTCAGCTTTCCTGCCCTCATCCCCAACAAACAGTAATTATATTCTCTCTTTCAGTTTCCACAGTCTTTCTTCTGTTGCAGGATGTCTGTATCCAGTCTCCTCTCTGGCCTCCCTGCTTTCAATCCTGCCCCCTCTGCACTATTGTACAAAAAAGAGAGCGATATTTTGTAAGCATGTTCTAATCCGGTCACTTTCTGGATGCTGTTTCCACCACTTTTAATAGTCATTCTTCCATTGACCAGCAGGCTAATACCCCTTAATCTTTCTCATATGAGCCCAGATGCCAAAACCTCTGCAAGATTACCCCCAACACTTTTACAACTAAGATGCCTCTTCTATGTGCTCTCATAACACTCCACTTTCCTCATCAAAGTACTTATCCTATAGTAGTATCATTGGCAGGTTGCTTGCCCATCTTCTCCAAAGACTGTGTGAGACCTGTGAGGGTAAGGGCAACTGCCGTATTCCTAGTACCTAACACAAACAGTAGGTACTCAATAACTATATGGTAAATAATTGAGTGAATGAATGCATGAACATTTAAAATGAAAAGTAAAGTAATTCAATTACTTAGACAAGAAAAATATCTGTACAGTTCTTCAGAATGGCTGATTCATTGAAAGAGACATATATAGTTAAAGAAAAACAGCAACAAAAATACTCAAAGGTTAAAACATGATAACAGATTAACATATATATACATGCATTTATCTATATATACACACACACATCTATATATATAGACAGAGAAATGAAGAAAATTGCTATTTCTACTCTAGACAAAGGTAAAAAAAGAGATGCAGAGAAAAGGATGTCTCCTGCCTATATTCACCAAGATAGGAGAAAAAAATAAAAGTGATATAGAAAAACTACTAAAAATACACACACATACACACACACAGAGAGGGAGAAACGGACACCAACACACAAAGATAAGGAAATTTCCAAGACTTAGCAGCTCTCAGGTGGGAAAGGAAGTGCATTGGATATTCTTGAAACATTTTATTACTATAATTCTTTGAAGCTCTGATGGGCATGAAGAGTTAACATTTTATTGCAGTTTTACTATAATAGATATAAATGGGATGTTGCCTCTTGACACTTTCCTCATTGGTTAAGTAATGTTATTTTGTGCATGGGAGGTTCTGCAACTCTAGGCTAGCTCTCAAATAGTGGAGAATTTGCTGTCAAAAAATGCTAGTTTGCCTTCAACTACTCGTACAACAGTTCAAGCTAACCTTTAGAATATTGACAAGAAAGAAGCCTGAAAAATTCTGGTGATATTGCATTATTATGATTCATTTTTATCAGGTTATCTTTTTCATTTGAAATACTATTATCGTGTTATGCATTTACTATTGCATATGAAATTATTGGACATTATTTTTCTACTCAAGAGACCTGAGCAAGGAGTATTTGGGTCTTAGCCAATCTTAACTAGATTTCAAGCTGTGGAGTAGCCCTGGTAGTTAATCAGGGTTTCACAAAAACAATGGTAGTATAAATATTGCTTTTCTAAACTTAACCTCACCTACTATTATTTTTTTTTAATTTTTGGTTATGAGGAAGATAGAAATTCTATTCTAAAGAAATGATTGAAACAACTGCTTATATCTTCATTCACAAAGTCTTCTCCATAACAAAATTCTTCTCAATAACTCCTTTACATAGATCTTGTCATGTTTCTGCAGTTAAAGTTGTCCTTATCAATGCTACATTGCTTAATGAGATACAAATATTGAAATTGTTTCCTTTAAGAGCAGGGGGAAAACCATCATTAAGAAGTTTGTATTAAAACTGCTTTTCACTCTCTTATTCCCCCACTATGGTAGGGTCTCCTAACCAGGGAAAAATTGAAATTTTGGACCAAATAATTCTTTGTGGTGGAAGGCTGCCCTGTCCATTGTAGATGTGTAGCAGCATCCCTTGCCTGTATCTACCCACTAGATGCCAATAGCACCCCCCTAATTGTGATAACAAAAACTGTTTCCACATGTTGCCAAATGTACCCTGGGAGGCAAAATTGTTTCTGGTTGAGAACCACTGCTTTAGGGTTTTGTCCTTATTTTTTTGTTGTTTACCCAAATTTCATACAGTCCAGGCTATATGGGAACTGCCTTAAAAATATTTTTTTCCAAATGGATGAAGAAAAAGCCTACCATCCTCCCTATGCTTTAATTAGGTGTCACAAAAAAAGTTTCAGAAAACTGACGGCACTTTCAGCATTGTATCAGGTATTGTGATTGACCAGCAAAAGAAGTGCACAGCTTGGTTTCTGCACTGAAGAAGCTTTAATCAAGTTGGAGAGTGAAGATCCACACTCAAAGAACATGAGAGACTAATGGAAGCCAGAATATATTGGTAACTGACCAAAAGGCAGAGTATCCGGATTTCAAAATATATGGCACAAGCTATGGTGATGTTATTGATCTGATTTGATGTTCTCTTGAATGTTCTATGACCTATTTTGATGTGTAGGCAGTGGTTAAACGCTGGTTTATTAACTCGAAGCTTTTTGCTGTGATATATAACAACAAAGAGAACAGTAATAAAATGTTCTGTTTAAATAAACCAGATCACTTTTACATGTGATGGCCAAGCCATGCAGAAGAGGAGGAGCTGAGCCTGGTTATGTTAGTTACTGAGTGGTAACTAAAGAAGACAAATCTAACCAGGCATGGCAAGTCTGTGACTAACACAGGAGCCTATCCATTTACAAGGAGGGCTCATTAATAGAGATCAAACCAAGTTTTTCTGCTAACATCAAACCTTAGCTATTTAATAATTATAAGACTTTCCTAACCTTTACAGATTTCTAAAAACACTTATTTTCTTTTATTCCACACAATTTCCTCTACCCTTGAAAAGATCTGGATCATATCGTTTAGTGTCAGCTAAATAATATTCAAAACAAAAACAAAAACAAAAATCCTTCCAGTTTTAATGATTAAAACCCTGGTTGGATGATTTATATCGAATTCAAATCTCCTGAAATTTTATACTGGGATTAACAATGGATCTTTGAAAGATAAGATATGGTGAATTTCTATAATAATTTTATTGTGTAAGAAAATTCTCCAAACTATCTAGTCTGACAAATTTCAAGACTTTCATATATTAAATACAAAATGCTCTTTTGTAATAAGCATAGGATTTAATAAATAAATAGGACTTTAGAGAACATTGGGTTTATGGATGTCACTGTGACTATTCACAAATACTTTGGCACTTCCATCTTCTGGGTTCAGGGCAGAAAGGCACTTGTCTCTGATTTGAAATGAGGTGTGGCAATGTGACATGATTTGGCCAATGAAATGTGAGCAGAGTAACTTGTATTAACACTGGTCAAAAGCTTTGAGAGGCAGTGTGTGACTCACCATGGTCACTGTGACCAGCTGTATTCCAGACAGTGATAGCTCCCTCATCCTAAATCTTGGAGTGAGGATAATGACAAAGCAAGCGAGTGCCCTTTGCTGACCTGCATAGAACACGTAGAGGAAAGGAGAAATAAACTTTTGTTGTTTAAAGCCTGTGAGCTTTGTTAGTGGTATGTTAACACAGTGCTATATAGACTACTACCATGATGGATACAAAGTGAAAATTCCCCATTTTGCCAATGGGAATATTGAGACCTAGAGAAGTTATGGCACTTGCCTGTGGTCACAAAAGTTGGTCAAAATAGAACCACTTCCAGAATCAGTGTCCAGAGTAGTGTCTTCTTTCAACCACATGGGTGTTCTCCCAAATGTGTCAACAGTGATCATAAAGTGATGTAGGAGTGATACAAATATTACTTTAAATAACAGTGAATCACATGGAGAGAAAAATTAATCTCTTTTCAATTCTTGTTTATTCCTTCTGATTAATGGAAAGGAAAGTTCTCTATTTGGTGCTAGTATGTCTTTAACTGTGTGTCTTTAACTTCTTTTTAGTACTTGTTAATATTCTTTTAAAAATTATTGTTATTAATGATGAAACAGGACTCAGGCTGTGAGTCTTCCTTGGGCATTAGTGTTAGTTTTATAGTTATCTCCTTTATAAGTAATGTGATCCTGGATTCCATTGCAATAGTCATATAACGATTACTTTTAAAATTTTTTTATTAGAGAAACTGTAGGTTTTCAGAAAAATCATACAAGAAATACAGATTTCCCATTAAACACCCCCCACCGCAATTATTAACGCATTAGTATGGTACATTTGTTACAATTGAAAAAATATTATTGTATTTGTACTGTTAACTATTGTCTATGGTTTATATTAGAGCTTCCTGTTTGTATTGTACATTCCTATGTTTTTTTTTAATTTTTGTTCTAGTAACTTGTATACAACCTAAAATTTCCCCTTTTAATCACATTCAAATATATAATTTAATGCTGTTAATCGCATTCACAATGTACTCCTACCATCACCGCCATCCAAATTTTTCAGTCACCCCAAAAAGAAACTGTACAATTTAAGCACTAACTCTCCATTACTAACCCTACTAAAGCCCCTGGTAACCTGTATTTTAGTTAATAGAGTCACATAATTAAAAAAATTACTTTTAATGTATATTTGTTTAAGAAGCAAAAGTTAAAGAAAAATATGAAATAAATAACAAGACATAATGTGCAGATATGACACAAATTCTTAAAGTTACACACAATGGTCTGTGGTTTTGATGTAAAAATGAGAAGGTGAAGTGAGATTGAGTGAAGTTGGGGAAACAAATCCTACCACATACTTGCTTTATCCCCTCTCTTTTCATTAAAAAATAGAAAAACTGAAGAAGTAAACATTCATTCAATTAATTTCTGTCCAATTTGATTAGCAGAAAGCATTTTTTTTTTAAAAACATTCACTGAAGAGTAGCTGCTAAGATATGGATAACACAAAGTTGCATACAGTTTTATCTCTAATCCTTAAAGACTGAATGTCACCTTTGGGTAAGAAAAATTTCTTAATATAAGGATAAAAGAAAACATCAGTAATTTCACTGACTGGTGATTCCATTTGAACTTTTTCTATACTTTCAGATTTAATTATCTCTTTAAATAATGATTGTAAAAATTGATTCAAAAGTACTTCCTATAAAACATTGGGATTTCTGGTAAAATGTACCTTTCCTCTTCTTGCTCCTTCTTTAAACTGAGGTCTCTGAATATTGTACAGAATTGGTATTTTATTTGTAGGAATGTAGGTACAATATATTTTGTTTCTTTTAGAGAGCACCTTGGCTCAGTCAGGATGTGGAGCAGTTAAATGCTTTCTATTTAGTTTGTAAATATATCTTCATTGAAAATTGAACAAACAATGGTAAGGAAGGAAAAAGAAAATGTTAAGCTTCATTTCTTGAATAACAGAGAATGGCATAATTAATATAGGTAATATGAAAGGAGGAGCCAGTTTTTTTTTTTTAATAGTCTGGGTATGATTTTGAACAGTGATTCACATATTGGAGGTATTCAATAAGTGAGAAATTCTTGTATAATCCACCACCACCAGACTAAGTTATTAAGCAGTCAAAATAATCAAAATGTGGAAGTGTATATTAAGAATCAATGCAGCTATCTAACTTCTAGCAAACAGAGTAGTAAAAATATTGGGCTACATTACTTTCAGAAGAATCTCAAAATTGAGTTCTAAGAAATTTCTGTATTATATAGGAATGCAGGAATTTAATATCACATAGTTTTGATTAGACATATATCTGTTGTGTAATTCAGACATACATCAGTTGCGTAATTCTGTTGTGTAATTCAGCATATCACTTCTGAGGTTTCAAGGGCCAAACTCCATTTAAAAACAAATGGCTTCTATAATGTCATTGTTTTATCCTGTAGTTTCTGCACTTTACCCCCTGCTACCTTGGTAGTCAAAAACTATGTAATTGGAACTATGTATATTGCAATGTTCTTTTGACATTTTCACCAAACAATATTTACTGAATCCCGTTAAACTAAATGTAGTTGGAGAAGAGGCTCCTGGAAATGCTTCTGAATATCTGTTGCTTTTAAGAAGCTTAAATTCTAGATAAAAAAGATGTTATTTAGGGTTTAAAAGTCAAATGCAAAATGTGCTAGGATGATCCCATATTGATGGGCCCAGCTTTATATCAGTAGTTTCTCTTTGATTCTGTTGGAAGATGACACAGTCAGTTCTGCTATAACACTTATTTTGAGAACACAATTTTGTTCCAATATGATTGAAATATTAGGGAAAAATTTGCTCAATGCAAATGTTGTGCTTGCTTTTGCACAATTTTGTCCATGGGAAATCAAGTTGAACACAGAAAACTGCACACAGTAGAACCAAGCTGTATAAGGAATACACAAAATGCACACAGGCACATACCTCAAACATCCAGCCACCCGTGTTACTGAATGTGTTATGAACAGCCTGTCTACATCTGGTGGTACAACTTTCTGTCTAATTTCAGATAGGCCTCCTTCCACCACTTCTCAATAACTCATGGGCTGCAACCCTTCTGAGGCCCACTTCCACAAGCAACCTTCAGGTCTTTTTCAAGGGAAAGTGGTATTTGTTATAGTATTTATGGATTTCTTAACCATTAATCATGCATAAAACTATACTATTTTGTTAGGTTTCTATCTTTTTTTTTAAATGTTAGGTTTCTATCTTTTTTTAAAATGTGTCGCTGACAAGGTTTTTGAGTGTTGTGCCCCAGTACCATTTTTCTCATAAGCTTTGTTGTTTTCATTGCGGTTTTGTGTATGGCTCGTTATAGCAGAACTGGCTGTACATGTTCCTGTTTATTTTGGTCCAGTATCAGTAGGAGTAATACTGATGGTATTAAATATATGGCACTCAGGGGGCTGTATGAAATCTTAAAGCTACATCACTTATCCTGTCTTTCAATCTAATGCAGAAATATTTAGAATTTTTGCAAGATTGCACTTACCTTTAATAAAGACAATTCAGACATCTCTTTAACTAGGAGAGCATCCTTTGCAAAAAGCAATTGTTTCCCAAATATATAGGCAAGTATTTCATCTGGGACTGATAAGTTCTCCTTGGATAATCAGCACTTTCTCTTTTTATTTGGGCCAATTATTGTCACTTCGTATCATTCCCTTTCATTTCCAAGGGGAAGAGGGAATAAGGTCTGGTTTCCCAACTCATTCATTTATTTATGTATTTGGCAAATATTTTCAAGTGGCTGTCATGTATCACATACTCTTCTTGTCATGGTGGCTATTGTGGTGAGTAATGTAGGCCACAGTCTTGCCCTCACAGAGCTTATATTTGCCATTAAAATGCTAAAAATGAGTATTCAAAGTGAATTAATGATAGACTTCTTTTAAGGCTTTAATTTTGGAGAGAGTTTGTGGGTGGTCATCCTTCAGGATGAAGTTTTAGTTTCAGCTGGACCCTGAAAAATTAGATGTAGGTAGTGGTTCTTTCAGAATGGAATGTCAAAGACAGATATTCTGAATAAAATGTTCTCAAAAAGAGTTGCTTGCTACTGGAATTATCAGTAACCCTAAGCAGACCAGGTCACAGTTGTGTGGCCCAGAGCTACGTGGAGGGTGCTTGTGGTAGAAAGCTGCGGGAAAGACATGTTTGGCTTCCAGTGGTTTCTAAATTGAATTAATCAAGCAAACATTTCAACTATTCAACAACAGTTGGAAACGTTAACTATTAACGTTAAACTATTAAAATTTTTGACGATGTTTTAGTTCTCAATATAAATTCAGTAGAACTCATTTAGTCTTAGAGAAGAAGGTTAACTTCTTCCTTTTCATCTAAATATAAACTGGCTTTCTTAGTCATGTTATCCAGGGAGGTTCCCAGCTCTCCCAGCTCCCCTTTTCTCCTCCTGACTTCCTTTGTTCTGCAGACTTCTCCGTGCCTTGGGTAAGGTTCTGAACTACCATGGAAGAGGAGGGGGTCTTTATGGGCTGTTTTTAACCCTACAAAAATGTATCAGACAAGTTTTACTTTCGTTGAGGGCTATATGGTGATTTTTTTATGTGTCTAAGAAATGGAAACATTTTGTCTCATATAAAAAAGAAATATTTTTTTACAGTGCTCCACTCAGAGACCACATCAGAGGTATTCTAAGAATAGAATAGATCAAATATATTTTATGGAAATATAATGAGAAAAGGATGTGTTCCCAAAACTCACTCTGAACAAAGGAATGCAGCATAGTCAGGAACACTTTAATGCTCCTAACAGTTTTCTCATGTGAAAGGCTGAGGAACAGCCCTGGTTTAAAGAAATCTCCCACTTCTCCCCAGGCTCCCTGGACTTGAAATCAGAACTAGGAAATCTATACATTGCGAAAAAAAGAAAATGCATGGAAAAAGTGACTTAGGGGATTAACCAAACAGGCATTTTTTGAAAGAAGAAAACATCAATGTGAAACATTTTGTCATATTTAATTTCATTGATCATGTATTTATTTTATGTATTCCAGAGTACTGAAGCTTAGAAGTAACTGAATTTCTGTGGATTCATATTAGATTTGTCAGTCTGTGTTTGAGAGAACTTACTGAGAAAGAAAATATATTACAATCATATGCTTTTATCATACAGCTCTATCATGTATATGATGAATAGTGATACTAAGTACATTGAACATATGTCTTTTCTGAAAAACAAAATTTATCAGGAACTGAATATGTATTCAAATAATTAAGTTATTTTCATAATAATAACCTACAGGTGTTCAAGCAACTAAACATGTTGGTTTTACTAACATCACCTGACCAGAGGTGTATTTTCTTCTAATCTTGTGACATAATGCGTATTAACAATATGCTTATTGACAATTTGCTTTTTTAACTTTTGTAGTGGTTACACTAATACACAAACGTGATTTTCTTGCCTTTCCAAGACTCTGTGTTCCAGTTTAGGTATTCATATTGATTTCTTCTGCTGCATCCTGTGCTGCCCTCAAATGTCTCTATTGTCTTGCTGAGTTTACTTTGATTGATAGTTTTTCACTTCTGAGATATTCTAAATTGGGTGATAATTTTCAGCCCCATTTAAACCCTGCATTGTGTTTTCTCAAAAAATATGTGCATTCTCAATGGATTACTGTTTATTTACTGTATAAACTATAGAAAAGTCTGAAGGGACTATGGAGTCCCAGGAAAGAAAAGTCATCATAATATTTATGCATTAAACACACATATTCACGTACATATATCTATTTTTTTGAAAAACCCAAAATGCATATGCTATCATGGCCCCCAAGGTAGCAATAACATATGCAGAGAAAATTTATGCAGTTTCAGGCTGTGAACAAGATTTCTAAGAGCTACTTCAGGAAAACACTACCCCCCTCCTCGTTCTTCAATCTGTCCACTTACTTCACTCCGAAGACGTCCTTTTCTTTTTAAATTGACTAGTGAACTGGGTGAATTAATCTAATCATCTATGTTTGCTGTTTGGTGACTTTTGAGGGGTAATGGAAACAATAGGAAGATTTGTGTGTGTGTGTTTCTTGGTATGTTTTACCCCCATAAAAATGTGCAGGATGGATACACAGTTTAAATATAGTGAGTAGCTTCATTTTTTTTTAAAACTAAAAATTAGAATCAGGTTCTGGGGTTGCGTTTTTGTCAGCTTAAGTTCCCTTAATTACTTTTAACTAGGAAAACAAATTGAAACTATGTGGCACTTGGAAATAATTTTTAAATTCTTCAAAAATAAATTTTCAAAAATTCTCGCTTTTTACAATTCTCTGAATGAGGAACCAACATATGCCCGGAAATCTTACCATTTCATTATTTAATGGGAAATGCTGCAGGAGGATAAAAATGATAAAAAGGAAATCAAAGCTCAGTTGTGAATGACAGACATTCATAATGTTTATAAATTCTAAAATATTATATGTTAATATTTCACAGTGTAGAATACTCATGAGTCTTTCTTTTATATACTATGCTTGTGTACGTATAATATGAAATTTACATATTTATAATATATTAAAAGTATATTATATCACATATTATATATTATTTATTACATGCTAACCACTCTAAAATTCTATTTTGACTGTTTTTTCTTTAATTCTAATGAATCATGGGGGAATATCTGTATCAGAATATGATACAATCAAATGACAAAAAGGATTTATGGTGTCTTGAATACTCATTTCAGTTGTACTTATGTTCTGCCTCCATTTGTCCATATACAAAAAAGGCACAGTTTAAAGGATGTACATTCAAGGTGCATTTTATAAAATCATGAATTAAAAATTAATTTGTCCATGGTGACCTAGGATATTCTGTTTTTCAATAGGTGCTGATTCTTAGTAACATTATTAAAATAGAGTAAAAAGTTGCCACTTCATAATTTCTACTCTTAGGTTTGTTTTAATATGTAGATTTGTATCCCTTATCAATCTGTTAACTCACCTTAGAGTAAAAGCCAACACCCTTGCAGTGCCTTCCACAGTCAGCCTCCTGCTCCCGCTTGGCGGCCTCTCTAGCGTGCTCCCCTGGGCTTCTCTCCCCAGCCACGCGGGATTGCTAGTGGCTTCTCCAACGCACCAGGCAATTTCCATCTGGCATTAGGATATTTGTTCAAATGTTCTCTCTACCTGAACATTCTTCTCCGGATGTCTGTTTGGTTGACCGCCTAATTTCCTTCTTTCCTTTAATCAAATTTCGCCTCTCGATAAGACCAGCCTTTATCGGTTTTAACACTGCAACCTGTTACTCTGTCACCTTCCCGTCTCAGCACCCCAGACCCTCTTTAACCATTCAACTTTTTTGCTTTTCCATAGTGCTTATCACCATCTAACATACAAGTTGATTTACTTATTTACTATATTTACAGTCTGTCATTCTATTTATGAATATAAGCAACATGAGTCAGGGATCGTTGTCTATTTTATTTACTGATGTCTCCAAGGGCTTAGATGTGTGCCTGGTACAATACACTCAGTCCATAGTCCTTGAATGAATTGAATAAGAGAAAGAATGAATAAACGAACACAAGATTGCCCTTCTAAGTGATTACAATGGTTTCCCAACTCTCCTCATCCTAATTTCTCTTTTTTGGATATGCTCTAATTTATTGGTATTCATATAAAAATACTTTTCCCAGAACACAACACAGTTTTCATGCTACAGTATAATCAGTTTGTAGTATAAAGGGAGAATCAGCTCTGTGATTTGGGACGTTACACTCCTGTTGATTCTGTCTTGAGGCAGTCATTTCATATTGTTGACTCATGGAATTCGTAACTAACTAGAACATCAAAGTACGTTTTCACATGGGCTGTCCTTAAGTTTCATGTTCTCCATTCCATACTGGTATTTTATGGTTTATGATTTTATGGATATAAAGTTTGGAATTTGCATTCATTCATTTTACATTATATTTTATTACATTTGACACAGTTTTTACATGTTATTGAGATCTTCACAATCCCAGTCATTCATTAGTATTACATATTTATTAAATATCTACCATGCACTAGGCTTTGATGAACAATGATGAATGAGGAAACAAACATGAACAAGAAAAACAAGTTAGCACTACCCAAACTTACAATCCTGGGAGAGGGGCAAGTATTAAATTATAATCATAGTGCAAAGTAGCATCTGAGGTCTCCTACCATAAGAGCATATAATAGGTGGTCGTATAATAGATGGTTTAATCTGTCTTTAAGAAATGATAATTGGGTTGAAATTTGAAAGATGAGTTAACTAATGAAAAGGTGAAGGAAGATGTTTGCATGCAGAGGTTCGAGAGTGGAAAAAAGAAAAGGTCTTTTGACATAAAGCAGCATGATGCATATACGGACCTGAAAGTAGACCAAAGTCCTAGAGCTGGGGGTGCACAGAGGATTGGGGTGAGATAGGGTGAGGGTGGGCAGGGACCTAATCCTGCAGGGCTTGAAGGCTGAATTAATGAGTCTGTTACCTTAGAGTCTCTTAGCTGTCTGGTATTTAGTGGTTCTTAGAAACAAAAGTTTTTTTGTCCACTCTATCAATGGATTTTACTAATGTGGTATGTTTGAGCTTCCTTTTAGAACTTAGATTTTCTATACAAGATTTATTTCAAGTTAGATTCAATCATAATTTTTGAATATTATGGACCCAAGGGAACAAGTAGATGGAGGCTGGGGAAAGTCTGGTAATAAACAGCTCATCTTTATCACCTCTGAGGATAGCACAGTGGGGAGCAGTTTTAAAATGCAGCAGAAAATTGAGTAGAGCCTGGAAGGAGCACATGGTTTCTTTGCTGTCTTGTCTTATATGTATAGGAGCAGGAAGAAGGGCTATTACAAAGCTTCTTCCATATAAAATTGTGTGTTCCCTTGCAAAATTCAGAATTTAAGAATTTCTCAAATCATGTGTTTTTTAGCCTTTCTCATACTTAATGTAAAGGGCAAATATAAAGAATGTCAGACACATGAAAAATTCTAATTAGATATTTATTTACTATAAACTGAATGTACTTTTACAATATCCTAGAGTACAAATCTGCTAATAATTTCCTTATTTTAGTAGACCATTCCATCCCTCACATGTGCTTATTAACAGGAAGTGTATTGAAGGGAGATGTCTCCTCTGGCCTCCAGAATTGTTCAAGAACCCCAGGGGCTTGGCTAATCTGAGAGGGGTGCAGTTCAAGAGTCCTGCTTCACAAAGTTTGTTATTGAGAAAACTGGAAAGCCTCTCCCTGCCCTTTGATGAGGCGCCTGCTTGTCCAGTCCTCTCCTGGCTCCCAGTGGTACCTCATTCTGGAGCCTTACTTCACACTCATAGACTCAGCCATGGCTTCCCAAGGCACAGCGATATACTGAGAGGTGGGACATGACAGGCTTTCAGTCCTCTTTCTACTCCCCAGAATCAGTTCTTCCCATAGTCCTTTAAACCTTCTAAAAGAGCTAGAACCACCACCTCAAATTTCTACTTTGTTCCTGGTGATGTCCCCCTTGTGGTTATTGGCATCACTTTCTATCTATAAACTTCACTCTTGGTCATCTCATTCTCTGCCATCAGATTTCTTTAGCTCTGAATATTCAGGCTCCCCCACTCAGAAGATCCCTGAACAAATCCTGCCAACTCCCTCATCAGGTATCTGCTGTCTCTAAACCACCCCAAGAAAGCAAATATTTTTATGCCTTTCTCATATATTTCCAGAATTGAGAGAAGCCCTTCAAATGACTTTGAAAAGCTTAAAAATCCACTTTTTGTTGGTATATATTTATGACTGGCCGAGCAATTGGGAACAGGGATATGGGTTTGGCTTACTCATTTTACCAACTCAGAGGAAACCATCGCCAATCAGAAATCATGATGCCTGAGGACAAGGATTTTTATCTGTTTAGTACACTGTTGTACTGTAAATCTTACAACAGAGCATGGTACGTAGGAGCGGTGTATTCATTTGTGGAATTAATATCTGAATGGACTAGTTTATGACAGAATTGTGGGCATAAACTCCCTTGCCAGGAAGAAGAACATTGTTGATGTGATTGCCTCAAAATTAAAAATTAAAGATATTTGGTCCAGATTTGAAATAGGAAATAAGTGGAGAGAAAGGGGTGAGAGAAAGAGACAAAGATCTAAACTGTTTTTCGGAAGCAGATGACAATGACATGCCACTTTTATAAAATATTTAATTCTCTAACAATTTCAAAAACATGAGAAAATTTTCATGTTAAACTGGAGGCAAATATTTGTTCTTAATTCCTCATATCCACAGAAACATTGCCATTACATATATCCATATCTATAACCTATAATTTATCTTCATAAATATGCTTATGTGCATGCATTCCAGATAAAAGTGTATATTTTTAAAAGCAAATTAGATTAAATTAATGCTAAACTTCAAAATTTGATAGAATAACTATCCAAGTGTGACTTCATTGTTCCTTCTATAGAAAAATAAAGCAATGGAATATTCAGGATACCCAGTAATATACTGCACAGATATTATATATGTGATTTTATTATGCAATGTATGACTTAATTAAATAATTTTTATCTTGACCTCCGAAGAAGGCATTCTGGTTTACTAGGTACATAAGAGAGAATTAAGAACAAAACAAAACAAAACAAAAAACCAATTGCTTATCATGTAATTGCCCACTGAGCTAACACATTGGGACCATAATATAAACTGCTAAGATTTCTCATTTAAAGGATTGCATCCACCTATACTACATGTAGTACCTTCCTTTCCTTCAGTTGAAAACTGTATTTACTTATGAAATTCACAAAAATGTGAATTCACTTATGTTTATAACATAAATTTAAATCCCATAATGCAATTAAGTAAAGACTGGATATGAAGACATTGTTTATTTTTAAAATTCAATATATAGTTGACGTTCCTTTATCTCATATCATTTGGTCTTTGTTTTACTCCAGAAGAAATATTTAATGTCTACATTAACTCTGAATTTCTTGTTAAATGTTCTCATAGAAATCTGGTTTCTATTTAAATAGATTTTTATTTATATGATTTTTAAGTCTCTTTGCTCAGAGAGCAATTCTTGTTCTAATTCTCAATTGAAATTTCTGATTTCCACTGTTTGAACAACATAACTTTAACTTCACTTCTGTGTAATTCCTAGGGATTTCCTCTGATGTAAATGAGTCCCAAGGATAAACCATGATGTTTCTCAGTAAGAAGATAAATACAATTATGATGTTTTCTTAGGAAATTCATAATGTAGAAATACAACAAATAACTGGCTTACAATTTAGGACTAACTTGAAATGAAATTCTGAAAATATAATAGCCATTTAACCCCAGAACAGCAGAGGAAATTAAGAATTATATGTGACTATATGCAGTACTTACTTGTGAGCATTTGAGAAAAAAAAAATTACTCTAAATCAAATAAGATGTTTGTTAAAAGTCTACTACAAGGCCAAGAAAATAAGGTAGACATTTTTTAAAGGATCAAAGAATGTCCTTTAGAAATATTTATGAACAGCTTTCTGGATTGCATACACGTGGTTCATCAAAGTAACCAATCCGTCTGGCTTATTCAGTGCTGTTCAGCTCCATGGTGGTCATAGGGTGCTCCTCTATATTTAGCAACATGTTCTAAAGATGAGCAGGCCCTCTATTGTTGATTGAAAATACCTGCTGAATTTGGTAAGTGTGCTAGTTTGGATATATTATGTCCCGCTAGAAGCCATATTCTTTGATGCAATCTTGTGGGGGCAGATGTACTAGTGTTGATTAGATTGGAATCCTTTGAGTGTTTCCATGGAGATGTGACTCAATCAACTGTGAGTGAAATGTTTGATTGGATAATTTCTATGGAGGTATTGCCCTGCTCATTCACAGTGGGTGTTAATTGGCTCACTGGAGTCATACAAAGGAATTCACAGACAGAAGAACCTCAGAGCAACTGAGAGTGACACTTTGAAGAGGAGCTGCAGCTAAGAGAGGACAAAACACCCCAAGAGCAACATTTTGGAGAATGCCATTTTGAAATGCAACCTGGGAGCAAGCGGATGCCAACCATGTGCCTTCTGAGCTAACAGGTTTTCCGGACACCACTGGCCATCCTGCAGTGAAGGTATCCGATTGTTGATGTGTTACCTTGGACACTTTATGGCCTTAAGACTGTAACTGTGTAACCAAATAAATCCCCTTTATAAAAGCCAGTCCATTTCTGGTATTTTGCATAATGGGCAGCGTTAACAAACTGGAACAGATTTTGGTACCAGAGAAGTGGGGTGCTGCTGAGTCTGCAAATACCAAACATGTTGGAATGGTGTTTTAAATGGATAAGGGGAAGATTCTGGAAGAACTGTGAGGAAATTGGCAGAAAAGGCCTAGACTGGTTTGAAAAGACTGTTGGTAGAAACATGGATTCTAAAGATACTTCTGATGAGACCTTGAGCAGACATGTTGAATATGTCATTGCAAACTGAAAGGAAGGCTATCCTTGTTTTAAAGTGGCAGAGAATTTGTCAAAGTTGAGTCCTGGTGTTGGAGGGAAGGGAGAATTTGAAAATGACAAGCTGGGATACTTAGCTGAAGAGATTTCGAAACTAAATATCCAAAGTGTGGCCTGGCTTCTCCTTGCAGCTTATAGTAAAATGCAAGCAGAGAGATAAACTTAGAACTGATCTCTTGGGTACAAAGGAACTAGAAATTGATGGTCTGGAAAACTCTGGGTTTCCAAAATGTGAGACCCCAGAAGCTACAGCCCCATGTGATGATTTAACCAAACATGGAACCCAACCGCCATTTCAGTACAAGCCAGGATTGGAGATGGAGTTATCCAGAAAGGGTTTGTGGAAATTGTCCTATTGTATGACAGTTTTGACCCCTGTGTGCTCATGCCAAGTCTACAGAATTTTTGTGACATCTGTATAGACAGAGACACTGTCAGTCTGGACTGGAGGAGACAGACAGGGAACAAATTGAAGGAAAAATTTCTTCAAAGACAGAGCCATGGAGGTTGATGTCTGGAGTCAAGAAATCTCAGGCAAGCAGAGCAGAGCAACCCATGCACATGGGAAGTGTGAGTTTGCCCCAGAGGTCAAGGGTGGGCCTTCTGCCTTGATGCTCAGGAAGAGTGCTGCCACCCCAGGCCCCAGAGAGGGTGGAGCACATTCCCCAAGGATTGTGGAGAGCGTGGCTGCCACCTCACTGTTCTGAGAGGGGAGAGCCTTTGCCCTGGAGAGGCAGAGTTAGGGTGGCACCCTGATGTTTGAGGAGGGTGGGTCTGAGAGGAAGGTGGTCTCCCCAATGTGTGGGTATGTTGGAGCACTAACTCCAGCATTTGGAGAGAAAAGGGCTGGCATGTAGGCTCTTGGAAAGGGTTGGACTCCTGCTCTCTCAAGCCCCAAGGATAAAATGTCATTCTGTAAATGACTCTCAGACTTTGAAATCTAATGGAGTTTGCCCTGCAGGTTTTAGGAACTGTTTTGTTCCCTTAAACCCTGTTTTCCTTACTGTTTCTCCTTATATCAGTGGGAATGTTTATCTTATGGCTGTCCCTCCTTTGTATATTGGAAGGTGATAACTTGTTCTGAGTTTCAAAGGTCCACAGCGAGAGGGGAACTTTGCATTAGGACAGACCATGCCTGTAACTGACTTTGATGGGATCTTGTACTTACCTATTGCTACTGAAATGACTTAAGTTTCTGTAATATTGTGATGGTATGAATGTATTTTATTTTTGGATAGAATATGTCTTTTGGGGTCCAGGGGGTGGAATGTGCTAGTTTGGATATCTTATATCCTGCCAAAAGCCATATTCGTTGATGCAATCTTGTGGGGGCAGATGTATTAGTGTTGATTAGATTGGAATCCTTTGAGTGTTTCCAAGGAGATGTGACTCAATCAACTGTGAGTGAAATGTTTGATTGGATAATTTCCATGGAGATGATACCCCACTCACTCAGGGTGGGTGTTAATTGGACTGAAGTCATACAAAGGAATTCACAGACAGAAGGACCTCAGAGCAACTGAGAGTGACTTTTTGAAGAGGAGCTGCAGCTAAGAGAGGACAAAATGCCCCAAGAGCAACATTTTGTAGACTGCCATTTTGAGACACAACCTGCGAGCAGGTGGATGCCAGCCACAGGCCTTCCCAGCTAACAGAGGTTTTCCGGACACCACTGGCCATCCTCCAGTGAAGATACCCAATTGTTGATGCCTTACCTTAGACTCCTTATGGCCTTAAAACTGTAGCTGTGTAACCAAAGAAACCCCCTTTATAAAAGCCAATCCATTTCTGGTATGTTGCATAATTGGCAGCATTAGCAAACCGGAACAGTAGGCAATCAGAACATTTAAGCCTTAAATATGTTTCTATTTTTTTATTTTTAAGAAAAAATTAAAAACTCAAATCCCAACCATTGTGAGTTATTGTTTAAGTAGAATTTGCTTAATCTACCCAAATAAATTGCAAGCTTTTTGGTAGTAGGGGTTGTACATTATATGCTCTTTGTTCTCCTGATAACAGTAAATAATGTGGTTAAGAGCATCTCTATTAAAGTGGATGAACATAGAGTTGAACACTGACCCAGTCTCCTTCTAGCTATGGGACTTTGGACAAGTTCTTCAATCTCTCTAAGCTTTGTTTTTATTCTTGTAAAGTGGGAATCTAACAGTGTGTATAGTTTTGGGTTGTTGGTAGGGACTAAATGAGATGTAATAAATTTAGGAAACTGCCTGTCATATAGTAAGTGGCAGGTATTAGTAAAAACAGTAGGTGTTACTGTTGTTGTTGCTGTTACTGCTATTTTTATACTTAACAGAATATTATCTTTTGTGTTTCTCCATAAACGTTTGGTTGTGATGCTTACTAAGGAAATGCCGGATTTGAGGAATGAAGCAAGAAAGGAATCATGCCATTGCACTAAATTATTATGTCCCCAACTACTCGAAACAGGGGATATTCATAGAATATTATTCAAATATAATCCACATATGGCTGAACACATGACTTCTTGTCCTGTACTTATTTCAAAGGAAACTTCAGTCCATCACTGCATCCTTCCCAAACCAGGTCTAAGTCCTAGTGATTTGGAATGTAATATGGAATTTTTCTGACAATTTTTTGGGGAGGTAGGAAAGATCATTTATATGTCACAGCAGCAGACAGCATGCTATAAAAATAAATGCTTATTAGACATCTCTATTCTTCCAGGAAAAAAGCTTCTTCATCTCCTCTCAGTATCAAACACTCTTTCTTTCAAGTCCACTCTCTTATAATAAGAAATTCTGCTCTTTCTTCAAGTTCATGTGCCCCAGTCACACAGAAAGCCTGCAATTAACTGAAACTATCCCCCTTAGAAAACAGTTTATAAATCACCTCTTGTTTTTCCAACTATGACCCTTTCTTCATCTTATACCTCTCCTTTGGACACCTCATCCTGATTAGCATAACTCAGTTTCTTCCACAAAGGCTTGGCTCTTCTTGGGAGGAGATTCTGATGTGAAGAAAATTGAAATTTCTTCCATGTCATTACTTACAGAGGATATTAATTCTGAAAACATTAACTTCCCTTCAATTTATGTAATATTTATTAAGCACTTACTCTGTGCAAAAGCACTGGATAGGCAAAGTGGGAGGACAGAGAGAGGAACAACACTGTCTGTGCCCCCCACCCTGTGGAGAGACAGACACATAATAAATTAAAACTAACAAAATGTTAATTTTAATAAATAGACCAGTAGAACTCTCAGCTTATATGTGATTACAGAAGAGGGAGAAATTAAATTAAACTGGGTGACTCCAGAAAATAATTTTGTCTGAAATTTTATCTCTATCCTGAAGGATGGATTGAATTTTGACTGGTGAATTCTGGGGACATAGTATATTGAGAAAACTGGTGAGGCAAGGGAGATATGCAGGATATGACAAGGAACTGTGTGAGGCAAGTCACATCAGATGAACTGTAAGGACATCAGGTAGGGATGACAGGTTGGAGAAAAGGAAGAAGAGTGTAATGAAAAATAGATCTGGAAAAAAAAGCTTGGGATAAAATCATTGAATCTTAGTGGAACTGGGTTTTGAAAAGAAGTCAGGAGAAGATTTTGAACAGTGATTGCTGTATGGCAAGTGGGTTGGGGAAGAAAGCTGGGGACAAAAATTCAGGTTACTAATTATAATCAAAACCATTTTTTTTCTAAATTGTTATGATGTTATTGTGCTACACCTATGATTTCATTTAATCTCCACAATAAGAACTGTAGTATTCCCATTTTGCGGAGGGGAAAACTGGCCTGGAAAGGTGAAGTGATTTGCTTTAAAGCTCACAGTAAATGCCCAAGCTGGGAGTAAAATTTAGGGCTTTCTAATTCCAAATTATGTATCTTTAATTATTTCCCCATCCTTAGAAAATTGCAACAATCCCAAGCAGAAGTAATGCAAATCTTCACTGGGAAAATCAGAAATGGACAGGGGAGGAGGCAGATTTAAAAGATAACCATAAAGGGAGATTGTGTATTTGCAAGATTGACTAAGATGGAAAAAGTGAGTGAGTGAGAGAGAGACAGAGGGAGAGAGAGAGAGAATCTGAGGACAAGGAGGGAGAAGAAATTGGACACCATTTAATCACATGACCCTGAATCTGGAGGAAAGTCTTGGCTAGAAACCTAACCTGGAATTCATCCTTAGAAAGAGGTGGTTGAAATGGTATGAGTAGATAATCTCGTGTAGAGGATGAAACTATAGTAGAAGGATGCATGGAAAAAGGGAATTAGCAGAAGGAAAATTAGACAACAACTCCTGGAGGTAGGAGGAAAGACAGGAGGACAGGTTAAGAGATTAGAGCATATCAAGATAAAAAGGGTGAGTTATAAATGGAAATGGAAAACACATAAAATGCTGCAAAGTGGCAAGTGCTTTACTAGCTGATCAACCTCGGGACAACCAATTTCTTGAAGCCGCAGTTTCTTCAAACTGCTGTTAAAATTACTGTTGTTAAAAAAAAAGGTTGCTGTGAGGATGAATATGCCAATGCATGCAAATGCTTAGCACACAGCCAGATATATAATATGTGCTAATTAAAACCAGCAATCATTATTATTGTTATATTCATCATTATCATTATCAGTGATAAGAATTGAAAAGAGGCACTTGGATTTGATGACTCATAGATTTTCCTTAACATTTAAGTAAGTCATTTCCATACCTTGTAGGGCAGGAACAGATTACAAGAAGGTGAGGAGTCAAGGAATTGGGAAAAGAAACCCTAATGTATTTTTCAGAGGGCTTGGCAGTAAATGTGAGGATACAGGGCAGTGACTCAATGGAGATTAGTTTAGGGAGAGTTTTTCTCTGAGAGGGAAGAGGCAGGAGAAAGAAAGGCAGAAATGATTAACAGATAAATGTGCTTTTAAGTGGACATGCAGGAAGTGGTCTCTTTGAAGGGAGGTCATCTTTGGCAACTTCATAACTTAATCATTTTGGCAATGCATGCTTTCCATGCGCAGGTGGGATGAGTTACACAGGCAGGATTAAAATGGGGCATAGCCTCACTCAGTGATTCATTTGTACAACTCAGTTCCCAACTTGGAAATTCTTTGGGAGTAAGTTCCACAACTAAAACAGTGATCACAGTTTTTCCATTCCTTAAATGTCAGTAATGCCTAGCATAGGTCTTAGCATAGTTCTCAAGGAATGCGACTTTGACTTCTTTTGGATTTTGCGAGGACATCATTGACTTGATTGTTCTTTCACCTGAGAGAGAGAGAGAGGACAGGAAGAGAGAATCATTCCATTTCTCCCTTTGTGCCAAAGGACATGTGAGTGAGTAAATCTTCACAGGATATGAGATTGCAATAAAGATGTGTGCAAATTTAGATGGAAATTAGGCATGTTCCCAGGGATCTTGGGAAATTGCCAGCATAGTGTTCATGACATTGCCTTTATAGACTATGCATATATTTATTTCTTTGTAAATCCAGTTCTATAGAGTTTTCTTTATGATTGCTCCCAAGGACATTCTTTCTCCAAGCATTTCTCTAAGTGGATACTAACTCAAAGCCAGGTTTGAAACCTTAGCAAATCCAATTGGTGTTTTCTGTGAAATTCTTTCTCATTCAAACTACTATGTTGTTTCTTACAGTTTCTATTGTGCAAGAATCATAAAGAAAACTTATCAAAGTTGCATGCACATACATGCGTATATAGGAAGCAATTCCAAATATCGGGTAGAACAGTATTCATTATTATTTATCATGCCCCTTGGATACATTTTGAATGTACCCTTAAAACATTTTCTGTTTTGTGTTACTGTTTAATTTCTAAATGCCATTCACATTCTAAATATTATTGAGCTTGGGTTATTTTTGAAAACCACAGTAAGTTGAAAAGAAGGGTATTAATTAGCTGAAAAGATCAATGCTATTGTTTTGGAATACTTAATCATAATCTATTTTTCTTATGCTTTCATTTTACTAATTCCAAAAAGCATGTGCTAAGGTGAAAGATATTAAACTTCTTCTGAGTTAGCGAAGTTTGAAATAAATTATATTTTCTCTTGAAAGACTCAAATATACTTAAATCAGTGGCATGCTTTTTTGGTGGTTTTCTATCTTTACACATAATTCTGATTATCTTTAAAGTAATGCAGTTCTGAATATTAAGATTTATTATCCAGAAAATAAATAAGTCATTCTGAGATTCAATAGTTATAAAACTGGAGAATATTTAGTTTTGAACATATTTAAACTCTCATGACTAGAATAAATAAATGAAATGAGATATAGGGCTCACTTAAGCTATGTTTTTTTTTCTTTGTACTTCTATCATATTGCTCAGAATGAAATCACTGGATATGACACAGTTACTTATTAATTTCTATTTTATGTAAATCAACACATACATGAATTAATAACTGTATTAATATTATAATAGCTTTTCGTAAAATAAAACGGGTGCTCTCCATAAACTCTTTATATTCTTGTTTTCTGAATTTATAATATACTTTAGATAATAAAGTAAACATCCTGTTCGGAGATTTGGAAGAAGGGCCCTGTTTGATGCAGAGGATCAACTCTGGGCTGAAAGTAGGACTGCTGGGTCTACTCTCTCCCCTCAAGGACCAGCCAAGGCCTACAGCAAGGGTAGGAACCCACCTGTAAGTGCGCAGAGGAACATCTTCCTTGCATCCTCTGTCTCAGAGAATAGTCTTCAGAAATCAGCAAGATTTTATGAAAATATTTTGAGTAATACTAAGAACGTGCATTTCAATTTTTACTCAGATAACATCATCTTGGTGCTTTTCTACTCATGCTATTGAAATAATGCTGCTACTATCAATTTCCTAGAATATTTTAAAATAAAGATTAAGTGCACACATTGCACCAGTTCTAGCTTCTGAGATATTGTAGCTATTTGTCCCTCAATTTTTTGATCTGAGGCTTTTATCAATCTGAATGGTAATGATTTGGGGTTACATTTCATTTATTATGCTATGAGTTTAATTAAGCAATTAGTTATCCATTGTACACAGATTCAGGGCAAGGAATTGTGAGGGATTTTAAGAATAGATTTTTTTAATGGGCACATTAAAACCTATCCACATGCCCATTGTAGGGAATGGAGGTACAGTGAGATGACTTCTGGAGGTAAAATTATGTTAATAAATGATTTGTAAGGTGGGCTGGCAACCAAATGTGTATCAATGAAAAGACTTGAAATATTATTAACATTTATAATATTTTGGGTCAGATAAATTTATAGTGTTTATATCATTATGGTTATGTAAACATTGCCCAAATCTGAGCCTTATATTTGTAAAATAATATTTCCTTTCTGGCCCAAATTTCAATTTTTCCCTCATTATTATTCTGCTTAGGTTTTTAGCAATAATTATTTTTCACTATTTCTATTCCAAACTCACCTCCAGTTGACCAAATCTCTCGGCATTTTGGGATCATTGGGTGCATTATTAGTGTTTCTAACTTTCTTCAATCTAGATTGATTGCCCTCTTTGCCAAGTACAAAAGTATCACTCTTTGCTTGTATCTTTTGAGTTGATTCACTTTTTCCAGTCCCCATGTCTTCCTCTTTTGGTTTATTCCTTTATTTTGTTGGAGCACATCTTGTGAGAACTTTCTGAGAAAAATTGCATGGGAGAGAAAAGTGTTTGAGACCATTCATGTATGAAAATTTATTTATTTAAGTAATTTTTTGGTATAAAATTCTAGATTGAAAAAGTCATTTTACTTTAGAATTTTGATAGCATCATTCTACCTCCTTCTATCTTCCACTGTCACTATTGAGATCCAAAATCATTTTAATTTCTGCTTTTTTTTTTCTTTGTAGAAGCTTGTAAGAGTTTCTCTTTATTCTCCATGTTCTGATGATTTGCTTTGGCTGTATGTTTAATTACATCCACTGTGCTGGATACTTAGTGGATCCTTCCAACATGGAAGTATATGTCTTTCATTTATGAAGTTTTCTTGCATTATTGTGTAGATGATTTCCTCTCCTGTGTTCTCTTTTTTCTGGAACCCTAATTATTTGGATAGTAGACCTCCTGGACTAACTCTTTAATTTTCTTATTTAGCTTTCCTAAGTTCTACCTCTCTTTTTTCACTATTTTCTGAGAGATTTCCTTAACCTTATCTTCTACACTTCTTTGAGTTCTTATTTCTGCTTACATATTTTTAATTTTCAAGAGTGCTTTTTTTGTCTGAATACTCTTTTTTAATAGGTATTCTTGTTTCATGAATGCAATAGCTCGTTTAATTGCTTTGAGTGTATTAATGAAACATTTTGTTCTCTTTGAAGTTTTTTTACTCCTGCATAAAATCTATTTCTTCATGAGCTTCCCTACCCTACTCCTGTTTGACTGTTTTGTTCTCTATCTTTCATGTTAGACTATTTCTTTAGGTGTCCAGATATCCTTAGTCACCTGCTAATATTTAAGAATGGCGCTCTGAAATATTTCTGGGAGTCTCTGAGAATGTGAATGGTTTTGTTGACTATGGTTCCTTTTGTAAGATAATTTGTCTGGGGCATTTCATTGGAAAACATTTCCTATACGAATCTTCAAGTCTTCTCTTGGGTTTGTCAGATTTTCCAGACAGATAGCTTCCATTTTCCTGTCTGGAGAGAATAGGAGTGACTGCCAGCATTTGGGGAAACAGTTCTACATACAGTGAGGGGGAAAAAAAAATGCAAAACCTAAAAGCAAATTAGACATTTTACTTAAATCACCTCTTTCTCTATTATCCCTTAATCCACCATAATTCTCCCTATCACCTAGTCTCAAAATCTTAAAACTATCCTGAACTATTATTCATCCTTTATTAGTAAATCCAGCTAATGGCCACATTGTACCTTCCTACAATATTGCAAGATATTTGTAAGCAGTATTCAAAAGTCAGAGCAACATGGTAGAGTGCTTCATAGTATGGATTTACAGAGCTGAGCTCAAATCTTGGTTCTGTCATTTGCTAGCTGTATACCATTTTCAATATTTTACTCATTTCCAAGGCTTAATTTTCAGCCCTTCCCAGGATTGGTTCTAGCCTAAAATGAACTTTAGATAGCAATTTTTTTTTCTATGTAATGAGCTTTTACTCTGTGTATTTAAATTTTTTTTATTTATAAGTCTTATTGTTATATCCTAAAATCTAGCCAGTTTTATTAATAAAGCATTCTTTAAAAACCTACCTTCCATTTTAATCAGCCACAAATCACTTTTCCCCCTTAATATCTGTATTTAACATACTTTATTATTTGAAATTTATCATTATTTTCCCTCTATGAATTACTCAGCATTTGCTTCCTATTTATCAATGCATATTTTTCTGGGTTTCCAAGGTCTTTCGAACTACTCTTTTCATTCACTTAGGGAATGATTTTCTTTTGGTTACATTTATTTCCTAGAACTTTTCTTTTCTTAGTGACCTACATAATGGAGTTTTTTATATGGTCATTTTATATGGTCAATACTTATTCTTTTTGTGCTACCTTAACAATTCTGAAAACCTCTCTGATGAATGGATGTGTAGGAAGTGGTGTCCAGTATGCATATAAATTTTAGCTGTTCCATTCATCAGCAGTGTGAAGTAACAGTAATTAGAGTGAAATTGCCGGCTATGGGAAAGTGTTAGGTGTGGCTCATCATTAATGGAGACGGTATGATCTAGTGTCATGTGTAAGGGAAGCTGTGCAGGGAGAATATTTTGTTTCTGAGAAAGATTCAAAAATTGGTTGCCATGCTCTGTTTCTATTGTACGAGGCCATATTGAAAGAAGATAACATAATGTAAGAGCATTTAAGAGCAGACTGCTCAAGAATGAATTGAGTCTGAGGGATTGCTTTCACAATAGCACAAGTAAAAAGGCCCTTTTCATTTGAGTCAATGTGGGTTTGAAATAGGTTAAGACCGAAATCTTCTTTTTAATGGCAAGTTGGGTACTATAATATTATTTGTTTCTGGGTGTTTTACAGAATTGTGGGAATTGGTGGTTTAAAAGCCTCTCTCCAAAGATAGCTAAGATGATCTGAATTTGACTGTGGTCAGGGAAAGTTTTCTGAGGTTAGATTGCTATTTAGAAATATCCTTTAGGCTTTATTTTTTTTTTTTAACTTCCTCATGCTTTGTAAATAAACTTCTGGAATTATACCTTAAATACCTCTATATTAATCTCTTAGTTAACACTCAGTAGAAACATAAGACTTGAGCTCTTTTTTACTTACGGTTAGAATGTGAAGATCCATGCCGTACAGAGCAGATAATCTTGGTTCCTCTTACGTGTGATTTAAAAATATTTCAATTCTCCAGAGACAAATCAGCAATCACAGATTGGAAAGAACTTCATCTGGTATTATCTTTTCTTGTTTGCCTAACCAAGTAGTACATTTTCCAGCTCCAACTATTTCCCTGTATTTCAAGTGTGGCTTACTCTAAAAATCACAGACATAAGACGATAGAGGCTATCAGCTCATAAGCCAAAACACATTGGAGTGATTTAACATTAATGAATACACGGAATTGAAGGGAACAATAGCTTGGTGAAAGGGGAATGTGCTCAGTTCTGTGCTGCATGTCTCTCATTCATAGTACTTGGACATGGGTCTCCCACTCAGTAAGTACCACCCTAGTGGCAAGTACTAGTGATTTGTAGTTTGTACCCTCTGCCCGAGTGCAAATCCATTACCCACAAGGAAGAAATGACAGCACTGGCAGTGTGGTAGAGACAGCAATTTGTTTCTTTTTGTTTTGGTCCACATTTGTGTTTATGTATATGTTTGTATGTGTGTGTGTGTGTATGTATGTATGTAATCAGTGGAACCACAGACATATTTAAAAGTCCATGTTGACTTTTAAGATTATATATATATATATATATATATATATATATATATTTATAAAGCAGTTATCTTTTTCTTGTCTCTGTGCCCTCTTTTCCAAGCCATCCCCATGCCAGAAGTTACCAATGTGAACAATCTGATATACTAATCCCTCCATATATTTCTGCCATCTCACATAATTATATTCAAGTAAATGTATACGACTATATGTGCACATATATAGACATTATTTTTAATGGGATCACACTATGTAATTCTTTGCATACAGTTCGATAAAAAAATCCCTCCGAGACAGCTGGTATAGCTTACTAATTATTTTAAAAGGTTGCATAATATTCCATGGTAAAGATGGGATGCAATTTATTCAGCCAATTCCAATTAATAGTCATTCACCCACTTCCCAACCCATCTCCAGTTTTGAGCCATTATAGATAATGTCCTTGCACATATACTTCTAAATATGTTGCTTTTATTTCTATATGAGAGATGATAAGAAATGGAATTTCTGGTTGAGGCATCTAGGTATATTTTAATTTTGATTATAAAAATTCAAATTACTATCAGGAATTCTTATTTTTTTGACATTTGCATTCTAATGGGTACAAAGTGATGTCCCATTATTAAATAGTTGAATTTGAATTTTTCAATTAGTAAGCAGGAAAATATTTTTAAAGTTTTTTTTTTCCTTTACCATTTGGATTCACTGTTCTTTAAATTGCCAATGACTAACCCTTTTTCTATAGTGTGGAAGGCAGCCTCTAAAATGTCCCCAACAATTCTCCCTCCTGGCCTTCCTGTCCTTGTGTAAACTCTTCCCAGAAGTGTAGGCTAAATTCAGTTACTCATTTTTGGCAAACAGAATACAGAAGAAGTGATAGGATTTCACTTCTAAGATTAGGTTATAAAAAATCTGTGGACTCAGCTGGTCTCAAAATGGAGGTAAAACCACCGCTCGGTTGCACTCAGCTAGATTCCAGTCATCACCGCTATAGCTAGGGAAGGAAGACCATGACCCAAAGGAACCAGAGCAGTTGAGAAAACTGTTTATTGGTGGTTTGAGCTTTGAAACTGCAAACAATAGTTTAAGAGAACATTTTGAATAATGAGGCACAGTCACAGATTGTGTGGTAATGAAGGACCCCAAACAAAACATTCTGGAGGCTTTGGTTTTGTGTCTTACTCTTGTGCTGAAGAAGTGGATATAGCAAGTGCACAACCATACAAAGTTGAAGGGCATGTAGTGGAACCAAAGGGAGCTGTTTCTAGAGAGGATTCTGTAAAGCCTGGTGCTCAACTAACAATGGAGAAAATTTTTGTTGGTGGTATTAAAGATGATACAGAAGAATATAATTTGAGATAATACTTTGAAAAGTATGGCAGGGTTAAAACCATAGAAGTTACGGAAGACAGGCTTTTCCAATTTGTTAATGCTGCCATTATGGAAAGTACCAGAAATGGCTTTTATAAAGGGGGTTTTATTTGGTAACAAAGTTACAGTCATAAGGCTACAAAAGTGTCCAAACAATAAGGTACCTTCACTGGAGAACAGCTGGTGGTGTTAAGAAAACCTCTGTCAGCTGGGAAGGCACGTGGCTGGCACCTGCTATTCCTTTGCTCCCAGGTTGCGTTTCAAAATGGCTTTCTCCAAGCATCTCTAAGTGTCAGCATCTCCAGAGTTCCTTCTGTCTGCATCTCCAATAATCTCTAAGTGTCAGCAAGCATCTGGACCTTGGTTTAGCATATCCTGGGGCATTTTCCTCTTTTAACTTCTCCGGAGCAAACTCTGGGCTAGTATCTCTAAAGCAGTCAGCTCCCAAGCGTCTCTCCAAAAGTCTTTTTCAGCTGCAGCACTGAGCTCCTTCTGTTGGTGAGCTTTTATAGGACCCCAGTGATTTAATTAAAACGCACACTGAATGGGCAGGGTAATACCTCCATGGAAATAATCTAATCAGAGGTATTACCTTCAGTTGGGTTAGTCACATCTCCATGGAAACACTCAATCAAAAGTTTCCACCTGACAAGATTGGGTTTAAAAGATCATGGCTCTTTTGGGGGGACATAATTTATCCAAACCAGCACACAGGTGGAATGGAAAAAAGAGAGGATTTGTTTTTGTGATTTTTTGATGATCATGATACAGTTGATAAAATTGTTGTTCAGAAGTACCACACTGTTAATGGGCATAATTGTGAAGTGAAAAAGGCCTTTTCTAAACAAGAGAAGCAGTCTGCTGGATCACAAAGTGGTTGTGGATGTGGATGTGACAATTTATAGGCATTGGAGGAAACTTTGGAGGTGGTGGAGAGAACTTTGGTCATGGTAGAGACTTTGGTGGAAAAAGAGGCTATGGTGGTCGAGGTGGTAGCAGCGGGGGCAGTTATGGGGGAGGTGATGGTGGATGTAATGGATTTTAACGTGACAGTGCCAACTATGGCAGTAGTCCTGGTTATGGTAGTAGAGGGGTCTATGATGGTAGTAGACCAGGATATGGAAACCAAGATGGTGAATATGGTGGTGTTGGTGGTGGAGGATATGACGGTTATAATGACAGAGGAAATTTTGGCAGTGGTAACTATGGTGGTGGTGGACACTGTAATGATTTTGGAAATTATAGTTGATCCATGAAAGGAGGCAGTTTGGTGGAAGAAACTCAGGCAGTCCCATGGTGATGGTTGTGGATCTGGCGGTAGAAGTGGTGGATATGGTAGCAGAAGCTTCTAAAAACTCAACAGAAAATGGCTACAGTTGAGCCATTTTCCTGACAAATGTCAGGAAAGCTGCAGGTTACTTTGAGATAGTCATCCCAAATGCATTTGAGGAAATGTAAAAATCTGCTACAGAAGGAACAAAGATCCATAGTCAGAAAAGTTACTGCAGCTTAACCAGGAAATCCTTCTTGTTCGCGACTGTCATAGCCACAATTTGCAAGAAGTGTAGCTATCGATTAATGCAATGTAGTGTCAATTAGATAGCAAGGACGTTTATCTGTTGTAGCCTTTTCTTTTTCTTTTCATTATATCAGGTTTATTGCCCTGTAAATTGTAGTAGTGGTACTAGGAATAAAAAAATTAAGGAACATTTAACTTAAAAAAAAAAAAAAAGACTGTAGACTTTTAACTGGGTGCTCTTCCTTGCTCACTTTGGGTTATTCACCTTGGGGGTAGCCAGCTGTTTCGGTTTGCTAAAGCTGCCAGAATGCAAAATACCAGAAATGGGTTGGCTTTTACAATGGGGACTTATTAGTTTACAAATTGACAGTTCTGAGGCCATGAAAATGTCCTAATTAAGGCATCAGCAGACAATGCCTTCTCTGAAGAAAGGACCCTGGCATCCGGGGTTCCTATATCAGATTGCAAGGCACAAGGCTCTCATCTGCTGGTCCTTTGTTCCCAGCTCCTGCTTCCTATGGCCTCCTCTCTGAGCTTCTATGGGTCCTCTCTTAGCATCTCTGAGGCTTTTCTCTCTAAGCTTTCTCCAAATTTCTCTGGGTGTTTCTCTCTGAGCTCTTTGGGCTTTTTCTGTGTCCTTTATCCTCTCATAAAGGACTCCATTAAAATGACTGAGACCCACCTTAAATGGAGTGGGTCACATCTCAGTTGAAATAACCTAACCAAAAGGTCCCACCCACAACAAGTCTGCACCTAGAGAATGGATTAAAAGAACATGACATTTTCTGGGATACATAACAGCTTCAAACCAGAACATCAGCTGAAATGTCATGAGGTAGCCCTGTGGAAAAGTCTATATGGTGAGGAAATTGTGCCTGGCAAAAACCATGTGAATGAGCTTGGAGGCAGATCTCCTCTCCCTGTACCCCCCAACATTAGCCTACAGTTGAGTTTTAGTGGCTGATAATTTTATTGTAATTCTAGGAGTGATCTTAAGCAAGAAGAACCTACATATGGCACTCCTGGATTCCTGACCCACAGAAACTGTGAGAAAATAAATATTTGTTATTTTAAACTATGAAATTTGTGGTGGGGGGTGATTTGTTATACAGCATTAGATAACCAGTACATATGCGGCTTTTTTTTTTTTTCTCATCAGTTTATAACTGCTATGTTGTGGCTACTTTTTGTCTATCTTTCATATTCTTTAAGGATATTTTGTACAACTCTAACATATGAATACCCATTTATTTATATTCTCTTCTGCCATATAATTTAAAATAAGTTTGCATAGTCAAATATTTCAATCTTTTCCTTTATACACTTTTGGCCTACCACTGGGTAAAATACATGACCTCCTAAATTTTTCTATGATTTTTATTGTTTTATATTTTACATTTAAATCTTTGATTCATATGGATATATTTTATAAGGCCTGAGGCATAGGATAGAGTTAATTTTCTTTCATACCCCATATATGCCAGCACCATTTATAATCATTATTTTCCCTTTAAATTGAAATACTGTCATTTTGAAATAATAAATTCCCATATAGTCTAGGATATATTGGTTTCTATGATGGATTTGTGGTTTTATTTGTGATTCTTATCAGGTTTTGGGGAGATTTTAATGTTATTTGTGGTCTACAAAAGGTTGAACAATATTAGAATTAAATAATTTATTGGTTTCAAGACAAGTCATCTGGGGAATTACCTGACTCTAGAAACTTTAAAAATAGTAGATCTTTGATTATTTTTCAAATATGATCTCTGATAATTGGACTATTCAAAATTATTTTACTCATTTGTCAATAAGATCTTTGAAGATCCTGTTGAGTTGAAGCCAAATTGAATTAGGGTGAGCCTTAATCCATACGATGGAAATCCTTAGAAGGAAATCTAGACAGAGACACAGATGAATGAGCAGGAGAAATAGGAGCTGGAAGGAGACATTATGTGAGGAAGGCCAAGATGCAAGCCAAGGAATACCAAGGATTGTGCTAGCCAGTAGCAGAGCATTACAGACTCTGGGAGAAAGTGTGTATCCAGATCGTGATCTTCAGCTACTATTTAGAGCCTTTTCATTTCATCCTGAAGAACACTCATTAGCATTTCTGAGGGAAGGTCTATTAGTGATGAACTCCCCCAGGTTTTGTTTTCCATGTAATGTCTTAATTTCTCTTTCAGTTTTGAAGGATAGTTTTGCCAGATATAGGATAGTTTTGCCAAATATAGTTTTGCCAGATTTCAGTTTTGAAGGATAGTTTTGCCAGATATAGGATATTTTTTCTTTCAGTACTTTAAGTATGTCATCCCACTGCGTTCTGTCCTCCATGGTTTCTGATGAGAAATTGACTGTTGATCTAACTGAGCACAACTTCTCTCTGCTTTCCAGATTCACTCTTTGGCTTTAGACAGTTTGATTATAATTTGTTTTGGTGTGTATTTCTTTAGTTTTTTCTGCTTTGAGTTCATTGAGTTTCTTACAATGAATAGATTCATTTCTCTTATCAAATTTGGGAAGTTTTTGGCCATTATTTCTTTAAATGTTCTTTCTACCCCTTCCTCTTTCTCCCCTCCTTCTGGGAACCCCATGTTGTGTATGTTGGTGTGCCTGATGGTGTCCCATGGGCTTATTAATTTGAATCGACCTATCTTCATGTTCACTGATTCTTCTGCCTTTTCAAATCTGTGTTGAACCCCGCTAATGATTTTCAGCTATTGTACACTTCAGCTCCAGAAATCCCATATGGTTCCTTTTTACAAATTTCTACTTTTTGATATCTTTTCTTTGTGGAGATATCATTCTTCTGCTTTTATTTAGTTGTTTGTCCATAGTTTCTTTACTTTTTTGAGTATACCTAAGATAGTGGCATTTTCTAGGAACCCCAGTGTCTGGGCTTCCTCAGGACAGTTTATGTCAAATAATTTTTTTCCTATGACGGTCCATATTTTGCTGTTTTTTCTTTTTCTTTTTTTCTTGCATGCCACATAATTTTTGTTGAGAACTAGACATTTTGAATATTATAATGCAGTAACTTTTGAATCCAGATTCTCTCTCTCCTTCAGGTTTACTATTGTTGCTAGAGTTGTCATTTGTTTAGTGACTTTTCCAAACTGTTTCTTCAAAGACTGTGTCATGTGTGGTCACTGTTCCATTATCTTAGCAATCAGCTAGTGAGCTGACAGAGATTTCCTCAAATATCAAAATTTAACAATCTCTTTCTCCATTAAACTTCATTGCTGTAAGTTCTTGATTAGAGTCTAGAGTCCCCCAAAAGTTGATTTTGACAGATTTTGCCAGCTTATTAGTTGTTTCAGTGGGGGGATGAATCCACAGAAACTCTACTCCAACATTTTTGGTGACATTTTTCCTCACCAACAGTTGTTTATTCACTTTGTTGGGGATTAAGTTGGTACTGAGATTTTATTTCCTTTCATTTTTTTGTTTCTGACTGTGCAAGTCTTCAGAGACTTTCTCTCTCATAGTTTCCAAACATAGACTCAAGATCAACATGTAGATATGAAACAAAAGTAAATTCTTTGGACTCTGTAAATAATTTCTCCCTTTATAGATTTAATATATAACCTGTTTGAAAAAATTTAAAGGAAATTTTCGTCTTCAAATAAAAAGTAAGAATAATTTGGCTTACCCTAACAATGACAAAATTTAGAATTATCATGGGACCAGACCTTTAGGTGATTCCTTTTCTGCTTGTTGTTTTGGAGATTTTGTAGACTTAAGAATTTTAGGCTAGTTTTATTAATACTTCATTCACCTATCAAGTGTGATTTGTCTTCAAAATTGATTTGCCTAATATAAATTATTTGATTGGCTACTGATATTCCAATGGTCTTAACAATTATGGAGTTAAAAATCTTTACTTTCTTTCCCCTATAAACCATAGCTCTATAATTCTTTCCATGAAACTAAAGAAATAGACTTGGCAAATTTGTCAAAATTGAGGAAAGCGTTTTGCCAAATATCTCACAGAAATTATGCAATTCTTGATATAAAAGTTCATTTTCTAAAGAAAAATATTCGAATATAATTCATAATATATATTGTTGTCATACTACTTGATAAAAATTGTGTAATGTTTATATAAAATGGATTTTAAATCAGTATAAGAAACTAAGTAAATCTTTTTGTGCATTCTCTACTATGAAATGCTTTAAAAATGTTAACTTAATTTGAAGTAGGTGAAGTTTATTTTAATACACATCAATTATTCTATTATTAGAATATGGAAATATGGTAATGGTGAATAAACTGGCATGGTATATTCTGCTGGTGCTTCTGAATAACTTGTCTTTAATGTGGCTACTCTTAACAGTTAAAGGAACTTTGACAGTTAAGTAATCCATTCACCACTTAAGTACAACAGGATTTTATTATTAAGTACACTGCCTGGAAATGGTGTGCTTTTTTTCATTCACACTATAAACAGTTTTGTTAGATTGGTAATCCTGCTTGTCAGATTTGTTCGCTGTTTGATATTAATCAGTAGGTTTATAAAAGGTACAGCACTGGACAGAAATGAACAGAAAATACATTATAAATAAAGTTTCCATAAATCACAGAAAGTCAGACATCCTTAATTCTGAGGTGTATAGAACATTTTGACATTTCGTGGGTGGTTTGATAGCTTGCTACTAACCCTGAAGTTTAATAGTAGAAGCTACTGTCCATTTCATTACACAACTTTTTTTCAGTCTAACTCTCTGAATGTTCATGGGACATCTTTTCTTTTTGGTACTTGCTGAATGTACTTTGGTTAACCCATTAAAGCTTGTTTCTTCTAGAATATGCATAATAAAATTCTCTGATTATATCATAGATTACAGAATTTTAAGTCGTGAGTAATTATATTGCATGTGCCCACAACTTGTTAAAATTTCTTTGCATATTTCAGAAAGCATTCAGATATCACTTTTCCCAAATATTATACTGTGAATTAGCAGTTTTAATCACCAAAATATGGTTTGTTTCTATAACTTGCAAACACTGATTTGGGAGGATTTTTAAATTTTTAAGGAACTCCAGGGTTTAGAATATGTACCCAGGGGATTATTATTATTACAGTGTGTCATTAAATTAATGACTAGTGTAAAATGTTGCAAAATGATGCATGATAATTGTGTGTAATTCCCAGGTGATCTTGTAGGTGTCATTGCTAGTTTTGTAATTAGGCCATCTCCTCAAACGAATAAAAAATTACAGAATGAATGAATAGATATTGTCCAAACACTATTTGGCCTAAAATATGCTTTGACCTAACATTGTTTACTGGCTCTATCCAAACCTTCCTACTTTCCCCATAGCTACCTGTTTCTTCTGCTCATGGTTTCAAGAGGTTGGCAGATTTTACATGTGCTCCATGCTAAGTTAGTGTTTCCAAATTGCCTGAGAATATAGTTTGGCTCTATATTCTTCCCTCTTCTTCGCTCTATTGCTGTCTCCTCTCCACACATGAATCTATGCATTTGCTTGATATTTTCCTCCCAGTTGAGATTTTGCTGTGCAGTGGCACTGGCTAGATCCCAGCAATCTCTGGAGGGCTGTGGGGGAACCAGAGAGACAAGGACAAGAAGAAGATAAAATATAATTCTGTCAATTTCTAACACGAGGAGTAAGTGGTCAGCCCTGAATCAGAAGCAGTATGGAATTCATTAATCTATTGTTTAATGTCCTTTATAATCCTTAAATTAGTAACACATGGATGTGACTATGATGGAGACATTGGGACTTCCACATCACTAGCCCTTTCACTCTCTAGAGATAAATAAATGAAAAGTTCTTCTTAGCAGACCTGATTTACCTTATATTTTCCTTGGCTTTTCTTTTTATGAGTGTGTGTTTGGTAAAGATGAGCCAAACAACAGGTATTTCAAAGTCCATTCAGATATGGGAGTTGCATGAAGATGTGCACTCACAGTGGGATGGAGGAGGGGGCTGTATTGCAGGGTACATTTGGATCCACTCCAGCAGGATGTATTCTAACCAACATTGTGGAGTCTATCATGTACATCATGAATTGTGGGCCAGAAAACCTGGCTTCTGGTCACCTTAGAAAAATTACCTATGCGACCTCTGCAAGTCCTGAAAACATCTGTGCCTCCTTTTCTTTGTTATAGTGTAGTTGGACCACATAGTTTCTAAAGTCCCTTTCTTCTTTAATAGCTATGAGATATGGAATGTGGTGTCTTTAAAGTAGATGTCAATATAAGGTGAAGCTAATCTATGAAGGGGGAAGAGGAGAAGGAAAGCAACTATCCTTTTATTGAAAAAACATATTACATATTATGGATAATTTTACAAAGAGAAATAAAGAAAATAATAGGCCAATTACTGTTCTTAGTGAGCAAATGTTTGCACTTTTCAAGTTTATTCCTGAGTTTCACTACTTCCTTTATAGACTCTGCATGACATGAAACTCTTCAGAAACAGAGTAATTTAATTTGCCTTACTTTTGGCATTATTTTTCTAAGGTTAAGAGTATTATTGATATGAATCCATTCCTGGACATATTTATTTGAACATCTAAAAAGTACATGGAAGTATTGTCTAGTGTAGACTTGTTTTTAGGAGAAAACATAAACACGGTGAAACCATAATCCTGGTATAATGTAGGAATCTAATTAAGACTAATGAGGCTACATTAAATTTAATGTATGAAGCATTTTATATGCCTCACCATTAGAGCTACAGCAAGCTGTTCATCAGAGTCGATCTTTGGTGAGTACCCCCCTCCAGGCATTCTTAGGAAATCTAGGCTCAGGCCTCCACTCACCTATTAGGCTTGTGCTGGGCTTGCAGAGAAGTCGGCCTAAAAGCAACCATGAAAAGTGAGGGTACAGTTGGAATCACCTGCTGGTGGACTCAGCTTGCAGATAATCTGAGACCCCTCCTGCTGTGGGAAAGGGTCTCTTGGGTTGCAAGGCATGTTGAATTTAGGGTCTCCAAAGCTGAACAGAAAAAATGAAAAAGTCCAGTAGAAGAAAAGTGGGACAAAGCAAGTAGCAGAGAGAGAGGATCAAGAGGTGATGGTTTTACTGGACTCCTAAGGAGATTTAGGGCTGTTACTGATGCAGAGGAATTTTGGAGAATCTGAGGAAAAGCATCTTTCATGCTGGAATTTACACCAGAGTTTAGCTGATGTGTATGTAGGCACAAGGAAAGGGGAATTAGAGCCCAGGAATCTAGAATTAAGAGAACTTTGCACCATAGCATAATATGATCAACATCTCCAATAGTATCTACCATAACAAAGTATAACAGCAGACATTTATTGTGATTTTTTGGTGTGTGAGGCAGTGTTTTATGTTTAACATGTATTATCTCATTTAGCCCTTACAACTACCCCATGAGGTAGCCATGATTATTACTTTATTTTACATGAATGAACGCTGAAGCAAAGAGAGATTAAGTAACCAGTTACACAAGCAAAATTAGAACATAAGGATATGACTAATAGTCAGCACCCCTAGTGCTAGGGAAATGGATTTATATTTTCATACCTTAACCTACCAAACAATGTAGGGAGGTTACTTGACTTGCTTGAAATCACGTGACTGGTTCACAACCCAGAGAGGTCTTGAACCCACACGTGCCAGAATCAGGCCTGTATTCTGTGCTATAAAATGTCAAGTCCTTTGCTTATTTTAAAATATAAAATTAAAATATCTGTTGTAATTTGGTTCCTTAACTAGAAACTTGAAGTTTTCTGAGCTTGGGTCATGTTGCCCTGAAACTTTTATAAATGGCTTATAAAATTGCAACCTTTCTAGATGTGGAATGTTCCTGCTGATGGTTTATCCTGCCTAATTGTTTCTGTTTGTTGACATGCATGGCTTTGTACAAAGTTTCTGCAAGTTTGAATTCATAGCCTTCTGGATCTGGCGGATCCCAGGGGACAGTGATACTGATTTGTTGTTAGATGGTTCAGACAGGGGACACACTAGGCATATCTGTAGAAAGCCGATGGCCAAAACGAACAAAAACGAACAAAATCAAGTTAAGTATTGTGGGAATTATAGGGTGGGTGGTCGAAAGAGGAAGAAAACCCACTCTTTGAGGCTTTCAATCCTTCCCTGTCCATCTTAGCTCCTTATATCCTTTCTTTGTGCTGGCCCAACATGGTCACGGAAGTTACAACTTTAGTTAGTAAGTACACAGAGCCCTGGCAGTATGGCTCCGGCATCACCCTCTTAACCACTCTGGGTACAGCCTGTTAACCGGAGAGAGTTACTTCCCTTTTGTAACCTTCAAAATGTTTCCTCTCAATTGCTTTTGTAACAAGCTGGAACCTATGGCACCTGTGAGGCAAACTGAAAATTGTGGCTAGCTTGAAGGTCAATGAATCCTCTCTAGGCCAAGTACATGTTGACAGAGTTATAGGACACAATTTCCAATGCAATGCACATATATGGGATAAGATCCAGCTCCTAAATGGCTGTGAATTATGGATTAGCTCAAACATGTACAACTCAATTTAGAATCTATAACAAAAGATATTTTCTTTATGGCTTATGTAGCTCTAGGCATCTATAGTGACAATGTAGAAAACTCTGAATCAGCTAGTCGTTTCATTTTCTGCATGCCAAGCTGAGCTAGAAATGTTGGAAACATAGACGGACTTAAAGATGGACCATTTTGCTTAAAAAAACACAGATAATGTATAAAGTGTGTCATCAAAATTAGGGATGGATTACCTGCCTGTCCTTTAAAACTAATGTGTAAGTTAGTGATTGCCTAGTGGCTCCACAAAGGTTTCTTAAATGACATCCACCCCCCTCCTTTTTTTTATTGATGATTTCATTAAAAGCTATTCTCCTATTGTCATTTTGCTTTCTCTGCTTTAATGTGGTCTGTGGGGTTCATTAGATCCAGTGTGTTAATGGCATCAGCTGGGTTTAGGTTTCATTCCAGCTGTACCTCACCATTGCTAATCACTTAGCTAACATATGCCAATATCATGGTACCTAATGACTCCTTCTGCAGTTACTCCTTTATATTCCCATATCTCCCCCGCTAAAAGACCAAAGTAACATTGATTATCAGTATGAACTGCAGGATGGTGAGAGGACTTGCGATGGCTTCCCCTCTCTTAGACAACAACATGTGTATTTGCTACAAAATCTTTTAGCTTTGCCAGGCTGTCTCGATGCTCCTCTTTCATCCTTTCCACCTTCTCATCCAGTTAATATAGTTGACGTGTGAGGCAAAATCAAGTACCTGCAAGTGCAAAAGAGTACAGCCTTTTTACATCTGCTGCTCAATTTGTGCATCCAACATTGTCTAGGCCTTAACGCCACATAGCTCAGAGTACTCTTAATTTGCTTTCTGCAATCTCATTGCTCCCTTGGGACAAGGATTTGAAGTGTGTAGTGCACATTAGGGCCAAGACTGAATAGGGAAACATTACAGATGTACTGAGGACTCTGTACTGTTCTTTAGAATTTTTGATATTCTGAAAATTTTTGATCCTTATACCTTATTTTTGGGATCCTTCGAAATCTGAAAGCTGAGTAAAAGGCACTGTCTAAACTCTTTCTCTATTTTCACGCTTTTGCCTAGAATTGAAGGATTGCTGGTTTGGGGTGGGGGTGGGGGGTAGCAGCACTCTGTGATGGCAGAGAGTAATTTTGCTTCAAAGAGGATACTGCCCAATTTTTTAAACTTAATAGGATTAGTCATGGGAACTATTTTTAGCAGAAGTTCAACTTTATCCATGTATTTTAATGTGGGAAAATTGTGTCCTTTTCCCTCTGCTAATGTTTGATGTATTCCAGCCCTCCTGTGAGCATGTTTGAGTATCTTAGGGGATCTGGAGTGGAGGAGAACTTCCTCTCGGATTCTCTCTGTTTTCTTTCGTGAAAATGACATTCCAAAGCTGTTTCACTTTCTGACAGGAAATGGAGCCCGGCCAAAAATGATTAAAGTCCAAGAAAGCATAACAGTTCCAAAGCTGCAGCAGTTCTTTAGGAGTCCTGAGTTTGACATTGTGTCAAACAAATGTGAAATATTGTTTAATAAATTTGAATAATACAGAGATAGGAAAAAATCATTCTTGGCTTATAGCGGTAGTGGTTTGTATTAAGTGTGTAAAAGATTACCTACCTGTAATAAATTGAAATAAATATGTAAATACACTTGTGTAAGGTTAGCACAGACTATGACTTTATTCCATCATACCAGTTATATGTGTGAAACAAAAGTCTTATTTTAAATACATGTAAGTTTAAAAGTGAATCTTTTCCCATAGCATTGAAAGGAAATAACTTCTGATTGTGTGATCTAATCTGTGCATAGTAGACAGTTATTTTTAAAATTTTCTAGTTTATCCAAAAAATTCATCCATAAAAAAGTCATTTAGACCAAAATAGTTTTATTAAAGAGGGCTAGAAACAATTGAAAATTTTAGTCAATATTTGAAATCATAAGCCCATAAGGGTTTTTCTAATAACAGCAGCCTCAATTATTTTTACTGACAACCCTAGTTAAATTGTTTTATTCTTCCAACAGAGATTTATGCATTCAGGTAGATAACTATGTGCCCCTCCCCCACCTCATGCCAAAAAATAAAAACAAACAATTGGCCAATAAAGAAAACTCATCACTCTTAAATCAACAAAAGAACACCTTTCTCTGAAGAAAATCCTTGCATTAAAAAACTCATAAAACAGTATCCTTTTGAACTCCTTTCCAAGACAATTATTATTAAAACAAACAAATTTTATTATTCAGTCCTTCCACTCTTTCAGGTGTATATATAGAACATATTTTTTTAGTACAAAAAGTTCAACCTTTTCTGTATCTGCTGACATTCAATGAGTACCGTAATTCATGACCACTTTTCAGACAAGTTAAATTGATTAGAGAAGTCATTCAATGTCACTGAGTACCATTTGTCACTTCATAAACAGCTACAATCTGCTGCCTACAAATGCAGAAGGACCGCCAAATAAATCACATCAAATGGTGGGAGTAGATACTATCCCTTCATCTATAATTGGTACAGGCCTCTCTTGTCACATTAGTTCATTCTTGTGATTCTGGTGTGGATTGACACTGACACAGAAAGGGCAGCCACTGTCAAAGACGCTAGAGAGTCTATTTTAATGATGCACGTGGTAATAGATATCCATCATAATATTACATTAACATCACCCATGTATCAAACATTCAACTTAACCATCTAGGAATCTGATGATATGCCCATACAAATCTGTTCTAACAGGAGATAAGTTGTTTGGGTAGGAAGAGAAATTGATAGATGCCAAAGGAAATGCATGATTAACAGATGTACAAGAAAAGACATTCAACCCAAGTGCAGCTTACGTATACTCGTTCACTGGATATAAATGTTAAGCTCTATAGTTTACTTTTTGTCATATTTTTATAAAAGATAATCAATGGATACACTATGTTTATGCTAATTTTAAAACATCTTTCACTTTAAGGTTTTTCTTTGTCAAGAAATGCCCACTATTACAATTAATATTTGATATAATGCCCTAGATTTAGTCTTTCATGAAAATCTGCTTTCTTAGGGTCAAAACTCCTTTACTCTGCAATGTCTCTGTGTGTACATACACACACATACATACGTACACACTGGATACCATATATATTATACCATACTGCCACAGTAACATTAAAAATTAACATAAATTAATGAAGACAATATACTTCCATAATGTCAAGTCTTTAAACACTGTACACTCTAGGGAAATGGAAATGGACTTCAGTTGTTGCTGAAACATCTCTAATATATTGTATTCTACTCTGCAGAGATAATGGTTGTGTCTACATGACAAACTGGAAAATTCAGGACTACATTATAATAGCTTTGCTTTATTGGACTTTTACTATTTGCCAAGAGCTTTGCATATATTGTCTTATTCAATTTCCACAGCATATGGAAGAGATGAATACTTTTATTCCCATTTTATAGATGAGGAAAGGGAGGCTCCAACGTAATAAATAAGGTGCACAGTATCAACTCAAAGGGGAAGAACACAGATTTTGAACTCAGGATTATTTGGTTCCAAACCCCTTTGTGATATGGTAGGCTCAGAGAATACAGTCTGAACTGCATATATGCTAATAATGCCAACAGAGAAAGAAGTCAATGCGGATCCTCTGAAAACTTTCCCCCTTTTCTGATGTACCACGTTGCTTGTCCTGGGAACAGTGGTGTCTGCATAAATGCAGCATTCTCTATGAACCCCGGGGCCTATCCCAGGGACACCTTTGCCTCCTCTAGAATCCGAGAGGGAAAGCCTTTCTAAAAGGAGAGTGGGTAGATAGGGGACTGTTGAAAGAGGTACATGAAGATGCTATTTACCGCAAGTACTGAAGCAAGTCAGTAATTCAAATGAAAAGTTCCAATTTTCCCATTTAATTAACCAAAATCTGCCAAAAAAATATTTTTTTTTTGATTCTTTTTTGAAAAGAAACCCTTGGAAATATGCAGGAACATTCCCTTTACTGATGAATGGAGCATACATCCCGCTTTTAGAAAAAGTTTCCAAAGAGTCTGCTTTACTTTCTTGGGAGTCTTACTCCTTAGAAAACATTAGGTTCAAATAGGCTTTGGATAGGTGTATATCATTATAAAGAAGTTGCTGGCAACTTTTTCCAAAAGATCCATAACCAAAAAATATGATTTTTCTGTAGGTTGACTCATCTAAATTCCATCAGACCTGCATTTACTGATAGGGCATTTGTTTTACAAAGGTGCAGTAAAACTATTTTTCTTTTCTAATAGATAGTTAAAAGGACATATGCATGAATTCATGTGAAAAGGTTTGGATGAATAAATGGCACAAAGTAATTCTAATTATTTGAAATAATTTATGAAAAATGATAGGCTCCTGTTGATAAACAACATGCAGAATTGACCAATATCCAAAGCAGGCAGTTTTCAAGGGGCCACGCACATCGCCAACAAATGTTGTGAAAAGGTCAATGGTCAATTAAATAATCCATCACCTCAGGATAGAGAGTAGTAGTTCTAAACTCTGACAATCAGCCACAGAAATATTCAAAGGTCAAAAAATGAGTTACAATATATTTTGCTTTGTTATTTTCTATTATAAAGATGTGGCTCTATTTAAGAAGCTGAGGATTAAAAAAAAAAAAAAGGTTCATATCCTGTTAGAAACATGCTTCCCAAACAAATAAATTTTGGATTGTTTACTGATATGAGTATTGTGAATTCTCCTGGAGCCATAGGCTTCTTTTGATTTTTGTACTTTTTGAAAAAAAATAGGCTTTTGGACAGAGAACGTTTTGTCTCCTTACTTGAAAATCTGCGTGACGGGGTGGAGTGGGGTGGGGTGGGGGTGTCCAACGAGAAGCTGCTTCTGCCAGAATGACTTTCAATGGGGCCTGGTAATTTCAAACTGCTATTTGTTCTGTAAAAGAACGCCTTTGCAAACGTGGTAGCTTTCAACTGCTGACTGTACTTTCTTCCTATGCTGTCTAACTCTATCACTCTCAGAAAACAGAAACATCTCCAATTTCCTTATTTCAAGTACGGAATAACCCTTCTGTAAATTAAAAGTGCTACACAAACTTGATATATTGATTTGACCTAATTTCCTTTGCCAGGATTGGCTTCTTCATTTTCTTTTTCAGACATTAGTTATTTTGTTGTTGTTTTTTCAATGGGAATTATTATTTAATTTGGGCTGCCTTATCTAGCAAAAATTCTTTCTCCAACACCCTCCCTTATTCCTTCTTCCTGCCCCCAGAGTGCCACTGATTCATTCTTAGTTTTCATATCTTCAATGCAAGATTTTCTTTTCTCTGTGCTATAAGGTGACTAAAAGAAATATCACTCACTTTAGTCTTTCCACCAGCCTTTCTCCTTTACCTCTTGGGGCCAAAATATGGAGCACAGACAAGGAAAAGAGGTGCCCCAGAATAACTGCTTTGCAGGAAGCCATAAATCATGCGCAACTAAAGTAATTGGCAACAATAGAAAGAAAACATGTTCCTGTGCTTTAGCTCTTCAGCTTTGCGTATGAGAGGAAACAGGTCACCAGTTGAGATCACCACAGGTTTATGAGAGATAATGCTTTATTTGAATAGAAAAACGAAGCCTCTCACTTCTCCCTTGAGAATGTGCGGCTTGGTGAGTGATTATATGGCCACGTCACTGCAGCAATCTGCTGAAATGTTCATTTATATGGCTTCTAAACAAGGGGTGTCTCGCCAGGGACTTCGACCCATGACCACACAGCTTTACCCCTTTGCTGTCTGGGTGATCGCTGCTGTTTCGAATATGGGCAAGTGTTATATGCTTATTTTATCTCTTACTGTAAAGTGTTTCGAGAGACTTTGTATGAGAGGCAATATAAAAATAAATTGAATTGAACTATGGCTTCACCTCCCTACTTTTTAGTGCAGAAAACTTTAGAGCAAAAAGTGCAGTGCTGTGACAAAGGACAAGATTAAGACGATGTCAGGAAAATGATCAGCTCTGGAGAGGCTTGTCCCTGCAGCAGTAGTGTGTGTGTGTGTGTGTGTGTGTGTGTGTGTGTGTGTGTGTATGTTGTTGTCACACTTGGTTGTTAGATTTAAATCTTCACCACAACTAGAGAAAATCATCCTTGTGTTTTTAATAAGTTAGTTATTATGAGCCATGAGACACCAGCGATCTACTTTCAGTTAATGCATTTCTATAAAGACAAGAAGGCCTGTTAATTATACAAATATCTATTTTACATAGCATATCAGGGTGCATTAAAAACTGCCTGGTTAGCCTCAGAAAGGCCAAAGTCTGAACCACATCATATTACTTTCAGAATCCACAACTGCAATAATTTTTCTTTTAAAATAAAATAATCTTGGCTTAGGGTAATAGGTTTTTCACAGAAATATGATTTTGTGTTTTATGACACCGCATCAATACATTATTTTAACAAATGGCTCTTGGTTCACTAGAAGTGCTGTATTTTGACAATATCAGCCAACCTTTTCATTTGTTTAAGCAGGAAGAGTAGGGTGCCAAAATAAAGCTACTCCAGAAGAACATCTCAAGAATGTTTATGAAAACTCTGTTACAGCTACATTTATTAGAGTTAAAGCATAGTACTAATTTATCATCCAGAATTCCAGGGAAGTGAGTAATTTCTGTATTTCTCTAAATGCCAGCATTTCATATTTTGAGGTAACAATTTGCTTGTAAATACAAAACTAGCAACATAGACTACAAATGTGACAAAAGGTATCAGAGATTTGTCATTATCTGGCAATAGTTAGATATATTTGCTGCTATGCCATGATGTTTCTCATAAAAGTGAGCTGGGGAATGGATTTATCACACCGGGCTCTCTGACAATGGGCCTGAATTTTTATTTTTTTATCTGAATTACATGATTTACTAGTGACTAGGTCTTTGGGGAACAGTTCTCCACTACCTCCACTCCAACCCTCATGACGCAGAGACTTCTCTGCCACACCTCATTCTTACCTCCAATGAGGCTCTCTGGGACTCTCTGCTTTGAGATGAGCACTTTAACTCATGTACTGGCTGTTGAATTATCAAAATACAGAGAGAAAATCTCTTTCTTGTACTCACAGGTCTGATTATGAGATTGCAGGGAGATCTTCCCTCTGTAGTTTATTTGCTGTTTATTTTTCCTTTTTATCTAAAAGCTCTCAAAATTTCTCCCCGGTACCCTGGGGATAAGTGGGAATATTTTTGTCTCCAGGCCGTACGTGGTCCCTCTGGGGCCTAAAAGGATGAATGCTCCTTTAAAGGTGCTTATTATCTTAGAATGGCACGAGACACTTAAGCTGTTCATTTATGTGTTCATTCTGCTTTGTGGGACACTATATTCCGGTTCAGAGAAGGGCCACTCCCCCACCCCAGAATTAAGAGAACTGATCTATATCTGCATATATTAGCATTTCACTTTCAAAGGGCTCATTTGATGGAAAATGCAGCTCTACCTGGTAATTTAAATGCAGAAGTAGGAATAGATCTTGGAAACAAGTGAGGAGGGGAAAATGTATTTTGCAATTTATTAAGTTATCGGACCAAATGCCTCATTTTTACTCTGTCCTTCGAAATTGTATTTATTTTCTATTTAGACCATGACTTCATCTCCAAATGGATTGAAAGATAGCCTGGGGCTTTACCAAGTCACCTTTTTATTCTGCTCTGCTGCACTTACCAAAGCCTCCACAGCCCCCACACACACGTGCCCTGTGCACCAGGACATAAGACCATTAGCATTGACTTCTGCTCACATATGCCAGGTGTTTCATCCCTATGGGCTTCTGTTCATGCCAGTCTCTCAGACTGCAGTCAATTTCACCACCTTTAAATATTGAAAATATACTCATCTTCAAGTCCTTTCTCATACTTTTCTCATGAAGCCTTCTCCAATCCAAGCAGCAGAAACGAGCCTCAGTCTTCATCTGCAAAATGGGGCATGTAATGACCACTTCAAATGGTGGCCATGACAATCAAGTGAGACTGTATGTTTGAAACTGTCTACTAAAATGATTTGGTATTCTATAAATGAGTCACTTCTTCCTTCGAGGGCCAGAAGCACTTGTACTTCTAATACTCATCTTCCTACAATGCATAGATATGTAAATACCTTTCTACCCTTTATAATTCTTGAGGAAGAACTAAGCACTCTATACTTATTTAAGTATGTAATAATTATATTATATTTGGCCTCTAGATGTAGTGGGAATTTATTTGTTAAAATAGCCTGTGGCCAAATGTTCCATGCCTATCTGCACACTCTTGGCAGTTTGGCCCAGTACAAAATTGAGCTTGAAATTAATCCAGATTGCCAAGTTTGTTCTTAATACAACATACCCAATATGATTGGTAATTCTAGACACCACCAAAGAAGTATCATACAATGAAATACAACAACTTCATTTTTGGTTCTGCATGATTTTCTTCAGAAACACAGTCACATTGCTTAGTTGATAAATGTCTAGAAATGCATCTTCCCTTGTGAGTTCATCTGGAGCTTGCACATCCTATATCAAATGTTTTATTCGCAGTTGTCTTTGAGCTGCTTTATCTGTTTTTTGGATAGCAATGCCATGAGTGAAAGGTTAAAACTACACAGTGTGAGCAACACTTTATTTTCAGTTGCTTCCTCAATACCAAACGTACCATTTCTGATACAGCGGAGATGGGCAGCAGTTAAAATAGGCCATTTGGTATTGGCACATGCCAGTTGACTGAGTATAATGTGACTGGGCACAAATAGAAACAACAAATGTAAAGACTTCCAGAGGTGTGGTGGGCAACTCTCACTAAATTTCAAGACTGTTTAAGAGGCCAACATATCTGCTTGTTAATGGAGCCATTTGACACATTCCCAAAGATGAGGTGCAGAGTCTTCTATGTTTCGTCCATGGTACTTAAGCATCTTATTTTATGTTAATCAACCAGTTAGTGGAATAAGAATACTTTTGATTTTTGAAAAAAATCTGTCTTAAAAGACATCTTTTTTTTTAAAGTATCTTTATCCATGCTCTTTAGTTTTTCCCTCAGAGGAAGCTGGCTTCTTCAAAATGTTTGTGGAAAGCTAAATTTCTTTACTGACAGCTTGATATCCCAGAGGAGTGACGGGTAGGCAGGTGGATCATCATGGCGCCATCTTTAAATTGAGATCCTATGGCTCTGCCTAAGCCTGCTGTGGAGCTGGTCATTTAAGGTTTAAACCTTTGCCAAACTGACTTTGCCCATGTTTCAAGTGCCTCTCATCTCTACCAATCAAACGCACAAGATTAAAATACATAGAAGTGTCTAAATTTCCTACCTGTTGAAACAAATTCCATACAATGGGCTGGCTTAACAACAGGAATTAGTGGCTCACGATTTCAGAGCCTAGAGGGTTGCTTCCTCCTAGGGTCGTTATATTCTGACTGGCCGGCGACCTTTGGGAATCCTTGGCTTTTCTGTCACATGGCAGTGCACATGGCAACGTCATCTCCTTTCTCTTTTGGGTTCCATTGACCTCCAGCTTCTGGCTGCTCTGCATGGCTTCTCCTTGTGCCCAATTTCCTTTGCTTATAAGGATTTCAGCTGTATTAGATTAAGGCCCACCTTCATTCAGTTTGGACCGCCCTTAACTAATAACATCTTCAAAAGTTCTATTTACAAATGGGTTCACACCCACAGGACCAGAGACTGGGATGTGAACATGCCTTTTGTGGGGGACATTATTCACTCCCCAGCAGGAAGGAGAAGAGCAGAAAATCTTTCCAAGCATCCACTAGTTGCATATTCTGAAGCAAAAAGGAAAAAAAAAAGTTTTCTTTTTTTAAATTTAAATTTTTAAGAAAGAAGTACAGTTTGCCTCACAGGCCAGGGCTTTTCAGTTCTCACGTGTTTCATTGGAAGCCAGCCTAATTAGTATAAATCGAGACTTTTGCCTTATAGATGCCTGAGAATAATGAGCTCTATCATGACATATTGCAGTGGGTGAGATATATGCTATTCAATGTTATGTCTAGGAAAAAAATAAACATGCTTCATTTTTTCATTAGAGGATACTTATTTATAGAGCGAAAATATATACCTCCACTGTAACATTAAAGTTTTGACTGCTTTTTATCTATAAAATTTGATATTGTTGTGGCAGCTGCACTATTCAAATGATAGCTGTAGTACAGTTTTTATCAGTGAAGGCAATTTACAGCTTCCCTACATGTATAAAGATATGTACATATTTACTTTTGGTTTTACTGCCGATGTCCTGTATTTTAATGACACAAGGTGAGATAAAAGAACATTATAGTAAAGAAGTACTTTAATTCTGGAAATATAAATGGCACACTTCATATAAAATGGTGTTTTAACTTCAGAAAATTCCTTGTCCTTTTCTTCCATGAAACAGCCTAAATTGGTAAAGATTGAATACTCCTGAAAATTCTTGTATGTTTATTTCTGGTATTTCTTTCACACCAAAGAAACTGGATAGAAGAAGAAAAAGTAAGAGAGAGATGAGTGAGTAAACTAAAGCTGTTTGGACAAATTTTTTTTGGTAGTAACTAATTGCTGAGAAAAGTTGGTTAATTTCAAATTCAAAATTCAACTGACTCAAGTCAGGGTGGAAGCTATATCTTGCTGTTTAATAGACAATAAAGAAAAGGGATAGAAAGTTATAACAAATTTTTTTTTCAACTGATTTTGTCTGTTGTTCTTTGTCTTAATATTGTCTTGAATCAATAACCTAGTGACAGATGGGTGGAATTCAGAGATCTTGGTGATTTGGATCAGATCCAACAAGCATTCAAGTCTATTTGGTATCAAAACAGATCTGGAAATCACACAAAGACACACTTTCTCAGAAAAATTCCATTACTTGTTAATTTCTGATGGGTTGAAAGTACTGCTAGAAGAGTCTTTGGAGCATTTGGGCATTTCATGATTGATACCAGGCAATACAGAGATTCCCAATGTACTTTCAGTAGTAGTAATCACACTCTTTAAGACAGATAAAAGTTTTGACCTATTGTTTCATTCTGTCAAATCCCTGAACTACCCCATGTATGCATAACCTCATCTCAATTTTTTCTTTAGAGCCTTGTGGTTTTAAAATGCTATTTTAATTATTTCTATTTACACACTAATAAACCTGTGAAATTAGCAAATGAAAGTGTCCTATTGCATCTGGGGATTAAGGAAACATGTCCTGATCTCTCCATTTCTGGAGAAGTACTTCATACCTCTCAAATTTTCATCACATACATGTTAGAATATAAAATGGTAATTCAAAAGTTGACTAAACAGAAGAGAAAAAAATCGAGTATTATCTGTACTTATAGAAAATGAAAGGAGAGATTCTTATAGTCTGTTTCCTCTTTTGTTCAATAATCTGGACGCAGCTTTGCTGATATTTTAAGCTAATTTGATTTCCCAGGTATTCCTTTTGCACTACAGTCTTATGTGAGGATTGTTTCTTGCTCTGCAGCCATATGCAAACCAGGTTCCATTAAATATTTATCAAACTGCAACTCCTAAAAAGTTCATAGGTGTCTTTTTAATAAAGTCCAAATTGCTGCCTTTCTGAATAAGACAGACAGTTTTTGTACATGAATTATTGTTCCTGTAATAATTGCCTGCAACTGAATAACACATGGAGAACATCTTTAGTAAATACAGAAATAACTGAGTTTCTAAATAGTCTCTGCATTGTTTCATTATGGAGCTGTGTCAGTCAATTAATTCATTGTTCCCACATGTGAACACTTAGGAGACCAAGTGCTGAGATGGGGGAATTAGAAAACTAAAACCCAGAATTGCCCTGGTGTTAGGGGCTATTCATGGACTTGCTTATTTCCTTATGCAATAAATGTTTCTGTTTAAAAGATATTTATCAAGAATACGAATAAAGCTCCAAGGTTAATATTTTTTTATCACCAATACCCCCCACCCTGTGCCCTCATCTCCCATTTCTCAGCATATAGCCTGGAAACTAATGACAAAGTTTTTGCTACTATGAATATTTTACCTTGAGTCCTTTTGAGAGTATGGACATATGGGTTCTATTTTTCAGGTGTCTTCTAAATAAATCCTCATTGTGTATTTGTGCTTATGGTAATTTTATTTTCTTGTTTGTGTTAAAAAACTGTAAAAATGAAAACTTTCACAGATTTTAATATCAAGCATTGCAACTGACAGCATTTATCAAAAGTATGAAATCTTACTTAGAGTAATACAGATGAGAAAACTTCTGGTGAAGATAAAATCATCGCATGAACGAGATCATAAATAAAGTTGAATTATTTTTGTCAGGTACTTAACTATATTTTATCCTAAAATTAGTCCTGTCAACTGTTAAAAGGAATGACATCTTTGCGTCTGTAAATCTAACATGAAATATCATACAATTGGGAAAGTTTATTTAGAATTTGAATAATAACTTAAGAGCAATTATTTATTTGTTTTTCATCTGTTTCTTTGCAACTCTACTGCCTAAAGATGCTTCAAGTACTTAATTGATTAATTGATTGATTTCAGTTCAATCTATTCTTCAGCACACTTGGTTCAATCACTTTTGATGGGGTCACTGATCATTGGCTATTTATTAACTGGTGATTTGAGGACACAGTGGTATTTTATCCAATTGCATGGAAAACAGTAGTACCGGGCAGGTTAGGTAACTGAGGATTAGAGAATTTAGGTAATTTGTACGATGCCACCCAACTAATAAATGGCACAGTTAAAATTTAGAAACTGCCAGAAGAATCATTTAGACATTAGAGAAATGCTCTCCAGTAGACATATGTGAGCCACCTCTACAAGCCATATATGTAATTTGAAGATTTCTCTTCACATTTAAGAGTAAAAGGAAACAGGTGGAATTAATTTCAGAAATATATTTTATTGAATATATCCAATTTTTTTTCATTTCCACATGTAGTTAATATAAAATTATTAATAAGGTAATTTACTTTCTTTTTCATACTAAGTCTTTGAAATTCAGTGTGTATTTTACACTTACACCATATCTCATTTTGACATAGCTACATGCCAAATGCTCAATAGCAACAAGTGGCTGTGGCTACAGCATTGGACAGCAGAGTATCAGAGTCCTTGGGAGCCCAACAATGCAGCACACGTAGTGGTTGTGATTGAGTGGCTAGTGATCATTATTGCTAAATTGGCCAGAAAAGTCAGAGAACATAGTCCCATTGGCATAGGAATTAACTTTGGGTCTTGCAGTGAGGGGTTGTTTTCATTACAGAGAATAAAAATGGTCTAAGGGAACATATTACTTAGAAATAAATTGGAACACAGATTAGACACAAAGGTTGGACAAGCCTGCTGGTTGGTAAGGCTCAAGGAGACATGGTTTCCTGGCTTCTTAATCCATTAATTTATTCAACAAGTAGTTTTTAAGTGCCACTGTCTCTGGACAGCACTATGTCTTGGAAATAAAATATGAATTTGGTGTCTGTGGTGGCTTGGAGGTATCTACTTCAGAAAAACATGTTCTTAATTTCAATCCCTTCCTGTGAGTATGAACCCATTGTAAATAGGAACTTCTGATGAGGTTACTTCAATTAAGGTGTGGCCTGACTGAATCAGGATGGGTCTTTATCCTATTACTAGAATCTTTTATAAGCAGAATGGAATTCAGACACACAGAGAGAAAGCCACAGGAAGAAGCCATAAATCAATGGAATCCAGAGAATCCAGGAGAGGCCGCCCTGTGCACTGCCATGTGACAGAAAAGCAAGGGCCAAAGATCGCCAGCAGCTAGTCCCAGAATGCCACATTTCTTCTGGGAGAAAGCACTGCCTTGGTGACATCTTGATTTTGGACTTCTCTGAGCCTCAAAAGCATTAGTCAGTAAATTCCCATTGTATAAACCAATCCATTGCATGGTATTTGTTTTAGCAGCCGGGAAACTAAAACAGTGTCCCTCTTCGAGGAGCTCATGACCCATTCGTCCAGGAGGCCTGTCTCCTAGTCCATGATATAACAACATATATAGTCAAAGAAGGAGAATGATAAGTTCTTTTAAAATTGGGCATGGATAAATATTCAGAGGGACTGAAGAACCACCACAACTAGCTCAATTCCAGAGGCATTACTTGTAAATTAAAAAACAGCAAGGAAAAGAGAAGCTGTAAAGAAGCTGATCTAGAAAATGATCAGAACCAATTGTTAATACTGACCTCCATTGCTGGGGAGATTTCAAACCCTGAGAAGAGGGATTGCCAGCAAAATAAGTCCATGCTTGTAGGGGATATAGGTATTTTATGGCTGGAGAATCAGTAACTCTACAAATAGTTTGACTATAGCAGTGTTTAAGTTCTCTTCAAGTAATTGTTCCATGTGGATTTCCTCACCAATTAAAATGAAGATAATGTACCCTTATCTCATAGAGTTGTTGTAAAAAATAAATGAATTAAGAGCATGACTCTGGTTTCTAGCAGCCTGGGTTCAAACCCTGGATCTGCCTCTTATTCTCATGTGAGTTGGGACAGTTTCTTAACCTCTCTAGTCCTCAGTTATATCAACTGTGAAATGGGAACAATGATTGTTTTGCTCACTGGTTTTAATGAAGATTAAATTAATTAATATATGCAATGGGATTAGCACCATGCACACATCTAAGTGCTTGCTGGATGTTAGTTATCATAATCATTATTACTATCATCATCATCATCATCATTAAAGTTACTTGGAGGAACATTTACATCATACAGGTTCCTTGACTCTCATATCTACTGAATCAGCTTCATTGGACCCTGGGGTTTTTGTGAAGTTCCTCAGCAAATCTGAGGACTAGTGGAGTTTGGAAACCATACTGATGGATAGGGGAAAGGAATGCATGAGTAGTTAACCATTGTCCATGTGAGTTGACAGTCATAACAGCAGTGATTCTAGAATGGATCCCACCCCAGGGAATCACTAGGGAACTTTAAACACCTGAATGTCCAGACAGCATGCAGACCAAGTAAATCTGGAGCTCTCTATCCCAAGTGTCAGTATTTTAAAAAAACCCCAAATGGTACCAGTGTGCAAATAGGGTAGAGGGCCTCTGATCTAAAGTGTGCATAAATCCCACATCCTAATTTTTTTTAAAAGAAAAATGCTTCTAAGGTTTTAGATGATGGCAAATTGACATAAAAATAGCACATTAAGAAGAATAATGTGAAAAGGGTGCTTAACTGACCCACTGTTATCTTTCCCTGCCCTTTTTTATATGGATGAATAAAGACAGATAGGAGTTAATTGCTCTTTAGCTAGATCAAGGTCAGTCTTTTGTACTGAAGTTTTAAAACTAGGTTAAACCAGAAGGTATTACTTGTATCACTGTACTTAACCTTGACTTGGATCATTTAATGCAGAATTTCCTGAACTGAGTTCAGCATTAGAATTACCTGGGGATCAATTTAAAGCATACTTTTTGGCCTCACCTCAGGAAGACTTTGATTAGGTGGATTTAAGTTGGGACCCAGAAATCTGAGTTACTTAAAAACTTCCCAGATAATTCCAATGATCTAATTATCACTTGCTGTGTGTAGCAAATCAAGGTACTAGTCCTGGGAAAAGTGATGCTCTCTTACTAATCAGAAAATGTTGTCATGATCATTCATATAAAAGCAGTTGTTAATTGTTTACCTCTGATCTATGGTTAGCTAAATAGAACTGCCCTGGTCACAACTTGTCTTAAAAATGACTTTTTCCCATCTCCTGTTTGATGTTAACAATTGTTATCAAATACTATGAATTACTCTTGATTACTAAGATATCCCTTTATTGAGCAACTTCTAGGCACTTTATTAGATGATTAATCCTCACAACTATCTTTTGCAGTGGAAATAATTATATTGATTTTAGAAATTATGAAATGGAAGCTTCGAGTGGTTAAACAACTTAGTTGCAATCAGATAACAGGTAGAAATAATGGGACCTGAATCAGAAATCAGGTCTATGGGACATCGAACCTATGCTCCTACAGTTAGCAAGTATCAAAATCCCAGTGAATGCTCCTTCTAGCAAGCATAAGTGGCAGACAGAAATAACCAATATACAAATAAATGAAAAATGCAAATAAAACAAATTGCAAATACCTTGATATTTACTTGTTTTAAGAAATAAATTAAAAATCACTTTCCTGTTAGGTATGAAAACTGAGTGGTCAGAAAATAGAGTTTGCAGTGTTGTTTTTTTTTTTTTTTTTTAATTTCTTAGTAGTTTGAAAGGCTCTCTAGACCCCTACCCAGAGCACTCATGAATTTTTAATGAATGGGTACATCACCCTAAACAAATATGGACATCTATGATAAAACCGGTCATGATAGGATGTTATTATTCCATGAGCTACTAGACAACTGGAAGCAAGGCTCAAATAACTCTCTTCATGCAAGGTAAAGAATATGATTTAAAAATCTGGCTCTTTTCAAATGACAGTTGAATAAGTCCTTCAGTAGCAGTCATTTAAAGGGTCAGGTAAGCTTTGGAGTCATTCCTAGGAGGAAACAGGAAAGAGGTATCTAAAAGACCTGTAATGTTTCTGTACTCTAAAGACAATGTAAGTTACCTTATTCAGAGGGCCAAATAGTCTCCAGGTGATTATGATAAGGAGTGATCTTGCAAGTTTTGTTGTCTGAAAATATTTTTTTTGTTTAATTTTTGTCCTCTTTGGGAATTTTGACTCTATTCAGGCACAGACTTTGTAGCTTCAGAATTTAAATTTCTGTAGTGCATCAGATGTCCTTTCTTTGGGCACCGATAGGATCTTGCACATTGCTCTGTAGTAGCACTCATTATATTCTAAAGTCATTGACTGCCTAATTGTTCATTTTCTGTCTGGACCTGATCATTTTCCTATCTTGCTTGACTTTTCATCATCAATGTCTAGCTCAGGAACTGACACTGGGTTGGTTCTCCATAAATGTTTGTTCGAAGAATGGATTGGTGGAATTATTGAAATGGTGAGCCTGGAAGTATGGAACTGAGCCATGATTTTTAAATCATATTCTTTACTTTGTATAGAGAGTTATTTGAGCCTTGCTTCTAATTGTCTAGTAGCTCATGGAATAACAAAATCCTTTTGTGACTGGTTTTATCCTTGAAAGGAACAGTTGAGTGGGTTCAGGTGCATGGTAATTATGGGTAAGCCTGAAAATACTCTCAAGTTAAAAAAGAAAAATATCCCTCACTTTGACTTTTGATGAGAAGTTGAAAATATACTACCCAAAAAGGAGACTATAGTTGAAGCCACTATAAATGGTTTAAGTAGGGATAGCATAGCTTTGCATTAAAGCACAGCATTATTGTTTGATAGGTTAAAAAACGAAGAGCAAGCAGTAACAGTGGCATATGATATATTAAAAAAGATTTAAAAATGTATTCTTTCACCATATGGTGTAAATTAATGTAAGCTGTCAAATTGACAGCACAATAATGCATCTTCATAGTAGCACATACTGTGCCACAGTAGAAATTTTATCAATTTTATAGAGAAATTAAAGATGAGATCTGGGGAAAAATAGTTCGAAATGCTGTTCTTTGTAATTTTAGAATAATCATTACTTGCTAGAATCCACTCCAAACACAACCACAAGAATAACTATAATAAATCATGATAATTTATATTACAGCTTATTTGGAGAAGTAGAATCAGATACACTTCATACTACTCAAACAATAATTATTTTCATTAAACTATAAAATTGCTTACAGCAGATTTACTCTAAACACATAAAATCATATTCTTAGCAATGAGCAGAACTAGGCCATAAGTGTTCAAAATAACTGAAGTCAAGTGTAAAATAGCAGTCCTTGATTTATACTTTTTAATTATATATCTTTGTAGACACAATCAGTGTACTTTTGTGGTTTATAATACATTCCTTTTTATTTTGTTGAAACATCCGACAGGCTTATTCAATCTTTATCCTGTTGATTAAAAGTTGGTGTCAAAGTAAACTTATGGAAATGATGTCAGGTGCCTATTAACACAAACTCCCAAATAGTTTGTCTGTCAAGAGTACAGATTATCATAGAAACTAGGGTCTGGAGGAAAAGCTAATGGGTTTTGTATTTTCTGAAATGGGGTGGTGATAAGAGAAGTGGTTGAGTAATTTTGAAGACTCAAGGAGACCTAAAATATTGTTCTGCTATGGGTGATACATTTTATACTAAATGGGTGGTGGAATTTAGTATATGGAGAGATTGTGTAACTTCCAATGTTCTTGTTTTTACCAAGCAAGAATATTTAACAGGTATATCCAAAGGCTTTATTTTTAACTGCTATCTTTGCCCATCCAAGAAATTTTTATCTTTGAACATTTTGTCCACACTATGATATCCAGAAATTTCATTTAATGAGTATAGAAATGGAAACCAGGTATTATTCCAACATTTACCATGAATCTTCTCAAATGAAACAGTATAAACAAAGCTTGTGAATATTGACAATAGTAGATGGATATCAAGTGTCAAACTTGAATACAGTTTTACTGACCTACAGTGTTGATTCAAGATTATTTAAGAACATACCAAATTATTTATTCAAATACTTAGTAGCAGAAAAAGAAACTTAATTTTGTAATGGTTACAGGTTTGATTAGTGAGGTTCTTACTGATGCTTTGATTAAATCTGTATTTAGATATTCCCAAAGAAAGTAGAGAAATGTTTTTTCATTCATTTCACTGAGATTTAATTATTTAGTTGGCTGGCTGTGTTTTCACACAGGTTAGCAAAACCCACTTTCCTTATTGCTTTATAGTTACTGCCAAAATCCAAATCATTATAGTATTAGGTAAACCTGTCAGTATACGGTAATTGGGGAAATAAAATTCCAGTTCTCTCTTTTCCAAGCACTAAACAATAATCCTGAGTTTACCCTGATGGGACAAACATAAACCAGTCTGTCCCCACTGATCAGGGAAGCATGCACCTCTGCATGGCTGAGACGGGGTTAAATGAGCCCTCCTGAACCCAACCTGCAGCTAACAAGGGGGTGAAAGCACTTCTACTGATTGGCTCAGACCAATCAAGGCCCAAAGTAGAAATGTGGATTGGGTGCTCATAATTGCATCTACTCTATTAGAAAAGGGAACGAGGAGTTATTTGACAATTTTAATTAAGAGATTATAAGCAAAATCTTTAAATTACAAGGGGAAAGTTAAAATACTCATTAAAAAAATGTACAAAATTACCTGTGAAGAGTTTTTTTTTTTTTTTCTTTTAACTTCAAAAGAATGTAACACTTAATGACTGGGCAAATGACATTTCTGAAAGAAATGCTTATCTCAGATGGCTATTTTTGCCGAGGCTCCTACTCACTACTTTGTACCTGGATACATGCACTGGCTCCTGATTCCAAATAGCATCTGGCTTTATTAAAATTGGTTTAAGTAGTTCATAATAAATCAATTTTCTCTTCTGTCAGATTGTATTTCTCATTTGAAAGCTATGTCCTGCAATGTATTTTTTTTAAGGATTGGAAACCAAATTCAGGAAAAAAAAATATTTATATGTTACAGTAACTCTAGTTTACATAAGAAAATTAACATTGATGTAGGTTAAATATAACAGGGCAGTGTAATTTTCATCACTGGAACTGGTGGTGAAGAAATTTCCAAAGGTTAGATTATTCAGTTTTCATAAGAAATAATAGTACATTCAGAGTAAATTTGGTACATTTCAGGCAGCAATTTGATGACATTATATCTGGCCTTCTTGGAGAGACACTGGCTATTTTGACATTTTAGTTCTTATTTAAATACTATAATAATAATTTTGGTTTATTGTATATTATTTTATATGCTTTGCTTATTTGGATTGCACACTTTAAAATGGCTGATTGTATATAATTTTGTCTTGTAAGATACAAAGGATCTGTCCGAATGGTGAATGACTTTTGAATCATGTCCATAAAATCAGTATCAGATTAAAATACTTAACCATTTCTCAGATTATCCAGATAAATTAACTTTCAAAAGCAACAATTACAATATCTGAGTATTTTAGTCAGAGCTCTCACTTGTAAATTTAAAGATATTTTTAACAAGGCATTACTACTGCACCCCGCATGTATGCTTAATTTACTGGAGTGTATAATTCAGAAAAAGAACTATATGAATACAATTTTGCTTTCTGCTTCTTTCCCTATCCCTTTAGTCTTATACTTCACAGAATAAAGATCATAATGCTAAATGGATATAACTTTGAGATTAAATTCATATAAGTCAGATATATTTAGGTGTCTGAGTGAAAATAGAATGCCTTCGTCTAACAGCTTTCCAGAAGTGCATTATAAAAAGCAAATATTAAATCTCTAATGTGTACCAAAACAATACCATAGGCATCAGGATGGTGGCATGAACTCTTAGACAGCCAGTGAGTGGTATCTTTTCATGAAGTCACATTGAGAGGTACATCAATTAAGATGCTTTCTGCTAATGATGGAGAATGGAATCTAATCACTCTTACATCCAAAATGCCCAGATGTACAGTTGGTTTCAGGCTCACTTTGATACAGAGCTTCAAACCAAGTTCTAATGACCTAGTGTCTCTTAATTCCTTAGCTGGATCCTCTCCCCTCTATGTTTTGATTTCATATATCATTCTCAGGTTCTATATTGTGGTACCTGGCTACTCTAGCCATCATTTCACAGTTTCACAAATGCATATTCAGTGAAAACAAAGCATCTCTTTTCTGTGAGTGGTTGCAAAAGTCCTGAGGTTGAGATCCACTCTGATTGGACAACCTTCAATCATGCGAAGCAATTGCTGTGGCCGGTGGAATGAGTGTAGGGCTCGCTGAAAGCTGGGACATGCACTGTCATGGATCTAGGCAAAGAGCATCACCCAGACTACAGAAAGGGAAGCTAGAGAGTGCTGCTGGAATAAAAAGGAGGTAAATGCTAAGGAAGCAAATGTTTGCTATTGGAGCCTGTTCAGGCACTTATGGCATGCTAACTTTACTCAAGATGCTTCTGGAACTCTTGTCTTTTTATGGAATGCTTATGAATCACTTTTTCAAAAATAGTCTTATTATTTTATATTCCCAGTACATTTTTCAATCAGATATGGTTTTATAAAGCTAAATGAGCCATCTCACTATAAGACCAGCTTCTGACTGACTTTTGACTAGCTCCAGAATAGAAATTGAGTATGCAAGGTTGGCTCTTGCTGAGGATATTCAAAAGAATGTACCAGATACTCTCACAGTCCTTCCAGAAGCTCTTATCTAAAAATATTCTGGGGAAATTTTGGTGACATTGACATAGATATGTAATATTCAAAATTGACTTATTTGAGATAATCTACATTCCTTTGGATATATACATTCTGGTTTATTTGGGTACAGAACATCCCTCTATAGCAATACAGTTATGAGCATAGGCTCTGGAGTTTAGTTGTCTGGGTTTGAATTCCAGGTTAGCCTCTTTCTGATACTGGGAAAGTTACTTAGGCTCACTATGTCTCAAAATTTTCATATGTAAAATAGTTATAACAGATATTTCATAGAATTGTTTGATGAAAATATGCATTCATATACATTTCCTAATAAAAGATAGATCTTATTACTATGACTTAAAAATACATCTAAAATTTACTATGTTCTGTGTGAGAAGGAAAAAATACCTATAAATCAACTTAAGAAAAAAAAATCAAGCCTACAGTCACTCAAGAGTACAAAAATATGGTGTATGTAGCATGGAAACAAACAAATTGAGAGCCAGTAACCTCAGTTTTAATACTGATTTTCCCCTAAATAACTTTGAGATTCAGGGTAAATCTCTATACATCTCTGGCCTTCAGCTTCTTTTACCTATAAAACCTCTTCTTATAATAACAAAATGGAATAATTCTGTAAGTAATGATGGAATCTAGAATAAAAGAGTCACCAGAATTGGCTTGGGGTTAATTAAGCAAGCCATCCCAATGGATGAGTGTTTGAAGGCTGGTTTTGAAGTATATTGGGGAAAAAGATTAGTGGACAAAAAAATATATATAACAGGGTTCCCCCTGAGTGAAGCTAAGTAGAGGACAGCAGCAGTTAAGGCTTAGAGGTAGCGTTTGAGATAAAATAATTTGTTTGGGAGGGCTAGCAATTTTTTTTGGTTAGCATATAGGAGCATACTGTGAAATAATAATAGTTGAATATGCAGAGGCACGGAGCCTTCATTTAATACACAGTAGTCAAGGCTAGGCTTCAGAGATTTTAAGCAGAAAGAAGTTACTGTAAATTCATGAGCAGGGGAGTATGTGGTATTTGTGATGATGAGAAACATTTTGAAACAAGGCCTGATACAGCAAGTTAACAGCTTTTCAAGAAATGCGTGTTACTGTGAAACGCACTGATAGCTTAAAAATAGGTACTCCTCATTGGGGCACTAAGACACCATGACCCTCGTGGTATTCTTCTGAAAAATCTGCTTAATTTTAATCATATGGACTCATCTTTATTTTTAAAAAGTTATCTCTCTCTTCTACTGAACTGGAACTGAATTCTAGTAAGCAAATATACTTCTCTTGAGGTATATATTGTACATTTATTCTCTTTATTGTATTCCCTCCTAGTAGATATTGAAGAGGGATGGACTTAGATATAATTTAATCTCAAATATGCCATAGCACAATAACACTGCTTGGTAGAAATCTGTGTAATTGAGACATCTTACCATACGTTGTGCATCTAGGGCTCACAAGACTGGAAGTTACTTGAAGTTAACTGAGGTTATTCTCTGAACACTTCCTTTACTTTCTTATAATGCACATAAGTTCATTTTTTCAGAACCCTTCCTATTTATTCTGATTTTATACTTTCTCAAAGATAGCAGTTCATATTCCCCTTTCCAAGACTAATTCCTCTGTCTTGTTCCTTGTCCATATCATGTGGGATCTAAGAATTTAGACACTAACTTCTGTTCTACCTCTCCACTGTAACTGTGTCTTAAACATTAACACTATTAAGGAAAGGCAAAAAATTTTATAAGATATTCATGGATGAAAATTGAGACTAATTTACAGCATGACTTCAAGCAGTTTGTTGGCTATAGAAAGGGAAATCTATTTCCTTTGAGCAGCACAGGGCTAGAAATAGTGTGGCAATGTTTAAGACACATGGGGAATTTAACCATAGTGCACTACCTGATGCGGCAGTGTCGTATATACACATACACATAAGTACTCATTATATCAGTAAAGAGAGGTGGGCTACGCTACAGCAACAAGTCATCTCCAAGTTTCAGGGGCTTAAAACGGCAAGGGTTATTTCTTAACTCAAGTTGAATGTTAATTGGAGGATGGCTAGAGGCTTGTCTTTATGTGGTTCTCACTCCAGGATGCAGGAGCAACCATTCTCTGGAACCCTCCAGCTCTTGAAATTTCCACCTGTCATTTCGATTCTCACTTTATGGTTCAAAGTAAGTCATGTGGCCATGTCCATTCTAAGGGTCAGAGAAGTGCTACCTTCTGACTATAAGGAGAACTAGAAATGTTTGGTGAACTGAAAAAATGATGACCACATATGTAAGGAAGAAAATACTTAAGAAAATCTACTAAAAGTCAAAGTTTCAACTTTAAGAATTACATATAAGTAAAACATGGGAGGCTCAACTTTGAAATATAAATGTTAGCCTTGCCTTGATCAAAAACCTTCATTGCCTCTTGAATCAAATTTGACCTCTGTAGAAACTGGCACCTTGGCGCTTTCCTCCTACACAAATATTATTGTAAAACAGTGTTGAATGGAACTTCTGCTGCTGTCTCATCATTTTGATGGAAGACCCAAAGCTGAGTTTGCTGGTTTGAATGTATTATGTCCCCCAGAAAAAGCCATATTCTTTGATGCAGTCAGTCTTGTGGGTCAGATGTTTTGGTGCTGATTAGATTTGCATGGAAATGCGCCCCACCCAACTGTAGGTGCTAACTCTTATGAGATATTTCCATGGAGGTGTGGCCCCACCCATTCAGGGTGGGCCTTGATCATTGGAGCCATATAAATGAGCTGACGGGCAGAGGGAACTCAGTGCAGCTGAGAGTGATGTTTTGAAGAGGAGCTACAGCCAAGGACACTGAAGAACACCCAGAAGCTGAGAGAGGAACTGCCATTTGATGACAGCCATTGGAAGCAGACTCTTGCTCCTGAGAAGGTGAGCGAGGACAAATATCCCAAGTGCAACTAAGAGTGACATTTTTGAGGAACTGCAGACTAGAGCGGAACGTCCTGGGAGAAAGCCATTTTGAAACCACAACTTTGGAGCAGACACCAGCCCACGTGCCTTCCCAGCTAACAGAGGTTTTCCAGACACCATTGGCCATCCTCCAGTGAAGGTACCCAATTGCTTGTGTGTTACCCTGGACACTTTATGGCCTTAAGACTGTAACTGTGTAACCAAATAGACCCCTTTTTATAAAAGCCAATCCATCTCTGGTGTTTTTCATTCCAGCAGCATTAGCAAACTAGAACATGAGTGAAACAGGCAACAAGTGTCCCCATATTCCAAAAAGGATATGCTCTCACCACCTCATCCAGTCAATGTAAGCTGAATACTAGTGTAATATAAGCAGTGTAGGCAGAATAACTGGTGAGTGGTAAGCACAGAGAGTGTTTTGGCTTATCTTCTTTCTCTCTTTCCAAGTCTTCTGAGGACCATGGGAAAATTGCTCATCGACAGTGGGGTACCTAGCAGAAGAGGTGGTTGACATCTTCCTCTCCTGATGAAAGCTTTCTGAGCTTTAGAACTTCATAGACCAGAGTAGAGGAATGTAAGAGGAGTTCTTAGGAGAGCTTCACACATACCTCATAGAGTTTGCGAGAAGTTGTGCAAATTTAGGATTTGCTGCCTTCTCTCCCCATAGAATTCTGAGTCAGAAATAGCTGGAGCATCTGTAACACAGGGCAAGAGGAGACAGCAGCAGTGGGGCAGCCTGCACCATCAGTGTTTTGGATGACGAGGATGTGTGAGCATTCCGTGCATCAAGCGAAGGCCTCAGAGGCCTCCTGTGTCATGGGAACTACATGAGTAAGAAGCCATTGGGAAGACAGCCAGGGACAGGAGATGAGAGAGGCAGGAGGTCAACCATAGAATTCATCATTCATCTCAAGGAACCCCTGGAGGGGGAGGGCCTCTGGGGAACCCACAGAATGCGCACGGAACAACATTTGGCCAACTGCCGCTCAGAATTTTATCTCACCCTTATGCCATTGGAGGACCCATCAATGTTGAGACCCAAGGGGAACCCAAAAATAGCAGACAAAAGGGGAGCGAAAGTGCATAAAAGAATAAATAAAGCAAATCATGCCCCATCCCATTGAAGGACTTGAACCATAAACCAGCGTTCAGGGTAGGAGAAGAGGAGGTGCTTTAAGTTGGATGTGAGATTAATGCTTTGAACTAGACTAAATTTTAAATACTGAAAGAAATCAGTAATCTGTGGGGTTTGTCTTCAAAGCACAGAAAAGTTTACAGAGCATGGTTAGATGTAGTAGTTAATTGGAAAATAAAGAATTTACCTTTTGGGATCATCCCCAAATACATTTGTTTAATTTCTTTGTTCTCTCTCCCACAATATTTGAAGATCATGGCCTAGGCTGGGCTTGGCTTGAGTGTGGACTGGGTTGGTCTATAGGCAGAGAAACCCAGGCACACAGTGATCTGAGAGAAAATGCCCATGCATGGAACCAAAATGGAAAGCCTGGCAGACAAACTGGTTGAGGTGCCAAGCAAACAGGGCTGGGAGAGAGACAGAGACCAAGTAGAGGGCAACTGAATGAGAAATGGAACACCAGATCTGGCAGAGGTTTCAAAGAGAACATAGAGAGATTTCTTGTTTCTGGAACATTGTAGCAGGCATTTTTTAGCCTAAGTCCAACAGCCTTACTTGTTAAAAGTGCTGAACCATCTTAGATACCACCTGGAAAACCTCCTTCTATTTCTGGCATTGAAATTCTACCCATTTTTCTGGCACAGTTATAATGCCAACCACCACCTTCAACAAAGTTCCTTGCCTCTTTCTTTCCATTTTCCCCAGCTGGAAACTATCTCCCTTTTCCTGGACTTCAACAGCATGTTGATATTCACACTTACATATAATTGTGTGCCTGTTTCCCATACTGAATATGAAGATAAGGGGTTAGCAGTTTGTACACAGGAAGTACTTAGGAAGTATTTCTTGGGTGAATATTACTGTGGAAATAAATTCACAACTTAGAATAATTTTGAGCCTGGTTTTTAAGCTGCAAAGAAGTTGCAGATGGATTCAACATCAATAAGTTGTATTTATTAAGCAATCACATTTACATATTGATGTGATAAGCACCATGCCATGTAAGTTAAATAAATTGTCCCCAACTCTCTGAGAGCAACATACAACCTTACGATTTTGTGAGGTCCCAAAATAGATTGACGAGAAATACATATGGAATGCTGTCGAAGTCCAGAAAATCATTTACAAGAGGAGCAGAACATTTGGCAACGTCTAACAATTACAGAAAGATAAGGTGATAGGTAGCAATACAATTTAGTCTTTGATTAAACATCATAAATTATTATTTTCTCTTTTGGACTACCATGAAACAGGAAGCATAGAATTTGTAGGCAGAAGACATGCTAATCTTTTTCATGCTCTAATCTTTTTCTTGCTGGCCAGTGTTTGAACTTAGGTGAGTCACTTAGCTTCTTTGAGTTTCACTTTTTTTGTGGAAAATGAGAGGATTGAACTAGATGAGTGGTTTTCAATCATTTTTTAGCAGTAAATTTTTTTTCCCAAACAAAATATTTCACAAAATCTCTATATAATAAGCAGATAAAACTGGAGCTGCTATGGTTGACTGGAGAGTGAAATACAGTGGGTAGGGGCTACATTTTCAGCTTCTGGGCAGCACCTGATTTTCTGTAGACCTTTACAGACCCACATTAACACATTAGAAGACATCTGATGTGCATTGCCTCTTCTATGTCTTTCTGTATGCAGATTCTAGATTACTATGAAAATTTTCTTACTTGCAGAGAGTAAAATGCAATTTTCAATCAATTTTCTCAGTTATTGTTAAAAAAAAAGAGGGGGAGAATGAGATGGAGGCAAGTACCATTTCTCTGCTAATATATAGAAAACAAGGCACATAAAGGCCAGGATACCAGTTGGCCCATTTGCCATACTGGATCTTTAAATGTGTCTACGTTGTCTTGTACTTCAGGGTCATTTTGCCCACTGGAACTTCCCAAAAATGTTGTGAACTTCTCATTTCCATTTAGTTGTGTATTTATATAATGGTGAAATCTCAGGGACTTTATTAGTGTTCTGTAATGGATGCATATGACTTATGAGTGTATTTATGTACTCAGTTGGGTCCATATAAGCTGTGGAAGAACAGCTAACACCTGTGGGTAGATCTATACTTTAAAGGAGAATATTAATTTATTTACCAAATACTCTTTAAAACTGAGCCACTGAGGTTTATTGTTAGAAAAATTGAACTGATATACTAGCTTACTCTGAAGGCTTTTTATACTGGAAATTCATAAGATTTGTACCACACAGCATCTTCCATGCTCCAAAATATTTATTCTGCTGCAAACCTTATCTGGAAATATGAAAGAAAGGGAAGGGAATACAAGAAGAGATCTGATTTGAAAATACGGCCCCCAGTGCCAACATTTTCACAAGCCCTTGGACTGGAGAATTTTAGAGTAGAACAGGGACTTATGAGCATCAGTGCACTTCTCCACCAAAACAACTATTTGGAAAACCTTTGTTTTGGTTGACTACCATGAGAAACCATGCTTCTTCCTGTGTATTCTTTCTGAAATAGGACATACACAGCTTTATGAAACAAAGCGCAGAAGAATAATGCTTGTTCTCAAGCCAGTTGGAGGAGGGCAATGTTCAAGTCATCAAAATATTGTTATAAACAGAACAACGACATTGGCATCATCATTTGATATTTGCGCCAAGGGTGAAATTAATGTCGTATGCTCACCCTGATGAATCCCTGGGAATAAATTTCCACAGAAAACATACTTAAACATTATAGTGGCTTCTGCCACTTCCATTTTCCTTTCTGATAAGTCAAAGAAATGTCATAAACAGTACTGGCTTATTGACAAATAGGAAGAGCAGAGGATGCTCAGAAGTAAAAAAATTAGTTTGATTTAGAGATAGTTTGTTCTCCTTTAAAAGACAAAGGGACAAACAAACATCAACTCTCTAAAGGTATCAACATTTTCAGTTGGCACTGTCTCCATTCTCTTCCAATCTCATACATATTCTATGAGCAAATATGTTTCTGTAGATTTCTGGGAAGCCATATTATGACGTGGGTGCCTGGGGCTTGGCCAGATCCAATGCTGACAAATGCTTACCACTCCCAATCTTGGTTACTTGGCATTTATTATCTTCTTCATGAACTCTTGCCACTTGTGGCTTGTTGCTTTGTTAATGAGATTAGCACCAAATAAACATGGATACTTCCCCAAGTTATACTTCTTCATCTTTAATTTACACCTCACCAGCTCACCCAAAGACAAGTAAAAGAGGCATTGTGTGTACTCAAGTTGGATCAGCAAAGGCACACATACAGTTGTGAACTTTTTGCACATGCAAGTTTTTAATTTTGTGTTTGCCTCCAAACCAGATTTGGGTGAGTAGTTGTTCCTACATTGTACCCTCAAGAAAGCATGAGAAAAAGAAAGGAGGATATGTACTTGGCAATGCTGATCAGTGTGCAAGGTTTGATGGCACTTTACTTTCGAATTGGGTAGAAGTAGAGACTGTTTGAGGGGCTTTGGAAAATTGTTTATTTGAAAAAGAGCTCAACCTGACTTTGAAAAACCAGTGATACTTTATTTTTAACTTTAGTTAAAAAATGAGTCTGCATTTTCTTGAAATATGCATTAAAATATGTTCATTCCTTGATTTTTTGAGGCAATTCATCATCTAATTCTAAAGTTAGAGCAAAAACATTGATGCCATATATTTTGTCATTTTTAAAGTTTCATTGATCTTATTATTACAGAGGTAACTTGGGGAAAACAACACATGCTACCCTGGCAGTCAATAACAAACCGGACTGATAACCAAGCTTCTTTTTTATGGCACTTCACAGATATACTGACAGGGATTAGGAAGTTGTTGGAGTTGGAGAGATATTACTGGAGGCTCTGGGAGTTTCTTCTGAAGTCATTCTGAATTAGCTGCTAATGGGGAGCATTCTTTGATAGCTCTATTATAATTAAATGCAGCTGGATGAAAATCAACCACAAAGGGAACTCGTTTGTTTATCATTATTTCTGACCCTGTTAGCAGATGTTTTCGGAGTACCATAGTAGCCGTCTTAATTTGTCTCTGTGTAATGTGAAGCAGGTAAACTTTGATTAATAAACTGACAAGTACATTCCTTAATTTCTTTTCTGAAGTTTCCTTCTGTGACTCTTATATAGCGCATATGTCAAATCCGGAAAGCACACGGATAAACATTCAATTTCTTTTTATATATGTCGGGCCAGCTGAAATGGAGGTGTCAGTCGGCGGTGAGCTGGCTTGTCAAATGTTCATCTTGAAAGCTGCTGTAGTATTATCGCATGCGAGTAGGCTAGTGAAAAAGATAAACACATATGGCATATATGTGCCAAGCTCTAGGACAGCAGCTCTAAGTTGTAATCACTATTGGCTTTACATAAGGGACTCAATAATTTTCAGTAAATTGGATCCTTTATGGGTTTAAACATTAATTCATCTATTTAAAAAGGGTAATTTTGACATATCCTTTGCTTATAATAAATGCCTCCTCCACTTCTTAGCAGGCAGACTTCCTCACCACCCACTTTGTCTGTTCAACACATTCTCACTCCCAAGTCTTCATTCAGACTGCACACTCTACCTGTCTCCCTTTCCAATATTCCATTGTGCATCCCTCCCAACATCTAAAGGGCTCTTGACACTACACCTCTGTCTCCAAATTTTCCTCACATAACTAGAAAAAATGTGGAGTGTTTTAAATTGGCTCAGCCAAGTTTAAATATGCAACTTCCATGATTCACATTGTATGTATTACCAATACACAAAATTCACATGTCCCAAGATTTTTGCACTTTCTTTAAATAGGTATTTGCTCAAAATAAAGTTGTATGTGTCTGAATGTCCTTTTATTTTTGTGTCCATGTCAATGTTTTTAGTTTCATGTTGTGAGGTCTATGTCTGCTTCTAATTGCCACAATACCTGCCACCGTACTGAGTATCTCATATGTACTTAAAAATCACATTTTTGATGCTGGTGCTACAACACCATCTATTTATCATTTATTTATTACTTTTGAAAATTTATTTCCAGGCACATGTGCATAAGTGGGTACTTATGTATGGACTCATGTTCTCACCTGTTTGCTGTACAGAATTCTTTAGGGCTTAAATCGGCCAAGGATATGAAAAAAGCAGCCAGTATCTCTAAAGTTCTTTGTAGATAAGCAAAGGGAAATGTGATCCTTGGTACCATCCTACTTCCCTTTCTTTAAAGCTCTGATCAAATTTTTTAAAAAACATTTCTTCGTGTAGGCAGAGTGTAATGGGAGAAGGAGCCTGAGCTTTGTGATTAGACGGAGCTAACCCCACCACTGCTACCAACAAGTTCCCTGAGCTTCATCCTCCTCAACTGTAAAATTAGGGACAATAACACCACCTTGGGAGGATTGGAAAGACCATATCTAAAGAATCTGGCAAACAGTAGGCCCTTGATATATATTAACCAATGTTATTGGAAATAATTCATATGAATTTGGTAGAAAAGAAAAAAAGAAGTTATAAACTGCCAAAATGTGTTCTGCCTAAGAGCGATCCTCTTTGCTGGTCTCAGGGATAAGTATCACTGCATATGTTTATGTTAATTAATTAATTAGTATTGGATCTTATTTCATGCAAAAGTAACTTATGTTAAATTACACTATTACTAAGAAGTGACTGGAATTCATGAATGCCTACAGAGTATATCCTCATGAAGAGAGAACACCTACCTGTGGCCAGCTGAATGTTGAATGAACACTCAGCTTCCAACTATCAATTGCCATTTAATTAAAAATGAACCATCTCTAGCAGGTGCTCTTCTGATTGGTGGACCTTTCAGGGAAGCTTCATTAAATGCCCACTTTCTAACAAATATTTGAAATTATTGTCCATATGAGAAATGGCAAGATGCTTAGTTAAATCACAATCCTAGGTTGGTACGTAGTAGAGACCAAAGGTATGTTGGTATTTTTATGTTACTTTAGAACAAAGAACTTTGAGAATTTTGTCTGGATTTTTCTTTTAGCCTTTTAAGCTTTTTCTCTAATGGGGATCTGTCTTTACTTCTTTTGGGGTGAGGAGAGCAAGGCTGGAGTTATAACGTTTCAATAGTACTGCAGATTAGCTAATTTTGAAAAAAAAAAAATCTTGTTAAGGTGACTGCCCTTGAGGAAAATCCTTCATGTGTAACTATCCTTATTATTTCATCTGCTTTGCTAGAGAGTGGAATTATTGACAACATTTCAAAGGAGGATCATATGCTAACTATGAGGAAGAACTATGGCTTACAAAAATTGTGACATGCTTTCTGAGGAAAATATGTGTGATGGGCAGAGTGAAGCCAGGTGACCATACCATGTGACAGTTTTTCTTGGTTCTATATTTTAATTTATCTCTTGTGATGACCAAATTTATTGACTGGATTAAAAAACATAAGATATCAAGCATCCTTTTTACAAGAGGGGGAGTGGGGAATAAAAAGAGTATGCTTCCCACCTAAAAATAGCTGGAATTAAATCACAGGTGCCTTCTTTGATGGACATCTATCCTGTCAGTGGTGTGGGCTCACTTTGAAATCTAGGGCAATCATACCACATCTTGAAAATCATTTCCAATGGGTTGCAGCTTTCATTAGGCCTGTGTAATTGAGGATAAGACATTAAGTTGTCGAGTAATTTGTGGACATAATTGCTTAAATAATGCTACTTGAGCAGTTGAAGACAAAATAGGATTATTTAAGTAGTGGGATGATTGTTTCACAATCACTGGTTAGCTCCTCCATGACTTGGGAGATTAAGAATAGACGCAACTTCAGAGACTGTGTCATTTTTTTGTGTTATTTGCTGAGTCCCTCAGAGTAATGCTACTTGGAATGTGCTTGGGGAGGCATTTGTAAGTAAAAGAGGGATCTCTAAAGATGTTGGTAGAAGGAAAGCTGCAGCCAGGTATATGCTGTAGAGCTCGAGGATCTTGGGGAAATCACATGCTATTTGCAACTAAGAAGGGCTTCTACCAGGTGCTACTGAAAATGGTTTGTCTGCTGTCCGTTATTTTTACTGTGATGTACGAAAATGAAGGGTCTGTTGGGGTGAATCAAGTAGAGTCAGGGTGAGATGGGGGTCAGAGCCAGAAGCCTGGAGCCTGCAAAGGTGACAGGCATTCTGTTAAAGGTATTTGTTCAAATCAAGCAAATCTGGCTGCAGGATGCTGCTGGAATGTGTACAACTTTGTTCTTTGTGTTCAAGAGAAAAAAAAAATGCATCCAAATGTAGAGACTGATAAAGAAAACATATGTGAGTAGTGCTCTCAGTAATACTTCTGGTGATATGTGTCTGCTTTTACATTTCCAGAAGACTTGACCCTGACTTCAGTCCTGGAAGCTTATCTCTTAAGCTGTTTCTGGGCCTTTGTCCTTTTGCTCTGAGCCTGCAGCACTACAGGGGACTCAGGCTGGGGCGAGCATCGCAGTGACCTTGCTCATTCCCGAGATTCCCTAGTCCCGGAGCTGAAAGCTCTGTCAAAGGACGCACCCTCCTAAGAACTGAATCCCTTTTTGAAATTAAAGGGAGAGGGGGAGCTAATTTGAAGGAATGTTTCCTACACTTTTATCTATTTCTGATTTTCACCCAGCTCCTTTGGTGAAAAGTCCATGGCAAAAGTCTTTAAAAGAAAAGAGAACAGATGATGGAAATTGATGACTAAAGTCAGCTGTTCCCTAAAAGCGGCAATAATGTCAGAGTGGTAACTGGATAATCCGTTCTGTTTGGGGCTTTGTCTATTTTTCTTATATCTGAATTGTCACTTAGTTCTCTCTTATTTATACATCAGTGAATGTTTTACAATGTGTGTGGGGGGGCATATGTGAAAAGTAGCTGTATTGTAATATTTATCATTAAAGACTGGCCTTTATTTCATTTTATAAGAATCACATTGATGACTTGAATAATAATTAAGCTGACTGGCTTACATACTGAAGGTTGCTTCCATAATGGAGCAAATTTATATACCGAGGTTCTCATTTTCTTTATTAGATAATTGGACAAAATGCTGAGAAACTGCTACTGACTGAGCACTGGCTCCAGCTTTTGTCTATATGGAGGCTGGACAGGTTTTCTGACATTTGCAAAAGATTTGAATATATGCCAAACCTTGCAACAGCTTCTCTTATGCCAGTATGTTTTCATTCACTTTAACTGAGTCCCTGGGCTTAAATGTGGTTTATACCAGAATTTTAACACTCACCTTTTATAAGAATCACATATTGGAGGATGTTTTCATTTTAGGAAAAAAGCATGATCAAAGACAGGTCATATGTTTCTTTCTTTGAGGCAGCAGGGGCAAATGGGCAAGGTTCAGATCAAATGTTTTTGCTAGCATGACATTCAATAGGTAACAGTTGCCCTGAAGCAGGGCATGAAAGAGTTAGGGGAAAGAATAATAGAAACTGAAAAACCTTTGAAAATCCATATAATATTAGGTATTTTGAGAATCAGGAGTTGAAGAAATTTTGTTTACAGGAACTCACAGTAAAGCATACGGTATATATTTCAATAAACCTCTTCCTTTCCCCTCCCACTGCTGCTGCTCTGAAGTGGCCTTTAACGCTAGCTCCGTCTGTCTTTGTCTTCTAGGGTAGCTTCCTTAAAGTTCTCTTTGCCTCCACACAATGTGTTGTACTTAAGTCCATCTTTCATGGGACATCCGGGTTAATTTTCTTGAAGCACATTTCCAATCATGTTAGTGTTATGTTAAAAATAATCAACAGTTCCCCAAATCTAAAACAATAAAGCTCTAACTTGTGAGCACGGCATTATTTAACCTTGACCTACTTCACAGTCTTATTTTCTAATATCCATCATGCATTGAGATTTCCACCAAACTGGAGTAACTGCTTTCTCTTTTCAAGCAAACTTCCCTGTTTCCTCACAGCTGCATATGTGTTCACTCTTTTCCTAAAACCTGAACTCCCAACTCTGTACGTCCACCAACTGAAAAACCTACCTATTCTTCAAGGCACATTCTGAGCCTCAGAGATTGTTGTGAAAGATCTTGCTCCTGGTAATCAGCCTCCTTTTGAGAGTGGGCTGAACCTAGTGTCTAGTTTCTAATGAACATAACATGGCAAAAGGAAGGGATTTCACTGCTGAAATTAGGTTATACAAAGACTGTGATGTACGTTTTGCTCACTCTTGCTCTCTTGTTCTCTCACTCTGAAGGAAGCCAGCCACCAAGTTGTGAGCTATTCTAAGGGAAGGGCCATGTGGCAATAAACTGAGGGAAGCCTTCAGCCAATAGCCAGTGAGGAACTGAGGTCTTCAGTACAACAGCTTGAAAGCAACAGAATCCTGCCAACAGCCGCTTGAGTGACTTAGAAACAGATCTTCCCCCAGTGAAGCCTCCAAAAGAGACTGCAGTTCCTGAGGACACCTTGACTGCAGCCTTGTGGGAGACCTTAAGGCAGAGGCACACAGCTAAGCTGCACCTGAATTTGTGACATAAACTGATGTGGTAATAAATGTAGTTAAAGCATTAAGTTTTGGGGTTATTTATTATGCAGCAATAGATGATTTATACAGATTTTGGTACCAGCTTGGATTTGAACCCTCCCCTGCCCCCAATGGGCATATTGTCTACCACACACTTTTCTCCTTGAAAACTTCTATAATCCCTCCAGTAAGAATGAATATCACTTTTTATATGCTCTCATAATTCTTTGTGTGTACTGGTATTGCACATTTCAAATTTTGCCTTCTTTTGTTTTCCTTTGTATATGGCTTTTCTCCCCTAGAAAGCTGCAAAGCTCTTTGAGGTCAGGGGCTATGATATATTAATCTTTAAACCTCTCTTCCCAGGGTGTTTGGCATAATCTTTCATGTAGCAGGTGCTCAATAAATATTTTCTGAATCAAATTCAGTGAATATATTTAGTCATACTTCAATGAAACAAGGTTGGTAAATGAGAATAATTGGACAATTCATGTCTAAAGATCATACAAGTCTTGGGTATTGTTAAGAATTAGTGGGTGTAAGCTCCAGTGGTTTCTTGAGGGGCATCTTCCCAAATATTTTAGATATGTAATGTTCTCCCTTATTTGCCAGTTAACTCTTGGTGGGAAGGTAGATTCCAAGAAAACATGATTTTGTTTGTCTTCTCATGGAGTTACATAATATTTTCCCAGGTTACAGTTTGAAGAAGCTTAGATTTTGTCATATGATAGCATCTACTGCAATATCAGGATTATGAGATTGTACTAGACTTAAAAATGATAGCCACAGCATCCATTTCTCTCTAAGAATTCTGTATTTGTTACCAAGTAGTTTGATGTGGATGTTGGCTTGCTGCCTTATATGGTGGTTGAAAACTCACAAATAGTTTTTGAGATTTGGTACTGCCATGCAGTAGAAAGTATGTTTGGTTTTGGCATGAGGCAGGTCTGGTTTGAATTTTGGCTGAACCACTATTTGCTGTTTGACGTCAGGCGAGTTGCTTAATCTCTCTGTGCATTCCACATGTTTGCTGGCACAATAGACCACTGGCCAGGGGCTTTAAGGAGTAATTGAAATAATATCTGTATAAAGATTTCTACAATGTATGGCAATTAGAAGTTTTTATGTAAATGGTAGCTAATACCAGACTACCTAGTTAATAATATCCAACCATTCCCTCCATGTCCAATTTATGTTCTCATTGTCCTCATGGACCTCCCTCCCCTTCCTCTTTTCCAGCTGACCCATAGGCTGAGGAAAACCTCCCTCATGCCATCTGTGATTCCACAAAACTTGCTATCTCTGTGAATGCATTTCATCCTTCTCTTGGTTGTGAATGCATATCACCCTTCCCTTGGTTTTGTCATTCATTCAACAAGTATTATTGGGTCAGTATCAAATATAAGGGACTTGGTACTATCACTTCTCTGAATCCCAATGCATTTGATTATTTGAAGCACCACTTGATATATACCATCTACCAACCTTTACTGTTAAATATCACTCAAGCCGGGGAGGAGGATTGGCTATAAGGAGTACTTTGCAGTTATCCCAACTTGGTTCAATTTCTTACCCCTTCCCTTGCTTGCCAAGTGACCTTTGATGAGTCTCCTAATTTGAAAAACTTTTACTTTTGTCAACTGTAAAATGGGAGGGGGGGGGTTGTAATGGTACCTCATAGAGCCATTGTATTGATTAAATATGATAATCACTTTAATAATCTTGGCCCAGTGTCTTGCATAGACCAGTCAAGAAAATTTAATTATCATACAAGTATTGATATGCCTATATCCTGTTTCACAACTTTTACATATTCAAAATAATATATTTAAAATTGCATTGTAAATTGCAAAACTCCTTACATATATGAGTAGCTGTTTTTAATAGCATCTCGGATAGGGACTAACCAACTCTAATACTTCATTGAAATCACAGGTTTAGAAAAAAGCTCTGTAGTCAATAAACAATCAATAAAGGTTTGCTGTTGCATATGATAATATGTTGATAAGACACCAGGAAGACCTCATTTAGTGCTGAACAAGCTGATTCCTAAGGTATGGGTCAGCCAATAAAGTCCCCAATTACCCTCTTGGCCAGTAAGCCCTAATGTCCCATCGTGTTTACTTCCCTTTGTTTATTCCTTCATGGCCTTTCTTTCTGCCAATAATTTATCCTGTTTTGCCAGTGAAGATCTTCTGATTCCCAACAAAGAGTTTGATTCTTTTCCAAAGGACAAACAAACACAGGATTCTTTTCATGGTTAAAACACACATTGGAAGCTATAGGTCGAGGGGGCTAGCTCCGATGGATGGGAGGATCATGCTTTGGCCTACTCCCATCCCATTAGAGGAACTGTAAAGCATGCTGAGACTGTACAGACATCTTTCCTTAGACCCTTGTCGCCTGTTGATTTTAGCTGCAGCAGGCATGGAGAGGAGCAGCAGCAGCTCTGTTCTACTTCAAGAGAACCTGCTGCCTGGTGCATAAGCATTGTTGTGACAGCCCTAGCTGCCTTCCCTGTGAACTCCGAGGCCATGCTCTACTCAGCTGCTCCAGCCGTGGACTGAGCCTGGTGGATGGATTAGTGCCGGCCTGTTCCTGGGAGAGTCAGGATTTCTCTCAGTGGCCTGGCTGACAATTTCTCATAATTGTTCTGTAGCCTGAGGTTTTTCCTAACCACTCCTTCCTCTCTTCAGTCTTTTCACAGGTGTCAGACCAGACTTTGGTCCAAAAGCTCTTCCCAGTATTCCTGGTCCCTCTCCCTGAGAAGAGTTAAACCCTCAAAATCTCTTTCATGTCAAATCTCAGCTTGGCATCTACTTCTAGGAAGATCCAGTAGTATGTTACCACATAGGAAGCTCAGCTCATTCAGTAGAGATTCCATATGGGCCCAGTATGGAGCTATTCCACTCCCACTCCCATGTCCAGGAGTCCATGCCCTTGCACTGAACAGAGTATGTCCATGGACACCAAGAAAGAACTTGTAAAGTCATAGTGGAAAGAAGATGCACTTCTCAAATTCATTAGCACAACCATGTCCCTTTATCCCTTCAATTCAGACTTGCAATTTGTATATATGTATATCATACTCATTAAATATGATTACATGTGTGGATACATTAATTCTCCAATTAGCCCATCATCTCCTTGAAGGCAGTAGCTGTATCCAATCATGATCAATCTGTGCATTTGCCTCTGACATTAAATACCTTTGCTATATGACAAGTAACATGCACAAAATGAATAATTCCATAATGGATCCAGAAATTATCTTTGAACATTCAGACCCATGTTCAAATCTCGGCAGTGTTCTTCCTATTTGTGTAACCTTGGTAATGTTACTTTTCCTCTTTGAGCCTCAATTTTCTCATTTGTGAAATGTTTTTGAGAGGATGAAATGAGAGCATGTAGTGAAAGTGCAATCTCTGACACATAGTTAGCCATCTATATATGGTACCAAACTTAATAAATTTTGTGGAAAATTAATATTAACTATGAATATTACATTATACATATAATAATATACATTGCCAATTCCCCATAGATGTATTTAAAAACAACAATCACTTTACCAAAAAAAAAGATTATTTACACCCAACTTTTCGGGATCACAACTTTTAAGGAAATTAAATAAACCTTCATGCTGAACTCTGCCCTCTAATTGCTTAATTAATATTTGTTATCCTACTAAGACAATATTGAAAGGAGTTAGAGTGATCTTGAATTATTTCAAAATACGAGAAGGGTTTAAGGAAGCTGTGGTCACAGGTTTGAGTTTCTACTGTATAAACACACATCTTTATAGAGTCTTATTTTATCGTCTTCATAGACTTAGGATGTCCTGAGTGAAGAGCTGCCAGCAACTGGCTCAAGGCCTGTTGTGATCCCTGTTGTGAAACCGGAGGCGATGGTTTCCTGTAGCTTACCTATCCCTCGTATCTTATCTTCTCAAGGCTGGGCTTCTGTGCCTTCCAAGGTTACAACAGTCTGATCTAAGTTGTCTGATATGTTAAGGGACAAGAGAGAAGGCAGTTCCCAAGGCCTTTTTTCTCTTCGTGGTAACATACAGTTTAACTATGATGTCCAGAAGATGACTTTGCTTTTGTTGTCTAACCAATATATCCAAGGCATCGAGAATTATAGACTTCGTAAAGGAAAACATTTGGGAAATATATTTTGGGTGTGTGTCTACTTTTGCTAGCTCTGTCATAGTGGAGGCAGCCACCTCTACTAATCATATCAGGGTGAGTCTGCTGTTTCACCGTGATGATATCAGAGTATTTAATAATGTTTGGGAACATCCTAGTCCCTACAGAAACTGGGGCTTTTGATAACTTGTATAAAAGTCATGTATAATTTCTGCAAAATATCTAGTCCTCCATTCCAAAATAGTGAAAGCATTCTACTTTAGGTATCTATCTTTTACTTCTCATGGTATATAAGCCTGAATTATCAAAGAATTAATTAAGATGTCCATGAATTATAAGTTGCAGTAAGGAAGATTCTGATTTAGGAGGTATTAAGCCCACTATGTAAACTTTTTGACAGTGGAGAAAAACAATATCAAGAGAAGATGTTTTAAGAAACTTTAAACCATAGCAAACAGAATTTCTGTTAACACAGTTTTTCACAACGACTACTGTGCCCGTTTGGATATATTATGTCCCCCAGAAAATCCATATTATTTGATGCAGTCTTGTGGGGGCAGACTTATTAGTCTTTTGATTAGGGTGAAACCTTTTTATTGAGTGTTTCCAGGGAGATGTGACTCACCCAACTGTGGGTGAGACATTTGATTGGGTTATTAGCATGGAGGTGTGGACCCTGCCCAATCAGGGTGGGTCTTGATTGGTTCTCTGGAGTACTTAAGAGAGCTCAGGAGCCAACACAGGATGCTGATGCTTGGAAACACTTGCAGACAGAAGGATGTTTGAAGAGGCTAAGCTTAGAGATGAAGCCCAGAGTTTGTCCTGGAGAAGCTAAGGGAGGACTCCCAGATGCTTAGAGAGAAACACCGTGGGAGAAAGAAGCAAGAATGCACAGGAGATGAGAGACAGGAGTGAAGACAGAATCCCAGAGACATTTAGGAGAAAGCCATTTTGAAATGCAACCTGGGAGCAAAGGACCAGCAGACACTGGCCACATGCCTCCCCAGCTGACAGAGGTGTTCCGAACACCAGAGGCTTTCCTTCAGTGAAGGTATCCTCTTCTTGATGCCTTAGTTTGGACACTTTTATGGCCTTAGAACTGTATAATAAATCCCTTTTATAAAAGCCAATCCATTTCTGGTATTTTGCATAATGGCAGCTTCAGCAATCCGGAGCAACTACTAACAAAGTTCTTTCTGGTAGCTAATCCAAATGCTTTATATTGCCCTTCAAGGGAATGGTTTCTTGTTTCAGTATTTTTTTAAGTACTTTTGATTTACAGCAGAAAGCATTTTCACATGATCTTTCCCATCTGCTTTTAATTGGCTACTATAATGTCTCTGCCTTCTACTGGTTTAATTCCTCTTTAATGGAGGTGCTTTACTCTACCTCATAACCTAAGATTAACTTCTAGCTTTGTTTTCTGATGAGCATACAAGAATGTTTCATATTGCATCTACTTTATAACTCTGGCCAATATGTGCAAGCAATCATCAAATCCTGATAATCTGAACTCTTAAACATTTCACAAATCTATCCATATTTCTCCATCAGCAAAGCCACTGCCTTACATCACACCTTTGTCACTCTTACCCAGAACAATGAGGTCTTTGAACTTTTATTTTCCAGCATCCCCATCTATAAACATTTTTGAGCATTCACCTTCAGTTTCTATCACTTATAAACGAACAACTGTATTAACTTGTCTTTATAAAATGCATGCAAAAGCAGAGAATTTTTGAAAGATAGTATAAAAATAATTAGAAATAGAATTCCAATTCCTATTCCTTCCCTCTCCAAATGAATTGCCTTGCACTCTCTCTTGGGAAAGCACATCCCATGTACCCTTCTCTGCCAACCATTGTCCTCAAATGTGACAATAGTACTTTAACTCATGTCCTTGCCTTTTAATTGGTTCCCTCAAATTCATCTCCACTTGGCTGCCATGGTGATCTTTATAAAATGTTCCCCTGGTCATGCCACTCTCCTGCATACAGTGGCTCAGGGGCCCCCCTGTACAAAGCTTGCCACACCCCTGCCTCTAGCTGCCTTTCCATCTTAATTTCTTTCCATTCCTGGCCTCTCACGTCCCACTTTAGTACCACGAAACAGCTTGTGGTTAGCTGTGCACATCTTACTTTTTCATTACTCAATGCTTTTGTTCATTCTGTTTCATTTGCTTAAAATAAACTTCCTAATCATCTTGACTCACCATTCAACATCTAGTCCTTCAATGGTCACTTCAAGCATCCCTTTCTCTAAGAATCCTTCCCAGGGTAATTTTAACCACTGGATATCACAGGTACCAGGAAATGACCTATGGGGTTAACCAGAGCCTATTATAAATGTTAGCGACCAGAAAGAGAAAAAATGACTACAAAGTTGAAATAAATAAATGTTTAATTAAATACCTATAGAACATAACATGCCTTCCTGTCATCTGATCAATGGCAACTGGAACAACTCAAATATTATATGGTTATATATAAATTACATTTGACTCTGCTATGTGGCAGCATTATAATGTATTATTATGATTGGGATGGGGTCTACAAAGGTAGGAGAGCCTCAAGCCAACTAATATTGTAAAGTGTCCCTGCCTCTTCTCTGTTGCCATATGGCTCTGAGCATACCTCTATCAGATCACTGACTTTATGCTAAAATCATCCCCTTATGTGTCTGTCTCCTCTTTCTCTAGGATGTAGCAATCATAATTTTGGAGTAAGAGGTCCATACCAAGATTTATTTTGCTCACTGGTATTTTATAAAACAATTTGCTCAGCATTCAAAATTTAAAGTGAAAAAATCAATAAAACTAAACATTTAGTACATTTAAAATACAAAAAATATTATAAAGCATTAAGTAAAATTTAGTTTTTAAAACAATAAATGTTAAGTATACATTCTTACTCTATTATGGCAGATTAAATTGATGCAATAAAGTATTATTTAACAATATACAAATGGAGGAAATTTAATGAAATTTTGAAAGATCATTTGAACTTTTTAAAATATTCAATCTTAAAGGTCAAGGTGTGTCACTCATTGAGTTGCAAGTGTATTTTTTCCCAAAATCTTTTAGCTACTGAAAAAATTATTTCTGAATCTACACCAGTTGAAGAACTATCAAGGCAATAGATATAAATTAAAGCCAAATACATTCCTCTGAATTACTTCACCTTCAAATAATCCCATTTTTTATTGTTGTTTGATAGCTTTAGGAAAACATTGTGTTTGAACACTTTCCCTGGAATTTAATCAAATCCTTTCATTGATAGCCATATGTCATTTTGTTTCAAAGAAAGCGTTGCTAGTTCATCTCTATATTGGGGTTTTCATCTTGGAGAGATGGAGATTTTGATGCAGAGTAACTTGTATCAATATCAAGACTGGTATGGTCAAGTTCCATTTGTTCAAATTCTTTTTTGTAGTAACAGATTTGCTTTGTCAGCTCTCATTTTCTGCTTCCTCTGAGTATTACGAAGTTATAGAAGGATGCTTTCTAAGTGAGGGCACCTTTATTTGATTCACAATTTTAATGCTGTTTGTAGCTCTCTGGGTAGAGATGATGTTCATTTAACATGTGATTTTGTCACAAATTGAGAAATTAAGTCATTGGTCTTGTTCTTAAGAGGCCAGTTATTCCGATTACAGAATGTTAAAAAGGCTGTGAAAGAGACCTCTTTGCAATTCCCCCTGGTCTGGACTTTCTGGCCTCTGCTGGTGGGGCTGCTTCCCTGGGTCCCTGTGTCCAAACCCTTGGCTAGTCTTGCAGCTGCAGCCTCTGCTGCACTTGGTACAGTGGGGCCTTAACTTCTTCTTGCCAGGCTGGGCTCCTCTGTGTGGAGCATACAGGACACTAACTCCGGGCAGCTCCCCTCCTCTGGTCGGAGGCTATGTTATGACAGTTTTAGAATTTATTTTTTCTGCCTATTGGAGACAGGTGGACCCACTCAGGCAGAGATATTCACCTGCTTCAGAGGATTTCTCCTACCTGTTTTTCAATTTTTTTGCAGGAGGTGGTGCAGGGAGGTTCAGGTGGAGAAGGGACCAGGTGGGTGGAGCAATTACAGGAAAAGAATAGGAAAGAGGAGCCAAGTGGCCCTTAGGTGAGGGTTTCAGGAACAGGGTTTGGGGAGGGGCAGAGAAAGGGGAATGGTGAGCAGAGTTACTGTTTTTATGTCCAAAATTATGTGATTTCCCCTATCTTCTCCCTCACATGCTTAATATTAAAAAAAAAAAAAGAGGTCTACCAAAAATACTGAATATTTGCATTATACGCTGTAGAAAGGGAGCTTCTGATTCTTCTTCGTACTCTTAGTATCTAACAGAGTATCTTGAGCATGGTGCTCAGGAAACGTTAAACCAAAATGACAATTATCTAGTCTTCAGAGTGTTTTTGAGTGCAGGCCTTTAATGTATACCTTCCCCATAAGAAATTTGGCTTTTTATTTCCAAATTGTGTCACATGAACCTGTCAATGAAAAATATGACCACTACTTAAAGTTGAAGTATATATGATTTTTAAAAAACCACATTTTACTTTGGGGCTCTGTAAAGCCATGAAGGATATTATGGGGATGATGATTATTATTTTTCTGTTGATATGAAGATTTCTAATTAGCTTTAATGAGAATGTATTGTTTGCCCAAGATTTTGCAAGGTACTATGAGACATATTAAGAATGTCCCAGTGCTGGTCTTAGAAGAACAATACAACACACCTACTCTCCTCTTTCCACTCTCATTTAGGCAATGATACTTCTTCTGTCTGGGACTTTCTATTCTCTTCAACTTCCTGCTCAACATTATTTTAACTTTTGGTGAGTGAGATTTGGAAAGAGATGGAGAAATAACCTAAATTATTTCTCTTTTGAGAGACAGCATTGCCTATGGAAACAGCCTTGGACTGGCAGCAGGAGATCCAAGTTCTAATCTTGGCTCTTTCACTTTCCTCTGGTAATAGTTCAAGGCAATTCAACTCTCCATTTCCTCATCTATATAGTCAAGATAAGCACCATTGCCTTGCACACCTCATACGGCTTTGGGGTGGGGTGGGGGGTGGTCCAAGTAAGGGCATGTGTGAGAAGCTGCTGTAAAATGTGAATCATTGCTTTGGTCTTTCCTGTGCCCCTGCCTTTTGTTTCACTCTTTGTTGGAGGAAATAGATACTCGATAGAGTGAAGGTCATAAATTGGCAGTAATTTCTAGTGGTAGCCCCTGGAGAGCTGAGCATGGGTTACCAACAAATCCGTATGTGTTGGAAACGGGGATGTTCTGAAAGCTCGTGTGTGTGTGTGTGTGTGTGTGTGTGTGTGTTATCAAATCATGCCCTTCCCCTGCTCAAAATCCTCCAGAGGCTTTACTATGCACTTAGCATAAAATCCTGAGATGTGCCTATGGCCTTCAAGCCCTTCCCTTGTTTCACTCTTTATTTCTTTCTTGCATCCCTCCATTCTCACATCTTTGCTGTTTCACAAACATTCAAGCAAATTTCCTGCTCAGGGGCTATGAATTTGCAGTTCCTGTTCCTATAAGGCTCTCCATTCTGACATTTTGTGTTTCATAGGCTTCTCTCTTTATGCAAGTTTCTACACAAAGGCCACCTTCTCCAAGAGGTTTTCCCTGCTCCTCTATCTAAAACAATAGATCCTGTCTCTTTGTAATCCCATGGCCCTACTCTATTTTTCTCCATAGTACTTAAAGCTACCTCTCTTTATTTTATATGTGTACTTTTTATTATCTCCCACTAGAATGTGAACTCCAGGAAAGCAGGGGCATTTCCTGTTATGTTCCCAGCTCCATGTTCCCAGCCTAGCACAATGTAGGTTCTCAATAAATAATTATTGAATGAACAATTAACTATCTGAATGAATGAATCTATGTGAGTACACGTTCCATGAAATCCTTATAAGATTTGTAGCCAAATCTACATTTCAGGAAGTATGTTATCTCTTGTAGATTCAACAGCTGATCACAGTTAACAGCACTTAACTTTTCCACTTTTATGTAATCGCCCACTTTTCTGCTCTTACCTCAAAAGTCTGGATGGATTCTTTTAAGCCATAGCTTTGAAGACATTTGTATATTTTGCTAAAAATGCTCAATGAGTTGGAAATAACCATGCATAGACACTTTTAGTGTAGCCTTTACAAAGTTAGCTTTTGCAATTTCACATTCTTATTAGAAAACTCACTGGAGAAAAAGATATTCGTTTATATCAGATTGTTTCTATCTCTGATGATTTGTCAAGGTAGTTTTCAAATAATTTAAAATATGATGTTACAAAGTGATGAGAAACAGATCCCTGATAGACAGAAATCCAAACCTGGCTCATGTGGAACTCAGTGGTTAAATTTGCCAGCAGGGTCACCACGGAGGCAACTCTAGCACAAGGCAGTGGCTTGGTTGCTGGTACAGCTGTTGAGGTAGGGGAAAGCAAGACTAATTCTAACAGTGATATTCCAGATTTTAGGAGAGTCATTACCCTACAAGCAGAGGGAAAAGTTGGAGAAAAGAGGGTATTACAGAGGCCCTAGCATGGTTGTTTGGCTCTCATTTTGCTTTCATAGTGGTGTTAAGTTTCGTGTTACTGCAGTAATTTTCAAACTATAGATTGTGGCAAAGTGTGTTGAGATATAAGAGTTAAGAACAAAGGAGAGAAGTCGATAATGTCTATTAGGAAGAGACTACATGTTCATAAGATATATAGTTAAGCAGATGCAACTGTGCTTGTTCCATAGGTGAAATTAATGCAGTGACACCTGGATAGTTTATAAAGAGTAGAAGTCACTTTAAAAATTTTTATTAAAAAGTGTGTGAAGAATGAAAGGAGGACTATCATGAAAATATATTTCCTAGTCGTCTATGTTACTTTCTTCTTATAATGGAGAACAGTCCATTCCCAAGTTTGTCAAGGACACTATTTCCCTAATTTTCTTTGTGTTATTCCTTCTTTTCAAAAAGACAAATGACTTTGAAAGAAACATTATCCTAATATGCTAGGAAGTTACTTATTGAGCTCTGATTGACAGCAAAGAACATTGATGTGTGCCTTTCAGGTGCAGCCTGTGGAGATTTTTGTTTGCAGCATTGTCTCAAATATTTATTCAATAAAGCCTTTGTTTTAATGACAGTGGAAAACTGTGTATGGCATTTTGCTGTGATTTTTGAAGTGCCGGTGCCCGTGGGGCTAGGGTAAAAGATTGGGAGTTAGGAAGGGAAGTTAAATTGAAGATTTTTGTCCAAGTCCTACTCCCACCACTGGAAGCACAACAAACAACAAGCAACAACAAAACCAGCTCGGTCATCCTTGTACTGCTTTTAGTGAGAAAATGTCATTCTAAATGTATCTGTGTACTTCTTGGGGAAATAATTAAATTGTCACATTTCTTCTTATGTCAGGCAAGACATTTTTAATATACATTAAATAATATAGCCCAATCTAGTTACAATTTGACCTTCTGAGAAGTCTATTTAAATAAGATAATGTGATATGCGTCATCGGAGAACACTGTCTATTGTAAGGGTCCCTGAGATAAATCAAAGTCACAAGAAATTTCTTCTTTACAGTTGAATTTGATATTTAAAATTTAGCTTTGAAAGGCTATGGGAACAAGGCATGATGATATTATCCTTTGCAGCAAAAAATGAACTCTAACTCAGTCTCTGATGTTCTTATTGACTTTGGTGTGCCAGTGAACCTCTGTGGGGCTTTAGCTTCTTAATCTAATACAATGAAGGGGCTTAATGGCAGGATTTCTAATATTTCTTCCTGTTCTAACACTCTATAGATTGCTTTGTTTCATAAAATAATTAATACCAGCACTGTGGAGAGTCTTTCAATAATGCGTCAGTGGAATTTTGTTATTCAGGGTTGTTTTTGTGTGTACAAGTAGAATATAACTCGAAAGTTATTATTTATTAAATTTAGAGTTAAAATATTCCTGACCTCTGTATTCTTTGTATTGGAATGGTGGATGAATGTAGTTCTCCTGACAATGCTTCCACAGTTCTGTGTTTTTCTTTCTATCATAGCCCTCAGCTATTTGGTAGTTATTCCATTAAATTCCACTGATTCCTTCCATTCCTGATATGTTTCTCTCCCTTCTTTTAAAAAATTTGACCCCCACTCTAATCATCTTCCTTTTTCACTCTTTCCGTTTGCATCCAAGAGTAATATTCATCACTTCTTCTTTACTTACCTTCCTTATCTTTCTAACTGCTAATCAATAGTCACTTCTCAAACAGGTTTCTCTGTCCAAATCCCCCCCCCCCCCATCCATTCATCACAGTGCAGCCAGAGAGATTATTTAAAACAATGGATCTGCTCATACATTTCCCCTATTTAAAAATAGTCTCTGTTTCCTGTTGCCTTCCAGACAGGTCAAAACAGCAGGGCGTACAAGAACCTTTCTTTTCTCTACCTAATTCTCCAAATTCATCTATTGGACTCCCTCCCCCTGCCCTTTCACACTATACTGCAGGTGCACACACTACTTACAATTCTCCTGACATGCAGTGCTGTTTTGCATCTCTATCCCCGTGTTGTTCCCTTTACCTGGAGGACCCTTCACCCCAGGTCAGTCTAATGAACTCCTGTTTATCCTGCAAGACCCAAATACTGAAGCTTTTTATGATTCTTCCCATAAGCATAGTTGAGTGTCCTCTCCTTAGGCCTCCAGTGTCTGTCTCCCTGTACCTCGTCCAGATCTTTATCATCACACTTATCTTTTGTCATCCATCATATTTTATTTATATCTGATTCCCCAGTGTCTAACACTGTCCCTGACAAGCCGTAGTTACTCAGTAAATGTTGGGGGAATTATGCATCAAACTAACATTCCAGAAAATTGTTGAAAAGAATGCTTGAAGACGTCACAATATTTGATAAGGATTTTGTGATCTTTCCTAGTGACCCTTTTTTTCACATAAAAACAATCTGTGAAGAAAATAATAAAATAGGGAATAGGTCGGTATTAAAATCCTAGGGAAAGTGTGGCTGTCAATGGGGAAAAACCAAGCAGAGGAAGCTGGAGTATTTGGGGCACTGCTGAAGGGGTGATGGAAACCATCTGGAGAAGAGGATGTTGCAGGAATGAGTGCCAGGACAGAGATAAAAGTAAATGGAAAGGAAATAGTGGCTGAACAACATCAAAGAGGCAACTCCACTGCAGAACTGAACAAGGAACTGTGCACTCGCTCTGGCACAGATACAAGCGGGTAGCACTGGATGATGTATCCTTATGGTTATGACAAGGGCTGAGAAATGGGGACATAATTTGGTTTAAGACACTTTCCTCCAAGGCAGCCTTGCTTATGAGTTTAGGACAAAGTAATAACGAAACAACTGGGTAGGTTCTGAAGTTTTCAGTTTTTCTTTATGTGAAAAAATATCTTAATCTGTGTTTTCTATTTAAAAAACTAACAAACTGTTAATTTACAGTAGCCACTATTAATTCTTTTTCTTTTTTATAAAATTTCCTCCAATTGTTACAAGGACACCAGGATTCTATTTAAGTCTTGAGTTCCCTCCTTTCTGAAAGCAGCCATTTTTGTGTTCTGCCATCGGATTTTTCTTAGCACAGCCCAGGTAGACTTGAGTGTGGATTTAAGCCTTACTGTAAAGGAAAATTTGTGTGATTAAAAAAAGATATTGTATTTGGTTGGTTTAGGAAAAATTTCATAAATACAAACATCCTCTTCAACCATTTGTTTACAATTAATTGCTAATGATAGCTTGAAAAGTTAAAATCTGCAGGAAGTATAAATAATATAGGAAGGAAAAAGAGAAAAGAATAGTGTTAATAATAACAGTTGCAGATGGTTAGCATTTTCCCTGCAAAGTATTGTTTTAGATTTCTGTTAAATCTTGCCAGGTTTCGGGAAATTGTTTGATCTTAAGTAGAACATGTTGCCACTACTTCAGTGATAGTAAATGCTGCTGAAACATTTGCAAAATATAGATCAATACCACTGGAAATGTATGAGCTTATATGTTTAGGTGATAAATCCGTAAGTGCCATATCGAAGTTAGTTTTGTGTGGTTATATTTTCAGAATATCAAACTGCATTCTTCAAAGTATTTATACAGCATCCACAATCTGATTCACTATTTCTCTTGGATGTAGTAAGTATTAAAAGTGAATGTATGCACACATATTGTCCTTTATATACTTCTATATACTTGCAGCTAATTTTTTCCCTTATTTTTTAAAAAATGAGAACAGAAACAAAAAGTATAATTCAGTAATTAATATTGGTAGTGATCAAGATATTGTGAGACTCTAATAATATATTTATAGAGGAACTACTTGAGTATTTTCTATAGATGCCTGAGTCGTTTTTATCTCATTGTTTCCCATAATGGTAGAATGGTGAAATGTTTACTATTATGTTAAACTCAGACCGTTTTGGCTTTTTATTTAAGGAATTTTAGAAAAAGATGCAATCACTCTATCATCTCCAACTGGAGGAATAGTTGGAGGATATGGTACCAGAAACATATCACTCTGAGGATATGGTACCAGAAACAAATTACTGTTGATGTGTGAGTAATGTAAAATGGCTAATAATGATAATAATAATAAAAGCATAAACACAAACTAAAGAAACAAAAACCACCACCCTGAATGTATTGGCTACCAATTTAGTTTTTCTTATTAATATGGGTAGAGAGTGGACATTTTAAGTCACTTTTCACTTTAAATTCAGTTCTACTTTGGTCTATTTGCAAATCCAAATAAAAACATTATGTTGATACTGGGTATAATTTTGGCCACTGATGAAAAGAATCTGAAGGAGGGGGAATATCCCTATTTCAAAAGCTGTTTTAGAGTAAGAAGAGTTATTCCGTAGAAATACTTTGTAATTTGTCCCTCTTGAATTTATAGTCTTGAATTTATATTCCTTCTGTGTGGTAGTTGAAAAAGATCCATCTTCTGTTCAAATTACTGATCGATATGTCAGTCAGATCAAATGCCACTAATAAGATGCTAAAAAGTGCTTCAGAGGAACAGGGAGATTCATTTAACAAGGCATAAATTGTTTTTAAATCCATTTCTTACTTGTTACGAGCTTTATGATTCTCACAGATTGTTCTACCATGATGTGGTTTTAATCCTTTGTGAGAAGGAAAATCCACTGTGGAATTCTGAATTGGAAATTAGGGATTGAGTTTGGATAGGCTCCTTAATGGTAGGCCTTACTCAAATCTGGAATGATAACATGGGGTTCTTCTGGAAGTATTGTGACCAACAAAATGGGGATGATTTTTTAGGAAGGCTATATAAAAATATTTGGAAAGCCCTTTTCTTTATAAATTAAGTCCTCAGAACTTGCTTTTGACTTCTAAAGAATTTGGATCCTTGTGTTCTGAATCAAATCCATGGTCTCCAGAATACCAAACCAGTGAGTAATCATGGGAACCCTAAGAAGAGGCAAAGAAAAGCCTTGTGGAAGAATGCTTTATTTTTCATGTGAAACTAAGTCGCCTCTGGGAGTAAGAGCGAAATTACCATTCTTTCCATGTTCCCAGTTACTTCATTTTTTCCTATTCCCATTATTTGTTTATCATTCTTTCTTCTTATTTGAGTATAATGACAACATCTTTGAAGATCTAAGTCAGTTCCACTCTTAACTAAACGCTGGAGATCAATAGTGAGCAAAATCCTAAGAACAATCAGAAAAGATTGAGACTGGGTTAAGGGGTGGTTTCAAGGTCACATCTACCTGCTACAGGGAGAAGGAATTGAGAAGGGCAAGGGTGGGGCAGGTAGACCAGGCAGGAAGCTCTTGTAGTCATCTACGTATGGCATGGTGGTGGCCTGGATTAGGGTGGTAAAACTGGTGATAAATTGGGCTTGAAAAATACTTCATGGATAAAATTGGTAAGACATTTTGTTGGGTTGGAAATTGGGGAGGAAGAGAGAATGAGATCATGATTTTCTCAATTACGATTTATGTAATTGTTTTATGAGTCAAAGAAGTGACAGAAACAGTTATAAATATGTGCTTAAATTCAACTCTTTGTTCTTATTTTGTGCCCTATTCTCCTTGTTGCTTGTTATATATAGATATAGATAAGGATATAAATATAGATACCCATATCTTATTTATTGTAATTTGAATAATGCCCTATATAAGGAGCCTTCCTCTTAACAACTAGCAATGGTTTCATAGATCATGATAAGCACTTAATTTTGAGTATTTGGGTGCAAGAAATTCCAAGCATGGTTTTTCTGTTCATATTTTCTAGAATTTCCTTCTCTCTGTCAGGGAATGTGTATTCCTTCTATATGAACCTGAGAAGAGTCTTCTCTGCTTTATCAAGTCAAGTAACTCATCCAAGGTTCAGAAAATTCAACAGACCACCACTCATGATTTGTCTTTTAAAAAACAACAAGCGAATAATTTAAGAATGAAACCAAATATATTTGACCAAGTTTGGAAAAGAATGTAAATTCTTTGATTCTGCCTGTGCTGGCAAAATGATAGAAAATATGTGGTAATTAATTGAATAAAACTCCTGATTTGAAGATCCAGGTTCTCACTGCCTACTGAATTATGTACAAGCTCCTTGGCGTGGCATTTAAAGCTTTCCACAGCATGCCACCAGGCTACTTTTCTATCTTTATCCCCGTCTAATCCTCCCTCTATAAGCTTAGGCTCCAGACAAACTAGATTTCTTGTCATTCCCTTCTTTTTCCTAATACTGTTCTCTAGACCTGAAAACATTTTTCCTTCTTACTAGGTTACTTCCCTTCTTGTTCCTCGTTTCCTGCCCTTCTCCTCTTCAAAACTATGAAAACTTTGTTGATTTTTCTTTCAAGGCATGTCTCAAATGCTGGTTCCACCAGAGCGGTATTCTGTTATCTTTTTAAATCACTTTTGGAAATTTGCATACTTATCTTATATTTCAACCTTGCAAAGCTCCTATTCATCTTGTACTTCTCTTTGTGGCTATCACAGTGACTTGCACATATCATGCAATCAAAAAATATTTTTTGAATTGAGTTGAATCGTCCTTACTGACAGCCTTTACTTACATAAGGCATTGGGAAATTATTCAAATCACAGAATCATCATATTTGCATAGACAAAGGTACTGTACCAGGCTCTCTCCATTATATTGCCTCATTAGGCCTCATTCACCAAACGTGGATTGAACACCTACTAATTGCAGTGTGCTGTGTTACTGTGTCCTGTAAACAGGACCAAATATAATTACATAATCAAGTGTCAGGAAAAATATATAATTATGTGCATCTTACATATTCAAAATAAATTTCTAAAATAAAATAATTGGGCTAACTTGATATCAATTAAATCTTGTCTAAATAAAGACTAAATATTCAGCTTTGTTCAATCTCATGTAAATGCTGATAAAGAGAGTTAATCCATCCACTTGAGAAAACAATTAACACATATCTAACCTACACACTCATTTATTCAATAACTTTCTCAACCAAATTCATGTGAAGAAAAATGTGTTTCTTCCCAGCACCTTAATTGTTTTTCAAACACGCTTCCAAGGACTTGCTTTCAGAAACTCTGATTTTATGTATGTTTTTTAGGATTGGCTGTAAATAGGAACAGAAGTGGAGCTGAAGGTGCCGAGACAGCAAACAATGGTGAATAATCTGCGTAGTGATGTTGTCCTTGCAACATTTTCTGGCCTACTTTTCAGGACTCGGGGGATTCAGATAAGCATTAGGTACATGTCCAAAACAAACCACTGAGGTTTTTAAGCCACTGTCCATTATTGGTATAATTTTTTCAAAAATAATTAACTTAATAGAATACACTCTTTTTCCATGATTAAAAACTGGGGGGGGGGGGGGGGGGGGCGGGGAGCACTACCTAGGTATGTGTGATCTGACAATTCACTGTTTTAATTTAAATTTCCGGACTGTGTTGTATTCATAAAATGACCACATGAAGGTATGGAAGCCAAAAAGCATAAGAAGTGCATTGTGGGTAAGCAGTTTATTTTTGTTATTCTTTTGAAATCTTCAGCTGGTATTAAAAACAGATCTTTTGAGCTGGAGCAGCAGTGGTACAGGTAGACTTCCTACTTTTGAAAAAGGTCTGTTCTTTAGCTTATGGGAACCGAGCCGAAGCAGATGTGAAAAGTTCAACTAAAGGAAGAACAGATTAAATGCACTTTTGTGGTTGAAAAACCAAAACAGATGTTATTATTAAACCACAAAAACCTGGGTGCATTTAAGTAACACTAGGTGTCTGAATTTTAAATTGGCATTTAAAATAATTAAGGCTTTTTAAGCTACATAGGTTATTGTGTGCCACTAAACTTTTAATCTTCAAATCAAGGAGTATGCTTATTAAAAAAAATCTCAGGAACTTCAAGTCTCTATCATTGTGTTTGATATCTGAACATAAGAAAGAAAACATCTGAAAACTAAAAACAAAGCATTCTGGTGAATTTTAAGTTGTTTTTTAGAAGCATTTTCTATTTACAGGGTTTTCTATGTATTTACTGAACAACCCTGAAATATCTATACTACTATGATGCAGTGAAAATCTTAGAAAGAGGAATGAAGTCTCAGAGCAGAATTAGGAGGCTGCTGCTATATGAATTCACAGCCCATTGGTCAATTTATTGGAATATTTTCCTACACATAGCAGCCTCTACCATGGGACATAAAATGGCATGGGAAATAAACAAATTAGAATTGTCTCACAAAGGTGTGCCTACTATTTGATATCTAATTTTGGCTTTCTCAATACCTTTTTTCTTCTAATATGCCTCCTCACCCAATTGAATCAAAGGTGGTTAGAAGTCTTGATTCTAAAGGATGCTAATATCAGATGTGTTACCCTGTGAAAACTGTACTCAAGAAAAGCTGACAGAGAGAGACTAGAAAAAGAATGGCAGCAGTGGTTTGTTTCATGGTTAGCAGTCTTTGGTCATTAATCTACTTATGTTTTACCTACTGGGCCTAACGGAATGTATTTAGCTGAAATGGACATTAAGGGTGTAGTCTTTCACCTCTATTTGGAAAAACGAGTATTATATGATGTGGGATGATTTAGGAGAGTGCAGGGAGGATGCCAAGCCTGTATATCATGTAATCTTACAGTGTTTCAAGTGGAAGAGTCTGTTAATTATCCACCTCTCTTGGAAGAATTTTCTTTTCCACCATGGCTTTCAAATTGGGAGAAGGTATGGAGGGGGCTTCCAAATTGTCCAGGGAGTTAGCACATGCCCTTTCTCCATACATAACCATTTCAAAATCTCTCCCAGGTGATTCCCACTCCCAATTCTCCTTCCCTATCCTAACCCATGCCCACCTTGAGGACCACAGGTTTTCAACATTCCATCTGGGAATAACCACTGTTTAAGTTTAGTACCCTAACAGATTCATGATATGGCCAGCCTGTTACAGCCCCTATTGTTGTTCATATATGAACTTAGAGAAGAAAGTTGATATTGAGCAACTCAAATCCGTCACTTTGTTTCATTAATGAAAACCCCAAGAGAAGTCCCCAAGCAAAGCTGGCTTTCTAGGGATTGCATTGTTTTCTCTTGAAGTCACTATACTCTTCTGGGTTATAAGAAGCAGCGAACAATTTCGGTTTAAAATAAGCTTTAAATGTAATCGCAATGTGTTAGAACATTACTGGTTCTTATTAGGTGCCAAGCACAGTGGTAGGTATTGGAGACAAACAAAAGACACACACTCTACTCTCCAGCTGGTGGGGAAGACTTTGATAATCAAAGGGCAGCATGGTGGTAATTCTGGAAGGTTCCCTGGTAACGGACACATGATAGGGAACTTCAGTCATGGGAAAATCACTCACTGAGGTCTGGATAAGAAGAAAGGAAAAAGAGTATGATCAACATGATCAAAAAGAGTGTATCAATATAGTCCTGCACTGTCCTATATGATAGACAATTATCACAGGTGTTTATTGAGCACTTGATATGTTCCTAATCTGAACTGAAGTGTATTATAAATACAAAATACACACCAGATTAATGATTTGGTAAGAAAAAAATCATATAAAGTATCCCATTAATACTTATTATATTACTTATACATTGGGCTCAATAGTTTAGATATATTGTGTTAACTCAAATATATTATTACTGTTAATTTCCCTATTTCTTTTTAATTTTTAAATATGGCTACTAGAAAATTTAAAATGACTTATGTGACTTGAATTTTTGGCTTACATTATATTTCTATTGGACAACCTTGTTTTTTCTGGTAAAGGAAAAACAAAGGGAAATATGCAACTTCTTGGGAAAATGATGTAATGTACCTCTTTGTTCTTAGCAAGACCCTGCCCTTAGCAGCAACAATTTTGACCATGTGTGAACTCCATTTAAAAAACAGATTGGGTAGTTAGCAATTCTGAGAGGGCAAGCAGTTGGGCAAGATCCCATAGCAAGCATCTCTTGGTTGATTGGGCCAATAATAACAGGAGAGATGGCATTTTGGCCAGATGTGTGGGAGAGGATGTCCCTTTGTGGTTTCAGAAAGGAGTAATGAGCCCTGATTGGGGTCAGCCATAATCTCCAAGGAAGGTGCATTCTGGTATAAGACTTAGATATGAATAATCAAGTGTAAGGATTTTTTTTTTTTTTGAACAAACAAACTGGGAAATGGAGAGCACAAACAGGGAAATCTATTCAGGTATTCTTTTAGGCATTGGGGAGGGAACCAAAAGAGACTAAATCTTTGCCTTTGAGGTGTTTACCTTTAAAGGAGAATAGACATAATGACCAAGTAATCAAATGGATAATGTTTCAGGTTTATCTATGAAGAAAAATAGAGTAAAAGGGTAAAGAATAACGGGGACACTGGTTTAGAAAAGATGTTTACGACATCCCGTTTTGAGAAGGTGACATTTGAGCAAAGATCTACTGAAGTTGAGAAAGCAAGTCAGAAAGATAACTGTGGGAAGAGGTCTGAGGCCAGGGTAGCAGATTTTCCGCAGATGTTAGAGGAATGACAAACATCTCGAGAGAAGAGTGTGGCAGGCAGTGTTAAGAGTGAAGCCACAGAGGGAGTTGGGGGTCAGGCTGTGTTGGGCCTCGAACGACAAGGTAAAGATCAGAGAGTTTATTCTGAGTGAGATGGCCAATCTTTATAGGGTTTTGAGCATAGTTCTGGTTTACATCTTAAAGGATCCCTCTGACAGTTAAGTGGAGCACAGATTGCAGTGGGGCAAGAAGGGAGAAAGACTGATGAGGAAGCTGTTTGAATAGGCTGAGTAAAAGCTGGTGATAGTTTATACTAGAAGTGGAGGTAGTTAGTAGGGGTTGAATTCAGAATATATTTTGATATTGTATGAAACTTTTCCCTGATGGGTTGCATTTGTTTGTGAAAGCAAGAAAAGAATCAAGGATGACCTCCAGGTTTTGGCCTGTGTAGCTATAAGAATAGAATCACCATTTGTAAGGACAGAAAAATTTATAATAGACAGCAATAAATCAGGGATAACTAGGGTATTTGTTAAAGGGAAAGCTAAAGAATGTATAGCGAACACGTTAGTAGAGTGGAACATGGAATGATTTAAAATATTTGATTAATCAAAAAGAAAAAGCAAGGACAGAGAGAAAGGCATAAAGCAGGTGGATCAAATACAAAACACAGAATCAATTGGCAGACGTAAACATAAATACCAGTAATTACTTTAATGAACTAAATACTCCTTTTAAAAACTAAGATGACAGAGTGGATTAAAAATATAAATTAAGAAGAAAAGCCTGGAGTAGAAACAGGTATGAGTGAGTGAAAATGAGAATTCAGTTTTGGACAGTTGAATCTTGAATTCCGAGTTCAAGGAAGAGGTAGAGACTGAAAATATCAATTTGAATCACCAGAATCAGTGTTTAAATGGTGACTAGGTGATCAGTTAAATGAGGACTTGGAAGAGACGGGCGAAAATGTAGAAATATTAAAATTCCCCACCTGGGGAATTCCTGATATTCCTTCAAGCATTAGGGAATCCCAATTTAAGAGGCCAAGCTCTTGATCTTGAGGCTTGCCCTTATGAAACTTATTCTTGCAAAGGAGAAGCTCACCTACTTATAATTATGCCTAAGAGTCACCCCCAGAGAACCTCTTTTGTTGCTCAGGTGTGGCCTCTTTCTCTCAGCCAACTCTGCAATTAAACTCACTACCCTCCTCCCTACATGGGACATGACTCCCAGGTGTGTAAGTCTCTCTGGCAATGAGGGACAAGACACCCAGGGATGAGCCTGGCCCTGACATTATGGGATTGAGAATGTCATCTTGACCAAAAGGGGGAAAACAAACAGAACAAAATAAAGTTTAAGTGACTGAGAGATTTCAAATGGAGTTGAGAGGTCATTCTGGAGGTTATATTTAGGCATTATATAGATAGTAGCTAAAAGGAAATACCTGAATCTATAGGACAGTAATCCAGTAGACTTGATTCTTAATGATAATTGTATAACTATATAACTTTTATCTTGTGACTGTGTGATAGTGAAATCCTGGTGACTGACACTCCCTTTAACCAGTGTATGGGTAGATGAATAATAAAATAATGACAGAATATATAAATAATAGCGGGGGGGGGTAAGAGGTATGAGATGATTTGGGTGTTCTTTTTTCTTTTTTATTATACATATATTTATATTTTTTCTTTATTTTGGAGTAATGAAAAGGTTAAAACATTGTGGGAATGAATGCACAAGTATATGATGATACTGTGTGCCATCGATTGTATACTTTGGATGGATTATATGGTGTGTGAGTATATCTCAATAAAATTATATTAAAAAGAGGGAGTCAAATACCTTAAACCTTTAAGATTTCTTTCATTTTGGGATTCTATGAACTACCTACAAAGTATTTCAATGAAAGGGAATTTAGACCAGATGGTTACTGTAGTCCTTTCCAAATCTTTTGTTCTACAATTATTAGGTGAATCATGATCAGGTAAACCATTTCATTTCTCCATGATAAAATGTTCTTTATTTTGTTTCATCTAAATCATACAAAACAGTTATGAAGCCAGTTAGCTCTTATACTCCTTTCAAGGAGCTCCATGTTTCTCTCAGACTCATTCATTTATTTTGATGAATGCCTTGAGGCAGCTACTGATAAGATTTATTTTGCTAAAATATTATTTGAAGACTTGGAGGGATACATTAAATCTGCAATTGGCAATGGAGGATTCAGATTTATTTTTTGTTATCACCTTTTCTTGCTCCCTTATTACCGCCTTTCTAAATGTGCCATAATATAAAATCTAAAAAGTTCTTTCCTAATGTGTAATTGTTTTTGATTATCTCATAGGTGATTATTATCCCAAAATAGGGTTCTCACCACTATAGTTTGCTTTTAATGTCATATTCAATATATGCTCTTTTAAATATGAATTTAGGTATTTGTCACCTTGAACTTTGACTAATATTTGGTTATCTAAATCCACAACTATATAGTTGGCTCTGTTAAATGTCATCTTCTGTTGAAATCATAATTCTACATTGTTGAGATGTGTTTGTATAATGTCTCTATATTCCAAAATATTAGCTCTCCTCCAAGCTTTATGTTATCATAAAAAATTAATAAGCTTCTTTCTGCTTCTCTTAATGCATGTAACTCACAAAAATTTTGAGCAGAAATAAGAGAACAGAAGCCCACATCATGGCACATCAAATATGCCTCTTCTCAGTTTGATATTGATCAAATGGCTGCAGTTGCATTTCATCAGAGATGAATTTAACTTACATGACTTACATTATATTCTCTGCACAATACAAATAAAAAAGAGAGAACACTGTAAATAATTGGAGTTATTCTTCCTTTCATTCTACTCAATATATGTCTTATGATTTCAGTTCTCATGGGATTCTCAGTTTTCATGTAGTTCTTAGTTTCAACATTGTGTTACAATAAATGTGGCTCTAGTTTTAAAGGATTTTTTTTTTGGATATGCAACATGGTCCCTAAACATGAGCTAACTATTATATATATTGCCTACTCACAGAAAAAATGATTTGCTCCAAAACTGGAGGAATAACTGGCTGTTTGAAGAAATTGAGATACATTAAAAAAAATTTCAAGCGCAATTTTGACCATACATCATTATTACTCTACATATAAGGTGTGAAGCCTTCAACCAGATATGACTCCTATTAACTGTATCATGATTTAATCCACAATCTCCATCTCATCAATGAAGATATGATGTATATTTTTTTGTGGAAATCAAGATACATCATTCTTTGGCTTTTCTCTAATCTCCCAAACTAGAACCATTACTGTAAAATGAAGTTACATTAGTTATTATTGCTTATTACCTGTAATTATTTGCTAGCTCCTAGCTGTACTTATATTTTCTTTGTGATCCAAAATTATATGTTTTCTAACACACCTAACTTACAATATTTTCTAGAATTCCTTTAGAAATAGTTCAATTTCCTTACAGATCCAGGTATGAATGGAAAGAGCAGTACTAGATACTTTTCATTTTAGTTCTCTCAGCCTGCAAAATGCTTAGCATTAGCCTTTTCAATCTCTGTTCAAGCAGTTCATCTTTTCCGTAAACCAATTTCCATACTTCCGTTAAGGCCCAGGCAAAGATTGAGCATTGTCATAAAGTTTCTGTTAATCATAAGGCCATATGCTAAAACTTTCCTCTCATAATGTATTTATCACTAATAAAATTATCCTTTACTGTTAAAGAGTGTTGTCTTGCAACCATTCATTCATTTATTCAATAAATATGCAGTGAACACTTAGGATAATCCAGGCATCATGTTAGGTACTGTGAATACAACTATGGCAAAACTAACTCTCTTATTGTTCAGTTTAGTTCTAAGGAAAGTACATTTCAAAATATCCACAATAAAGTAGGGCATAGTTTAAGATAGAGGAGTGCTAGATACCATAAAAGCATGCAGTAGTCCCATTCCTTGGCTTCCCACTGGAATCAGCTGAGGAGCTTTAAGCAAATACCTATGTCTTGGTCTCAAGCCCATGGTCTGATTTATTTGGTGTAGAATAGATTCTGGGAATGAGTATTTATCAAGCTCCCTAGGTGATTCTAAATTATTGCCAGGGTTGAGAACTATGCCAGTAGTGGAGCCTTATTTTATAAGGTTATAACACATGCCCCTCTTGTCAACTGTCAGCACTTCATTGGGCTCTTCCAATTTTCACCAAGGATAGTAATAGTCAAAGAAGTATGAAAAAAATGGTTTTGCTTTTGACATTCATTTTCTTGTTGTATCTTTGGTGCTACCAGTATTGAAAAGCCTTTGAGCATCCTCCAGAATTCTTTATTCATAACTAATTTAATAAGTTGAAAGTCAAGCAACAGAAATCTTCAACCTCATAGACAATGAATAACCTCCATTTTATTTCTTTCACCATTTCCTTTCCATGTGATGCATTAACCTAACCTTTAGGTTTTGTCTCCAATTTTTCTCTAATTTAAAAGATGGTTTTCTGAGTCCAGGCACTTTTAATTTTTTTAATGCAAAAGGTGAACAAATTCTGTGCATACTGTAGATAGAAACAGATGAATACTTTTGCTAATTAGGCAGGCCTATGCTACCAAAGTAGAAAATAGAGGCATGTATTATCGTTAAGTCAGGCCCCAAATAATATTGTTTAAGGTGTTGTTGGGGATTGAATCATACCCCCAACAAAATGGCATGTTCAGTTCTCAGCCCCTGTTCTGTGGGTGTGAACCCATTTGTAAATTGGACCTTTGAAGATGTTATTAATTAAGGTGAGGCTAGCTGGATGAGGGTGTGATTTAATCCAATACGGATGAAGTCCTTGTAAGTAAAGGATATTGGACACAAGGAGAAGTCACAGGAAGCAGCCAGAAGCTGTAAGTAAATGGAACCCAGAAGAGAAAGAAGATTCTGCCACGTGCATTGCCATGTGACAGAAAAGCCAAGGAATCCCAAGGATTATGGGCCAGCCAGAAGATACCAACCCCAGGAGGAAGCAAGCCTTCCAACCTCTGAAACCGTGAGCTAAAATTAAGCCAACCCATTGGGCAGTATTTGTTTTAGCAGCCAAGAAACCAACAGTTTTACAGGTGTTTGAGGAAATCAAGTTTTCCCTCCACCCACCATTTATCTGCATAATTACCTTATTTTCCCACCCTTCATCAATCTGTCCCTGTAATTTTATTTCATAAATAACCTGACCTTACCTTTTGTGGTATTTGCTTTTTCTTTAACTAGATACTCATTACAGGTTAAAGAGAGAGAGAGAGAGAGAGGGAGAGAGAATTTGTATTACTTCAAAGGTAAAACTATTAGAAGATGGCAATTCACTAGTTATGACAATGCAATTTAAAACACCAAGAAGGCAATAGGTTTATAGATATTAGCATATGTTAGCAATTAAGCAATCATTCATTTCCCACAGATTTCTTTTTATAGGAAACTTTGGAAAATCCCAAAAGAACTGACCGAGTCATTTAAACCACAACAGGTTTCTTTCAACATAGAAACCAGGGGTAAGAGTGGGCGAGGAATAGTTTCGCATTTTTTTTAAAAGGCATGGATGGACAGTCTGGTTGTGACTGTGCAAAGCTGTGGCTTCCCCTCCTATGGACGCCTTCTGAACAGCACATCTGACTTCCTTCTCAAACCAAGGCATCCTGGAAACATCCAAGCAGAGGAAGCATTTTTTCACTATGACATGGGAAAGGGCTACAGAGATCCAAATGCAAACGGACATTTCATGTGAGTGAGTGAGTCTACCCCCGCTTGGCCTCTTGCCTAATTCAACAGGCACTTAGGTGGCTGAAGAGGGAATTTTTTTTTTTTTTTTTTTTGTTAAAGTGAATCCAGCTCTCAGTTGGACACAGAGCCTTTTGACTGGTGGCTGAGTTCCTTGAACTAACTGGCAAAATTAGAATTTTTTTTTAGTTGTTGTTGGGTTTTGAAAATATCTAATTTCCTGGCAACAGTTTTCTTTCTCTGGTAGATAAAGGGAAAGCTTTCTTCCATGCACACCATATAACACTTCTATCATCTTAGAAACTATTTTCTCAACCGAGCAGCATCCTTTTGACTCACTCTTGCTCTCCATGGCCTCCTGACAGCTGGCTTATAACCAAATGGTCTCAGGAAAGTCCTCCTTTCTCCGACTGTGTATGTCAGTGGGAGTCTGTTTGCTGTCATTAGAAGGTTCATCTTACATGTGATCATGGGGGCCATGTATGTGTGTGTGTATGTGGGTGTGTGGGTATGTGAGTGTAAGGGGTGGGCAGAGTGCCTAGTTTTAAGCTTTCAAGCATATTCAAAGACTGTGATTGAGAAAATGAGATATTAAGGTGTCTTTCCCTCCCTGGTTGCTCCCTAGGAAGCCCCATAAAATCTCTTCTGATAGGCCACCCACCATATTGATTTGATACATCACTGTGTTAATTGGAGAAAGGCAGTCTTTTCCACTGGTGGCAGAGTGGATTGACCCAGTTTCTGGATGGCAGTATAGCACTACAAACTGAGAGTCTGAAGAGTTGGAAATCCATACTTAGGAATTGATATTAAGATAACGTCCAGAGCTATACACAAAGATTGGCATGGATTTTCATGTCAAAAGAAAAAGTAGAAATAACTTAAATGTCCTACATTGGGGAAATGGTTAATCAACCATGATATGTGCATCAAATTGGATATTATGTAGCTATAATTTTAAAGTATCTTCAGTGATATAGGGTAAGGATTTTGACATCAAGATCCTTGATGTGGAGGGAAAAGAAGGATAAGAAACTAACACAGTCAATCACAAGTTTGTATAAATATGTGTGTGGTATTCTGTAGAGTAAATGACTAAAAGGAAGTATGCTAAACTTGTACCAGTGCTTATCTGTGTATCAGCATTCCAGGTAGGAATGTGGATGGATGGATGGATGGATGGATGGATGGATGGATGGATGGAGACAGACAGATAGATAGATATATAGGAATAAATATATTGATATGGATAAAACTTTTATTGTAAGGGGTCAAAATGCATTTTATTAAACATAAAGAAAAATGTTTACCCAATCTGTAATATTATAAATTATAAACGTATCCATAGTTGAAGTATATTTAAGAAAATATAATTTGGGTTTCATGGTCTAACTGCCGCAGAATAGAAATAACTTAAAAGCAGATAGGAAATTCTAGAGAGGCAGAGGGCTTGGAGACCATGTAGTTCCACTCTACTTTCCCAGGTGAGAAGTGAGAAGTACGCAGAGATGGTATCCCTTTCATCGAGGTAATAGTTTGTGATAAATCCAGAATGAGTTCTAGCTCAAAGTTCATTTCAATACAATATATTGTATTTTGTTTTTGTTCTTCTTTCCTTGTTTACATTCTGGTCATTAATTGTGGTTTGAGTTTGGATTATTTGGCAGGCATATTTACTTCCAAAATGCTCATCTGTCTCTGTGTTCTGAATTCAAAACCTGGTCACATCAGCAGCAGTCTTATACCTTATGCAGAAAATGTCTGATGAGTGTTGATACGCAGCAAGAGTTTATCTTTGAACCTATTGCTATTTATGCATCTGACTTTTTTTTTTTTGTTTTGAAATAAATTCAAAGTTATAGGAACAGTCACAAAAACAATACTAACTCCATACAAAGAATTCCATCATACCCTGACCCCCCTCCCCCGATAGCTCAATCCACCAACTTTAACATGTTGTCACATCACTATTTCTTTCCCTCCCTCCCTATCTATCATCCATCTATTGCTGTCTTCTGAACATATGAGAGCTAGCTGCACACATCCTTGAACATACACTATAATTCACGTATACACTTCCCATGAACAAGAACATTCTTTTATGCAATCCCATTAAGCACAGCCAAGAAGTACAAGAGATTCAACAATGATACAAGGCTTACATTCTATATTTCCTTTACCTTATGTCTCAACTGTGTCCCTTTGAGCCACCTGTCCTCTATCCTCCAATCCCATCCAAGTTCATCCTTGGCATTCAATCATCATCTATTTAGACTGTCTTTATTTTTATTTTATTTTTATTTTTTTTCAGTTGTGGAGACATATATACTGCCTAAATCTTCCCATTCCACTCCTTTCCTAGCCTTCCATTAGTGGGATTAATCACATTTAGAATGTTGTAATGCTCTTTCCCACCATCCATTACTAGAAATTTCCCTTCACCTCAAACAGCAACTCCACCCTCATTTCTTAACTCCCCATTGCTTCTTCCCCCATTTCTCTTAACCCAAACTCTACATTTCATCCCTATGGTTATATTCTCTGATAATTTCTTTGTGTTTGCTGTGGGGGTTAAAATTAGCCTATTAAATCCATATCAATCTTGTTTTTCTTTGATATCACCTTCACTTCAATAGGGCACATAAACTATGTTCCTATACTCCTTCATTCCCCCACCTTTGTATAGTTGTCTAAAATTACATATTTTACATTGAGTTCAAAACCACTGATTTGTCATTAGAGTTTGTGTAATTTATATCATGTAGGAAGTAAATAGTGGAGTTACAGTTCAAAAATTATTGACTTCTATTTGTATTCCATTGTGATTGGAGAATGTTCTTTAAGTATATTCATTTTTTTTTTTTTTTTTTTTTTTAATTTCTTGAGGCTTGTTTTATGTCCCAGCTTATGGTCCCTTCTGGAGAAAGATCCGTGATCACTAGAGAAAAATGAGTGTCCTGGTACTTTGGTATGTAAGGTACTATATATTTCTCTTAAAATTCTCTATATCTCTTTCTCGTTTCTGTTGTTTCTCTGTTGGTAGGGCTCCCTTTAGAATATGAAGTAGGGCAGGTCTTTTATTGGCAAAGTCTCTCAGCATTTGTTTGTCTGTGAAAAATTTAAGCTCTCCCTCAAATTTGAAGGAGAGTTTTGCTGGATAAAGTATTCTTGGTTGGAAATTTTTCTCTCTCAGAATTTTAAATATGTCATGCCACTGCCTTCTCGCCTCCATGGTGGCTGCTGAGAAGTCACAACTTAGTCTTATGTTGTTTCCTTTGTATGTGGTGAATTGCTTTTCTCTTGCTGCTTTCAGAACTTGCTCCTTCTCTTCAGTATTTGAGAGTCTGATCAGAATATGTCTCGGAGTGGGTTTATTTGGATTTATTCTATTTGGAGTTCGCTGGACATTTATGCTTTGTGTATTTATATTGTGTATAAGGTTTGGGAAGTTTTCCCCAACAATTTCTTTGAATACTCTTTCTAGACCTTTACCCTTCTCTTCCCCTTCTGGGACACCAATGAGTCTTAAGTTTGGACGTTTTATTTTATCTATTGTTTCCCTGAGATCCATTTCGATTGTTTTGATTTTTTTCTCCATTCTTTCTTTTGTTCTTTCATTTTCTGTTCTGTGGACTTCTAGGACACTGAGACGTTGTTCAGCTGCCTCTAGTCTTGTATTGTGAATATCCAGAGTCTTTTTAATTTGGCCAACAGTTTCTTTTATTTCCATAAGAACTTCTATTTTTTAATTTACTCTTGCAATGTCTGCTTTATGCTCTTCTAGGGTCTTCTTTATGTTGCTTATATCTTGGGCCATGGTCTTCTTGATGTCCTTTAAATCCTTTGCCATGTTTTCGTTCCTCGATTGTGTTTCTTTGATTAATTCTGCAAGGAACTTTGTTTCTTCTGATTTGTGTGTTTGGAGTTGGATTCTCCATATCATCTGGTTTTATCATATGCATTGAGATTTTCTGTTGTTTTTGGCCTCTTGGCATTTGCTCTGCTCGACAGGGTTCTTTCAATTTGTATAAAAAACCTATCTAATTTTTCAGAAACACAGTTTGGTGATGTACACTTTCTATAACTAACCAGCAGATGGCGTCTGTGAGTCACCTATACCTCTCAAGTCAGTTCTCCACCTTCTCCCCACAGTGTGTGGGGAAATGATTCTTGTGGAGTCCAGCCAGAGAACTCAGCCTGGGTGTGTTGCTGGAGCCCTCCGCCCTGAATGTGGGGTGCTTGTACAGGTGGCCAGGGAGGAAGGACAGCCTCAATATTCAAATCTCCCTGGTTCCCGGAGATTCAAGGCCGCCGCAAGAGTCCAAGCCTTCCTTTCATTTCAGCCCCAGCCCCTCTCTCTCGCTGTGCCACAAACCACTGGACTTGGCATAGTGTCCCTGGGTTTTCCGAGTGGGTCCCCCCATCCAGCCGCGATCCTCCAGGACCTCTGCTGAGGGAATGCCATACTATGTCACCAGTGCACGCCGTCCCTCAAGGGAAGCCCTGGGCTGCCGGACTACGTCACCAGTGCGCGCCGTTCCTCAAGGGAACCCCGGGCCGCTGGGCCGTGCCGGCTCGTTTTCAGGCTGATGCAAAAATGGCCGAATGGGGCATCTCCACACCCCCCTCCTCGCAGTTCCTCCTTCCCAGCTCTGGGACAACTGGCGGGGTTCTGGGCTGTGGGCATGCTCCCGGGCAGGAGTTTGTCCAGCCCTCCCAGGATCGAGCTGCTAGCCATGGGGTTTCTTTCAGCTTCTGGCTCTCCCCTCCGTTCCCCTGGACCCAGGGATATCTGCAGCGGGCTATCTTCCAGGCCAGACACCGAGAGACCGGCCCAGCCCCCTCTTGCTGTGTTTTACTGCGTGGTTCCCAGAATCACAGATGCAGCTGCTCCTGGGTTTTTCCCTTTTATTATTTTTTTTTTTTTATTAAAAGAGCCCGTCGGTCTCCAGATGCCAAACCCTGGCTTCCCCAGATCACCGTGCAGCTGCGGGACTTCCAGCCAGCTTACTCACTCGTTTCAGAGTGCAGACTCCCGGTTTCACCAAGTATGCAGCCCCTGGGAACTAGCAGATCTCGTCCAGCTGGCGCATCACTGTAACCGGTATTCTGGGTCACTCTATGGTCCTTATCTAGTGTTTCTCATGGAGGTGTTCCTTAGCCCTGTCTCACCTAGCCGCCATCTTAGTTTCTCCCTCGCATCTGACTTTTAACATGGAAGATTTTGAGTTAAAGACAGTCTAATAAAAAATGTGAGAAAAATAAACCAAAATAAATGATTTCCAATCCAGTAACACAAAGATTTGTTATGAAGGTTTTTTTTCTACACCAACCACAGAATGTTGTAAAAATTCAATAAATATTTGTTGACTAAATTAATAAATGAATGATATTTTTGAAACACTTTCCTGGTAGTATAGAACTATATAAAGTTAGAATTGACCGCAATATTTAAATAACCCACACAGGTCCTTCCTTAAATGGGATGATAAAATGAAAGTTCCTGAAGCATGCCAGGGAGTTTATTTTTGTTGAAATACTTCCCTTTCTTAGCATGTAGATCTTGTGTCGCAAATAGTAATATTTAGAACATCACATAATACCTACCTTACATTACAATCGTCTTACAATTTGGTCCATGAGTATTTGCAATTTCTAAGTGGGGAATATTTAAGGTAATGAATTCTGAATAATACTTATTACCTACATTTTAGTCATCCATCCCTTTTATTGAAAACATTAAAATCTTTGAGAAATCGCTTTATAAATGTGGTTTTAATTCTTTTACCATATTCATGGACCACTGCTTTCCAAAGAAAAGACATTAAATGATTCAGGTTTAGAGAAAAAATTATTGTGCTAATCTTCAGGTGTTTCTTTTCTTGATATACTCCTAATGTCTAATCGTAGTGTCCCAGGCTCATCACAGTACTTTTTGCATTAGCGCTCCACTGTGCTCCACTGAATTATTTGAAATCTGGCATAAGAAACACGCTAATCTTCAGCACTTGTACAAAGCTTTCGAAAACATGCTGGCTTTTTAAAAATAATTCACAGAATTGGCCTCACGAAAAGCTTAGTGATGACACCATGTTGAAGGACTTCAGATATACAGGGCCTCCGTTAGCATAATGGACTTATTTTTGGGTTTCCTAGAATGAAAGATTGAGGTGTCTCTATGTCATAGACTATTGTAAAGCTCTATGTACCAGAACAGGACTGGTATATCTGGCCGAAAGAGGTAAAGGTATTTAGTTTGATCTTAAAGTCTTAAAAAATGGGGAATATTTCTTAAACATCAGGTTTCCGACTTCTCTTAATAGATTGGAGAATCTGGCAATGCTGAGTTGCCTTACCCTCATTGCACTAACTGGCTTGTAGTAGGTAGTGGCTGCTTCTTTAGATGAAGCAGGTGCCCTTCAATTTGCCACACTCTGCCTCTGACCTACCCTGCTTCACTCAGATATTAAGACATTTTCTGCTTGGTCACTTTAGACATTTGATTTTTTTTTTTTCACCCTTTTTGGAGCACTAAAGCATTGCTGATGCTTCCTTCTCCCCCAATACTTTATTTTATGTTTTTGTAAACTGACTCAGCATTCAAGCCCATCTTGCATCAGAAAGTACATTGAAATTTCAATAGGTAATTTCCTTTATACCCCTTTAAGTCAGAATAGGTTAGGCTCTGTGCATTTACTTTCTCTCATTTCTCTCTTCTTTTTGTTTTTAAGGAAATAATGCAAGGCTTCCTAAGAAGTTTTTCCTGGCTGCTACAGTCTTTGTTGAGCTCCCTCTTTTCTCAACTTTTATGGCATTTATTATCTCTAAGACTTTAGCTCTTAAGATTGGCACTCTTATACTGCCCTAGAATTCCTTTGAATGTGTCACTTTTTTTCTTCATAAAAGGGCCAGGATAATGCCTTTTAATTATTATAGAGGCTGGCAGATCTGCAAGAGTACCCATGGATTGAATAAGACTTGCCATTTCTTTATTATTTAACTGAAAACATTAACTTTCTTTAAAACCCAAAGTATTAGCTGAATTGTAGCATATCACCTATAATGCACAGCAAGTCAAATAATACCAATTCCTTTTCCATCTCCATAGCAAGAAGTTATTTCCAACAAATCTGTAATGCTAAAATATAAGTCCTCGCTCTGAATGTATATTGCCTTATACATTTCTACTTGCCACAACTGAGCCACTGTTTTCCTCTTTTAATTTCTCTATTAACTTTAATTAGGCTCATGAGTTTGCAGGCCAGGTGGGTTTCCCCAAACACTCACAACTCTGTTTTCCAGGCTAGCATTAGAATTAAGTTAAGCTTCAGATCTGAGGCAGAATCTAACATTATAAACCGTGGAAGTTTCCAATACCACCACACTCACTTCATCCACTGAGGATTTCAGCAGGCAGTGCTTTTAATAAGCCAGGGCCGGCATTTTTCAAGGAATACTTTGGGATCCATTTTTGAAAGCAATATTGGTTATGATCCCACAGCTGGAAGGTTTCTGAGGAAATAATGTGTGTCCTCTTGAAAACACGGTTGGTCCGAGTGGCATAAAGAACATAAAAAATCTGAGCAATTAGTTCTAAATTTTACAATAACATTATCTCTAATATTAATTTTCTAACAGGATTGTAATGGTTACATGACAGAATAGTAGGATTGATTCCAATTTAATATTTTATGTTATTTCTTTTCTTTTTTTGTCTTTTAGGAAACATAAACTTACCTACATTATTTATATATTTGCGTCGGTGGAAATAGTTTTCATTTGTAAATTTCTTACTAAAGATCTTAAACAGGGAACAGAACAAAGCTGAAAATCTTCTTGCGATCCTACGGGGCATTAGATTGTCTCAGGTACTGGCTGCTGGTTTAATAAAAGGATAGGATTTCCATTTACTCCAGGCAGGCTTAATGTATTGTTCTCAGAGTGAGACAGTCAGAATGAGTCAGGAGCCAAAGAATACACTTTATAGACACAAATAATCGTAAATTCAGAATGTCACCTTTAGGCAGAGGCATTTTTATTATTGTTAGTGGAGCTGCTGAGTAGGTTTGATGTTTTATTCTCTTGAGGACTCAATGTTCCCGAGTCCTGGAGCCCTGTCTTTATCAGGCTCATAAGGAGGGAGCCCAGCCAAACTTGCTTCCTATACTTCTCTATGATTGATAGCAGATGGCATGCTTTAAAATAAACCTATCCATTAGCAGTCCTCAGTGTTTTTACTCATGGCATTTACAACTGTCTCCAGCAGAAAACACATTCACTCCATGAGCTAGTTTCAGTCCACAACAGCTGTACAGGTGCAAATCTCTCATTAACTCTTCAATAGTAGTGAAATAAACAATGGCTTTTCTTTTACTTTATTTAAGGGAGTGTACTTCAAAGCTGCTGTGGAATTTACTCTCCTCCACAACAGAGCTTCAAAGGGGCAGTTTTATTAAAACTGAACAATATTATGTAACAATATGCTTTTCCCAGGAATGTATATATCATATGGGTGTTACAGTTAAAAGTTTGTTTCCATGCACTCAGATTTAGTGGTAAATTACCAGTCTCTCACAAGTGCTTCTGAAGAGGCAGAAAAGAGAGAAAAACTCAGCAAGGGTCCCCTCTGGTGGAGGTCAGGTCCTTGGTTACACGTCTCTGTGTTTGTCCCCTTCCATCTTCCACCCCGCTGCTTTCTAAGGGAGTGTTTACGCCACTAGAACTTATCATAGGCCAGGTATTGTTTTGGAAGCTTACATATATTAAAATTAATATTTTAACAATAACCCTTGAAGAAACTACTAGTAATATACCCATTTTAAGATGAGGAAGCCACCATGCTATATTACCTTTGTTATAATTAAAAATGAGAACTTACACAGAGATTTCCCAAAAGGAGGAGTTGAACATGTGGATTCTGGGGCCATATTACTTGGGATCTAATTCCTGCTTGTCACTTACTGTCTGTATGGCCATGGGTGCGTTATTTGATGGCTCTCTGTCTCAGTTTTCTCCCTTATTATCTTACAGTCCTATTAGGGGCTATTATACCTACTTATTATAGTTGTTGTTATGATTGAATGAATTAGTATATGAATAATGCTTAGAACAGCTCCATGTACTTAGTAAGTGCCATGTAGGTTTTAGCTATCACATCTTAATCACCATCATTATCAAAGATATTATAAATTGACATTGAGCCCCCGATGCAAATTAGTCTTTTCTGATTATCTTCTACCTCTGGGACTCTGTGTTTTGAAAATTTTTAACATCCAAACAAAACAATTCATTTGTTTTGGTTTCACACTTTATTAATCAAACACATACAGAGTTGCCAATCAGAGACTCTGATCAGCTTGAGGTAATAGGAATATTCCTATGAAATTGTTAAGATTTTGCCCCAAAGCAAAGTAATTTGACACTGTAGTTTTAACCGCCTTATTATCAATGAATGTGTTATTCCCTTAAGCCCTCTGGAATAATGAAACAGTTAATGGAGCCCTTCATTACAAATGTCCATGGATCCCCTTGGGCCCCTGCTGCCATGATAGGTAAACAGGAGCCAAACTATCTCCTCAGTGGGTGTCTGGAGAGGCAAAGCAGTAAGAAGCATAAAATATGCCTTATGCCTACCTGGCCCCATGCTACTTTTTTTTCAAAGTGTTGTCTGTATTAAAGGATTTTCAGGAGGTGGCCCATCTAGTAATGGCTTTCCATTGATTACCCAAAGTACAGGTAGTATATATATAGTTCTGAAAAATATGGCAGAAGAACCCAAGTGTGCATGAGGCACCTCCCTTACAATCCATCTTCATTGTTCCCAGCAGAAAACACATTCACTCCATGGAGCTTTTTGGAGAAAAGATTGCTTTCTTGACTTTGCAAGTGTGCTCAAGCAAGTTTTAGAATTAATATATCTTTGTAGGTTTTAGAATTACTATATCTTGAATACAAGGTGAAAAAAAATAAAATAAGTAACCAGGGAAATTTAAGTGAAGAACAACAGCTATTAGGTCTAGGTTATATGATATTGGTACAGATATTAGATATCCAATTCTTACAATTGCAACAACTATTTGGTTACCCAGAATATTTCATTTGGATTTCTGAAAAGTAATTCTATATTGGGTGTGGTTATAGAAGGTAAGTTTTGGGCAAGTGGGTATTCCCTACTTCTTGCTCTAATCTTCAAGAGAATGTAACTAGTAACTTGAGATTCCTCAGAGGCCCCTCAGTGTGCAGTTTTAGAGGAAGTACATTAATGGCTCCTCTACACTTCATTACTGGTTTCAATACCACACAGAATGGGAGTAAGTCAGTTCACATTTACAGTATAAAACTCTGTAAATGGAGAGAAAGAAGACTAAGAAAGGGGTGCTTACTGGATTAAATATCTTACATAGGGAAACTAGATTTTATTAAGTTACGGTATTTTCTTCAGAAAGGTAGATATTAAGAGCTTGAATCGATTTAAGAATAGATTTCGGGATTAAGATTTTTTTGATAGAATAACCTGATTCATTCTTTCTAAGACTGTGTTCTTGTTGACTTGTAAATGTGTATTAGTTATGTCTATTACAGAATTTTAACTACTTAGGATTTGGAATGCAATGGTGGTGGGAAGGGCTGGGGACTGGACATCAGGAGACATGCATCCTACAAAGAGGTACTATTTGATATTTGTTAGTTACTTCAGGCAGTTACTCCAGCCTTTTATTCCTAAATATAAGCTCCCTATGTTTAGAGGGTTGGACAGGATCAGAAAATCAAGTAAGTGGCACATCTGCCAGGCAGCAGAAACTGGTCACAGGAATTTTCCTGCTGAACCAGTGGGATGCCTCTGAATTTTCAATGCAGTGACTCAAGCAGCCTTCCTGCGGCTCCATTACTTAAAGTGAACTTGAAATAGACTTGTTAGCTATCCATACCAGCTCCTGGATGGTCTCTAAAATCCAAGTGTTCTGAGTTATTATAATGCCTACCATTTGAAAGTGGTTTCTAGGTTTAACCAAGCAGATAAACAGTGGTGAAATAAAAAGTTCGTATTTTGGTGAATATGGCAAAAATGCTGGTGTTTTTATATTGCTTTCAATGACTGAGTTCCTACTGAGGAATGCTTCCTTTTTAGAGAAATTTGACATCATATCCCTCCACGCTTGTTTTCTTTTCTTTTCTTTTTTATTTACTGCTACAGTTTTAAAACCATTGGACCTATTTATTTTGCTTGCTCACTTGGCCCCTTATTGGATATAAACATAAAATACTTTATACTAGTTTATATCCAGTCTATGTTCTTCTCAGTCAGTTCAAAAATGGTGCTCCCAATGTTCTCACCAATAGCTATTGATCCCTTGATACCTTTATTTGTTCGCAGTTTTGCTCAAAATTTGAAAGTAGAAATTTCCAAGTAGTGCACATTTGTCTCTCTCTCTGGGCCCTGTTTACTTCACTGGAAAATTTTGGACATTGAGGCCCATTTCCAATCACGGAACACCATTGAGTTCTGTGCATCATCAGTCAGTCTTGTATTAGAGTAGACAGAAGTTAACCAGGGCTTTCCAATGTGAATAGCAACTATTTTTCAAACAGGAAGCCATGTTTAGTATAGGAAACATCATTGATAAATAAGTAATCTATTGAATTATCTGAAATAAGAGCAATTTCTTAAGAATGTTTTGAATTTAGCACCACACTTTGCAGTAATTATTTTTTTTTCTGTATTACAGAAGATGGAAAAAACAAACTAATTCAGTTCAGAACTTTATTATGATTATACCTTTCAATAGCACTTCACATTTTGTAGAGTGCTTTCCAGTTGCTATTACCAAGGATCCATTATTAAAATGTGGTCTTGTGAATAGAATTATGATTTAGGACTTGGAGACAATAGGGTTCTCCCTGACTCTACTGCTATGATTTGGATAATAATGACTAGTTGCCTTGTTTCTCTGCAACCAAGCTCTCCTTTCTATAAAATGGGTGTAATATTGCTAATTTTGCTTGTATGTGTGTTAAAAATAAATCTTATCATAGGCCCTTTGCCCTAAAATCTTTAAGAGAAGAAAACCATAAATAGCATGTAAAGTGCTACTTACTATGATCATCTAGGAACTTTGTCTCCCACCCCTGATTTCCCTTACTAACAAAGAAATAATGGAATTGTTCTCGTGCCAGAGGAGTGACTGGACAGTAGCCAAAGAGCTGGGCTGAATTTCCAGTAGTGTTTGACATCAGTGTTAATCAGTTGGGTTTCTTGTCACCTGGAGTAATGTTAAGTTGGATTTGTATTGCTCAGCACAATGAAACAAGCAAACAGATTTTTTTTAAATGTTGAATATTTAGCAAATTAATAGCTGTAAGCCTTCGTATCCAAAGGAAATTAAGCATTGTCATGTGATTAAAAATAAACTGAATTTACATTGATAATAAAAAATATATACTTTTACAAACTCCAACCCAGCAGTCTGGACTCCTGAAGACAATTATATAATAATGTAGATTACAAGGGGTGACAGTGTGATTGTGAAGACCTTGTGGATCACACCCCCTTTATCTAGTGTATGGATGAGTGGAGGAATGGGGATAAAAACTAAAGGACAAATGGGGTGGGATGGGGGGATGATTTGGGTGTTCTTTTTTCACTTTTATTTTTTATTCTTGTTCTGGTTCTTTCTGATGTAAGGAAAATGTTCAGAGAGAGATTGTGGTGATGAACGTATAACTATGTTATCATACTGCGGACAGTGGATTGTATATCATGGATGACTGTATGGTGTGTGAATGTATTTCAATAAAATTGAATTTAATAAAAAAATATATATACTTTTAACTTGTGGGAAATGTAAGCAAATATATTAGTAATTAGCACATAATACTTTAAATCATATTTTCATTGTTTGCAAAACTAATTTTTCTATTGCAAATTTACATTGGGACAATCAGGGCATTAGTCAGCCAGTTCTGAATGGCTGGCCAGCAGTTTTGATAAAAATCAGGTCAAAAGGCTTGCGGGTACAATTTCCTCTTTAAGAAATCTTCCTGTGACTATTCCCAGGAAGATTTAAAAATCAGGGGAAAAAAACTTTTATAATAAACAAAATAGCTATATAACTTTATTTGGAACCTTTATTTTCAAAGGATCCCTGAACACTTATAAACTGTTATTCAAACCATATACAGGAACCACTGAAGCACAGTCACATTTTAAAGCCAAAAGAGGAGCTGAAATGTCAGTTGGAGAGGACATTCCTGGTCTGGAGAAGGTGTGGCCTGAATGACCTAATAGGGGTTTCTGGCTCTGATTTCTGCAGTGCTCTATGGGTGGAATGCCTCTGCTGTGGGGCTATACAGAGCAAGGCTGTGTGCTGTGGATGTGGGAAGTGAAGGAGCAGACAGCAGTGGAAAGAGGAGGCCTGGGAAATGGACTGTTTATGTTCCCGTTGTCAAGTGGCTGTGATTACAGCCCAGTCGCAGTCACCAGTGGTCAGAGAACCCACCGCAGGGGTAGAATAACTCTGTCTTAGGTGCTATTGGTACCAAGTTACTTAAATTGCCAAATGAAAAACTATTCTCCTATGAAAGGTTTTTGTAGGGAAAAATATAATAACGTCAGATTAGACTGGTGCATGTAAAACCATAGATTGTTAGAGCTGGGTGGAACCTACACATTATCTAGCTGAATGCTTCCATTTTCTCTCTGACAAAACAAGGACCCAAAGAGAGGAAGTGATTAGAGCGTTACCTTAGGTCAGTATCAGAGTCTTCCCGTTGGAAGAGACCTTAGTGATGAATTAGTTACACCTCCCACTCGTTTGTAGAATGACTTCCCACACCTTTCTAAGCAGTCATGTTGACAGACAGGGACTTAGGACTTCAAAGAGCAACTGTTCCCATTGTCAGAGGCTCCCCTTACAAACATTCTTCAGAATTTTATTCTTTCCTTTCTTTAATGGACATTTATTTATTTTGTGCCAGGCACTAAATTAGCCTGTGGATCACAAAGAAGGATAAGAAGAGAGTAGCACCTCTCATTTGTTGGGAGCATACTATGTGCCAGTTACTAGGTGCTTTATATGTCTTACTGCTTTCACTCCTCTCAACAAGCTCGTGAATTGATGACGTGGAACCTGTTATTTTCCCCATTTAGAAGTGAGGAAAAGAGTGCAAGCAATTTCCCAAAGGCAAGTAGCTAAGAAAGTGGCAGAGCAGGGGTTTGAACCAGGCAGGGTTATTGTAGAACTCATGTACTTAACCCCAAAACAGTGCTGCCTTTAAGTCAACAGCTAAGTGAGCAATGCAATGACTGAGAATTATTAGAGATATAAAGGAAATAAATAGGGTCCTGTAGGAGGCTTAGTAGGGAGCCCCCGGTAGCTGCAGTGGTCAGGGAGGACATCTCTGAAGGGATGGAAGACCCTGAGGAACCGAACCAGGTGAAAGGAGCTGAAATCAGAGGCAAGAACAAGTACAAAGACTTCCCCTAAGACGGATGGGGAGAGCGTGAAGGGGTTTGGAGCCTAAACGTTCTTCCTCTCATGTTCTCCAAGTTAACTCTAACTCTGCCCTTTAAGCTACATAGAGGAAACCAAATCCCTCTATATCGTGAAATTGGTTTGGGGTTGTATTAGTCAGGGTCCTACCTGAGAAAGAGATGCAGGAGGAATTTCTTACACACCTGTGGGAGCTGGCTAGGCAAGTCTAGAATTCACAAGGAAGGCCTCCAGGCTGGAAATTCTTGGAGAGGAGCTGACCCTGGGGTCCATACGCAGAATTTCTTCTTCCTGTAGAACCACTCTCAGTACCAAAATCTGTACCAGTTTTCTAGGACTGCCGTAACAAATTACCGCAGACTGCACGGCTTGCAACATCAGAAATTTATTCTCTCACAGTTCTGGAGACCAGAAGTCTGAAATCAAGGTGCCAGCAGGGCTCCAGGGAAGTCCTAGGGAAGAATGCACTCCTGAGTCTTCCAGCTTCTGGTGGCTGTTGGCATTCCTTGGTTTTCTAGGCTTGTGGCCACATCACTTCAATCTCTGTCTCCATAGTCACACCCTCTTCTCCTCTGTGTGTCTTATAACGACACTTGCCATTGGACCAACAGGGTGAGCTTACTCCAAGATCCCTAACTTAATTATATCTGCAAAGACTCTTTTTCCAAATACGACTACATTCTCAGCTTCTGGGTGTCAGGAGGTAGATATATCTTTTGGGGGTCTACCACTCAACCCATTACAATTGAATTAGGCTCTTTCTCTCGAAGAATATTATATAAACTTTGATTGCAATTTTATAAATAGACCTTTTCCTATTAATAAAGACCTTTGTAAAGATCACTAGTGTTGCTCTTAATCTCCACTCCTTTTATTTTACTACTTCTGTCATCTCAATTGTTGCTTCCCCTCTAAATAAACAATTATGTCTGTTAAAAATTACTGATCTTTGTCACATTAAAGGAAAGTACTAAAATGTATTCAGTGCCTACTATGGGTCAAGTGGCATGGGAAGTTCTTATATATTTTATCTCATTTAAATCTCTTACTTAAATAAGCTGTTTCATGAAATCATTTTACAGATAAGGACATTGAGGCCCAGGGAGGTTAATAAATTTGCTCAAGGCCACCCAGCCAATTAGTAGCATTCCCTGGATTTGAATGATTTGTCTGCTTGTTTTAAACAATTGCTTAACTCTTTACTACCCACAACTCACCTGATGTGTGTGTGTGTGTGTGTGTGTGTGTGTATGAATATATATATATATATACACATATATATAGTCTTAATAATGACTGTGGCTTCCTAGGGCAGGATAGGAAACCTTGAATGGAGTTGAGGGCCAGAGGAAGATGCACACTTCTTTCTCGAGGGAGATATATAGCAAAATGTAGAATGTTTGAACCTCACCCCCCTTCAAAATCTGTGTACCTCTTCTTCAGTTGCGAATCACAGAACGCTGTCACAAAGAGATCCTAATGAAACTAGGTGCTTAGCGCTTACAACAACAGCAGCAGTAATAGTATAGTTGTTATTTCCTGAAGTCCTACTATATGTCAGGCATGGTACACTGGTGTGTTAATTCATTTAATTCTCCCAACAGCTCTCTACTAGGTGTTATTATTTCCCCCAATTTTCAGATGAGGAAACTAAAGCTCATGGGGATTGGTTGGCTTTATGGTGCCCTTTTCTTTCTTTCACATTATAACATCTCTGAAGTCAGAATGTGTCTTTTACTTGATGGCATCTTGCATTCTCAATTGTGGCATAGTTGTCATTCCTTATGTATGCATGCACTTGTCATAGATGATTATATTGTTTTACTTCCATTGTGTTATATGTGCATTGTTGGAACTACACATGTTGAGTGTAATTGTCTTTTAAAATCTTTCCCTGTATTCCTGTCTTAAAAATTTCCACTGACACCTTATGATAAGATAAAGAAATATTATAAAATCAAAACTTACAGAATAGTTTTGAGTGATCTGGGAAAAAACACAGAGATAATAATGAAACACTCTAACAAGAAATGAAACTGCACCAGTGTCTTGTTGGCACATAGAATCCTATCATGAGGAAAAATTATAGGTGATAAGCAAGGTGTATACAATTGGCACTACTTTTACTTTCCTAACAGTACATAAAATAACCTTAGGTGTTAGAATCCATGACATTCTAGATTTTAGGAAATATGATGAGTAACTTGATCAAATTTACATAGAAGGTAACTGGTAGTGTCCACAGTCACACACCTTCTGAAGGACAGCCCCAGGGGTAAACTGTGGGGCTTCAGACCTCAGACCTTTGTTTCTTGAACTATCCTGCCTATTAGCAGAGCAGTGAGAAATTGTTTTTTTTACCACACACATTAAAGATGGGCCAACTTTTAAAAAATAAAATTAAAATGCACCCAGTATTATACTTAGATCCTACAAAACTTAGCTTATGGCATGATTAAAAAAATATGTTCTATCAGTGCTCATTTGATCTCCTACAGTCTTCAAGAACAATAGATTAAGATGGGAGCCATTCAAGAGCACAACAGTGTGTTTTCATTCAACATACTAGGTTTCCCTAACATTGTGTTACTGTCCTTGGAGGGAGGAAAAAGGTAGTCCAATAGGTAGGGATACATCAGTTTGGTATGCAAAAAGTAAACAGAAGCCCTCCATCATCTTAGGATAAGAACAAAGAGGACAAAACAGAACTACTCAAGGAAGAGTTAAAGAATTTCGTGATGGAGGAGTATTTTTGAAATTAAATATTTCCCTATGTAAGTTGACATTTAAAATGTGTGACTTAAGAGAGATAAGAAGAAAATTGTGAGAAACATAACCTTAAATATTTTGGATCACATTTTTGTGAATTATGCATCATTTGGCACAACTTTTAGGAAACAGAAACACTCTGGGGTGATGAGTATTTGTATGCAATTTATGTGAACATATATGCATATGCACACAGCCACATTTGTGGTATAATGTACCAGATATATAGAATGTGTCTATGTAAAATTGTTTTATACTTAATTTTTCTGTCCCTGAGACTAAATGTTGGCTCCTTAAAATTTGTTTTTATGGATGCTTCCATGCTGAACTTATGGAACTCGTTTTTGGATAGCACAGATGTTTTAATTCTTTATGGACAGTCAAGAATGTCCTTTGAGAAGTCACCCTAGAGCATCCTTAGAAATGGAATGCTGCAGACTAGATGGAACAAAACTGCAAAAAAAAATAAAATAAATAAAATGAAACTGTATTATTATTGGCTACCCTTTAAACATATTAAAAACTCTCAGAAGAGATCATCTACTGTAGGGAATAGTGCTGTGCTGGCACAGGGTGTGCAGGATGACCTAATGGGTCTTTTCCATCTCTAACTTCTGTGATATCGCGGATCTAAGAGATGGAGCCAGTAATTGCTTACAACATAACAGATATTTTTCTCTTTCTCTCTGCTTTTTTTTTCCCCTTCCCTGGAGTTCAGCAGGGAAACAAACAAAACAAACAAAAACTGTGAGAAACTATGGGAAGACAGGGACTGGCCCACTTTTTAGAGACAGAATGTGGAAAGTAGGAAGACGCTGATTTGACTGTAAAGGCTGGAAAACAGAGAGGCCTGAAGCCGTTGATTCTACAGGCAGTAGTTAAAAAGGGAAAAGGAAAAAAAAACTTAAAAAAATGGGTGTAACCCTGGGCTTTGATACAACTGGCCTTTCAGCCCCCACTTGAGATTTGCACATCCCCAAGGGAAGCTGTGGTTTGGAATAAGATCGTGCATTTAATTTCACTCAGAGAACTTATTGGACTTGGCACCAAAAGAAAGAATTTGTAGTATATATTTGTCATGATTAGTGGGCCCCTCACCACAACATTTGATTATTTTGGAAAGGGAAAAGTTAAATCCTTGTAAAGTTGTGATTTACAATTTGCGAGTATCCAGGTAGGGTGCATGACGGCTGCCAGCTTGCTCATGGGATCCACATTTTATTCTAGCTCATTGATGTGAGAAAACAAAACAGTTCTGTGGGGGGAAACAGAGTTGGAAATATATCCCTCTATTATCCTGGGAGATTTTCTGTCCACACTATATCTTCTCTCAGTTACGCTGATTTCAGTTTCCTCTGGAACGTATAGCGAGAAACTGGCACGCAGGTGGTTTACCTTTCATTTCTAATCTGTAGTATCTGGTATTTTTATCATATGATTCCTTTGCCCTCACAGTTATGTAAATCTTGAGGCAAAGGAGTTAAAAGGAGGTTCCAATTTTATACCTGAAAATAACTTTCGCTGGACATTTTTTCTCAGCCTTTATAATTAAGATTGGAGATCTCATGGGTGTTTTAATACACACTAAAATATGTCCAAATAGCCAGAGGGGAAGCGAATGACCCACTGGGTCAGCTGATGAATATTTTCTTGGTAGATGCACGATTTTCCCCACAACTTTATCCTTTGACCTCAAGAATGCTGTTGCAGAAGTAACATTCCTTTGAACATTCAGCTTTCTGTATTGGTGCCCCACCACAAGGACTGAGAAGGGTGAGTTTGGGCATTAAGACTTGGAGGGACAGCCAGGGAAATTAGGTTCTATTCCAGTGCCCAAGACTTAAATGCAGGCAGCCAGGCCTTGAAAGAAATCTTAAAGTGGACTTAATAATAATAAACTCCACTCTTCTACTACTTTTGAATTTTTTGGTCTATTTCTGATTGGATTTGTGCTTGTTGGAAAACCGTCCCTTGTATTTAGGCAGAGTGTTCACACCGTGCTTACTAAGTGAAAGCACTTTGCTGAATAACGTCAGTGTAGCAATGTTAGTGGTATTGTTGGCAGAGGAGAAAACACTTTTTTTTTTATTTCTCTCACTTTGGACTTGGACAGGAGATGAAAGTAAATACAAAAAATTTACTGGTATTTGGGCAGTGCTATCTTTGTCCCAATTTGAGCATGGAGGCTAAGGGCATGGCTGGTTGGGGCAAAGCGCCTGGCTGTGTTACTCGGGGCAAGTTCTCTGTCTTCTGTAAGCCTCAGTTTTATCATCTGTATGTTTGGAGTAAGTGAGATTAACTATTTTATGATGTTAAGGGGATTAAAAGAGTTAATACAAATATATAATCAATGGCTCATAATGGTTGGCACATAATAAGTATTCAATAAGTGTTAGCTATTATGCCTGTTAGGTGTTGCCCTCATAGGCAGGATATTTACTGGTTGCATATCATGGTATCTATGGAGGTGAGATAAGAAATCTGCTTTCTCTTTTCATACTCACTGATTTTAATGAGTGAATCAATGACATTCTTCTTATTTGATTGCACCTTTCCAAAGGTTTTGTGAAATTTGAATCAAAAGGCAATTGATTCTGTATCGATGAGGTCACTTTCAATTAACACTAACAGAGAATCAAGTCAAAATTTCTTTTATATTTTCTCATGTTTTTAGGAAATCTGACTCCTCTCTTCTCCTCTCCTCCTTTGCCCTTCCCTTTCTCGCCCCTCAGGTACACTTCCTCCCCTCACTAACACACACACACTTTTTTAACTTGCTCTCCTTCCTCTCCAGAATTTACTTTCCTCTATGATAGATTTGTTTTCGGCAAGGTATCTCCACATGATGGTAGACATTGTCTCTGGCTTATAAGATCTTACAGCTGGCAATCCTAGAGAATATATACCAAGAGACAATTCCCAAGATGAAAACAACTGGAGTTCACCCCAAATACCTGTAATGGCTGTACTTGAACACGGTACTACTTGTGGCCTGCTTTTCTCCAGACATACTCTTCTTCATTATGAACAATTTTGAATGCCCTTGCCTAAAGTAATGCAATCCTCTCATATACTATAAACACATCACCTCTTCAAAAAGAGATGCAAGCTGAAGCTTGCCTCGTTACTGCATCCCAGGTCTAAATTCAGGATTTTGAGGAATATGTATTTGCCCAAGATCTGATCGAAATGTGGCAATATCATGACCACTCATCTAATGTTAAATAGCTTTTAAAATTAGGCTGTCTGTAAACAACACAGAGAATATTTCTCCCTGAAACTTTACCTTTTCCCCCCTGAAATATGAATAGTGAAAATACTGCTCACCCTGATTAAAAATAAAGTGGAACTTAGAGGTTGCATTAGATGAAGATCTAGAACAGCAATTGCCAAACTTAATCATAAGAATTTCTGAAGTATTTGAAGATATTTAGTTTCCTGGGCCCTGTTCCAGACTCATCAGGTCAGACTCGGGGATAAGGTCCTGAGAATTGTATTTTTAATAAGCTCCCCAGGCAGTTCTCATGACCAGCAAGTTGGTCTAAAATAAACCAATAATGGTTGAGGGTATAAGCTCAAGAGAATACAGCAGATGCCACAAGGTGGCATGCAAAAGGGGAAAGACTTGATCTGCCTTCTTCAGGTATATTTATAGTTGCTATAATCACCGAAATGATGTTGTTTCTCTTACAGGAAAGCTTTCCTATTTTGAAAATTTTAACATCTCAGTGGTAGAAGTTTATATGCAGTTTGAAACCAGAGAAAACAAATGAGACTAAACCCATTAACTACAAATGCAGGAATTCCGTGGAAGTCAGATAAACTGCTGCATCCATGTACATAAGTAAAATCTTTATCTCTTGTATAAATTTAGCATTTCTTTGCTTTTATTTATTCATTTACTTTAATCTTTCTAATATGAGGCTATTTCTCAACTTGATTACTTCAATGAAGGGATATTTTGTAGGTTAAAATGATCAATGTCATGGTATACATAATTTTTAATGACTGTACAATTGAATATTTCTGATTTGGGGAACCCAGTTAAAAGTATTCTAACATCAACTTCATGATTAAATTGCTATCTACATAGCTGCTATTGAAATGAATTCCTTTAAGTAATTTAAATTGTGCTATGCTGTGAATACCTTAGCAGAGGGATAAAAGTAGGATAATCAAAGGTTTTGACAAAAATATATTATAAACTATGATGGTCCTTTATTTAGACTTTCTGTATCAAGTATTTGAATCACTCATGATTCATTCAAAATTTTTGATGTTAATGATCTAATTCGTGCCTTTTAGATGCGCCGTAAGTTGACAGCGTTCATAGATTCTAAATTCCGTTTAGTCTCTGCGTTAAAAATCTGTGGTCAGTTACTAGAAGGATTTCTGTTAGCCTAAAAGAGGAGACCAAACTGCTCAAGGTTTGAGATCATCTGTCCTGTGACTTGCCAGATAGCCTCATGTAAGGATTTGTAAACCCAGCAAAGGGAAAGAGTTAAGCCTATTCTCCTAGCTGGCAGAAACTTTGTAGTTTAAAATTACATACTGACTCTGGTGTAGAGACACAAGAAATTATAGAGCAGACACTGTCCAGGACAACATATAATTTAAAATGTACTAAAGAATGTATACCGCATGGCAAAGTAAGTGAAGTGCTTCTTCAAATATAAGTGTTTTGCATAGAAAGGCAGTAATTATCCACTCCTAGGGAAATGTTTGCATTCATTCTAAATCAATATTTACTATTCATTTCTTGTGTTCAACAAAACAGGAATTTAACTTTTTAAAAAAAATTTAATGAAGCGCTAAGACTACGATAATTCTACAATATAATTGTCTTGTATGAAATATTGCTAAATGGTGTTTCTATTCTGAGCAGGAGCAGTGTGAAATGGCAGGGTAACCCTATTTGTGAAATGTTACTTTGGGAACATTCAATTCGAACTCAGCAAAGCAGGGCAACTCACCAGTTTTCAAAGATATCTTTAGCTCTCGCTGTGGTAAGGCACTTAACTAGGATCATTCAGATGAGGCTTTACCTTTATATTTCTTTCCTTTCTCCTTTATACACTTCCTGATAGCAATTCTTTGCAACTACTACCTTTTGGGGTGTATGTGTATGTATGTTTGTGTGTGTAAGGAACACTATACATTTTTTTTTTCTGCAGGAAAAAATCAAGATTTCTTTCCTCCCTTACTGTACCAATTTCCTCTGCCTATTTAGTTCAAAAGAACCTCAAGGAAAATGCTGAAGGCAACAGTAAGAAAGAAGGACCCATGAATACTATACTCCAAGGCAAGACTGAAGGTCTCCAGCATATTTTTATTTATAGAGTTTATGATCTGATCATATACCATGAATTGTCTTTGGAGAATGACTACAGTTTTTCATTACAGATTCTAAAACAGAACTGGGCAACGTAACAATGTGGGGTATTACAACATGACTACCCCTTTTCTTGGCAACAGAAACAATAATGACTTTGCCCCCAAGTTTCAGGTCAGGGCAGAGTCCTTTAGTGAACACTATTTCATTACCAAATACTACATAAATGTTTTCTACAAGCTTATATTTCTGTCTTCCTTCTCTGTGTATCAGTTAGGACCCAAGTTTTCCATTGTTCTTCCTCTGTTTTTTTTGTATTGGTTGTTATTTTAGGGGTGAGTAGAGCCGAGAGGTCATCTCTTTGAAAATCTCATCACCCCCATGAGATTTTTCCTATTTATATTGATTATATTCATTGATATTAATATTTAATCAATATTATATTTTCAGAGTCACAGATTCAATAGTGTCCTTATATTATTCAGAATAAGATTTAGAAGAGGGGAGGAATCACAAGTAAATTCCATACCTTCGCAATCTGATCACATAGTTGGTGTAGCCTCTCTGACTTTAAAATGCTCCTGCGATCAGCAGCATGGAATTGGTCTGTACTGAAGTTCCTTCTCTGTGTCTTGCTGCCATTTATAATTCATGCGAGCTCTTTGAGTGAATTACTATTTGGTATTCACTCTGGGGACAAATAATATCATTTATGTATTGTGATTGCTACTCTATTTTATCTCTTTTTATTGACAAGAAACAAGGGTATTGCTTGTAGTTTTGAAAGTAAACGGATGCAGAAATCCTCCTTCTTTCTCTGAGAGAGGCACCTTCTTTCTGCAGGAAATGCTATTGTAAACTGTGCTATTATAAATGGTGTGTTAGTTCTCAAGATATTCCTGTTTCAATGTATGAAGTAACAAAGTGTTCCCTTCACATTCAGTGGAGAGAGCCAATGGGAAAGCAGATGGTTAAGGACACGTTCCTAAAGTCTGGAAAATCAATGGGACACTAAAAAGGGAACTGAAGTGGACCGGAAGGAACCTCTTGAGTGTCATTAAAAAAAAAAACAGAAACTGATTATGAACAGAGCTTTTACCAAGGAACTGGAGGGGGCCAGCAAACTCATTCTACTGCACTCCAGTTAAATGTCTAATAGTTGAGATGTTTTCTGCACAGCCCATAAAGGATAATGAAGAAGGCTTTGATAGCTTTAAAGAAAGTTGCTCTGTTGCCTCTCACAAAAACATGATCTGAGTGTAAGTAGAAAGTGCTTGCAGACCCCAAAATGAAAAGGGGCAATGCCAGCTAGATAAGGCAATTACCCTGTTAACTGTACAGGAAAGGGGTCCTGATGCAAGTTTGAACCTGAGAGAAAAATGAAAGTAAGAGTTGTCTGTGTATAGAATCTGCAATCTCATTTACTTATGCTGAAATCTTCTGGAGACCTTGAAATTATCTATGATTTTATCCTTACATTATAATTATCTACTCTAGGCTAAATAAGGATCAACCTGCATTCTTTACTGTATTTTACTTTATTTTTTGGATAGGGAATCATTCCTTACATTAGGGTTTAAAAAGTGTTATCATATTCATCCTTTCCTACTGCAACCAGTACAGAGATTATTCCTGTATATTACTGCCCCTCCCAGCCCCAGCAAAGTCAGACTTCAAGAAGAATATAAAAAAAAGAGGAAGAACATTCATGTTGAAGTATTTACATTAAGTTTGGTACTAAAGAAAACAAGTTTCTTTTAACTGTTCTCTTTACGGTGCCTTTGCTCCTCTTAGCAAAAGTCTATTAAGGAGAGAAACCTTAAAATCCTCTCCAAAGACATTGAGGGCACTTGCACTTAACTTGTAGCCAGTCTTTCAGAATATGAAACACTTACTTTGAATAAGAGAGTAGTTGAATCCTTCTTTTTATAGAAGTAATTAGTTACATGGTTAAGAGGCTGGTCCACCAAGAATGAAATATCACTTTCTGCTGGACTTTGGCAAGTGTTGATCAATCAAATCAGTTAGTTACTTTACAGATGTTGATTGCACACCTTCTTTCATTGCCCAAACAATTGTTAAGAGTAAAATGAAAAAGGACACCTGCAAACTGTTTGGAGAAAAAGAAGTGCTCAAATGTTCTCCTTATTTCATTTCATTCTTCAATTGAAATTTGCTGTACTATGGCAATTAAGTCCAATAGGGGGCCTTCCATGAAGAATGCAGACTTGTGCATAAGAATCAAACACTGATGCTCTTTCTTTAGATTGTTGACCTGAGAGAGAAAGAGGCTCTGTCACGTCAAGGAGGGTCCTCAACCACCCACCCACGGCCAAAGCCTACTGCTTACATTTACATGGTTGTACTGGACAGAGCAACCTCAGTTACAATTCCCTCTTCATCCTAGCATCACAGTCCTGGAAGACTGACTGACGGATGGCTGATGGGGCACCAAAACAAATCTGGTCATGACTCACACCTGGCTTGCTTCAGTTTTCAGTAGAAGTCATTTATGGTTAGATGATTTTCCTGTTGTCTGTGATAGCATTTCTCAAATCTTTTGGTCTCAAGACTTAGATACACTTAAAAATTACTGAGGACAGTCAATAATTGTATGTTGTATCTATCAATATTTACCATACTACAAATTAAAACCAACATTTAAAATATTTATTTCTTAACCCATTTTTGTAAATCCATAAGTCCATTATATGTAATATAAATATATGTGTTCATGATAAATTTCCTAAACAAAAATTATTTAGTGGGAAGAGTAGCACTGTTTTACATTTTAGCAAGTCTCTTTAATGCCTGAATTAAAAGACAGTGGATTTTCAGATCTGCTTCTATATTAAATTGATTGTCAAATCAAATACTATGTAGTCTCTAGAAAACACCATCGTACATTCATGAGAGAATGAGGGAAAATGGGAAATAACATCTTAATATTATTATGCAAATCTTAAAGGGTCTCAGGAACGCTCGTGTATCTCATGTATCAGAATGCTTGTCTGTGTCTGTGTAGAATGTTGAATCCAAATGTCTGTCTGCATTCCCCAATATAATAGGCACTCAATAAAATTTCCTTACCTATTATCAGGGTAATTATCATCCTTCTTCAACCCAAACTTGAGTCTTTCAGATTTATGTCTTAGAGCTCAAACAGCTTCAGATCTTAATGATCTTTTACCCTGGATCTCGTCTCAGGACTGGAAAGGTATTTCAAGTAGAAGGAGACTTGAGAGAGAGTGCAATTCATTTGCTGATGTGAGAGATTTCAAACAGCTGGAGTGAGGAGAATATAGGGCAATAAGTTAGGGCTTAGAAATATGAAGAAGAAGAACAGAAGGGGCTTGGAAAGTTTGCCTTTTATTTTAAGATTTTGTGGGGTCCTTGAAGATTTTTAATTAGGAGATAATCACAAATAGGCTTGAATTTTATAAAGTTTTTTTTCTGGCTGTGATTTGGACATTGAAGCCAAGACTAGTTAAGAGACTATTGTCTCAATCCTAGGAGAACAGCAGAAGATTTTATAGAGCAACAGAAAAAGTGATGGTGGAAAGTGGACAAATTGTAGATAGATAGAGTATTGTTTAAATGATTGTTGCAGAGGTGGTGAGGATGGGGTGAAGAGGAAAAGTTAGGGTGACACTTGGGTTCTTGGGATAAGCAATTGAACATATTCATTGAAATAGGAAACCCACTAAGAAGAATATATGTAAACAGAAGTTGGGGAAAGGTGATGAGTTAACTACCTTTGAGATACCAAGTGGAGATGGTAAATACTACCCGGCATCCGTAGACTCCATTAGACCAGGGAACCCACTAGATTGAAGCGACATGGAATTTATAGAATCCACAAGACTAAAGTTCCATTAAGTGGAAAACCTTGTCCCTTTATGATTGTTATTGTTATCCCAATGCCTATTATAGTTTCTGGTGCATGGGAGATGCTCACTAAAAATTTATAGAATAAATAAATGGACAAAATGTCATGGCTAAAAAAATATAAAGGTCAGAGGAGAGACTTGGAATGGCTATGTAGATTTGGAAGTTGCTAGAATATGGGTGGTAATCAAAATCAAGGGAGTGGTTGAAATTACATAGGTAAGTAATGTAGGGTGAAATGAGAAGGGGCATTAAGAAGTATCTGGAGGAACTGCAACTTACAGGGATTGGACAGAGGAAAAAGAATCTATAAATGTTAGAAAAATATTTATAAATATAAAGTGTATCAATCAATGGTATTTTTATATGCAACAGAGACTGACTACCTACCTTAAGCAAAACTTAACATTAATTACAAGACTATATGGAGGTAGTAGATTGAAGAGAACATGGATAACCAGATTTATGAAGTGGGCATGAACAAAGTCAGTTCTGCAGAACTGAGTACCATAAACTGCAACAAATGTAATTCAGCAGGGATTGGGGGACTGCTATTACTTCCAGTACTTGAATGATCTCTAACCATTCCTACATTCTAACCTGACGAAGCTTTAAAATCCCAGGAGAGCATAACTTATTGACTGAGACTTGCTTACAACCTGGCCCCCATTGCTCTGGAAGACAGAGAAAGCTGTCCCTTTGGCTTCCGTAAGTTGAAGCAATCATAGGAAGCAGTCATTACCTCCCACCAAGACTCCACACCCATGGAACATTCCCCCCAAAGGAAATAGAGATGCCAATAGAAGGAAGAGGGGAATGGATTCTGGGTAGAACAAAAAAAATGACAGAACTCTCTTGTGAGAAGCAAGCTAGAAAACGGTTACAATTTGCTACACAGAGATAGGTTTGGATAGAAGATCAAAGTGAAGGCCCATTCAATCAATGGCAATAGCAACAGGGAGGTCATTGGTAATTTGGGCAAGAGCAGTATAACTAGAATGGTGTTGCTGGAAACCAGACTAGAATAGGTGGAGGAGTGAGAGTTGGGTAAGAAAGTAGAAATAGCTAGTGTAGGCAACCATTTTAAGTTTGGCTTATAATAATATAAGAGAAAATTGCTTTTATGTTTTGGATACATTCTGAGTGGTAGGGAAAACAATTTTGTCCTTAAGCAGGGACTTTGTGATTCTAATGGCCAGGTGTGGGCATTCTAAAGCTTGTATGAGTAAAGATGGGTTAATTTCCATATCTGGACAATTTACCATACACTGGAACCCATTATCCTTTTCACAGGACACTAATAAGTTGCACAATTCTTTAAGTGGCTTTGTCTTTGCTTCTTAAAGTCTTGGCCACATGATTGTCACTTTAATGCCTCAATGTATAATGCTATTATGCCTAATATTGCTGTCTTTGTATTTTTTGCTAACTAGAATTTCAAGCACATTGGAAGGGCAGGGATCTCTTTTATACATCACAGTACTTAGCACAATATTGGGAATAAAACAGTGTAGTGCCAGTGCATCCTCCGGGAATACTGAATGGTCAGTTTATTGGTTTTTAAGAACATAGACTAAAATGACATTTACCCACAAAACCTCACAAGAAAAGAGATATTTTGTTCTCCTCCTTGAAGTTTTAATTTGCTGTCTACTGTGGTTCCCTTTTGCCATCTCCCTTATACAATATTTTCATGAAAATGCACTGAATAAAAAATGTGCATTTTTGTATTTTAAGTTAGAATAAACTTTTAGACTGGAAACATCCAAAACAAACTGAAGCCAATGAAAATTGTATTTTACTGCCTTATATCTAAAAACGGCACTGCCCAATTTAAGCTATTTTTAAAACCCGTATATTCATGCAGTTTGCATACCAAAATGAAAATTGTTGAGTTATAAACCCAAACAGTAATTGACCCTTAAGTACAACATCAAAAATACAATACTATATAATACAAAGCCTAGGGCTTGGGATCCCTTCTCTGCTCTAACCTCAGACTGGCATAGTAACCCAACACCACAAAGCCAACTAATAGTTATATTCCAGCATGTTTTCTTCATACATGGCAGGGAAAGTGGGTTTGTGATCCAATAGCTATATGCAGCTAAGTTTTACAGAACCAGTACTCCAAATATCTTTAATGAATTCACAACACCAGAGCCAATACTCTCTTAATTGCACTTGTTTAGAAAATCATTTATTAATTTTTTATAAAAGGGCAAATTACTTCCCCTGAAGTTTTGTTATGTTGCATCATGGACTCTAGATAGGTAACATTATCCCACAGGATACAACCAGGGTAGAATGACCAATTGTCAGGAAAGCTCATGAAATTACCAAAAATAGTCTGGAAATATTTTGAATGGTCTTCAACTTTGCTCTAGTTCATAATTGGTCCAGTTTCCCATTTTCCAAGCCACAACTTTCCATTTTTGTCAGGAGAAAATGCAATGTAAAATAAGGAGGAAAAATTTAAGTATTATACTTTTATACTTGAATAATAAGATATGAAGGGTAAATTCAGATTCCTGGTTTCACCAGGCTCTAGGCAAAGAGGAGTATATATATACACATACACATACACACACACATATATACACATACATACACTAAGAATCTAAACCTCTGCTGGTTCTTCCCCTCCCTCCTTCCTTCTTTCCTCCCTCCCTCCCTCCTTCCCACCCTCTCTCGCTCTCTTCCTATTTTCATTCTTTCTTTTTGGACATTCTATTTCTGGTACTGTCTTTACAACTGATGAACTTGGTAAAATGAAAATGAGTGAAATATTACTAAATCCGTTTATACTACTTTCTTATCAAGACTCCTTGACCAAGACACTAAATGAGTTTTGCAGAAAGGGCCCTGGAAGAAGGTTGGAATTGGGACAGAGAGGGATATTTTTTCTTTGTGGGAATTTTCAGAAGATTTAAGAAGTGACTTTGTCTGTTCTGGGATTCAGTAGTTTTGCTAATTGCAATTTGTAGTGACATGAAAAACTGATATACATCTTAAAAAATATTAAGTGCTTAAAAATAAGTAAAAGAAGTTCTGATATCATATTAGACTTTTTCCCTGAAATACTAAGATCTATTTCAGACCCCTCCCACTCACATAGTGGACACAAATACATACCTTTTTTCCTATTTTCTATCTTTTTCTCGTTCCCTCTTTCCTTCTAATTCTTTCATACGCTGAGTTTGCTTAACCCTATTTTATACTTTCCATGCATTCTGCAATTTTATTCATGGCTTATTTGAAGATGTTATGTTCATTTAAGGTTTGGGTTCAACTGAATGAGGTTGGGTCTTAATCTGGATTGCTGGAGTCTTTTATAAGGCAAAGAAATTTGGACATAATCAGAAAGAACATAATCAGGCACTGGAAGTCAACAGAACTGGGAGAGAAAGGAGAAGATATCAATTTTTGACGTGTGGTAGGGATATGAGCCAAGGTACCCCAAAGGTCACTGGCAGTCAGCACCAGAATGTTAACAGATGTTAACAGATGTTGGGAAGAAAGCATCACCTTGCTGATGCCTGATTTTGGATCTCCTCTAGCCCCCAAACTGTGAACCAATAAATTTCCATTATTTAAGCCAACATGTTTGGTTGTATTTGTGATAGCAGTTCAGGAAACCAAGATAGTTAACACTTCAAAGTATCATCCAACCACAACTATTTGTGTAGTTACTTATTTAATAGCTATCTTTCCTGCTCATGTATAAGCTCTTTGAGGGCAGAGACACTTTCATTGCCATATCCCCATTATCTTGTACATTGTCTGAACCATAGCAAGTACCCAGTAAATTTGGGTTGAATAAATGAATAAATAAACTGAGTAAATGAAATGACTAAAACAATTCTTGTTATATTTTGTGGCATGCCCCACCCTGCCATCAGGAAGGGCCTTAGATAATTCATATTATCAATCACTAATTCTGAAAACTACAGATTGTAACCAATGTCTGGTAAGACTTTTCTTTCCTCCCTGGTTATGCAAGCTTAACACATCCTTAATGCAAAATTAGGTGAGATCCAATAAGGTGGCTTTTTTTTTTACCATTTGATCTGAATGAGATTTGAACATATCCATTGAGAGCAAAATCATAATTTAGATGAATTGAAAATTTCTGCTGAATTGATGATCCTAGAGTAGTTAAAAATTTTTTTTGCATATCACCACATAAAATTTTAAGGAGAAAGAGAGGAGACTCATGGAAACTTACTGTGTTCTTAGTTCTAAGTTTTATTTACGAAGTAAGATTTTTTTGTTGTTATTGTTTTAGAAGGCTTTAAAGGTTTTTGTTCTATTCTTGGCTTAAAGCAAAGGTTTTAAGGTGACTTCACCTTTGATTCTTCTGTGGGGTGCTTTCTAAACTTCAATAACAATTACCTGCTAAAAATTCCCACTGCCTGGGATATTGTACCTGTGTGTAGTTTCCATTGACCTAACTGGAGGTTAAACATGTTGCTGAAGGGAGAATTTGAGACCCCAGAGAATATCTTTCTTGTAGGTGACAGAGGAAATGTGTGTGTGTGTGTGTGTGTGTGTGTGTGTGTGTGTGAATATACAGAAGTCAAGAAGCCACATATTTTCATCCCTGAAAGAAAAGTAATTCAATTCTGAGAACTGAAAACTAGAATTAGTAGCTACTGCCAATCTTATAGGCATATAGATTAACAGAGGAAAATATTCTTTCTAGTCAGTGATTCTGCAGACTTAGCCTGTGAGCTGCCTAGAGATTGTTTTGTGAATTCCAGTCTTGGGCAATCTGCATGATTAGATCCCATCAAAATGATAAAAATAGCAGCAGAAGTGGGGAGTTGAGTTTCATAAAGATCACCTAGCATCCAATGACTGGCTGTTTGCTCTCCTTCACTGTGGATCTAATTTGGACCATTCATCCCAAGGTAAATGTCAGTTAAACCAAGGTTTCAGTCATCCAGGCATAGCTTCATTAAATAATGCAAATGCTACTTTGAAAACATCAAATATTTATTGAACACACATTACATAAAATTCTAGCTAGTCAACATGTGTTAAGTGCATACTATTTAGTCTGTCATATTTTCAGTTTTCTTTTTAATAGTCCTTTGATGTTAGTTCATAGCACATGGTTTAGAAGAGAAAATCAGGTGGAATATTGAGCAATTAGCTAATAAATTTAATCGGTGGAGGAAGTCAATTAAAATGATTTGGTATTTCTAAAGTAATTATCCAATATCTTTACTTTAGAGGTAAGACAGCATAGGGAGATAAAGGGAAGAAATTTCCCTTAAAATTTCCATTATTTTGGGGGAATTTAAAGAAATGTTTGGTGTTTTTTGTTTGTTTGTTTGTTTGTTTTTAAGTAATTCTAACATAAGGATTTGTTTTAACACTTATTTACCCAGCTACCAGAAACATGGAATCTGGATACACTTCTTTTATCTTGAATAGTTTTCTCTTAGATAACATTACAGGTTCAGAATGTGTTTTATAAAGTTCAAATCCTAGATGTTTCTATAGATGTTTATGTGTTAAGGATAATTCCAGAGGCTTCTTCTTGGAATTGAGAAAAGACCATTTTGTTTATTTTAACTTCCTGCATGTCCTTCTTGCATTGATCTCCCAAAAGGGAAAACTATGTTAAATATTCATTCATATTTTGAATTCTTTAAATTTCAGAAACAATCTGCAATAGTTTATTAAAATAAATGAAAACAGATATATGAATGTCACTTCGGTCTTGGTCAATAGATCAACATATATTTTGAGTCTGTTGTGGCACTGACATTTCTAAAGCAGTCGCCGTGAAGTACAGTTCAAAATGCAGGTTTTAGCAAAGACCACAAAATACATATTTATAATTGTAGTTTTCTATCTGTTCCCTATTGTTACAGGCACTTGTCCTGCCTTTGAAATTTTGAAAGTGGAAAGCTGTGTTTATTGAGGCATGTGTTTTAGGTGTTTGCAGATTTTTTTTTAAAGAAGACCTTTTCCTCTCCCTTCTATATTTCTTTCTTTTGATTTGATGCCCGTAAGCACATTGTCAGTTCTGGAGTACTACTACAATACTATGGCAAACTAAAGCCTATGTCACTTTGGAGGCAGGCCCTGTGAGAATTAAAAAGAATTCCTAATGAAGTGGGCAGACCCCCTTCTTTCTTTTCCTCAGGAGATAGAACTTAGCCTGTGGCATGGAGCCTAGTCAAATGCTGTCATCAAGATCTGGCAAATCCAGTGTTGCTTATGGATTGAAATCTCTACAAGTGTGTTCATTATATTTTACTGTCTTTTTCTAATGTCCCCTTCCTCTTTCCTCTTCTTACCCCTCCCTCAACACAATCTCCACCACAGTTCTATGTGTCTACAACAACCAGCTCCTTAGTCTTCAATAGTCATGGCTCTGGGAATCTAGTGACACTTCCACTGTACATACAAAATGGAATTTAAATAGTGTCACCAAGCATTCTGAGCATGTGGCTACATATATATTCTTATTATTAAGAGGGAATATAATAGATGGAAACCAGAGCTGTGAGACAGACTTGACCCTTTTCTTCCAATATATAAAATTAGGCTATTTATATTTATAGATTGTAACAGGACCTTTAATATCCATGCATCATTTCTTCTAAGTAATGAAAGTAGAGGACATTTGTTTGGGCTAGAACATGACCAAATTTCATGAAACTAAGTTGAATACATTTTTAGCCCTGATATATAGTACTAGAAATGTCTACATTTATAATGGAATTATTTTAATATAATTTCAAAAATATTGATTAAGATTGGGATAAGAAAACTTGATTTCAGTTTATGTGAGGAAACAGTCATTCACTTCTTGGGATGACTTGAATGCATTAACTAAAGGATTACGCAGATGAATATGAAACTATGACAGTGGCAAATGCTTCAGAGGAGAAGAAAGGGTCATAGAAGGATTGCCTAATTGGACAGGTTAGGAATAACTCCTCAGAAGAATCCATGACTGAACTGAAATCTAGAGGAAAGGTAGGAGTTTCATGGGGGGGGGGGAGGGGGCGGAGGGGAGGGGAAGAGCACCCCAGGCAGATGGACTGACACCCAGAATTTGCATTTGAAAAGATCATTCTGGCTCTGGCATGGAAAACCAAATGGAAAGTAGATGGGTACATTTGATAGGCCATTGCTACAGTAGTCAAGGATAAAGAGAAAGAGAGTATGTATGGCTATGATGATAGAGAGAAAGATAATAGACAGGATTCAGTAAATGTTTGCTCATATGGAAGGCATATGGAGGAACTTGAGAGAGGGCAATTTACAAAATGTCTACTGGGTTACTAACTTGTACCATTGGTGTTCAATGATGCCCTTCTATGAGATGCTGAAGAGAAGGCCAGCATTTAAGGAAAACCATACTTTCGTACTGACTTTGAAATATCCAAGTGAAAATATCCAGATAGCAGTGGGATATGATGGTTGGTGTTCAGACCAAAGATCTAAAGACCACAGATAGACAACTGCATTTTTTGCATGTTTTGTTGGTGGGTGATGCCATGGGAAATGGATTCGTCACCTAAGGAGAAAATAGACAGACAGGGAAGAGCAAAAGGCCACAAATTTCCCAGGAAATTATAGCATTAAAATAATGATGATAAGGAAAAGTCCAATAAAAAATGATCAGTGAGGTGGGAGGAAAACAGGAAAGTATAATTTTATGAAAGATGAGGGAAGTGGGTGTTTCCAGATGGAGGAAATTGAAAATAAAACACCCCACCATTTTGTTTCCTTAGAAGTAGATGAAAATGAATGACCTTTAAAATAAACATAATAAATGTTCCTTTATTTGTTCTGAAGCACAACCAAATTAACATTGTTATGTGCTCTGTTAATAGTAGTATATACTCAAAAAAAAATCTATATAATGACAGCATTCTAACTTGAGACAGGAACAGATAAGCAGGGTGAGGAATCAAGTCAGTGAGGTTTGTTCAGTAATTATTATGATCTTGTGTCACAAAGTAGAAATCTAGATGTTTCTTTCACTTAACATGGTTTGTATGTGTACAAATCATGTATCCCTCCCAGTTGTCTGCCTCCCTCTCTTCTTTCCCACCTTCCTTCTTTCCTTTCCTTCCTTTTCTTTTCTTTCCTTTTTTGATGACTGACAACCTCACTATATTGTAAGCACCTGACTGCAGGGATCTTGTCTACTTCCCAACCACTGTGTCCCCAGCATCCAGCAGAGTGCCTAGAAGTACTCAGAAGGCTTTCAATACTGTTGGATGAACAAACGAGTGACTCTCAAATATGTAATAGAAAATGAAATTCTGGATTAGGAAAGGAAAGACTTTGATTTTTTTCTCTTCCTTGGGTTGTGTGATATAACATTTAAGAGCCTTTCTCTCCTAATATGTAAAAACATTTACCATGACCAGAAGACTTCCAAAATAACTTCTGGATCCAAAGTTCTAAGAATCTATTCACCTTTTGAAGATGTTGGAGCATATCTCTCTGGAAAAAAGTAGCATCTTCTGAAAATCTGTTGCCATCCACATTTACTTTAAATTGTTCCAGTGAAACCTGAAGAAGGCAAACATCTCACAACATTATGTCCCATCTCTCTTCCTCTCGTGATGCACCTATTTCTCATTGCTGTGGCATACAGCCAAACTCAGGCGAGCCTGATAGTGTCTTGCCTCAGCTATATCCTGTTTCTCTTGCTGTCTGCCCCAGGATTCTCTGCAGCTGCAGAGTAAAAGGCTGGACATGTACACAACTGGAAGGGCGGGGGAATTGGCATCCTCAAGGTGGCTTTGACCAAAGCAGAATGAGAACCAGGAAGAATCCCTCTATACTGGCCTTAGATGGACAATTATGGGGTTAATTCTACCTAGTTTCTCAGAGATTCCCAATAGCATTGAGCCCCAATTGCCCACAGCACCGATAAGCCCAAGGATTCTTTCTGTTCTCTCCCGTTTTGCTCTGTCCAGGCCCCCTCATTATTTAGCCCCTTGTTCCATGGGGGAACATCCCCCAGTGAAGTAATTTGCACACAAACTATACTCTTGAGCACTGCTTTTGTGGGAGAACCCAAATTAAGAAAGGGTTCTTTTGCCTCTGTATATGTACCTGTAATTCACTTTCCTCAATGCGGGTTCTTCTGAAATTTTTAGTAAAATTTAGATTGTTCTATAGCAATGTTTTTTTCATTGACTTACATTTCAATTTCAGAAATGCTTTTTTCTTTATTTTGTTTTGAAACTTTATTTGGTGTAGACCTCTAACACTTTAAGCATCCCACTTCAGACACCTTATAGCTTTTATGACAAACATGCAATGACCTATAAATAAATATTGAAATGAACTGGAAATTTAGCTATTTAAATGAACTATTTATGAAGAAAGAATCCCTTTCATGATAAAAACAGAATTTCATACTTGAGAACATATGCATTTTCATAAATTTTGGAACATGGAATACAATTTTATTATATCAAGCTTGGATAAATTTTATTCCTTATCACTGGTACCTTTTATTTGGACTTGGAATTTTCCCCCATTTTCATAACAATGAAAATGTGCTTTTCAATCCACAAATATGTTAATATATATAGTATATTGTTGTAATTTGATAGGCTATTCAAAGCAGATACCATGAAATGAGTTGGCTCTTAACAATGGGGATTTATTATTTTATGGTTTGAAGTCATGAGAATATCCAGATCAAGGCATCATCAAGGCAATGCTTCCTTCCTGAAGACAGCTGCTGGTAATCCTTGGCTCCTCTGTCACATGGCAAGGCTCATGGTGGCACCTGCTTGTCTCTCCCTTCTCTTCTGAGGTTTGTTGCTTTCAGCTCTTGCTTCTGTGCCTTTCTCCCTCCCCTCTGTATTCATCCCATTTATAAAGGACTCCAGTAAGAGGATTAAGACCCACCCTGGGCCATGCCTTAACCAAAGTAACCTCATCAAAAGGTCCTACTTATAATAGGTTTTCACCCAAAGGATTAGATTAGCTTTAAGAACATGATTTTCTGGGATACATACAGTTCCAAACCACCACATATATGCACATAGGTGTTTCTCTTTTTATTGGGATAAAAAGAAAGTATTTTTCTTCCACCGTCACTTCAACCCATTAATCACAATACTATATATGCTATTAATTATGCTTAAATGTACTTTGCCTTATGAAATTTGTGAACCTCTAATAACTCAGGACTTTCAAATTAGTTGTCTTCCATGTAGACGTTTTGATTACTAAACCATTCCTAAAGCTAGAAGAAGGAATAATAACATAAGGATTAAAACTATGAATCACCTTTTGATTAAACCCTTGGCAGTCTTTGTTGCTAAGTCTTCAATCAGAGAATAACTCTAAGTCTCATTTGAACTTGTAGATTTTAATTCCATATTGATCACTGCAACCTGGTAGAAGCAATACATAGTCACTCAGATAGTAGTATGAATTTACACTGGATATCGGTGCTTTGAGATAACAAGAGCAGTCTCTGATTATGCAGCTCCAATACATAAGGCTGAGGGAACAAAGCAGACAGCATAAACTAGACAGTGGCATTTGGTGACAACTGCCTCCCAATGCTGAATTTGATATATCTCTTGAGTTTACTTGTTCACTCAACTCCTGTCTGTGTTAGAGTAACCTAGACTTCTGCTCAGAAAGTCTTGGTAGTAGTAATAATGGGACTAATAGATGCATTAATATAAAGAAATACTTTTACTAAAACTTTCCCATACATCATGTCATTTGACTTGCAAAGTTGTCTTATGATGCATGTGGAGCCGGTACAAACTCATTTAAACTCAGAGAAATTGTGTTACTTATGACCAAATAAAAAGAACTAATAAATCGGTGAGCTGGGAACCTGGCGTCCTGGTTCCCAGTATCTCCCTGATGTATGACTGTGCCCTGCTTTATACTCTCATGGGCCATTACTGTTATCTTCTCAACTAGTACCTTTCCACCCTTCTCAACAAATGGTAGATACATACCAGGGACTACTTTGGGCCAACTGTATCTGTTGCCGTCTTACTCAATCTGAATTTTGCATATAATCTTGCCTTACATTTTTCTAAGAATATCTAGATCATATAATTTATACTTCATTGAAATTTTTCTGTTACTTGAAGGTTCTCTGTATCTTTACTTTCACCCCTATCTAGCATCCCTTCTCCTTGCCAACATTTAAACTTTCATTTATACCCTTGATTCCATAAATTCTCTTCATTTCTAAGAAGTGTTCTGTCAGTCTCTTCTCTTCTATGACATCAATCTTTCCATTTTTCTCCATCTTATCCCTCAGTGAACATAATAGTAACATATAGGAAAAAATAATTACCGTCTTCTGGCTTCCTTCAGTCCTCCTATCAAGAAAATTAGGGTCACTTTAGTTTATACTCAGATATCTTGTTGTTAGCCAGAAACACACACACATGCACACACACAGAGTTCTGAAAAATTTCTATCTTATTTTACCTTATTTTATTTTATTTTACTTTACTTTTGGTTTATGTGCCGGTTTGAATGTATTGTGTCCCCCAAATGCCGTTATCTTTGTAGTCTTGTGGGGCAGAAGTTTTGGTGCTGGTTAGATTTGCTTGGAATGTGCCCCACCCAGCTGTGGGTGATGATTCTGATGGGATGTTCCCATGGAGGCATGGCCCCGCCCATTCAGGGTGGGCCTTGATCAGTGGAGCTATATAAATGAGCTGACTCAGGGAGAGGGAACGGAGTGCAGCTGTGAGTGTGTTTTGAAGAGGAGCAAGCTTGCTAGAGAGGAACATCCTGGGAGAAAGCCATTTGGAGGCCAGAGCTTTGGAGCAGACGCCAGCCACGTGCCTTCCCAGCTAACAGAGGTTTTCAGGATGCCATTGGCCGTCCTCCAGTGAAGGTACCTGATTGCTTGGACGCTTTGTGGCCTTAAGACTGTAACTGTGTAGTGAAATAAACCCCCGTTTTATAAAAGCCTATCCATCTCTGGTGTTTTGCATTCTGCAGCATTAGCAAACTAGAGCAGATTTATATGTTCACAACAGAAGGCTAAGGAGAAGTGGATCAACTACCAAATTACTTACAAACACTGACTTTCATAACTAGATGTTGAATACTTTGACATTTATGAATTTTGCTTACTAGTAATTCTTAGGTAGCTGGGCATTTTCGGTTGCCTACTGGAATTCATCTGGATGTCCTGTGTGCAACTCAAATTAAACCTAGTCAAAATTTAACTCCTAAATTTACCCCTTCTTTTATATGCACTTTTTGTAGTCCATATTTTGACATTGGCAATATCATTTGCAATACTCAATCACTCTTGACTCAATGCTTTCTTTTACTACATGCCACCATTTGGACCACAAATCCTATCAATTTCTTGCCACTGCCTAAAGGCACCATGTGCTGTTATGTGTCTAGTCCTTTTCACAATTATTAATTCATTTAGTAAACATTTACTGAATATGGACTCCGTCACAGGCACTGGTGATGGTGCCAGGGATGAATCAGGTAACAAACCAAAGTGTACCTTTGTGGAGCTGACATTTCAGAAAGCTGAGCATTATAATTAATAATAAACAAAATTAGTAAATAAATTACATATCCTAGAAGACGATATGTCCTATGAAGAAGGAAAAATAACATAGCAGGCGAGCTCCTCGGGAGTTGGCTAACGTAACACACATGAGTGATTGAAGGAGTAGTGCTTCCAACTCTCTCTGTCTTGTGTTCACTGGCCTGGCAGAAGTGTGTTATGCTTAAATTAGGACTTAGTTCATTTTTTTGTTTTTGATGAATGACAGGTTTAGTTTAGTTTAGTTTGTTTCTTTGTCTTTGGTAGAATAAATAGGTAAAGACTCAGAAGATGTCTCTAGTTTTAATCATGAACGGAGGTGTTTATAAAATTGCATTACAAGATAATGTGCTGATAATTCTCCCTCCTTCCCTCCCTTATTTCCTTCTTTCCTTCTATTTAACTTATCAAGTAACTCGATGCCATTCCTGCTACGATCCAGGAACTATGACTGGCACCAGAGATACAAGGTTTATTAATACAGAGACACTGAACTTCAGGATCTCACTGAGTGGTGGAGGCGCATGTATAAAGAAGTCAAGGAAAGACTAAGGCAGTAAAGGACTTTGGGTAGGAGGCAGGGCTCTGGAGCTGTGTGCCCTGGGCTGGGTCCTAACATCCTAGGTTACTTTGCCTCTGGGGGTCTCAGTCTCATTTTCTTAAAAAAAAAACAAAAAAAACAGATAATAATAGACCCTACATTCGAGGTTTGTGTTAGCATTAAAAGTATTACACTTTGAACACTGCATGGAAAAGTACCTTACATGCAAAAATTACTTAGTAAATTTTCACTGTTTTCTTTTGTAAGGGTTATATACAGTAGTAAGTTCTAAGGGAGTAGTGTGCCTGGGGATTATGGAAGCCTGAATATGGTGGAATTGAAAGGCAAGAAATGGCTTGTGTTGTCCTTAAATTTAGAAGTGAAATCAGATTCCTAGAGTTGGGATAAAAATCAGGTTGGTTATGAGGCTCAAAGAGACATTGAGCTTAAGAACAGCCTCAGTGATGAATAAAAACAAGACATACTGAAGGACAAGGATTGTATTTAAAATTTCAAGACAAAACTTATTGGAGAGCAAAGACATGGTAGAGCTAAGCAGAAAATACGTATGGTGGGGAAACAGGCTGTCAGTAAAACCCATGAAAGAAAGTGGAGTTTTTACTTCAGTGATTAACCTGTATCTTTGTTATTAATGGATTATTTATCACAAAAAGTCATTGGTAATCATCTTAAGTTGTAACCAATAATTTTAAAGTGCCATTGTTGATTAGGATTTGAGAAACTTAGAATTTTGTAATTTAAAAATCACAACGATTTTGGGGGGTTCAGTAGATTTTTATGTTATTCTACAAACTATTATGTTTTCTTATCTGGAAAACAAACTTAATACTATTATCATTTGAAATAAATGATTTAGAACACAGACCATAGAATTTCATGTGCTATGATTTCTGCTTGGTGCATTTTTTTAGGGTATATATTGGAGTTTACACAAACTTTTATATTATGTGTTGATATTAATACAAATTTTAATAAATTAGTACATTGAAGTATTTTATTTGTTAATGTTGGGTTAGAAAAATAATACTTTTTTTCCTAAAATAAAAGAATTAATGGTTATTTGCTTCCTGACATAAAGTAGTCTTAACACATATATAAAAAAAAAAAAATCCACGAAAGCCTGTGTTTGTCTTCAAAGAACAAAAAAAAAAAAAAGATTTAGAAAAGGGGGCAAACTTGCTAGGATTTTAAATCAATATTTCTATGACAGCTTTTTATCAACTGCCTGGAAGAAATAAAACCACATTAAACTTTTTATTAAAAGTAAGTTCGAGTAACTGAGAACATGTTCAGCCACATAATAAAGATTTGTTTCAGACACAAACAATGACTTTCTGTAAGGTCTGCCCTGACATCTAACGAATTCAGAATGGCATTCGCTATGCAATGGAGTTTTTCCTTCTGGAAACACAGCCTGCTAAGATTCTGCCTCTTTGGTTCCTGGGTAAAGCATAGAGGCAAGCGTGAGAAACTGAAACTGGCCAACAGAGGCTCGGTAGAGAAATCTGCACAATGGGGAAGCTTAAGCAGAATTTACCAAGGGACCCATAGCTGCCAAACCAGGTCTTCGGAACCTGGTCCTCTTCTGGCCAGGAACCATAAAGGTGGGGGGCGGCGGGGGGTGGGGAGGTTATAGGGATTGGTGATGAAAAGGAAAAATAAGGCTATCCTAGAGCAAGTAGACCACAACCCCATGCTTTACATGCTATACCAAAATTCATTCTTTAATTCATTCAATTCCACGCAATAAACATTGGCATGCAAGGCATTCTTCTTGGTGCTAGGATGTAATAGTGAATGAAACAAAATCTCTGCCTTCAGTCTAGTCAGGGAGACATGTGAAAAGCAAAAAAAAAAAAAAAATGCATATATATATATATGTAAGTCAGGTGGCGATATATACTGTGGAGAAAATTAAAATAGAGGTAGAAGAAGGATTATTGGGGTGGATGGGTTTAGAGTGGCTGGATAAAATAAAGGACATCCAGTTAAATTTGAATGTTGTATAGACAGCAAATAATTTAATGTAAGAATTGCCCCATGCAATATTTGGGACCAACTTACACCAAAAAAGCAGAATATTCATTGTTCATCTAAAATTCAAATTTAATTGGGTGCCTTGTGTGTGGGTTTCTAAATCTGGCAACACTATGTGGGTTAGAAGAGGGACAGGGATACTATTTTATCTTGAGCAGTCAAGGAGACCTTCAGATGATATGACAATGAAGCAGAGAGCTAAAGAAAATAAAGGAGTGAGCCATGCAGATATATGGGGGAACACCATAACACAAAAGAGAGAATAGCATGTGAGTGAAAAGGTCCTGAGGCCCAGTGTGTTCCTGGCAAAGGCCAACGTGCATGGGGGGATTGAGAAAGTAAGTGGGAGAGTGAGTTGAAGAGGATAGAATTGAATGGGAACTAGATTCTGTAGGTTCTTATAGGGTAATGTAAGAACTTTGGCATTTACTCTAAATGTGATGAGAAGCCACTGGAGGGTTTAGAGCAGAAAATGCCATGATCTGCTTTGGAAATTAGAAGTCTTAAGTTGCTATGTATGTGGGACCTGGATGAAGTATGGGAGAGGAAAACCAGTTAGGAATCAATTGAGAGAACCCCAAAAAAGAAATGACAACGGCTAGTGTGTGAGTAGCAATGGAGGAAGTGAGAAATGGATGTTTCCTGAGCATATTTTGAAGATAGTGCCCATAGGATTTGTTGACAAATTGGATGTGGGATCTGAGAGAGAAGGCAAGAATAACTTCCAAGCTATTGACCTGAGCAATTAGAGGCCTGGAACTGTGGAGCTGGTATGCACTGAGGAGCGGGCTAAAGAAGATGCAGGTTTTATAGGGCAAGAAGGTATTCAAGTAGAGATGTCAACAAGGTAACAGAGAATCATTTGCTATGACCCATGAAGCCACCAGGAAATCCTCCTTCTGGCTCTGCAGTGCGTCTGTCCCCTTGTGTGGGGAATTGGCTCTGCTCACAAGTTCACCTCTGACTAGTCAATGGATTCAAGGCAACGGGGACTGTGCAAGGTGTAAAAGTGTCACCTTTGTTGAACCATTAGTGGCTGGGTTCTATTTAAATAAACGTCTGATGCTGAGTTGCTTATCTGTTTCTTTCCAAATGCTCATAACCTCACAAGTTAGTTGGCAAAATTGGGTTGAAAATTTGGCCAGATTTCTAGAACATCCACTCCTGGTGCTCGCCAAAAATATCAAAAGAGCAGCCTTTCTTGTGGGACTCAGGCTCTTCTGATTTCAGGCCCAGTTAAATACCAGGCACTTTCTTCTTCCTTTTTGGGTGGGGAGGTAGGGTAGGAGAAAACTAGGGGAGAAAAGACTATTTTGATTATTTAAAAATTAATCTTTTCATATTTTCAGATCCTTGATTGAAAATAACATAAGCTAATGAGTTTGAATATTTTTCATTTGAAGTAAAAAGAGCAGCAAGGAAAAAAAAAATGAAGGCCATCTCTGTGCCAAGACTGAAGGGTAATTTTGTGTCCTGGCAGTTCAAGTTGTGGGTTGTGTTTCCACAACTATGCTTCCACTGCTATTACTTCGTCTGCTCAGAGTTCTACTCTGACTGGTGCCCACATAATCTAATAAAGAGCCAGATGCTCCTGCTGTGTATCTTGCTTTTAGATGGTGATTTTGGAGGAAATTTAACTCTTTCATGATCCTACAAGTCAATGGGATGGAAAAAATGAAAAGTAACCCAGCATCCTAAAATCATTACTACAGTTTGTACACTTTCCTAGTTTATCAAAAGGGATCTGAATCAACAATAATAGGAAGTAATGTCTTAGAAAGCTTTCTATTTTGTTCGATGGTTAAGGGTCCTGGTAAATATATTAAAATGATTAGGGTTTTATTAGAGGCCATTAATTAAATAAAAACTCACTATCTAGTTTGTCAGAGGTGAGGTATATCCGTGGTATGTGTGGTTGAGTGATGTGCATTAGAAATTCAGTATTTAACAGGAACTGTCACCTGGCTAGATGATAGTCCCTGGAGCAAGGTTTTGCATTTGGATTTTGAGAACATGGAAAGACGTAAAATTGTATGCATCTAGACAATTCATCTTTAACCAGACAACCGTGGATATCTCAGGAATAGCAGGTAGTCCAGAAATCTACAGAATAAATTGTGCTTGAGAAGTTTGCTCCAGATATGTCTCCTTGGGGTGGTAAATTGTGAATTTTGGTTGTGCTGGCTCAACCACGACCTCTTCCAGAATCTACCACCAAAATTGGAGTTCGAGTGGAAAGCTTCATTCTCTGGAAGATGGCAGATCCTTAGTTTTATTGATAATTTACATTTAGTTATTTCAAATAATTTTTAATATAATAAATGGACATAGAGGGTATCCCCAAAATATAAAGAATAAAATAAAGATAAGTTTATTCCCACTTCCAACAGAGGAACATTATTCTTATTTTGGTGTTTAGTTTTTATATATTAAAAAAAAATCTATATTTTGATTTTTGTTTTTTTTTTCTTATGAAATGGCATCGTATTCTACACAGAATTTTATTTTCTGCTCTCTTGCACTTAGCATTAGATTTTGAGTGGGTTCCATTCTATCAAATGTTCCAAATACATTTTCCAGTGATTGTATATTATTCTATCATATGATGGACTATCATTTATTAAATCATTTCCTATTGGGCAGTAATCATGACCCCAAGTTGTCACTATTATAAAAGACTAATAATAAACAACTTTATCTATAAGATTTTATATACATTTCTTTGGGCTTATTAAGGCAGTTATTTTTTTTGCATGTAGATTCCAAAGTCAAATTATATAGTAGATTTTAAGATGGATAATACATATTGACAAATTGCTGTCTGGAAACATTTGTCCATACTGAGGGGTGTATGTGTGTGTGTATGTGTGGTGTGTGTGTTACAGTTTTAGCCTTTCACAGTGAAGCTGTTTTCTTTGTATTTTTCTTACTGAGGCTTTGATGTTTCTTAAGGTTTGTATCTTGAGTTTCAGTGGTTACCTTCATAAATTATACCTCGTTTTGGTACTCTTAGCCCCTTTTCCTTTAGATAGTATAATGTTTTTCTACTATGGATGTTCTCGCCATCTACTGCTGCCTAACAAGTCATCCCAAAGCTTAGTGACATATAACAATTATTTATTATATCTCACTATTTTGCAAGCAGAAATTCAGGCAGGATTCAACTGGGCAATTTTGACTCCATATTGCATCACCTGTTGTCATGTGGTGGTGTTTTAGAAACATTATTGTCTATTGATGAAGAGTTTTCTGCAAATATCTCCTCTCTGTAGCCCATGCCTTCTCACCTATCCGAATCACTCCTGCTCCATTACAGAAGCTTCTTTACTGTCTTCATGGCCACTGTCATCAACAGATATAGTTCATAAATAGAAGAAATATATATTTTTCCTGGCCCTTTCTGAGGCCTGCCATCACTAGCTCTCTCCCATTTTCATTTTCCCTGCCACTCCTGTTGCCCCTCTCTACAAGGATTTCTGAAAGACCTTGTCAGTCTCAGCTGCTTTGATTAGTATTTAGCACAATTTGAAAATTCCCCTGGAAATGAAGTTAATGGATCTTGTTACCGTTGTTTCCCTGTTATATAGTTTCCAAGAGATAAGGGAAGAGTCAACTCTAACTGGCCACCATATTACTACAGTAATTAGCATTTAATTATTTTTAATGTTCTTATAATATCAAATGGTTACCCTGAGGGGTATATGCCAGTCTGATAAGGGGTAAGTAGAACATTCTGAAACAGCCAATTTGATACTACCTTAATGTATAGGGACACAATTTTTGAGGCCATTAGGGTGTCACAGTTTTTATTAACAGGTAAAATATCAACTGATCCTCACTGCATCCTTCATTTCAGTAATGTGTCTGGTTGGGGGTGATAAGATAGCATATTGCATATACTAATGAGTAAAGGAGCAAGAGGAAGAGAAGGAGATAGTAGAAGAGTAGGAGTTTATAAGAAGAGTCAAAATGAACTGAAGTCAAAGCAACTAAATCAAGAAGACTAAGTCCAAATAGCCTCATGAATAAATATGGCAATGATATTGGGCAACAAAACAAAACAAAACAAAACAAAAAGAAAACACACTGAATTTACATGAAAAGAAGGACAAGTACATTATAACATTCAATATAAAATTTAAATGAAGTTTTAAGTTAAAACAGCCCGGATTCTCTTCACCCTGATCTTCACAAATCTGGCCCTAATCATTCAGATCTCTGCTTAAATGTCATCTCCTGAGTAAAACCTTTTCTGAACTCCCAACCCAAAGGAGCCCATCAGTCTCCAGCTTAACAGCCTGCTCTATTCATTATAGCACTTTTCACTCACAGATGTTTCCTTGTTTATTTATTCTTCATTTTTTATCAAACCCCCCATCTATTCACCCCAATTAATTATAAGCTCCATTAGAATGGAATTTTATGGGTCTTTTTCAATGCTGTTTCTCTGCATCTGAATAGATCAGGGTGCCCAGTAGGAACACAATAGAATTTTGCTTATATTGATCTGGAAATTTCGGCTTTCCAGCAGAGTGCCACAGAGATTTCCACCTCTAGGTATCTGATCCCTTTTTTTAGCTCTAAGCTACACTTGGATATAAATGTAACTTAGGTTCAATTAATTGGTAACATGATATTTATGAATGTAAAGTGTTATCATTTCTCCGTTATATCTGATCATCTTACTAATACTCATTAATTTTAAGAGTTTTTAAGTTGCATATTTTGGTTCCATGTGGTCTAGTCATAGAGATAATTTTTGTCTCCTCCTTTCCAAATGTTTTCTGTTTATTTCTCATGAACTGTTTCACTGGCTGTTTAAATAGTCAGGGCCTTTCCAACATTATTATGTAATAATGATGTTGTGGGAATTCTCCCCTTGTTCCTGAAGTTAATAGGAATATTTCTGGTGATTTAACAATAAGTGAGGCCGATTAGTGTCTTAAAAGCTAGTCTTTATCATTGTTAATGAGTAATGAATTATATTTTATGCAAGCCATTTTTATAATGGTGAAAATTATTGCTGGAGTTTTTATTTGGTATTTTCATATCTACATGACTTGATAAATGTACATTGCCCTTACTTTCTTGGTTGTCTTTATCAGGTTTTTAATATTAGATATTTAATTTATAAAATTAAAAGACCAGCTTTCATCCTTTCTTTCTGGAATCTGGAATAAATAATATAGTGTAAATAATTTTATTCTTTGAAAATTTTAAAAACAGAAGCTCATTAGTTAGAACAGAAAATCAAATTGGCCTAGAGCCATGCTTGGAGATAATTTTTTGATTATGTTTCCAGTTTATTCACTGGTCACTTATATGTGGGTTGCCTACTCGGACTTGGTACAATTGATAAACATAGATTTTACCAGAAAATTGCACATTTCATCTAATTTATCAAATTAATTAAGTATTCTATATTTTGTGGCCATCTTTGATACATAAGAAGCTTTGAAATAATAGTAAGTTAATACCCCCAATTTCAATTATTAAATTTGTAATAAAAGAAAATAAGTTAATACTTTACCATTCTGTTTTAAATAGTAACTGAAATAATATGCAAAGTTTTAAAGGCAGCATCTGCAGTGGAGAAAGCAGACAATACCTTGTAGCTGTTTATCATTATGATTATCATTGTGATCATTTCTCTTTCAAATTTATTTGCAGGAAGTTTTTTTAATGCTTTATACTTCTTGAATTTAATATTTTATTACTTTCTTTTTAAAATAAATTAAATTCTGCTTTTATCTTCACCATTACCTTTCTTCCGTCTACCTTAAGTTTGTTTACTTTTTCTAATTTGCTGAGTTGAATGCTTGGTTTGTTTTACTTTTTCTTATATAATTACAAAAAAATACTCTAAGGCTGCAATTTTTTCTCTGGATACAACCTTAGCTGCATCTCATAAGAATTAAAATGTAATATAATAATTTGATTATTTCCTAAATAATGTTTAAATTAATTTTTATTTCCTCTTGGCCAAAAAAATGTTATTTAGTAAAATTGTTTTAAATTTCCTAATTAGGTTTTTATTTGTTTTGTGTATTTCTTTAGTCTTTCATTGTTATTATTTATAGTATTATCATTATTATTAGAGTATGTGCTCTGCAAATTATCTGCTTTGTGGAATATATGGAAACATTTTTTGAAACTGTTGGTAATCTGTTGGTAATCCATTTTTCTACATGTTTCATGAATATTTAAAAGAAGATATGATTTTTAAGTTGAGTTTCTAGTTGAAATGCTTATTATTCAATAATTTTATGATTTCAAATGGTTCATATTTTCTCTTAATTTACTGGAAGCATCAAAGAGAACAGTAATGAAGTCTTCCACAGAAGCTGTACTTCTGTCCATTTGCTGCATTATGATATTTGATGTTATTTAATTAGCATCTAGAGATTTCTGACGTTCTTTACAACTTTATTTTAAAGCTCATTTTTTCTATATAAATGGCTTTTAATGATCTGATTATTGTTTCCATTAAATACATTTTTGTTTTAAATTAGTATTTTCATCCCCACAATTGAACTTATGTATACTTTTCCAGGGTAAATATAAAAATTATCTAAAGGGAACTGGGAAGATCAAAGCCCATCATGATATATTTAGAGCAAATTAATTGCTCTTGTTCTTTTCTGGAGGGACCGTCTTTGCCTGAGGAATTTTCTCCTGACATGCAGGTAGACATCAGATATGTGGAAACATGCAACATTAATGTGAAAAGGTATGAATAGGAAGGATTTGCTCTTAACTAGTTATGAAATAGGCTTACAAATGCACAAATTTCTTGTCGGATTAGACGTTAATGCCTCATAATCACCTTTGTCAAGGAAAATGTATTCAACATTGTGGGAAGTAATTACAGTTTATAGAAGGTTTTCAAACCAAAGGAAAATCAAAAGATTGCTTGTGGAGTGTGGTAATATGAAGCCGAGTCACTGTGCTAGAAGAAAGAGGCAGCTACGACAAGCTCATCCTCCAGTCTTGATTTCACACAAGGCTGGGTCTGAAAGACCTGCTCAGATACAGTTCAGTGAACCCACGTTTCATCACCACTATTAAAGTTACTTTTCCAACAATATCTTAAAAGAGAGACTGCAATTTATGCCCCTTAATATCTCACTTTATACAACCATCACTTTCTGACATTTAGCAACTTGTATAAATCCTTGCTTAATGCTTTTTTATTCATTCATTTTCTCTTTTTCAGCCACAGATGGGAAGCTTCTAGAGGACAGGAATCTCTTGAGTTTGGTTTACTCTGTATTAGGTTTAGCGCAGAAACATGCTGAAAAATCCGTCATGACATGCAAGCTATCTCCTTTTACTGATGCTAACTTTATCAATCCATAATCCCCTCACTTTTTTTATTTTCAAAAGAAGCAGAATAATTGATGCTAGTCCAAGCATTATAAGGTAGAGAGGTAACATATAAAAGCTAAAGAAGTATTTAATTTACCTTTTAAATCTTTAATCTTGGACCAAAATTATTTTAAAATACATTTGAAAAGCCTACAATATAAATGAGCTTGAAATGTTCTAACAAAATTGCCCATTGCATAGTTAGGTGGATGAGGGGGAATAGCAGCCAGTTAGGTTAGATGTAAACTGCTTTATTATCTCATCAAAGGAATCTAAGTAGCCTCTTTGTATCAATCTATCCATTAATTTTCATCTACATTTCAGCCACTTCATAATCTACTGATTACTGAATGAGCTATTATCTATGTAGTCTGATATTTGGAAGCCTTAAAAGAAAATTGTCTTGAACATGTAGTACCTGGTGGAGTTTGGATGTTAGAATAAAACAAGGCCCAAATATAATGGCTCAATCTCATGACATCTAGGATCCCTGAATAGTCTGTAATTAAGGAGGAACTGGGGATGAGTGGTACTTGCATTATGTAAAGGAGGGATACATAATTGAATTAAGCAGTGGGGGTGGGGGGAGGGCGAGAAAAAAAGATCAAAGCTCAAATAACATCAGTTTTTGTCCCTGGCAATGACATTGGTGATGAAAAGATTTTGTCTTTCTTTTGTTTATTGTATTATACCACCCTTCTTAAAGTAAACATACTATTGCAAAATTAGTAATGTACAAAAAGGCCCTGACTATTTAAATATTCAGGAAAGATTTAAACAGTTGAGCTTCAGGAGGTTTAGAAATCTCCCACTGATACTTCCTATATGGGACTTAATATTAGAACATGAAAAAACAGATGACAATGTTAAGAAAAGAAGTGGTTAAGAGTGAACACAGTTATTGGTGTCCTACACATAAATATTAGGTTGGAATAGCCCTCCAGGGGGCCATTTCCAAGGAAAACTTCACCTGGTATGGTCAGAATGTCAGGATTTCGAAAGCAAGAGCATGCTTCATTATACTGTGGATTGAAGGTGAGCAAACATATCCCCTCACTATTTAGAGAGGCTATTCCAAGACTCACTCAAGTACTCAGGCATAAATAAATGAGCAGGAGGTCCTTTAGAAGGGGTCCAGACAAGTTACAGTACTACCTAAATGTGAGCCAGGCCAAACTGCTGGGATCTGAATTAAAAGGAAACAGTTTATAGGCTGTGGGGCCTCTTACCAATCCATCTTTTTCACTGGGGAGAAAAAAAAATCTCTTTTTGCCAGAGGTGATGAAAACCTGTATTAAAGGTGACATAGCAGGAAGAAAAAAAAAAAAAAATAGAAGGCTAAGCCAATTGGTTGAGTATTTCAAAAAAGAGAAGAGAAACAGCAACATGGTTTTAAAAAATATTTAAGTGTGGGAGTGAGGAGGGAGAGGAATAATCACATTAATTTTATATTAACAGTTCCTGCCTAATGATATTGGACAGCAAAGAATATTTAGAAAATTCACAAATTATGTTAAATTTAGGTAAACCTGTTTTTATTACAGTTACATATATGAATGTGCTCATGAACCCTTTAAAGTGATGTGAGATGTGATGTTTGTGAAATTCAAACAGCCAATTAAGTAAGTCCATAGTAAAAGCCAATGATCTTGATAAGTCTAGGAAGAAGTCCAGATAAAGCGTAATGCACGGATTTGATAATTGCTCTTCTCTGCTATGGATATTGGCCAGTGGATGAACTTTGGGATACTTCAAGCTCTCTTTCTTATGCACATAAACCTATGGACCTGTGCAGATATGAGTATACATCAACCTTGTTCATAAATTGTGATATTTCATCCCAGAATTCCCTATATATAGTATAGGCTAGTGGTCTCTTGGGAGAAGTGCCCATATAGAAACATATCTTTAATCTTTTGTGTTATTTAAATGATATAGAGGATTTGCAATGAAGTTCTATAATTGTGGGAGAAATGGAATTATGCTGCTCAGATCCCTGTACAAGGAGGGGCTTATTGCCCCAATACCAACAAACAGCCTCTATCTTTTAGCTCCTTCGGAATTTTCCAAGCTTCTGTGAGCTGCCTCTTCATGACACCCTTGTTCTGTCCCTCTCTCTATCCCTATCCAATGAGTGATACAGGCAGTGTATAAAGACCCGGACATTTCTGCCCAAGGAAGGACAATTCTAAAGGGCCACCCAAGCATTTGACCAATATTTGTTGTGTCTACATGGTTTTTCAACTTCTCTTTCTTCCCAAACCTGCCTCCTCTCCAGCTCCCTGACAGGTGTTAGGCCCTAATAAAATCCTGCTTGCCAAATTCATTCTTAATGCCTGTTTCAAGAGAAACTGACCTGTGAAAATGACCATATTAAGAGGAGTTCTTATTAGTCTTCTGTGCATTAACCTTATTTATAGGTTTGGCAGTCAAAGTACAAAACAAAGGGGACTTGCTTAGGTTGAATAGTGAACTATATATTGGATATTTTGGCTGTGGCTTTCTAATCTCCTGATCAGCCACCCATTCTCCTGATCATAAGATGTGTTAGGGATGAGCCACTTAACTTTGAAATTTGGAGTTCCATTGGGACATAAATCTAGGCTATCAATTGACTTAAATTGTGTATTAAAATTATGTATAAGGTGTGGGCTAAATAAAGCATAGATGGAATTACCATGAGTTTCCATCTGTTTCAAAAAGATTTCTGTTTTAGTCATTTCTTACTTTTCAGTAGAATTTTATATAGCTGGAAGGGTCCTAAATATTATGCTTTTCACCCTATCAATTGGTATAAAGTGGAACTTGAAACTTTATGATCTTGAAGTTATACTTGAAAAGCAGAATATCGGCATGTAAAATTGACCAAGATGCTTTGCTTGAGCCACAAGTAGATAGCCCAAACTTAGTCATCGTATTACATGGTATTGGTGGTAGATATGAACCGTGAAATGTATGAACAGGAGGTGTTATCATCTTCAGTTTAATTAGCCAGCCATTACCTAAGTAGTTACTAATGCACATTTATTTCCATTAATATGGGAAAATTGGTGGGTGAAACTATATGTCATATCTGTCATATATCTTTACTTTAATTTACTTTGAACTTCAAATTAGGTCAAATATACTCATTCACATCATGTTTCTTTAGTATCTACTATGTGCTAGGCAATGTTCTATGTGCTGGGGAGGTAGAGATAAGCAATCATCCAAGGTGTCTGACTTCACAGAGCAGGTAGCATAATTAAGTAAATAATAAAGTAAGTAGCTAAATATAACCCATAAATATATATTATATGGCAAGTAAATTGTAAGAATAAAAATAAAGTAGGGTAAAAGGATAGTGATATGGTGGGCTATGCTATGTAGGATTTATAGAGGTTGGCCTCTAGAAAGTTAATTTTGAAGAGAGGTGAATGAAGTAAGAGATGATGTCATGGAAAGTATTGTTGGAGTACAATAAATAAGCTGAAATATGATAGGAAATTAAGTTAGAGTGGTTGCTGGGTTGTGTGGAATTGGAAGCCATGGTTGGGTTTTTGAAATTTATTCTAAGTATAATAGGATGATATGGAGGGTTGAGGATAGGGATGTTATATAATCTGATTCATCTTTTAAAAGGATTACCACCAACTGAGTATGTGCAAACTGTAGGGGAACAAATGCAGAAACAGGTAGCACATTTAGCAAGCTATTGCAGTAGTACAGATGAATGATGATAATGGCTTGGTTTAAAGAGACGGTAGCAGGGATTTTGAGAATTTTTTTATTTTAAATGATTTGTTTATAGGCTGATATTTTTTCCAATATATTGGATGTGGGGTATGGGAGGGAAAGAGTAGTAAACAATGACTTTCAGGATTTTGTTCTGAGCAACTAAATGGATAACGATGCCATTTACTGAGACGGAGGCTGCGTAGTGAAGAAATGGTGGTGCTGAAAGTACACACTGAGCTATTGCCAATGATGGGGTTTCCAAATCTTTTCTTACCAATTATGGAACTACTTATGGCTCCCTTACTATTTAGTTGGGGGTGAAAAATAAGTACAAAATAGGAATGTGAGATACCAGAGTGCCAAATAAGGAGTGATGAGATATGGAAAGTTAGGGTAATGAGTAAATGTTAAGTAGGACTAAGTATGATGAAGAAGGATGCTTATGGCAGAGAATTCTTTTTTTTTTTTAATTTTCTGGATTGGTCAAAACAATGCAAAAGAAATGTTCTGCCTCTCCTTAGGAAGTACTAAAGAACACAAGGGTTCTTTTTAATTTCTTGATGTCTCCATTTTTTATTAACATTTAGTTCCAAAATAAAGTAGGAAAGAAAGAGTGTGAACAACCTTTTCATTTGTATTCCTTAAAGCACAGTGCCTCGCCCACAGCTATTCAGTGGCAACATAGATAAATTCCGCTCTTCCAATTATCCTATTTTCGTTCAGCATTTCCTTGCTGCCTTTAGTGGAGGACTGCTTAACATGGCTTCATGTATGTTTGTGAAAAGAAATGTTGGTTACAGGTATTTGAAAGACTGTGTTTAATTTAGAATGTCCTTTAAATTTTAGTCACAGTGCTTAAATTCATTTTTATTCTCAGAGAGTTCTATGGGGTCACAGCTGTGGCCTCAGCTCACTGCTCCAGAATCCCCTGAGAGTTCAAAGTTGCTTCAGGCCCCAGTGCCAAGTGAGTAAGATTCTACCCCTTATTATGCCTACCTTCACCCAACCAGAAACAAAATGCCTAAAAAATAGTTTGTCAAATGTGCAATTTCTTTGGGAAAGTTTTTACAAAAGCAGAATGTGTACATGCAAAGTTCTCACCAAATAATCATACCATCATTATTATCATTGTCATCAATGTCGTCATCTTGTGGTAGGAGGCAAGGAAATTTTGTGATAAGGTTGTACATGCTTGAACACAGGGACCATATCTAATCTCTTTTCCACATACCTCATAGAATTGTGTGCCTTGAGATCTTTCAATATGCATGTTCAGAGGCTAGTGGCAGTAATAAAGCTAAACTTAATTGATGTGCTGCAGTAACATGTATCTCCCTCTAACTCTTATAAAGTGACAACCAATCTATAGAGAAAAATTCCAGTCCTTAATTATGAATATAGCTACCTATGTGATTTATCTCTGAAGCCATTTCAATGGGCATTGAATTTTCAATATAGATCAATTAACAGCATATTAATTGCTTTTATTATGTTGCCCCGATTGACCTATTTCTTATTTGCAAGTCTCCAAAGAGAAGGAGAAAAAGACAACAAAATAAACCTTTCTTTTTAACTGCTGCAATATCCCATTTTTCTGGTATTGCATTCAGAGTAATGTTGTGCATAAAAGGTCTTCAGGAAGTTACAAAACTTCTTTACATGGCCTGTTGGATCTGTGTGCAGTTTCCAGCATTGCCCAGAATAAATACCAGGAGACTGGTGTGGTTTATACAAGAGTTTATAGAGAAAAAAAAAATCCACCCACTAGCTCCCATGCTGAGGATTACAACCAGGTCCCTACTGCCAAGTTCTGTGTTTAGGTAAAGCATGAGAAAATCTGCCTTTTTTTTTTTTTTTTTTTTTTTTAAGTCACAAAAGTGTTTCTATAGTAAGAAGCGGTGAGAAACTGACAGTTTTTTATGCATAAAAGGCAGCTGTTCCTTTTCAGGTAATATTATTAATAAACCCTAAGGTAATGTTTGCTCTGAAATATGTCTAATTGAAATAATTTACTCTGACCCTTGGAGAATTATGAAACTGTTTTCATCATGTTCACACACAGCAAAATAATTATGAGATGCCATATGGAAAAGCCATCATGTGGTAGATGTCTTTCTGAATCTATATTTTTGAAATGTTTCCCATAGATAAATCATATAGCTAATTTACAGAGTAGAGGTGAATAGACCCTTTTCCACATGGAGATTTGATGTGAAATGTTTGCAGTTCCAGAATATTAACAGGGGTGTTGACATCAGTAATTACTACAGTTATGAGGCATTTTCCACAAAGTATTATGAGAGCAATACTTGGTTACGCAGGGAGGAAAAAAGATGGGTTTTTATTCATAGCATATGAAATACCTAAGTACTGTCAGTCTCAGAAAACAGTGTGGGCACATTAGTTACTGAGGTACTTTTTGCCCTCAGCATAAAATCTGTCTGGAAAGTTCCAGCAGTTTCCACTGAGATAGCACATTTGGCAAGATGAGGCTGAGCATGGTATGTAAGGACTTTCGGGAAAATTTGTCAGCTTTCACAGGGAAAGGTCCAAGTGTTTATGGGAACTATGAAGTGGTGTTGGGTAGCTCTCAAAGGGATCTGTGGGGGTCATCTGGGACAGGGATTTGAAAGCTTTTTGATTGAAGCTCTTCTGAACTTATCAAAATGGTTAAAAGTCTGGCTGTGGGTCTCATGAGAACAGACTTTCTTGTGAAATTTCTGGTATGGTACTTTCCTTCTGGGGTGAGAAAATCTTAGTAGGACAGACTTTCTCATCATTACATTAAAATATTCTTGAGATCCATGTCCTGCTAAACCCAGGAAATGGAGAATCACAGGAAACTAAGCTTCGCTTTTCAACCTCTGGGAAGTTAAGATTCAGATTTCTCTAGAGTTTTCAATTGTTTAAGTCAACTTGCCCAATTTCCTGACTATTATCATCACCCCACCAAGAAAATAGGGAGCAAGGAAAAAAAAAAAAAGGAAAGGTAAGATTAAAAAAAAATATTCTTAAAGTGTAATTCAACTTTCGTAAACTCCCATGTTCTCCAAACCTCTGTTAAGCATAATTCAACAAAATGATAAATAAAATACAGCTTGTTAACACTGTTGTACTTAAAATTCCTCATCCACTTTTCCTACCTCTCCCTCAGGGGTATCAGAAGATTATTTGACCCTTAGCATTGCAACAGTTATTTGAGAGCTCTTCATTTTTCATTGCCCATTACTGGTTTTAAGACAATTGGTCACAGTTGCAACAATGAGCATTTTCTTCTCATAACAGCTCTTTTGAGGCAGACTTTGGGATGTGGATTAGGAGTCCATCCAGGCAGTGTCATCCTCACAATTAGCTAATAGTTGGCACACTGAAATCCTACATCCAGTCCCCTTAGGTCCTTGCGGGAGCCTCCCATTTGTTTATAACCTCGTCTTACTTCAGATTCTCAGCATTCAATTGTCCTTAAGCTCTCAAGGAAAAAAAAAAAAAGATTTACATGAAAGATCATGTAGGTATGTGTGATCCACAAATATTAACAAAATTTTATTAGAACAAAACACAGGGTGAAAAAAAATAAAGGAATGCAAAACTGGAAACCTGACAAAACAAACTGCTGCTATTTTCTAATATATTTCAGGTCAGATCCTTGTACTTCCCATTTTTAAACAACTGCCAAGCATTTGTTTTTATATCTACTAGACATCTGTGCTATTGTTGAGCACTATTTCTAGCTATTGGCTGTCCTAAAATAAAGGTAACATTTTCCTGTGATTTATAGTCTGTCATTATTATAGTGGAGCCTCTGAATCCATGAACTAGAGATTTACTGCACACTCGTGTCTTATACCCAACACATGTAATAGAGCAAAGGTAAAATATCTTGACTTGTCGAGCACTGCCTTCTTTAAGCAGCTGTCTTTTTTTGGCGGGGTGCTTACAGCTTGATTAAACTACTTTGAGAAGATCAGGGACCAAACTTGGTCTTCAGTAGCTTCCCATAACATCTCTTCCTCATAGGGAGCTTTTCTCAGTTCAGGTTATTACCAGAAATGTTCTCAAAACAAAAGAATGGCCCTTGCAGTAAAACAGCAAATTCCCACTTTTTATCCTTTTTCTCACACATCCTCAAAGACAGAGTTCATGTTTCTTTTGTGGACTGGGCCAAGAACAACTAGATTAATGAGGCAGTTTCTTTTTCATGAGTGTATTATATTCTTTCTCTGACCTTCGAAACATGAGACTCTTCAGTTTCATAAGGCATCTTAAAGAGGGGAGTTCCCCATCCGAATGCCTCTCCGCTTTTTCTCATGACTCTTTTTCCCCTACATGGCCAGCCAGAAGTGGGAATGGTGTACTCAGTACACATATGCTCACAACAAAATCCCATGCACATTAACTAGAAAGTTGGCACATCCAGTAAGTATCAAAAAAAGCCTCGCTATTGGAATAGGTTCTCACCTTATCTCACACTTCACAAAACCTTTTTGAAGACACTGTCACAAAATGAACAGTGTTTCGAGAAAACATGATAGCTAACACTAAATGAGTGAAACTTAGGAAAGATCATTTGACACCAAATCTTCTTTTCAGAAATATATGATAGTAACATTTTTCTGTTCTCTTAGATACTCTTGCTTATCAATAGTTCCTGATTCCTGATTATGTTTTTACATGTGGAATGATTAGTAACTTTTTTGGAAAGAGAAACATGAGAATGTGGCTAAATTCATGAAGCCAAATCCTGGTTAATGCTTCTTTTGCATCCCCTCAGTCAGGCTCATAATACTTGTAAATGTTTATTTTAGATTCCAGAAGCTCTTTCTGAGGTTAGAAGTTACTTTCCTCCTATTTTTAATCTAATGAAATTTATCTGAGACTAAGGCAGTAAATTGACTGATTATGTCCTGAAAAGAGAATGTTTACTGAGTATAGTTTCTCAAGACATTGCGAAGTGCCATTGGCCTTTTGGGTAATTAGGCTCCTCATTGCTCTCAAAAGAAACTACTGAGTATTGCCACAGGTTGCCCTGTTATGACCGTCACTTGTTTTATCACCTCAGAATCAGGTGAAATCATTTTCAGTGAGCTCAGTCAGCCAAATTGTTTTATTGCATTGGAATATTGTTCAAATGAAAATATTCCCCCAAATTCATTTTTTACTCGTGAAACAAGAAAACCAAAAGGAGCTGGTGTCCATCTATCCTGAAGTTAATTGCAAGTGAAAAGGACAGCTTGGAACAAACATAAAAAGGAGAAGCCCGGGTCTTCCCACACATTTCTAGATTCCAATAACAATTTACCAATTAGAGATATCCACTTGGCTAACCTATAGGGATATCACAATGAACAAAGCCAAAGGGGATTTAAAAAAAAATCACTGGCTCCTTTCTTTAATTTGTTCAACTCCATAAATGATGCCATTATCTATCCAGTTGCTCAGAATAAAACACCAGACATCATACTTGTCTTCCCTTTCCTCAGCACCTACAATTTATACATCAGCAAGTCCTCAATTCTGTCCAATTCTCTTGATCCCAGCACTTTTCAGTAACACTTTCATGTTTCTCCTGAACTACTGAAACAGCCTCAGGATCTGTTAGTGTCAAATGAGGAAAACAGAGTCAGTGCCTGGTATTTGAGCTGAAGAATCGTAAAATGTATTATAAAGGATTAGAAGAAGCAAGAAACCAAAGGAGGATGGTCTGCCAATCCAGACATTAGACATATTGTCAAAGCAGGGCTATTCCTAGGCCTGGAGGGCAAAGTGGTGGAAGTGATATTACCAGAGCTCAGGAGCCAGTGCCACTCAGCAGGAGGTAAAACCACAGCATGAGTGGTTGTTTAGAAATCTGAATAGAATTGGAACCATGGAGAGATGAGGCCACCAGAGATAACTACCTGAAACAGTGGGAAGGGTAGAGTGGGGGGCTTGGTTGCTCCTTTCCTTCAGTCCCAAACTCACATCTAAGCCTCCTATTTACCTGGCCTAGCCAGAAGGCAGTTGGTGAAAATAGCCTTGGAAATGTTATTTGCTAATGTCAATTCCTGGAGAACAGAAAATACACCAGAAATGAATCTGTGAACAAAAGTGACAATACCTGACACAGTCCACCCCTTTTGCTACACAGCATATATTCTCCCCAACCATATATAACAGCATTTTTTGCTTAGTAAAATACAATTCAAAACACAAATGGAGATGCTCTCACACTTCCCCACAAAAGGGGTTCACAAAGTCTCATCAGTCAGTGAAGGTTTTCAAGTGATATGGTGACGGTTGAAGGTTTTCAAGTGATACGGTGCCCTCTTCATCGGTTCTAGATGTGGTTCCTCAGAGTCTGTTGACCTATATGTCAATATGCAAATTTAAGCACCATCAACACTCTTCGTATAAAATAGTAGAGAAAGTGGAAAAAACAAAAGATAAATAATTTGATACTATATACAGAGCACAAATAAGCAGAGCTGCTATAGCCTCCATTTCCTTCTCTACTAATGAAAGTGCTTCCTTCATCCACCCTTTCATGTTCCTCTGGCTCTCAAACAGAACTTCAGTTGGTCAGCAGTCTTCACCTTGTTGGTGATCCAAGAGTGCTTTCCTGGAGTGTCGCACCATTACTGGTTTTGATTTTATTGGATAGCTGTTTTGATTTTTACTATTGGACATGGAAGTACTAAGGAAGAAACCCTGTGAATCCCATTGTATGTCAGTAAACAAATTTCCTGCTGGTAATCAGGACTCATCCCCCTTATCCTTTCACTGTCTGCTGAGTCAATGGTAGGAGATGCCAAACTAACAAGGTGGAAGTCTCAACTTAAAATTCATTGGGACAATTGTTGTGTCATTGATGAAAGTATTTCTTTTTTGGGAACTAAGACCTCTGAATCTGCAGAGCTCAAAGTTATAATGACAATATGAAAAATGCTGTAAGTATAGTTTTTTAGTAAAATAGTGAAAATAGTCATTTCCATTTCAATCCGTTTGTTCCCAAACCCTTATACAGTACTTGTTATGGGAGAAGTAGTACCTTATACTGATCCCTGGTTCAATGTGTCCAACACTCTCAGTATGGGTCTGTCAGCTGACTCCATAAATGAGACTTTAGTAAGTGTTCCTTTATTCTGTTAAGCCAGCTGCTTTTGGGAAATGGGTGTATGACAAGACAAGTGAATTTCATGAGTTTGTACCCATTGCACTTTTTTTCTGTGAAATGAGCCCCAACCTGTTGTGGGATTCCACGATGTTTAACAAGACATTTATGGATTTTAGTGCTGGCAGAAGCATAGCAAATCCATTTCCATGGTAGTTATCTATCCCAGTGAAAACTTTCTGCCATCTCTTCCCAAATGGTAGAGGTTCACTACAATCAACCAGCTATCAGGAACTTGCCTATCCCTTTGGGAATGAGGCTATGTCAGGTGTTAAACATTTGGCTACTGATGTTGTAACACTGGAAACTATACTGTGGTGGGAGTGTGAAGGGAAAGTCTATGCTGTTGAGCCCTCACATTGCCTCTAGTTGTGTCACCATGGCACCTTTGTACTTAGGTCCATTGAATAAGCACTGTAGAGGCTGAGGAAGGATGCAGTCAATATGCACTGCATGAATTATTTTGCCCATCTTATTGTTGAGAGGCTCTCAAACAATGGATTTCTTTTACTGAGCACTTTAAATGGGATACAAACATTATCACTCTGTGCCTATACTTGTTACATCCACACAACTTTCTTCAGCAGTTTTCCAATACTGTTTTTCCAATTCCTGGCGAACTAGACAAACTAGACATTGTCTAATAATCAGACTATACCTCAGGCCATTTCTCTTCCAAGGCAAAGTATATAAGCAGATTTACTATTCCATGTTTTGCCCATGAGAGAAGATATCTGTTCCTTACATTCTTTTAGGACCACCTCTGATTTGGGCTGCAGTACAGCAGCAGTCCGCTACTGCCTGGTACCAGTACATCATGCAATCCATCTGTAACCAGGTAGGAGCTTTTCATCCTCAGTCAATGGTTGTAGGCACTTCCCAAAGGATCACAGGTGTGGATTGGGAGAGATAAGGAGAGTGTGGGCTACCTGATTGGACAATGAAATTGGTTCTATTTGACTCTTTAAAATGGCTGCCTCTCTGTTCTGCTCTCTGGATTTATCTACTCATCTACCCTTCTCAGTCATCACATCATAGGGGATGTTAGGACATTCTGGGGTTGGAACTGCTTTAGCACTTCACATTGGTGTCAGTTTCAAAAACTTGGAATTGCCTTAATAAAATATCCTCCCTGAAGCCTTCCATAGGCCTGCATTCTATTGACTGCAGAGACTGGTATCTTGTGTCATCCTATTCCTTGAATCTTGACCCTGGCCTTGAAATTGAATTCCTCTGAGAACCTCTTTGCAGGGTGGATAACTGTTACCTTTTTTGATCAACGTGTACAGAGTAGGTGTTTCCGATCTGGGAAATCCAGCTTCTATTATTTCCTGGCTTCTTCCTTAGTCCCAATTTATCTCCAGTATCTCTGTTATTGCTCAGAAACTTACCTTGGGGCAGAGAATTTGTATTTTGTAATTCCATAAATTATGGGAGTAACTGATTCTGGTCATTTTAAGTTGATGGCCTGAAGCAAAAAAGAATATCTTCTAGAAGGGCCACAGACTCTTCCCTATTTACTCCCAGAAGGCCAACTTGGAGCAGAGCTGTTGTGTTTCACACAGGTCTTTACTGACAGCTCTAAGTACCTGTATCTGTCAGGATCCTTGCTGCCAGCCATAGAAACAAGTTATTTTGCTACTTCACACAGAAAATGGAGTTATTAAAGAATGATTGACCCTTACCAAGAGCCAGAGAACCAAACCTGGGAGCTACAATACTTAGAAAAACATCCAGAATCACACCATAGTCCTGTCCATGAGGACATCATGGTGCTGCCACTCCTCCTTCACCATTGATATCTCTGATGCCAGATGTTGGACTCTGCTGATAGAAGGGCTGCACATTAACATTTTGGGGTGTTTCCTAGGATCTTTCAAAATACACATACATATTTTTTATTTCTATTAAAAATTGGATATATTTTTAAAATTAGGAATATATTGTGAACATTTTCTTCTCATGCCCCTTAATATTTTTCTCTAACATAATTACCAGTGGTGCATAGGAAGCTGTCACTTAGGCCTACTATAGTTTATTTAACAAATCCCATATTCTGTGCCATTTCTAAATTTTTATTATCTTAAAAAATGCTTTCATGCTCATCCTTGTATTTTATGCCCATTTCAGGGTATAAACTTCATCAACATATAATTGTTGGTTCAAAAGATACAGCAATTTTTAAGTCTTCTGCTTGATATTGTCTCATTGCCATTTTGCGAGTTATCTCATAAAGGAAAGGAGTGCATGCTCATTGGCACTTTTTGAGAACAATTTGTTATGGAAAAGAGAATAGTGTAAAACATTTTTTTATTCTCTCTTTTACTCCCACTCTGCCATTCTACAAGTTTTCACTTTAACTGAATTCAAATTCCAATTCTGACCCTCCTGTTCTTTCTAAGAGTATGAGAATTAAATTACATAACACATAAGGTTCCTGCTTATCACAATGCCTTGCACAAACCAAAAACATTTTAGATGTTAACATTATTATTATTATTAATCTCTTCTTCTCACCATGTTCACTATTTATAGTCAGCTTTCATTTTTATAATGTTATTTCTCTGTTTTTCAAAGTCATCTTGCATGTATACACAATGCATAGGAAATTTTATGTTTTGAGAACACTGAGATGCAGATTCAAAATGATATTGTTCAGTTGAAACAATTATGTTTAAATTGTTTACTCCAACTACTAGATCTCACATTACCCTCAAAATTTCCACAGAAAGTAATGAAGTGATCTCTCATAAGTTAGAGTATATTATTTTCACTGGTATTCTTAGAAATACTCAGTATAAATTTGTATTTTAAATGCATGTTGGCAGATACAATTTGAAGCAATTACATCATCAACATATATAGATATTACATATATGTCACCTTGACTTTCAGTGACCTGAAGAGGAAATTTGTAGGTTTAGCAAATCCCTTCTAGCAACACCCACAGATCTGAGATCTTATCCCATTTCTTGGTGGTCTTCTACCCATCCAAAGCTCCTGAGGACCATAAAATATATTGGCTACTCATCTAAATTTCTGTAAAATACATCCTGTGAGGTCCAGCAAAAAAAAAAAAAAAAAAAAAAAAAAAAAAAGTTCTGAGGTGGGGCATTCCATGTAGACACAATATTCCATATTTTGAAATGTAACTAGAAGTGGGAATGGATTTACTTCTTGAGCTTTCTTTGTTGATAATTAGGGATGTAAAAGCGGAGGTCATGAGGATTGTGGGAAGATGGTGGAGTAGGAAGCTCCAAGAATCAGTCACTCTACCGGAACAATTATTAAATAGGTAGAAACTGTTTGAGTCAAACATTTTGAAGGTCCACAGTCCAACAGAACACTGTACTATGTCCAGGAAAGAGTGGGAGGAAGAAGTTGGTAAATTATAGTAAATACCAGTAAATTACTCTCTGCACGTTGTGATGACCATTCCTCATCCCCCACTTCAGTGGCAGGAATCATGGGGGCACCTGGCATAGTTTGCTGGTGCCAGAAAAGGGCATAAAAAGCCACTTCCTGAATATCTGTGGTAGACAGGGGCCTACAGCTGGCCATGGCTTTTGATTAGCTACTTTGGAATGCTGAGGGTGGACATTGTTCCAGCCTGTCCTGGACAATAACAATGGAGGAGATGTAAAGACAGTATACTTCCTCAGAGCTACAGAGGACAGTTGAAGGGCTGCATTTGCTGAGCTTTGAGGAGCCATGGAAGAAGCTCCTGGTGCCCTTCCTGGCCTTTCCTTCTTCCCCTCTCCAAGGCATTTTGGAGTAACTGTTGCTGCTTCTGTGGGTCCCTGGTCTTGTTCCAGCTGAGAATTACTGGCTTGGGAAACTCCTCTGGTATGCCCCCCTTCCCAGAATTTGCCCTCTAGGCAAAATCAGCTTGAGATGATGGAAGCAGTGTAAGAAACAATTGAATAAGACAGCCTGGGGCAAAAGTTTACTCTTTAATCCAGCAGTGGAATACCCAGGAAGGGAAAAGATCATTAATCCAGTAGTGGAACATTCAGGAAGGGTACAGAAAATCCTGAAAAATCCACAACCAAGCTCCTAGAGCTAATAAATGAATTGAGTAAAGTGGCAAGGTACAAGATCAACTGCCCCAAATCAGTATTGTTTCTATACACCAGTAATGAAAAATTAGAAGAAGAAATCAATAAAAAATTCCATTTATAGTACCAACTAAAAGAATTAAATGCCTAGGAATAAATCAAATAAAGATGTAAAGGACTTGTAAACAGAAAACTACAAAATATTACTAAAAGAAATAAAAAAAGACCTAAATAAATGGAAGCACTTCCCATGTGCATGTGTTGAAAGACTAAATATTGTTAAGATGTCAATTCTACCCAAAGCGATTTACAGATTCAATACAATCTCAAGCAAAGTTTCAACAACTTTCTTTGCAGAATTGGAATAGCCAATTATCAAATTTATATAGAAGCCCAAGGAGCTCTGAATACCCGTGAAAAAGAACGAAGTTGGGGGCTTCCACTTCCCAATCTTAATACTTATTATAAATTCCCACTTCCCAATCTTAATACTTATTATAAATTCCCTGCCAGTGCTTGCTTGACCAGACAACTGTGCACTATCACATGGCCAAGCTGACACATGAACCTAGCCATCACTGTTATCATATATTGTTACCATGGTCACACATTTAACAAAATTACTATGTTGATTATATGTAAGACATACGAATGGATGCATCATTTGGTGATGATATTAATAACAATTCAGTAATCATTCATGGCAATAATGGTATTAGTTATCACAAGGCTTTCTTCCTCCTATTCTCTGCCAGTTTTCTTTACTTCCTTGAATTTCTAAAAAAATTAAAACATTGGTTGGTGTGCTTGGAGGGAAGAGCTTTAATATAATTTAATTTTATACAGTCATTTAAATAAATAAATATGTTCTTTCAAAAAGTGTATGACAAATACGTTTCTACTTGTTTATCAGAACACTTTAAGAATTTGTGTATTGTTCTAGTAGGAGTGTCTTCCATTTTTCCTCCATTAATTGGGAAATATTGCTGTGATTTCCTCCTTTCCCTTCTTCAAAGCCATCTTCATATATAGAACTCACTTCCTCCTGCAGCCAATTCAATTTCCCTATTGAATTCTCAATATTTGATAACATTTAGATTGAGCTTGAATTACAGTGACATAGCCTTAGTCATCACATTGACACTGGCTTAATTAGAACTTTCTGCATGATAGGGAGACCTGGTCATTTAGGTTCTGAGGTCATTTTAGAAGAGAAACACTGTTACTTTGTTTTGGGCCCAAGAGATTCTGTTTTTAAAATATATTCTGGAGGAAAGTGAAGGCAGTAACACTTTTGAGCTTCCACCATGTGAACTATTTTCTCTTTCCTCAACAATCCTCACAGTAGCCCTCTTTATTACTCTCTCCATTTTACATATGAGTTAAAAAGGCAAGCACTAAATGATAAGGCAGGGATATAAATCCAGGTTTGCCTTCATTCATTGAAACAACAGGTATGTATAATATGCCTCATTATGTGTTAGGCATGGTGTCATATTCTGGTGATCCCAATGCCACTTCATATTCTACTATACTTTCACTGAAAATATTTTAGGTATTTCCTTGGTATTTTTTCAGCAAATTGTAATTGTCGGGTAGTAAGTCAAATTTAGTTTACATTTGAATCATGTAAACAAACGGCAGCAGGCAAATGCACTTACTGTGTCTGCTGCATTGTCATCAACAGTGAAAAGGACATGATGTATATTTGGTTCAGTTTCCTTTTATTGTTTAAATATTCCATCTCACTATCTTCTTGCCTCCATGGACTCTGATGAGAAATTGGAACTTAAGTCTTATTTGGGACTCCTTTGTACATAATACATTTCTCTTGCAGCTTTCAGAACTCTCTCCTTGTCCTGGGCATTTGACAGTTTGACCACTATGTGTCTGGGCATAGTTCTCTTCAAGTTTATCCTGTTTGGGGTTCATTGGGTTACTAGAATGTGCATGTTCATGTCTTTCTTTATATTTGGGAAGTTTTCTGCCGTTATTTCTTTGACTATTCCTTCCTCCCCTTTCTCTCCTTCTACTGCTTCTGGGACTCCCATTATGTGTATCTTGGTGCACTTGGTAGTGTCCTATGGGTCTCTGAAGCTCTGTTCATTTTTTTTTCATCCTTTATTATTCTTCTCCTAAGTCAGAATCATTTCAATTGTTTTGTCTTCAAGTTCTCTGATTTCTTTTTTTTTTTTTTTTCGAGCTCCAATCTTCCATTGAAACCCTCTAGAGAATTTTTCTTTTCAGTCATTGTTGTATTCAACTGTATTTTTTTTTTTTTTGGTTCCTTTTTAAAATTTCTATCTCTTTATTGAGATCCCATAGTGTTCATTCTTCATTTGCCTGCTATCCTTTAGTTCTCGCCATGTTTTCCTTTATCTCCTTTTGCATATTTAAGATCTTTTTTTTAAAATATCTTTGTCCAGTATGTCAAATCTTGGTATTCTTTCTTGATGGTTTCAGAATTTTTGTCTTGTTCCCTTAGATGGGCCATCATTTTTTGTTTCTTTGTCTTGTAATCTTTTGTTGCAGTGTACATTTAGTATTTTAAAGGTTACTCTGGGATTTAGTCCCTAACTTGTCTGTTTCTTAAGTTAAGTTTGTTTCCAGTTAGTGATATGACAGATTTCCTTGAATGCTAGGAGCTAACAAAAACAAACTAAAGTAAAACCAACCAACCAACCAACCAACAAACAAAAACACCTTTCACATTATTTGCAAATAGGCTCTGCCTTTGCTGGTGCTCTTTTTCAGAGTTTAGCCTGCCTACGAAGAAGATCATCCCAAAATGAAATTTAACTGCAGGCTCCTCTCCCTCTTTTCTCAGCCTGCATCTTGTTCTGCAGTTGTGTTCACTGGTAGCCTTAGGATTTGCCCTGTTTACAGGAACTTGAACACACCCTCCTTCCCATTCCTTATGGGCTAGACTTTTCCCCCTCCTGGGTTAAATGTTGTAAAGATGGTAATCCCTTGCTCCAGACCAACTTGATTTATTATTTTTTTTTTTTCTTAAACTCTTTTAGCAGTTTCAAGCTCGGCCTCTAGGGCAAGTTTTGGGAGGATGAGCCAGTGATGTGTTTTGTGGTTCATTCTTCCAGGCTGTCACTGGATATATTGGCACCAATGTAAGGTACTCCAGTATGTGCAAATGGGTTACTCTGCTCCCTATGGAATAGAGCCAAGGACCCACAATGGGAACACAGTTGGCTCCAAACTATGTCAGGGAGGGGGTGGTAGAGGGACTAGCAAGGACACCACTAGTTTCTCCTACCACTCATAAGGCTATTTTTTCTTGATTCAACACTTGCCCAGGTACCGTAACCCTTTAACTGTACTCTAGAAGTTTGAGGAAATAGCTCTGTTAATTTTTGTTAGTTGCTCAAAGATTCTGTGGGGGAATGGCACCCTGGAGCATCTTACTCTGCCATTTGGGTTGATCAGAATTTCCCAAACTGTGATTTAAGCATAAGCTCTAACTGGAATGGCCTGAGAATAGACACTTTGAATTGAAAACACTGATTGTTGAATTAACAGCTTCTCACAGGTCAGTTAATAGAGTCTTTCTTGACTCTATTCCCTTGGGTTTTCTTAACACTCCATGCCCCTACTTTCCTCTATGTTTTTTCTTCACCCTCTTTCCCAATCTATTTTTCTGTGTCTCTTCCTTGTCACTGGAATTCTTCCAGCTTCTATCCCAAGCCCTCTTCCCTTCTCTCTGTATCCCTCCCTAAGTGAACTCTTCCAGTCCTGTTTTCTGAATGTTGTTTGTATGTTGATTCCCAAACTTCTTTCTCCAAACAAATCTCTCTTTGAGCTCCAGATATTATATCCAGCTGTGTGTTTGACCTCTCCACTTTGATACTTCAGGAGCAGGTGAGACAATATCTGAATTTAACTATTGATTCCCACAATGCCCCAATCCACTCCCACTCTTATTTTTGTTTTCCCAAGATAAATGGTACCATTACTACCCATGTTCATGTCATAAGCCTGCATATTATTTTTTACTCCTTTTTCTCTCAAACTCCATATCAAAACCTCACCAATTCCTAAAGTTTGACTTCCCAATATATCTCAAATCTGTCCACATCATTCCATGCTCAAGTTCAAGACAGTGTCACTTCTCACATGGATTCATGCATATTTTTCTCTCTGGTCTCCCTGCTTCTGCATTTGATCTTTCTAATCTATTCTTCACTCTTCCATCAAAAATCATATTATTAAAGGTAAATTTTCTCATGCCACTCCCTGGCTTAAAACACTATGATTGACTTCGAGGTTTATGCAGCATAAAAGTTCAAAACCCCCAACTAAATTTTCCAGCATCTTCTTCCATCTCTTCTTGCTTATTACTCTTGTATCACCTGGTCTTACTTTGATTCTTCAAACTAACCCGCAGTTTACTCTTCACAAGATGTCTTTATTTCCTCTTTTCTTGACAATTTCTACTTATCATGTGGGCCTAAAACAAAGTGTCTGTTCCTCAGAAAACTTTGCCTCTATCCCTGATAGACTCCCTTATGGCATTCTGTGCTTTTCCTTTATAGGTAATTATACTCGCATTTCTGCAATTATTGGTTTCATGTTTCTTTCTCTACTAGAAATATGTAGCTGAATGAGGACAAGGGTCCATGATTTTTTTTAATCATGACCCATATTAGATGCTTAATAAAATTTACTGAATGAATGGATACATTTAAGTATTTATTTAGTATATTCTGTTCAGCACAGTTTTTGAACAGAAGGTTCTTGAAGGAGGAAGAATACAAATTAACTCAAAATAAGTAAAAACTCCTAAATCCCAAACAGTTACAGACTAAAAGAAGACAGTATGTAATTAGGTGCTAAAATGTGTGGTACAGATTGAAACTGCTAGAGGAAAACAAGGAAGGAAGAGATGATCTGGGCTCCAAAAACTGGGCACACAGGGCTTCCATGAACCATGGGATCTGGTCACTTCAATCAACAGATATAAAATTTTACTTACCCGTAGTCTAAGCCTTAATTAGAACAATTATTGGTTTTTTACAGCACTTTTTTTTCCTGTTTTCAAGGGCCTCATAAATATGTTACTATTTAAAATTCCTGTTTTCATCTTGGCAGAGTCAAACGTTTCTCTGCTCTTCATACCCCTGTTTGAGAGACATCAAGCAGTGCTATGTGTGCTCTGGAGGGGCTGCCCAAGCTGAAGCCTTCAGAAGGAATCGTGTTCATGCACTGAAGAGACACTCCCCTCTACCCGGAGAAGCAGATGAAATATTTCAAAGGGGACATCTGCCACCACCACTGAGAATTTATGGAGTACCCACACATGTAGACTCACTGAAGTGGGCATGACAGCTGAAAAATATTAAAAGTGTATGTGTTTTTAAAAACAACTTATGGTTAGGAATTAAGAAATGACTTTTAAATAAGAACAGAATTTTTTTTTTTTTTTTTTTTTGCAAGTGTGTACTTTTTTCTTTTTCCTTTTTTGAAGACCCCACACTTGCAAAATCTTTTAGGTCATGTGTTTGCTTTACGAAACATTTGGCAGGTAATAGGTGCCATGGGAATACATCCACTCCATCTGGAATCAGCAGATCCTCCTGGTTTCAATGTACCTGAATTACCACCAGTTCCAGGGCTCAGAAATGTTTTTATTTTCTTTCCTTAATAAATTTTCAATGCAGTAATTATGTGGAGGAGCCTTACTGAAGTGAGTTCTTCCTTAAATTCTGTAAGACAAATCCTAGGGAAGAAAGTACAAGTATATTTGCCAATTTGATGTTTACAAAAGCGAAACCTGCATAGAATGTACTCACTGACATCGCTTCTCAGTAGAGCATTTTCCTTTATAAAACAAGACTTAGTGAACACACATTATTTCTGACTGTTTCAGTTTTCTAGCTGCTAAAACAAATACCATACAATGGCTCAGCTTAAGCAAGGGAGTTTATTGGCTCACGGTTTTGAGAGTAGGACAAGTCCAAAATCAAGATGTCAGCAAGGCAATGCTTTCTCCCAGAACAAGTCTTTTCAGTAACATGGCAATGCACATGGTGGTGTCTTTTTCTCTCTTCTCAGATTCTATTGATTTCCTGCTTCCAGGTTTTTCCCCCTTGGCTTCTCCTTCCCTGCCTGCCCAATTTCCTTTGCTTAGAAGGACTTCAGCCATATTTGATTAAGGTCCACCCTTACTCAGCTTGGGCACATCTTAACTAATAACCTCTTCAAAGGTCCTGTTTACAAATGGGTTCACACCCACAGGACCAGGGACTGGGGCCTGGACATGCCTTTGGTGGGGGATGTGATTCATTCCTTACTGCTGACCTGGTTTGTTTATTTTTTTTCACCCGGTGGAAACTTTTTAAAGAAATTTAGTTGTATCTATATAACAAGAAGTTATGGGTCATGTTGTCCTAACATTTTTGTTCCTTTTAAAGATTGAACAAATTTTGAACAGGAAAAATGATTTGGTTATCTGATCAATTCACTGTCAAAGCAAGAATGTTTCTTATTTTACCTTTTCCAATTTTCAATTTTTGTCATTGATTGAGAATAAAGAGCCTTCTAGATTTCCATTCCTCTATTTTATTTGGTTTTATTTTATTTAGTGTTTCATTTTATTTTAAGGGGAGGTCATGTAGAAAACCAGACTTAAAATCTTACAAATACAGCATCCCTTGTTTGATATTTGGATATTTCTTCTTTCATTTTGGCAAGAAATACTGTGGGAATAAGTGTTTATGCCAACTATTAGTTATTTAAATATTTCATTACCTCATAAAACAAAAAGGAAGAAAAAATAGCTTCTGTAAGACAATTGTACAAAGATTAATTCCCAATCTATCTGAAGACTTAGTCCTTACCCTTTCTTTAAAACAGCACTAGAATTTCTTTTTATCCCTTTTAAAAAAAAAGATGCATTTTTCTAAGTAGGGAAGCCTGGGTATAAAATAAAGACTTTTTTCCCACAAAAGCAAAAACAAAAATAAAACAGAATAACAACAACAGAAAACAATTATAATAAAGAAACAAACTAAATACACTCTTGGGAGAAAGAAGCCACACACACTTCAACTCTTTTCATTGATATTGAATGCACCTACCATTTTCATATTGCCCATATATTTCTGATTAAAAAGAGACAAGGAGACAATTGTCTGTGTGTGCACATTTTTGAAAGCCAATACTGTGAGCAGAACCAGAGGCCCTGTAAAAATGAAATATTTTTCATGTGCTAAACTTTTTTGTTTGTTTAAATGCTACAAAATACAATTTTGTTTATGGTAAAGACTTATATACCTAAAGATTTTGGCCATCAAACTTTCAAATCTAAGAAAATCTACATAGATCAAATTATACTGTTGAAAATATATTGTCTCATTTATCTACCAAGAAGCATTAAAAATTATCTTTAGTAAAACACATTTCTAGGTTCATATTTATGTCACGCACAACTTTATAATTATGGTCTCAATGTCTTTATTGGCAAACTTGCCAAAACATGAACTCAAAAAAAGAAAAGTAAAGGACTAAAATATTTTACAAAAGGAATCTCATTATAACATTGCCTATAATGGCAGAGAATTTTATTTAAGATTGCTTCTTTGGGACCAGGATTAAAACTCTTCATTATTGCTCATGTCAGAATGTCTTTGCTTGTAATCCATGGCAGCCATCTGAGAAATCGCTAACATGGGTACAAGGGAAGCATACTGTTGTCAAGTTACTGTGTATTATTATTTAATTATATTTTAATTTCCTAATCACAGATGGAATCCCGTTTATGCCAGTTTGGTGCTCTGTGACTGATTTTACATCTTTTTGTTGAAGTGAAGTGAATTCATCCATTTGAATCCAGAATAAAAAGCTAGAGAGAGTAAAAACTCCAGTAGTTTACACATTGGTTTTATATCAAATATATAGTTTTGATGTTAATTGATGGAAAGATCATATTTTTAGACATTATTTTCAAAAATGAAAACCTTTCCTATATCTTATCACTTGCACTTTTGTTAAAGATGATACCATAAAGTTGAAAAGGGTAAGTGATTGTATTAGAGATTATAAAATGGCTCCAATGTGTGTTGTACCTGAGATTCTAGCAGATACATGAGATTTCTTTCTTCATAATTATTTTTCGGGCAAATCTTCTGAAACTTAATAATGGTAAAACTCCATTTTAAGCATTTCCTTATATTAGGGATCAGGGGACACCCTTGAGTCAGATTACACCTCTCAAGTCTTAGATGACCTAAAATACATCTTATTAAATTCCAGAAAGTGTGTCTGAGTGCTTCTAATTTTATTCATCAGTTTTCATTGGAATTTTAATTTATTTGTAATATTTGAAAATAGCTTATTCTAAGTATAATGACTTAGAAAGTGTTCTATGACATAAAGCAATTTTCTGTGACATTCTCCCTTTATAAGTTTTGATTTTTAATTACTACTGGATTATCTCCCTGTCTGGGATGTCTTGGCTTAGTCACAGAGAGACAGACATACACACACACATACATGCACTCAGTATCTTATCAAATCCAAGTAAGTATTTTTCATTTTACATCCTTGAATGATAAATTTGGACAAGTCAATCAAAATATGGGATATGGGCAGAGGTAGATGCAGGTTTTTGAGGACTGAAATAAACGCAATTTTGAGAACTGTCCTTAAGACAAAGAATACAAAATTAAAAATATAAAATTAAGTCAAGCATCTTGGAAGAGACTTTTGCTAGTGGAGTACCTTGAAGCTTAAACTTCATTACTGTCTCAGAAATATTCAAGTGGATATGGGGATATAGAACATAGCTTCTGTGTGAAGCTTCAAGCTCGTCTCTAATCTCCTTGTCCTCTCCTGCACTTCCTTCCCAAGGGGAAGTATTAATGTTGATGGTCAAAAAGTTGATGATGCTAACGTACTAGTCTTTTTCTTTCTCTCCCTTTCTACCGCCTGCCCCCAACTCAGTGTTTGCTCTTTTTAGAGATTTTTATCATCCTTTCTTCTGCCCATGGTTTTAGGTTGGGGCATGTCTTTAGAAGACCTGGGGTGGGACAATCACATTGTATTTAGGGGGTAAGAAACTTTTACTTTCCCCTTTCTTCCTTGTGATTTTCTCTGAACTCATTATTCTTTACCATTGAAGTTTTCAGATATAGAAGACCAAGATTCAGGTACAGAGTTTAGGTCAAATGCCTCAATCCAAAGCCAGGCACTGGGTAACAATGAGTGAATCAGACTCAGCATAAGAGAAACAACAACCAGTGGCAGAGATTGGAAGTGTTTGTCCCTTGGACAGGGAAACCAAGTTTGGGCTCTGGATAAATGTTTCCAGATAGGGATATGATTCCACTGTTACCAGATCTTCACTTTTTTTTTTTCCCAAGAAAAACATCAAGCTGACTTTTTAAATATGAAATATTCTGATTCTTAAGTGTTTGTAACAAATTTAATATTTTCAAAAATACACTGATGGCTGAAACATGTATGGACCTGTTCCAGCTAATGTCTACTGATTTGTATTCTGTGGTCTAAAGGGAAAGAGTAAAGTGGGGCTGTCTATAGCGTAGGGAAAAGGAGACTTCTCCTGATCCAGCCCCATTTTTCTGGGTTTTTAGTCTACTGGAAGCATCTGAAGAGTGAATATCACACATTTGCTTGGCCATGTCCTATGCACATGCATCTCCTTGACTGACCTCAGTCGGAGTGAGTATGGAGATAACAGCTGAGAGATGATGACTAGTGGCAGGACAAGATTCAGGTATTTAAGGTCATGGGTTTCTAATAAAATATCATTTCAATTCCACCTTAGATGCTACTAACATTGCATGTACTTTCCTTTCAGAAGACTTTCATAACTGTTTCTGAGGCTTTAATCTATGGAGGCTGCTCCTTAATGCTGCCGTTGTAGCATTTTATGGTTTCAAATGCATCCAGAAATGCCCTGCTATGGAGAATTTTCATATTCTCACATTAAACATGGAGAGTAGCACGATTATACGGCATGCATTTCCTGTCATTTGGCCTCTTGACATTTCCAATATGCTTCATAGTTGAGTCTCGATGGGTTTTTATACGTTTTTTAAATCACTTGCCAAAAAAAAAAAAAAAAAGAAAGAAAGAAAGAAAAAGAAAAACAGGGGGGTCTGGAATCTCTTTTTTCTCTAGGAAATATCCATGTTCTAAACTGACATCAGCATATGATAGAAATTGGTCACTCCCTGATATAGTCATTCAGGAATTTTTGCTAGTTTAAGGTCTATTATTATTTCCAGCATTTGCTACTTCATCATTCAGCAAAATACAGCCATCCAGAACTGCCTGACATATCTAGTTCTGCTCCTGGCCTTAACTCCCAAGTAGCCAGCCCTGCCACTTAACACAGACACAATGAAGCAAGAACTTATGGGCTTTGGGTCTAAGAAGAAAGGTAGTACAATCTCTGTTTCCTTCCTCTCTCTCCTTTCTTTTTTCCTAGAAATGTGGGTTTGTTTGAGAACTCTGAGTAGCATTTCTTGAATGAACCCAAATGGGTTGCTATCTGCCTCCGCCCGTCAAACCACATCTGGAACCTCTCTCTGCAAAATCGGGAGATGCAAACAATGAAGGAAGTGAAGAATAGAGCAGAAAACTAAACCACATAGGGATTTTGTTTTGCTTTTGTTTTTGTTTTTGCAAAAGACACAGGAACAAGGGACAGAAAAGATGGGGAAAGGAAAAATATAAGGCTATGGGAATGATATAATAGGAGGCAATTTGGGAACAAATGCATGCTTAATTAATTATTTTTCTTTTCTGACTTCTAAAGAGTATTTGAGAATTTTACAACATCACAGCCTTTTTTTCAGTTTTATATGAGGGTTCTCAATAGGATGAGGTTTTATTATTTTATTTCCTCCCCATTATGCTAGCTCACTACAGATTTTATATTGATGTAGTTGCTAAATTAATGCTCTATAGGACATTGGATTCGCTGATATCCTGCTCTTTCATTATTCCTACAGATGCCTTTAAGATTCTTAAATCTCTAAGGTTTCAAAGCATGGATAACTGAGGATACATTAACTTAAACACTAATGAGTTTCTAAATAAAGGTTTGTGTGGCTGTAGCCTTACATACAGAAAAATTTAGCCAACTTCAGAGAATAAATCAATGGAACATGGCAGGAAAGAGCATGTCAGGACTTTGCAGCTGTGAGGACTTTTTGTTTTTTAAGTAATTTGAAAAGAGATCATTTCAAACTATCATTTATTGCATTACCAGTTTAAAGCAGGTAGTAAGGACTGATTCTGAGCTGTTGCTTACTTACATGACTAAGTTGTCATTTCTAATTTGCTTTGTGCTCTTCTTCATAGCTAATTGCTTTATTTTTATCAAGATTACTTGATAGATAATGACAAGGATGGAATGATTACATACTTTTTAAGGAGAATTCTCAAGTCTACCTAATTGTATGGAACTATATTGGCTTTGAATTTTTTTTACAACAAAGTATATATTTTTAAAACCAGAAAACACATATTTACTAATAATATTAGTAAAAATAAAATGTTTTTGGCAAGAAGACCGCTGCTAACATAGTTAGCTAAACGTAAACAAACATTCATAGTACTATTTGGCTTTACAGTATACTTTAAAACATACTTCTCCCTTTAATTATAACTATTATAAAGCAGCCAAATAAGTATGTTATATATAAAAATGATATACTGACACATCTTATTGGTAGGGTATATGCTATAAGGATTTTTCTTCCTCCAGTTCATATCCCAAATCACACTGTGTTCTTCAAAGTGTCTTATCTTTTTGACTTAGAGTATATAATGTTTAGGTAAAAGATTGACATTAGGGTATTGTCTTTAGCTATGGAACAGAGATTTTCTTTCTGCAGAGCCAATTGGTTCACAGGAAATTAAGCAGGTAATTTGGCTTGTTACTACTCCAGGTCAGTTAAATTAAATACCTCAGATCAAGAATGTTCTTAGTAAAATTCTCAGGGATTACTCATGAGGTCCTATTTCCTGAGCATCTACTACATGCCACATGCTATTCACAGGATAAACAAGACAGATCAAAAAACCCTGTCCCCAGGGGGCTTATATTCTAGTGGGAGCAGACAGACTGTAAACAGGATGAATAAATAAAGTGGAATATTAGACGGCAGAAAGTGGTGTGGGGAAAAGTGAAACAGGTAAGAATAGAGTTGGAATTGGGGATAGGAGGTGAGAGTTGAATAAAGATTTGAAGGAGGGGAGCGGGTGAGCCATAGGGATATCCAGAGGAAAACAGTTCCGACCAAGACAACTGAAAGTGCAAAAGGTCAGCATAGGAACACTCCTGCTGTCTTCACAGAGAACAAGGTCACTGCAGCTTGAGAGGAGTTAGACAAGGACAGAATATAGGACATTAGGTTAGAGAGATATGGTGGAGTTGATATTAAAGGGCCTTGAGACCCTCATAAGGATTTTGAGTTTTATTCTTGCCGTGATGGGAAGGAGAGTGGTGTGCAGGGGAATGTCAGGTTTCCACTTGGGATTTAACAAGTGCACTCTACTGAGTAGTGAAGAGATGGAGGAGGCAAAGCCGGGAGCTGAAGCTGCTGTAATAGTCCAGGCACAAAGGGAGGATTTCATTAGTTGTCCTTAATGGTTCTCCGTTCATCACAGTTGAGAGTTTCAGTTCACTACCCTTGTAGAGAAAATTATGTTCAAGCATTGAGGAGTCACCAGAAGCCCTGAATGTGATTCTATTCTTCACATTTTCCCCATCACAGAAATGGCCATGGAGAAAGCCTCCCATCAAGCCTTGTGACATTTTGGTAAATATGCAATTATATATGCGGCATCTTCACATGTTCTCTTTCTGCAATCAATTAATAAAAACCAGATGTGTGCTGAGACAGAATACTCTCTGGAGATTGTCCTGAGAAAGTAAAGACATGCTGATTTAATGTCCATACCTGCAACTCTTGCTTCTGTTTGCTGCTTCTGTACAGATTTGACGTCAACTGCTTAAGGAAAGCCCCAGCTTACAAAATTCTCACTTGTTGGTTAAATAGAGGACTCTGGGTCACTGAGATCATCTAATCACCTCATTGCAAAGAATATTGCATCAGGGAATGACATTTATCTATAAGAGGTCACAAAACTCCACCTGATGTTTGATATGATCTGCTCGTTTTATAGTGAGTTCAAAGCAATCATTTCCAGATATTTGTTTTAAAAAAAGACTCAGAAAATGTAATAACAGGGAGCAGGATTTGAAGGGTTGTGAATAAAAATGTAACCTTGTCTATTCTCCTGATAAACCAACAAATATGAGATTTTTCTTTAACAGAGATTATGTTCATGAGACACTTAAAATAGAGATGAATAAGAATGGCTTTATTAAGTCAACAAATAGTCAAAGAAAAGGATGGAAATCTTAAATTATTTATAAGAATAATCCCAAACCAATCTCAAACAAAGTTCTAAATATAGTTTAGAGCAAAAGATTTTTTTTTAACATTTTCCTTTTTTGCTGCTTAAGCACTGAGTGGAACTTTATCACTGATACAATATGCATAGTTAGAATATTCTTAAAGATTAAACATCCGATAATACCCACTGTTAATTATTGAGGATATTGGCATGAATGCTGTCCCTTCTGGGGCACTGAATTTTTCAGATTTTAAATTATGTCTACTTAAATTATTACATCTGGATTATGATATGAAATCTTTCCTTTACTTCTAACATTTTATTAACAAGTGTTTTGATAACCCATCATCTGTTTTTTGTCCTCATTGGATCTTCTCCTGTATAGAGAAATCCTTATTTCTTAAAATCATACCATGTTCAAGATGGAGTATCTTAGCCAATTAATTAGCCAAGAAGTTTGGGTTATTTTTCTTTCAATCAGGATGAATTTGCACTGCCTCATTTTAATCAACAAAGAATATTTTGGTAATGTAAGTTATAGGACCAAGAAAGAGCTCGGTCTTCTAGGCCAGGGGGTGAACACAACTGTGTAGAAAAGAGTTGTAAGTGGGAATTATAAAATAAGCACTTTCTCGGGGTAGGAAAGTTAGAGTTCTCTTCAGGGTTGTCTACTGCTCCCTGTGGTATTTCTATTGGTCCTAAAAAATATACTCAACTCAGCACTGTTGAATTTCTCGACTTCCCTCATCAGAAATCATTTATACTCTGTGTTCTTCCCTTTCCTCTTCTAATAAAATAAAATAATAACTTATTATTCTATAAACATGAAGTATGATATAAATGATAATGTGTTTTGTTTTTTAATCTCTGAGCAAGAAAAATGGCTTGAGGGCAAGAGGATGCCTATTTTTTCTTTCTTTCATTTTTCAGGAAAAATGAAAAGGATGAGTTAATTGCATTTGAAGAAACCCAGATGTCCTCAAATAAGGTCTTGTCTGCCAAAAGAGTTCTTTAGAAATTCTCTGATGAGTCAAAATTCCAAGGTTCTTTCCCACATTGGTTTATGCGGCTCCTTAGTATTTCTTTGGGTTAGGTCAGACCAACAAGGCACCTCTCACTAAAATGTTCCTACCATCCTCTAAGTTGTCAGCTGGGTTCCCTGAACCTAGAATTTCTCTAAAATCTTATCCAAACAAGTCATTTTTCACTTCCCACTGATGCCTGAGCAGAGCCACAAATTAGACAGACTCAGAAGGGGACAATATTTGTATGAATGGTGATTGATCCATACACTAATTGGTAATATCTGTGTGTGGTTGTTTCCTTCAATGTATCTTATTTTATACTTAACCAGTCTCCTGCCTAGGATATCAGACATTATGCATTTGGACAATGTTTGTTACACTTTGTTTAATTATCTTTTATAGATTATCAATAGAGCATTTTTTTTTTAAATGAATGAAAGTGTTTGCAGAGTGCTACTCTGTCTGGTGAAAGGGATGTATATATAATTTTCTCCCTGGTAAAATTTCCCAGAGATCCTTCTCTGAAGTAGTCATTTAAATGATAGTGTCTTTGGATGATGCTCTTAGGATCAGATAATAGTAAGGGTATGACTCATACCACTTATATTTGGGAACAAGTAACAAGAATCTACTCTCTTTGTCCAGAATATTCCCCTTTTTAATGGGTTTTCCATCTCCACATGAATGGCATACACCTCCAGTCTTCACACTGGCAAGTTTCCTTAGAAAAAGGACCCATTTGGTGATGAAGAATGCCTGAAACCCACAAGTTAAAGGGAGAAGCCTGTTATCACTATTCCTGTTCAGCACATGAAAAACAGAAGTATGTGAGGACCAGACACAACCTGTAATTTGGTAGCCAAACAACAGATCTGGGCTGAAACAGGAAAAATGAAAATATAGCTCTACTTTGGTATTCTTGGATGGGCTTCCCTGAAGGAGTGGAACTTTGCTTGATTTTCTTGCTTCCAGAACAATGTCCTTGTCTGCCTTGAGGTTCCAACCAAGAAGCTCATGCACATGAGAAGTTCTATTTCTGCTTCTATTCCAAGGACCAAGATGGAGCTGTATGTGGTTTGCATTTGCTCTGTCACATGAAAGTTCTTCCTCTACTATTGTACTCCTCTTTTCATAAATACCTTTTTGGGTTGGACTGTTTTAGTCTGTAATTGGTTTTCTTTTTCTCTTTAAGCAAGGAGTATGAAATACTCCACTAATGAAGTAATCAGAGTTCCTCGCATCTATGTCTGACTCCAACTTGCCCAGTGTCAGTTGACAAGGATAGTTCTTCCTACTTCAGTCTATAATGCAATAAAAAGGGGACAGATGATGGCTCTTGTTTTATCAATACCATTGAAACAAATTGATCTTCCTGAGTAAGGTAATATTATATTTAGATCAGTAATTTCCACTGTAGGATGTTAACATATATACACACACACCTACATATTCACACATACATATATACATATACATATATATACACACACATACATACATACATACATACATACATATTTATCTATGTATATAATTTAACCGGAACTATTTATCTTTGCTTTGGTCCTTATAATAATAGCAACAAAAATAGCAAAGACAGGTGTTATTTTTCTAAAGCTGTCACTGAAGACAAGATTTTGTCATAGATAAGGGGGAGAAAGGGAGTTTGACACAGTTGCAAGAGAAATGGCTTTTAATCCACATATAGTCCACCAAAGCGCAAATTATGCCATCTATATCCTGAGTATCTGAAGCTCAGAGTAGAGTCTTTGTGCCTTGATAATTGTCCTGTATCTAGTAAGTGATCTGGAGTCAATCCAGGGATTTGACTATAAAGCCAGTGATTTTCCCTTGTTCCAGTTTGTCTTGTAATCTGAGGTGTACAGTTTCCAGGTGTTACTCATTTATTGTTTCATTTAGCATTTAATTAATCAAATAGCATTTTTATATGAGTAAGGCATTTTTTAAAAATGTGCGAAATTGTTTCCATCAGTGAATGGATTTGAATCAGCATATCATGATAAAATTTTTCATGTGGTAAGTATCTATAAAGCAGTATCATGAGATATATTTTAAAGTATTTTCTTAGTAGATGGGAAATCTAAAGAACTTTTTGTTGGGCTCACGTGTTATGGGAAGAAATAAAAATATTACTAATTCCAGAAAGCCTTTGTATTTAAAATATGTATAACAAAGTGAGACAAAACTACCTTCTTCCATCTTTTCCCTAGCCTCACCCTAATTTGATGGAGTTGACCTGTGTGTTTCTGGAAGGGTGAAGATGCCATTACCTTCTCATTCATCCCTGGGGCTCAGAGAAGGCATGGGAGTAAAAATGCTTCTGTGTTTCAGGACCATTGAAGAGGATTAAAGCAGGTGCCAGAGTCAAGCTAGTAGTTTGTGTTGATGAAGCTGTGTAACAAGGATATTTGGAGAAAAGAGGTAGTTTGTAGATTTGCAAGTCTTCCTGAGGATAGGAAGGGGACTATATCCCCTCAACCCCTCCAAAGGTAGATGCTCTTGACCTTGAGAGATGCCAGTATTGCTCATGGGATGGTTCTGGGGGTGGGGGTGAAATACTAACAACTATGGCAATGAGGGTCACAGTGAAAAGTACCTGTGATCAGCAGGGAAGGCTTTTGATGGTCTTGTCTAATGAGTGGAATGTCAGTATCCAATATGCAAAGATGACCAGAGAGCCTTACTCCAAAAGTCTTGGGAGGCTCCAAGAAGAAGAAATCATGACCAAATCAAAACTTCCCACCAGCAAGACAGGACCAAATTCTGAGCATAGTATTTGATGATTGAGAGGAATTAAAATTTTAAAAAATGTTGGGGGCTAAAATCCATTCCTATGACAAAAGCCCATTCAGATAGGTTCTCTTCCCTTTTTTGTCTATGTGCATATCCTTCATCCAAACTTTGTCTGAGGTGAGCAAGATGAGTTGAGGAAAAAAACATGAAAGTTATTTCCTGGCATCTCACCCAGGAATGAGTGATGAATAGAGCCTGGAAACAACTTTAAAAGCCATTTTCTTTGCTCATATGAGGTCATGAGGTTGCTCCTTGCAACTCTCTGGGCACCAGAATGAATGAAAGTGGCTCAAAACACACCCAAGGTCTATCATTGATTTAAAGTGATTGATGGCTGGTCTTGTCTGATTGTGCTCTATTGTCACATCATCCATCATTCCAAACAAACTCTGTACTCTATAGTCCAATATACAGTTACATGTGGCCAAAGGGTTTAGGTTTTTTTTAAATTAATTTTTTTTTTAACCTCCAGAGAGCAGTTGGCAGGGGATGGGGGTGGAGGCAGAGAACATGTTGCTTCCTATTACAAAACTACAAAATAGTTGTCTGTTATGAAGAAAGTGCTCTGATGACACATGCTAAATTCTTGTTAAGTTCATGTAGGAGTGGGTCCATTTCCATTGAGCAAACCACATTTTCCACCTTCCCACACTTTCCTAAGGCTGTGTCTTCCCCCCAGCTCTGTCACAAGGTCCCAGATTTGTCCTACTTAGACAATCAGCCATTCCTAATTCCTAGACAAATCCTGCTTTAAGGCAGGAAGTTCACTTTTTAGAATATTGTAAAAATAATTATGAAACTATTACATGCTTGTTATTCAAAATAGGGAATATAAAGAAAAGTCTAAAGAAAGAAATAAAAATCACACATGATTCCCTCTTATCCCAAATCTTAGAGTACCTCCACTATCTCCTTTTTCTATATTTTCTAGGTATTGATATTCACATCTATTTAGCTATATTTACATCTTTTTTTCCCTTGAATATAAAGGTAAGATCACACTGTACCCTTTTTTCCTTATACACTATTACAGCTTGAGTATTTTAAACCAGGTTATTAGAAAATCCTTAAAGGCATGATTCTATAGGGCAGTAAGGGAGTGTGTTTGCATCTCCTGTCACAAATTTGTTGGTTTTTAAGAACTGCTAGGGGTATGTCGCTCTGGCGCCAAGGGTGAGCCTGCCCACTCTGAGTCAACATTGGTGTTATCTCACCCACAACAAGAGGCCCCCTGCTTACCTCTGGAGCTTCTAGAATCTGGCTTGCCCCTCACCCATTGCAGTGCCTCCAGTCACATAAAATCTCAGGTCTGATTCTGCCCTGGGTGCCATAATTCCTAGAATTTGGCATTTTCCTCAGTCATCATTAAGATGTTCTCTTTGTTATTTCTTCTTGCAGAGCCCTTGACCCTACACAGATATGAGGACACTTTGCTTTTGCCAGATAATATGCTTTCCTACCCTCTTTTTATTTGTTTAATTTCTGTACACTCTAGAACCCAGAGAGCAATGCTCTTCTGGCTTAATATCTGAGTATCATTTGCTTAGATCCCACCCCACCACCACCTAACATCTGTGTCCTGGATCTTGGTGCTAAGGCTGTATCATGAACATGTTTAGCTACATCCATGGGTGATACTCTGTTTCCTTGCTGGTTAACCTCAACCAGGCTTTCTGCTATTGTCAGCTCCTAAGTCCTACAGAAATAGATTCCCTGTAGCTTCAGTAGCTGTATGCTGGTTGGTTGAAATGATAGTTTCCTATCTTCTTCTTCAAAACTTAATCCCAATAGTCTCTTTGATACCTAGACTCTCCTCTTTGGGGAACCCCTTCAAAGTGGCATTTCATTTAGGCTGTTTGCATGACTTTGGGGGTCAATCTCTGCTAGCATGCTTCCTTTTTGACTTATTGCCTTCAGCCAGTCATTCTTAACTGGGGGCAATTTTGTCCATCTGAGGAAATTTGGCAACATCTGCAGACAATATTGGTGGTTACAACTGGGGGATGCTACTGGCATCTAATGGGTAGAGCCAGGGATACTGCTAAATATCCTACAAGGCATAGGACAGGTCCCCATGACAAAGAATTAACTGGGCCACAGTGTAAATTGTGCCGAGGTTGAGCAACTGCCTTAAACCATATATGCTGTGGCCCATAGGCATTTAGTACCACACCCAACTCTATGATTATAGGAGAGAGATTCAACACCTGACACCCTCCCTCACTCACACACACACACACACACACACACACACACACACAATTGCCTTTCTCACTACCAGTGGGTGGGTGTAATGCAGGCCCTGTGTCCTCCATAATGAAAATAAGCTGCCAGGGCTCACCTCTGAATCCTGAACCATGTATCACTGTATGAAACGCACTAAACTAGGCACTGTGAATAAGACGCATTCTCTGTACTCAAGTACCTATAAGCTAACAGGAAAGATAAAATGTGTCCACATTTGAATAAATAATGTTCATTTCACTCCATTATAAGAATCTGTCCAGGTCAGTAATTTCATGGATCACAGCTATTGTGTGTCTCTTCCTTCCCTCATAACTCCCCAGAATATCTTTGGTACTAGATAGGAACTCTCACTAAAGAATATCTGAATAAAACTGAGTTAACATCTAGAAATAATGCATAAAATACACCAAGTCAGTAATTCCGTATGGAAGTCAAAATTCCTTCTGCTGCTAAAATTCCTATCTGGCAATATCCTCACCTTAACTAATAATTCATTCTGGTGAATGGGATACATTCTAATGAATGGGAAAATAAAACAACTTGGTTTCTTTCTCAAAGCAATTTTACTTTTATTCCCAATTACTTCTTCTTACTCTTTGCTCTGGGTTTTTCCTGTATTTATCTATGTTAGCTGAAGCCAGACAGGTTTATCTTCCCAGTAAGTGCTTAGCTTTTCTCTTAACTCCCTTCTTCTGATATCCTTTCAATATCATTCTCTGTTATTGTGATGGTTAGGTTCATGTGTCAGCTTGTCCAGATGATGGTGACCAGTTGTCTGGTCAAGCAAGCATTGGCCTAACCATTACTGCAAGGACATTTTGTGGCTGGTTAATAAACCAGAAAACTGATTTATTAAATCATCAGTCAACTGATTGCATCTGTGGCTGATTATATCCACTATCAACTAAGGGAGTGTCTTCTGCAATGAGAGAATCCAATCAGTTGGATTTAATCCAATCAGTCAAAGACTTTGAAGGGAGAAGAGGGAAATTTACTTCATCTTCAGCCAGCCAGCCTCTCCTGGGGAGTTCATCGAAGAACTTCTTTGGAGTTGCCAGCTTGTAGCCTGCCCAGCAGAATTTGGACTCGTGCATCTCCACATGTTGTGTGAGACACTTGTAAAAATTCTCATATTTATAGATATCTCCTGCTGGTTTTGTTTCCCTAGAAAATCCTGACTAATTGAGTTATGGACTGAATTGTGTCCTTCTGAAAAAGATATGTTGAAGTCCTAATCCTTAGTACCACAGAATGTGACCCGACTTGGAAATAGAGTCATTACAGATGGAATTAGGCAAGTTCAAATGAGAGCATGCTGTAGTAGGTGTCCTTATAAGAAGAGGAAATTTGGACAGAGAGAACAGAGAGAAAATGATGGGAGAATGCTGTGGATTGTCAGCAAATCACCAGAAACTAGAAAAGGCATGGAAAAGATTCTTCCCTATGGAATTTGAAGGAAGCATGGCCATGTTAACATCTTGATTTTGAATTTCTAGCCTCCACAATTGTAAGACAATAAATGTTTGTTTTAAGTTCGCCAGTTTGCGGTACTTTTTTTTAGCAGCCCTAGTGAAGTAAGACATCCTCTTTCTGGGAGATTTTCTTTCTTTTTTTCTTCTTCCTGTATTAAAAAGTTTGATGGGAATTATAAGATGGCTATAAATATGACTAGAAGAGCACAGAGGAGGGGATTTTACATCTGTCTGAGAAGTAAAGCACCTTATGGTAGAGGAGGCACTGGGTAGAGGATAGTCAAGTAGAAGAGAAGAGCTGGGCCAAGACACCCTTGCAAGGAAGGATGAGACATGCTTGTAAATGAAAAGCTGTATGTTTTTCTTGGAGGGTAGTGGGTGGGAGAAGAATCAGCAAATGGCAAGGCTGGAAACGTAGATTTGGGCCAGGTTATAATAGGTTATGAATTCTAAGGGTAAAAATTTAGGCTTCATTTTATAGGCAATAAGGACCTATTGAGCTGAGTGTGTTACAATCATAGCTGCATTATGGCAATATTGCTTTGACAGCAGCTTTTAGGATAAAAGGCAGTGTGAACTTCAGACACAGAAGATCAAATATGTGTACTGAACTGCCACATAATCACTGATTATGTAGGGTAGGTCACTACGTTTTTCTGCACCTACTGCCTCATCTGTAAAATGGGGATGGGAATGCTTACCCTGCAGGGTTCTGATATAGACTGGATTTAAAAGATGAGTACCAAGCCTGGAAGACAGTGGGCACTGAAGAAGTGTCACTGGAAAAGGAGAAAATGGAGACAGAAATATTTCAGAGTATTTATCAATAGTATAAGGAAAACCTGTGAGTCTGAGCAAAAAAAAGGAAGGAATGAGAAAGATATTGTAAAGGAGGGGTCTCTAGCTCTTGGTGCCTAAGAGGATGGTGGAAAATATGGAAATGGAAAAACAAAAGATAACTGAAAGGTTAACAGTTGATAACAGGAAGGAAAAAGATACCATTTTCAGAGCCAGAGGCAGCAGAAAAGAAAAAATATTTGGTAATTTCCATAAGATTCACACATCACATAGAATTTAGCTCCTCAGTTAATCATTTTTGGTTATGACATCAAGTAAAACAGTGGCTAATAAGTAAATGGTACCTCTCCTCATATAAGCCTAAGTGGTAGGAACTGTATTAGGTGCTATATAATAGCTCTGTTTTAAAAATAAATAAACTGAAGAACAAAGAATTTAAGTAAATTGCCCATAAATGTTAAGTAGCTGAACTAGGCAATAATCCCAGACAGTCTGGCTTCAGAATCAGGATGCTTATTCTTTATGTTATACTGAAAGGGATTATAATACTAGATGAATTTCCATGTCACTTAGCTTTTCTGAAGGATTGGTCAACCATGGCTGGTCTACTGTGGAGAATCACAAAAGATCTAGCATGCTAATAGCTTTCTCCTGAAATAGGTATAAATATTAGTCAACAAGCTCAGATGCTTAAGAAATATTGTACATCTTTATTTTCTTTAAATCCATTCAAGTCCAACCAAGCCCCGTTCTACCATGATGGGAAGAAATTTTCAGAAATTAAGGCTACCATTCATGGAGGTATGATAAGAAGATGGGTTTTAGGTAGAGCAAAATTTCAAAGGACTCTTCTAGCCGTCAACCCCAGCACATAATGCTGAGATTCCCATTTGTATCAGCTACACAGGCACTTTCACATCTAGTGTCTTTGCAGCCCCCCATGGTCCATAGTGGCACAGGAAGATTGGAGATCCCAGGAGTCCAAAACTTCATGACCAGATTCTTGATTGCATTCCACCTCTTCTGTAATATCTTGTCCCCTCCCCAGGACTATGCTACACACAATGCCTGATATGGCTCATCTCTCCCCAGTCCAGGGAGGTCCCCCCTCTTTTAACTTGCTGCTGCCCTAGGAGGGAATCATTTTCTTTCCCTCCCTCATCAGTACACCAATGATAACCCTTCAAATAGTTTTGAGTTTTGCAAAGAACAGAAAATGCCTCTACGTTTAGAACTGCAAAATACAGTTTGAGGTAACATATAACAAGTAAAGATATTGAATTTGTAATTTAAAGACATCCCACAAAGAAAAGTTCCAGGCCCAGATGGCTTCACTGGTGAATACTACCAAACATTTAAGGAAAAATTAATAGCAATTCTTCTCAAACTCTTCCAAAAAAAAATTGAAGAGGAGGGAACACTTCCCAACTCATTCTAAAAGACCAGTATTACCCTGACACCAAAATCAGACAAAGTTATCACAAGTAGAGATATGTATTGACCAATATCTCTTATGATATAAATGCAAAAATCCACAACAAAATTTTAGCACACTGAGTCCAGTAATATATAAAAAGTCTTATACACCATGACCGAGTGATATTTATCCCAGGGGTGCATGGTTGGTTCAATATCTGGAAATCAATTAATGGAATATACCATATCGATAAAATAAAAGGTAAAAAACAATACACATGGGCATCTCAATAGATGACAAAAAAGCATTTGACAAAATCCAACACCCCTTCGTTATAAAAGCACTCTATAAGCCAGAAAATGAAGAGAACTTCCTCAACCTAATGAAGGGCATCTATGAAAAACCCACAGTTAAACTTTGACATTAATGAGACAACTCATAATAAAAATCTAACCAAAGGAATGACCCACTTAAAGATGGGCAAAAGAGTCAGAAAAGATTTTCCTCCAAAGAAGACATGCACATGGCCAATAAACACATGAAAAGATTCTCAAAATCATTGGCCATGAGAAAAATGCAAATCAACACACCACTTTGCACCAACTAGGATGACTATAATAAGTGCAGATAATAACAAGTATAGGCAAGGATGTGGGGAAATACACTCCTGGTTGGGATGTGAATTAGTATAGCTGCTTTGGTAAACAGCTGGCTTCCTCAGACGGTAAAACACAGAGTTACCATATGTCTTAGCAATTCCACATCTAGGTATATATACTAAGAAAAATGAAAACATATATACACACAAAACTTGTACATGAATCTTCATATCAGCATTATTAAGAATAGCCAAAAAAGTGGAAACAACCCAAATATCTATCAACTAATGAGTGAATAAATAAAATGTGGAATATCATACAGTGAACTATTATTTGGCCATGGAAAGAATGAAATACTGAAATAAGTTACAATTGGATGACCCTTGAAAACATTATGGTATTTTAAAGAAGCCAGTCACAAAAGACCACATTTATAGTATGATTCCAGAATAGGCGTATCTGTAGAAAGGGAAAGTAGATTAGTAGCTGTCTAGGCAAGTGTGTCTCAGGGGAAATGGCAAGTGAGTAGTAATGAATACATTCAGGATTTCTTTTGGGGGTGATGAAAATGTTCTAAAATTGATTATGGTGAAGGTTGTTCAACTCTGAATATACTAAAAAGTATTGCGTTTTTACTTTAAATGGAAGAAGTGTATGGTATTTGAATTACATCTCAATAAAGCTGTTATATACAAGAAAAATTACTTGAGGCAAAGAAAATGCAAGCAGCTTCAGGAGAAAGAGGAAGGAAAAGCATACAGAGAAAAACCCAAATTACTATCAAGAGAAATATATCAATGTATTGTCTATCTATATTTCCTGCCATAACATCTTTTCTATGATTTCCAATGGAAACATTTTGGAATGAATGGAAGTGATTGGAATGAATATTTTCCAATTGACATTTAGCAAGTGACTATTTTTCTCACTGCAGAGAAAATAATTAGTGTTTCTTTTTTCTTCTCCACTGCATCATTTCCTATCCACCTTTCCCTCCCTTAACCCCATGGTCAACTCTCTGGACAGAACAAACGTTAACTGACTTAGCTACTCACTGAGTAACTAGTCATATCTCAAACTTTTCCTGAAGCTCAAAGGTCTTGGGGGGTTTACTGAGACAGGGTATCCCAAAGTTACCCTGTTACCACATTACCTAGGACTAGAATTTAGATCAAGGTGTTTGTGTGTGTTGGGGGAAGGGGGGGGGAGTACTTATTAAGTGAAACTTCCTAAGCTTTAATAGTAAAACCATAGCTCAGTCATTAAAGTTAGTATGAAGTATGGACTTGAACATTGAGAAGCATCAAATTTGAGAGGTCAGAGAGGGGACAAAATAAAAGCAATAATTAATCTTAAAATAAATGAGGCTGAAGGAAATTAAAGCAAAATGAATAGAAGTAACTCGAGTTTGTTTTGGAATTGAGAACCTATTTAACAAAGAGGTAACTGTCCAGACCAAAAAGGAGGAGGGATAAAGAAAAGTTTATAAAGGCCAAACTTGTCGAGCTCTTAAAATATGATCATGTTGGAGTGAATTTCAGAAGTTGTGAATATTAAAACTACCTACTACTTCTTTTCATTTTTAACCTGCCAAATCCTTCCAGTTAAAGAGCATGCAATTTAAGCCATTGTAATAGAATTTAGAGAATCCACAAAACTTCATTAAATGTCTCAAAAACACATTGAATACAACGATATCAGTTTTGCCTGCCTTTCATATGTTGCTTTCATCTAGAAGACTCCATAAACCACAGATAGAATTTTAATTAAAAGAAAAGCTGATAAGTGGTAAAGATTCTGGAGATATTGTGATATTTATCTCCAATAAGAGTGTAATTCCCACCACCCCTTCTGTCCCCCAGTATTCTAGCAAAAGCAGATGATATGTGCTATGTGATTAGAAAATTTCAATAAAATAACAATTTAAATATCTAATCATAATTTTTAAAATGACATTTCCTCCTCTTTGCTTAAAGAAAATATATAAGCAGATGAATTTTAGATTCTGGATATTAGCATTAAAGAGAATATCCAAGTTTGGTGGTGAAAGATAGGTTAAGAGAGGAGGAGAAGCAGGAGGGGGAAGCAGTGCCACTGGAAATACACTGATATATTAACAATTAAAAAAAAATAACCAGAGGAAATTGCCTACAAATTTTTACCAGACCTGAAAAGGTTAGCTGTTACATTCAATGGCAGGGTCCTACAGCGGCTACCAGCTACCTAAGGGAAAAAGTTGGTAAATTACTTTCTCCAGTTCACCTGCTTTCCAGAAAGAGCCGCTCTTCTTAGGCTGGCCTGTGTTAGGAAGGCCTGCCATTTCCTGGAAGGTTTCGTTAACCTAGCTAGCAGCAGGTCCTGATTGGTCATGGGAGAATCTGGGCTAAATGGTATACATTTCCGATGATGTAAAAGTAAATTAGAGAACAGGGCAAGTTATTACACCAGAGAACGTGGTGCAATGGGGAATAATAAAAATCAGGCTACTCTAATTTCCTTTGAACAACTAAATATATACAGGTCATTATTTCCTATAATCCGCAGGCCTCCAGTGCAAGTCCTGGCCCTGGGCTAAAGCCTCTGAGACAAAAACAACAAAATGTAGTATGGAAAGAAATGAAAAAGGCTGTAATACTATTTAAAGAATGCATTAAGTACAGTTTACAAATGCCGGATTTCTTCCCATGTTGGAATGTTAAATTAGACAATGGAAGAGGAAAACTCACCTTGTTTGAAAAATTCAGATGCTTGCTTAACAGTAATTCCATTCATATTCTATCTAGTTTGTTCTTGTACATTGCTGAAGTTGTTGAGTGGCATTTTAAATTTTCTTTGCCAAGACTGGGTCATAAAGAGAATCATAGCTCCTTCTTCAAAGGGGTTTAAGCTATACTTAACATTATTTTTTCTGGAGACAAATCCCAGACCTTAATTTCAAGTATATGCCCAAATTGGTCTATTTTGCTAGGATATGCAGCATGTCACTTTTATAGGAAAGAGGAAGTTTCTTTTTCAGTCTTAGGTAGCTCTGTGAATCCCTCCCAGGAAAAGAGGAATTCTAGGAAATACGAAAAGGCTACTTATAGCTCCTCTGTGTTAGAGGAGCATAACTAAGAAAGATAAAGTCTCTATCAGTGTTTTTGGCTGCATGGATCCCTTACATCCAAATTGCTTGCTGGGCTTATTAAATATGCCGATTCTTGGGCCTACTAAACTTGCTGACAAGTTTAAAGAAGTGCTTTAAAGAACAGCTCCAAGTAATTCTTATAAGCACCAGTTTGCAAACCAACGCTAGATATTATTTACATTTTCACAAAACTTATCCAAGGGGGTTGTTAGAGATCTTCTTTATCATGTTTGTGTCTGGAGACGTCCAGAACTAAATCCATCATGGCCATACGGGGTTTTATTTTATATACTAGAATATTGTGGAGGATAGGATATTCCTCCCATGAAACTAAATTCTAGTAGTAATAAGTCATTATGATAGAGTTCTATTGCATTTTCACATGTCCTTATTGCTTCACTGGTAAAATGATGCATAACTGATGAAGCTTTTCTTACTTGGGTATTCTGGGCTTCCAGGCAGCCAAATGGGGACAGAAGAGCCGCTGGATGGGAGAGAGCTCTCTCCCTTGGAGGCTGGACTGGACAAGTCACACATGAGTTCCGGAAAATCTATCTAGAGAGGCTGGAAAAAGTTTGGTGACAGTGAAGGTTCAGATGAGCCCCTAGGAAGCTGGAGATGAGGCAGAAGAGATGGGGACGGTAAATGGAAGACAAAGGCATAGTCTGGCTAGGAAAATGACAAGATACAGCCATCTAATATATGTTTAAACATGAATTTCTTTATTATTACATATTTAAATAAACATATAAGGTGTTCCATTTTGTTGTGGGGGGTGGAGTCTTGGCTTAGACCTCTTTTTCCTGTGCAATTAATAATTAACACCCCTTTCACTCTCAGAGGTGTTCCAAGTTGGATAAAAAATGATATGCACTGTTTTAGTTTCCCAGCTAAAACAAATATCATAGAATGGGTCAGCTGAAACAATAGTAATTTATAGGGTCAGGGTTTTGAGGCTAGAAAAAGTCTGAAGTTGAAGTGGCAACAAGGTGATGTGTTCTCTCTGAAGACTGTGGCATTCTACTTCTGACTGCCAGCCATCCTTGGTCCCTGGCTTTTCCGGCACATGGCAGTGCACATGGCGGAGTCTTCTCCTTTCTCTTCCCAGTTCTGTTGACCTTGGGCTTCTTACTTCCTGCTTCTCCCTGTGGCTTTTTCATTCTGTGGCTTTCTCTAAGGGCCTTCAGTAAAAGGAGGCAGACCCATCCTGATTCAACTAAGGCCACACCTTAACTGAAGTCACCTCATCAAAAGGTTCTATTTACAATGGGTTCCCACCCACAGGAATGGATTGAGATTAAGAACATGGTTTTTCTGGGGTGTATAGCTCCAAGCCACCACAGGGCAGATACAAGTGAAGTGTAGTTTTCTTGTTGCCTTTGCTGATTTTCAAAAGAGGTCACATATCCATATTCTGTTATTAAAAGTTCACCCTTGCCCCTTTAAGCCTTATCATCACTTTGCCTCAGAGTAAGTTTAATAAGGTGATTGGAGATTGTGAAGGCAAGAAGATAGAATGGAGGAAGCAGCAGGTGGAATAGGGGAAGGGTGGTTTTGAAGAGAATGATGTAAAACAGGAAGATTGGAGAGAGAAAGGTAAATTGTGCTGACTTCACAAGTTTGCTTCGGGACATCCCCGGTACTATAAAAAAATTTGTTACTTCTGATAAACTTCTTCCCTAAAAAAAATAAAAAAGTTCAGAGCACGTAAAATGTCTAGAAAATAGCTTTTCATCAAACCATTTAAAGTAGTCTTTTTTATAACTTTTCTTGATTATTAAATAATTTTATATACATGTTTGGAAATAATCTTTTTTTTTTTCTGATGAACCTAGTATTAACATGCCTAGTTCTCTTTTCTAGGTTTATTTTCATTATCTCATCAGATTTGTTAATAATCTAAATATTGTCACTGATATATTAGAAAAAAAAAATCCCTCTCTTTCTAGGAGATGTTGGTTTCTGGAATCAGAAAATTGGGCATCCCTATTTAAAGAAAGTTATTGCAATAGGTTCTGATAGGTTGTGGAGCCAGTGAAAGAAGTTAACCATAACGGGGGCTAAGAGTCAGTATTTAAAAATTTGAGAGGAAAAAGGCACTTCCATAGAATCAAGTTCTGTTGTCACTGCCAGACAGAAAGGTCTCTGAGAAAATAAACATATTCACCCCCTCCAAATAAAAAAGTGAAAAGAGGGTTTTTTTTCTTAATTTGATATTTGTTTCTAAAAAAAAAAAATCCACCCACACATAGGCCACTTGGAATTCATTTTGTCTACATCCTGGATTGCACGTAGGGAGACGAAAAAAAAATGCCTGGGATCTGAAAAGAGGAATGCGGTAGGGCATGGGAATTACAATGTCGTGGTGGTCTCCAGAGCATATTTTGGCTTGTCTTAAAACAAGCAAGCACCGTTGAACCTTTGGAATACTCGCGAATTAGTCCTGCTCTCAGACTACCTATCGGAGGCTGGATGCCTGAGAAAAAGTGTGTGGGTTTGAAGCTGCAGCCCGAGGCGCTGGCAGGTCTCTCTGTCAGCCCCTGCCTGCTTTCTGACTTCCAGTACTGCTCAGTGACCTCTGCCCCATCCGGTGTACAGTTACAGTTCATTTCAATAATTAAACAGTTCAGGGATGGCAAGACTTTTGTGTTGTCAAGAGAAAATCAGGACAGCGGATTTTTCTTATACTGAAATCAGGAGTGTTTGGGTTTAATTATATTAGCTAGTGCCTGTTCATTAATTTTCCCAATCAGAAGGAGACATGTTTGCAGGAAAGATTGGCAATGGGTTAAAGTGGTTATTAAGGCAGGGCATTTCAAAGGAAAGGGATCAGAACTCTGACAAAATCAGATGTCTGAAATTTCAGTCAAGTGCCCTGGGTTCCAATGGTGGCTCTCCTCCACAAAATAAGACAGCTTCTCTCCCATCTGGAATCCCAAGACACTCATGTAATCAAGCTAAACCTTTGGATGCCAGCTACAAATATGCTGAGTTTCCAGTGCCAGAAAAATAAACTGCACCCTCTGAACTCCAAGTAATTGGTTGATCTACCCCTTTTAAAAGTCCCTTACATCCTCACTTACTACTGCTCAGTGAAGCTTTACCACCTCTCCACTTCAAGAGGGAGAAAAAAAAAAAAGCAATATAATGTACTTCGTGAAACCAGCAAATTTGCCATTTTTGCTACTTTAGCAAAAATGTTAATACTTCAGATTTTTGTAAGGGAGGTCTTGGAAATTTTGCTTCATTTTTCCCCTTTGGAGAGTTTAATGTCTACCTTAATGCCCCCTTTCATTATCGGCCTGGCCTTCTTCCCAGCCTTCCCTGCTGACTCCGGTCCTATCCTGGTTATTTTGTGGTGATGGCTGGCTCTTGGTCATCCAGGGATGTTTGTGGCTTATAAGTGTATCAAATGAGATGCTACAGTCTCCTAGGTCTCTTCCCCATGCCTGGCAAAATTCATCTCGCTTACAAATCTTCACTAGCTTCTTCATACTTTTTATCACGTATCTGCTTTGTAATTCCCAATGCCTGTCTCTACTCACAATGAAAATGGGTCAAATCGTAATAATTCAAAGGTATGATACTAAACCCTTTTTAATCCTTGAGGATACATTTTGTAATGAATAGTCTTGAAGTTTAAGCTCACCTCCAAACAGCCTTGCTGCTTTATACTGAAGGCCACAGAGAACGCATCAATGTCTATAATAGCCCTATACTCTTCCCCACGTCAGCCGAGGAGCTGTTTGCCTTTCCTGACTTGCCGAAGATTCAGATAGAGATAACCATTAGAATATATGTAATATTTTTCTTATTTAACTCTGCAGGAATTTGTGTAGGTGAGCTATCATTGCTGGGTACTCTTGGGAGCTATGGAACACAGAATTCAGCATAGGGATTTTGGAACTAAGGGTTCAAATCCTAATCCTGCCTCTTTTTATCTGTAGGATTTATGGCAAGTTACTTAAGGTCTATCATAGTTTTCTCATACATGAAAAGCACCTGATAATAGTGGCTGCCTCAGGACATTATTGGAAGAATTAAATGAATGATACATCTATAGATCAGTGTCCATCACAAAGTGATGAATGTCAGCTCTCTATTATAGCACTAGGAACCAATTTCTATTACAGCATCTAAGATTGACTTGCAAATTTTATTTACCTGCCTTTATTCCTTTGTAAGCTCTTTAAGAACAAAGACTTCAGTTCTCTTAATCTCTGAGTCCTTAGTGTACAGTCACAGTGTTTCATACAAGGTTACTCAGAAAACACTTGATAAATGGATGAATGGATAGATGGATGGAAGGATAGGTACATTGCATTGGGTTTGTCCTAAGCTATCATTTTAAGATCATGAGGAGTGTCTCTAGTGACGGTTTCCTTTTTATCAATTCGTTCAGCTGTTCAGATTGTGTTGCCTTTCCAAGCTTGGACATGGCCCAAGTCTCGTTTTAAGTCCCCTTCCCTATCACAATTTTCTTCTCTTTAATCCTTCTAAGTGACTGGTTATCTAATTTGATCAGTAAGTGAAAAGGATTTTATGTGCCACAACTTTTAGTAGCTTGTATATTTTATCAGAGTTTTTTTTTCCCCTCTCTTCACTCCATTCCAAGGAAGTGACTAATATGGGAATTTCAGTAAGGCTATTAGGAAAAATATTTTCTGTAGGAGGCTTTTGGACTTTCTTTAACTCATACCTCATAAACATGCCTTCTCTACCTGGGGCTCAAGCAGACCCTGAATTGTACTTTGTTCCAATTCATGAACAGCTAAATAAACTCATTTTCAGCGAAAATATGGGGAGTAAATATTGAAAGATTAAGATGCCACCGGGCAACTGCCTTTAGCACATGTGGAGTTGCAGTTTAGAGACTGGTTGAACACATGCAGTTTAGCCTCCCCACCCCCACCCCCAGGGGACGTGAAGCTGGAGTGTCAGCTTGAAATATTCAAGTCTCATATTTTCCAGGTGTACACAAGCCAACTCTTGCAATGATATTGGCAATTTCTCAGAGTTGCAAAATAAGGAGAAAATTTCAAGTAAATGATTCTGTGACTATCTTAAGAATATCCTTTATTTCCACTTGGTCTTTCAAGCCTTATATTTCAACACTGGTAGAAGGTCCAAGTGGAACTCGGACAAGTGTCACATATCTTGCTGAGGCAGCAGGTATATAAGGAACACTTTCTAAAGCAGAAAATACAACAGGTGAAAGGACAATGGGATAAAGTACCTGAAATTTAATATTCATGCTGTTGAGGCAATTATTAGCCAGGTTGGGAATACCTCACTACCAGTTTTCCAAATGTCTGGATAATAGTTCTCGGTTATTATGGGCATATTTAGGGCACTGTTGAGAGCCCTCAAACCACAGAGGAAGGTAATTAGGGGGAAGAGGGATACTGATGGGGTTGCATTTTCATTGTAGAGATTCCCACTCATTATGGATACTCTATTAAAGAAGTTTGTAAAAGAAGATGTAGAGAAGAATAGAAAGGGGATCTTGGGTCATCCATGATAAAAGGGCAAGGATGAAAGGGGAAAGGGAGACTAGGAGGTGAAAAAGGAAATGTCATAGAGGGGAGACAAGAATCCAAGCATTTAATTCAGCAGATGCAAGGGACCAAAAAGAATGATGAGTAGAAGTATTACTTGCGGAAAGAAGGAACAAGATGGGCCGTAAGGAACAGAGATGGTATATTCATTATTTGCCATATTTTTATGACACTAACAATTCTCCAATTTTTGGTGGCCATTTAGTAATATGAAAAATTGGGATTCATAAAGGTAAAGCCACCTGTCTCAGCTCAGCATTAAGTAAAAAACAGGTCCAGGATCCACATGCAGTTTGCCTGGCCCCATCTACATTTTTTATGTAACTTCTGCACTTTTTTTCTGTGCATTTCTCTGTATGGGACTTTGATGGCTTTAATCCATTCCTTAGTTTTTTAGGTAAAAGTGGGAACTCCAAAGGGAATAGCGTGGCATGGTGTAGTGAGGGGGAAGCTGTCACAGAAATGATGGATCCTTTAGACCTAGTTCAGTCTTTGCCACTGACGGGCTATGTGCTTTTAACAACTAGTCTAGGACCCTTTCTGCTGCTTCTGTGAAATGAGGGGCTGGGAACTGAATGTTGTCTTAAGGTAACTTTTGGCTCCAATATTCTGTGGTTCAACTGAACTAAATGAAAGTGAAATAACTAATATGAGGGCTGACAGTCTAGATATAGTCTTTACATACATTCCCAAGAAAATAAGCGTTGTTAAAGTCATTAGGAAAAATGCTTTAAATTTGCATTGCATTTAGAATATCATGTTAGTAGATGCAAATTGCATGAGAATATTGAACAAATGTGAAATTCAGAAGACAGATATTTCAAAACTTTTTGGAAAGTATTGGAAGGGAAGAAAGAAGGGAAGTCGGTAGGAGAAAGGTTGACGAAGCCCCCCCACCCCCCTTTGGGGAAACAGCTGCGGTACTGATGTTCCTTTCCTTGTAACAGAATTGCATTCTTATTTCAAAATGTGGAACCACTTGTATCATTCTTTTTTCACTCCTAATAGGTCCAGAAAATAGATTATATCACTGGCAAGGTAATTTCATATTTTTGTTTGTTTTATAACTTGGTCTGAGTAGATTAAATATTAACAATTAAGCTAGACTATCTTCATATTCAATAGAGAAATTATAAACCTAATGTAATACAAGTTATAATCATACTTTTCCTAGTAATCAGACCTTAAATTTTTAATATATGTTGTACATTTCTACACTATTTTATTTATACCAAAACACCCCCAGATCCTTTATGCAATGAGGTTGGTATGAATAAATATATAACTTACAAATACATTATGAAATTTGATTTTCACAACAATATCATGAATGAGGTAAAGGAGATTTTCTTATTCTCATTTATCAGTGATAAATCTGAGGCACAGAAAAGTTAAGCTACTTGCTGAAGTTTCTCTAGTTAATTAGTGAAAATATGAGTCTAAGACTAAGGTGGCCTAATTCCAATTCAAACCCTCCATTGATTATAGTTTACTTAATATTCTGTTTTGAACTTCACCACTTAGGAGCTGTTTGGCTTTGGGCTAAACTTACTTAACTTCTCAAACCTTTCTTCACTTGTGTAATGTGGATGATTAGCCCCTACTTGAAAGGTTGTTGTCCAAAAATTTTTTTAATGATTTTAATATTATTCATTATATAAATATGATATAATCTATATAAATATCATACTATATTAGAAATACATATATAAATATATACAACTATTATAAAATAAATATATAAATGCATATACATATTGCTTTTTAATTGTTTATCTGTCATAGAACAATGGCATAAATAATCTAAATAATTTCAGATGAATTCATTGTTTCTTTTGAATTGAATATTTTGGTTCTTTTTTGTTTTTAGTATTCAGCTATAAATATGGCCAAATTATCATAAGGAAAATATAATTTTTAGAATTAATCTTGTGTCTCTAGTCCTAGATCTTGCCTTCTCTTTATACTTGCTGAGAATGTATAGCACACTTCTTTGATCAGTGGTTCTTAAAGTGTGGTCCCAACCAGCAGCATCACCTGCGAACTTGAAAGAAATGCAGATTATAAGGTCCCACTCCAGACCTCCAGGTGGTCTCTTACACTAAAGTTGGAGAAACAATGCTTTAGAGGAGTGTAAAGCATTACCTTAAATCAATTTCAGTCAAGTCCACAAATATTCACTGTGTCTACTCAATGTCAGATTCTCTGCACACTGAATAGAAATAAAAGAATAAAGCACATCTCACATCTCTGGCTTCTGATCACCCAGTCTTTAAAAGAGAACTAGGGAGGGGAAAAGGATCTCGTCAAGTAAGCAAACATTAAGTTCAAAATCCAGCTCATCTGGGTTAGAAATGCCAAGGAATCCAATTGAGGATTCAAGGGTTGCCCTGTTATGGAACATATGAGACGCAGCCACATCACCAAGAGCAGGATTTTGACAGGATGCATTTGCCTCTCCTATTAGCATAGCAGATTAGGAATATACTTCAGAACCACTCAATTTCCTTTAATAAGAGATAGAGTCAAGTGGAGCAGAAGCAGTGTTTACTCTCAGAAGGGAGAGAAATACATTTTGTTTCGCTCAGCACCTTGAGCAAAGACAATTGGAGGAAGAATGGTGGAAGAAAGAGAGAGAGCACACAAAGGAAGCAGAAACCTTGGCCCTGCCTGCATGGGAGATCTAATGAAAATCCTCAGGAACCCTCCAGGCCAGTGGCATGACTGTGAGGGAAGGTCCAATAAGGTGGGGGGTCAGGGATGAGGGTGGAGTTGTCACTTTCCTGAGCACATCCCTCAAAGGTATGTTACCAGAAAGTTATTCAAGAAAAGAGACTTCAACATATTTTGAAGCCATAAAAACATTGGGATTATATCTTCATGATGTGTATTTATTTATGCATTTATTTTTATAACTTCTGTGAATGTACAGTTAATAAATCACAGTAATAAAATTTAAAGGATAGGATAAAAGAAAAACCAATCAGAAATAGAATTCTTCCCACAACACCTTGGCTCATCACCTCCCTTTGGAAGTCATTAGTTTAGACTGAGGTGAAATGGCATTTGTGGTTGCAGTAGGTCAGGAAAGATAGGTTCAGATGATTGTCTTCAAGGATCGGTGATGCAGATAGACACATAAAGACTGCAGCTTTTCGATGGTTAATATGTATTAATATATATCTTAATGTGGAAGATCCTCCACCATCTAATAGTGTTATATCCACTCTTCCCATCTCCCCACAATTCATTCTGATGGTTCCTCACCAGGTTCCTTCAGACCTAGCAAAGCAGCATCTGGTGTAGAGCAGCCACCATGGCATTTAAGGAGAGCAATGCCTGATGAGCAATTTAAAGTTACTTGACTGCACACAATGACTCTCTCCCCATGACTCAAAAACTCACAGCTGAAGTAAGTTAACAAAACAAAACTAAAGTGTATTTGTGGGTGCATTGGGAGGGTGAGAGGTTAAGGGGAAAACACTTTGAGCACCCCAAGGCAGATTTAAAGGTTAAGTTTAAAGGGTAATAGCAATTAAGTGAGCAAGAATTTAGGGAAAGCTGGGAATTAGAGGGAGAAATGACTCATACTAATTTGAGGACACTTTGGGTAGGTTTTTGGATTAATTCTTGTTTCCTTTAAATGATGCCTTAATTTGTTCTTGTGTCAGCATGGGCCAGAGACGTTGAGGAAGTCGTTCATTTGGAAGGGAAACAATTGGGGAAATGTTAACCAAATTTGATCTAAAAAAGGATCCAGGCAGCCCAAGCTGAGTTTTTAGGTTCCCTATGCTGGGAAACCTATCAGGAAAAGAGAACAGTTCACCAATACTGTATTTATAATCATGAAACACAATTCAGCAAATCTAGAGCATTTCCTAGGTATCTATTTTCAGCCTGAATGATCTCTTTGCATAATGGATTGCCTGAGTTTAATGCTGTTACTTACCTCAGTTTATGGCCAAGATCAAGATATTCAAATCTCTCTATCCCATACCTTCTCTACTCACACATGCCTTGTTATGCATTCACCTTAATTTGCCAAGCATTGTCATATTTGTCATGACTATGTGGCCAATATCAATATCTTTAAACCCTTGAATTAAGCCGTCTATCTTCACTGCATGACTTCAAGAAATATGGTAGAAGAGGGAACATTTCTAGACAAATAGGCCCTCATTGAGAATTATGGACAGCCCTGTCTATCCTACTAATGGTGAAGAAGATTGAACTACATGTAAGCCTTAAGAATTCCTTTTGTCTGTCTGTTTTAAACTAGTAGGAACAGGACCTCATACTCCACCATTGTTCCGGGTGGGAAGACAGAGATGAGATGTGATCCAAAAGAGCAATTTTCATATAGAAGTAGCAGCTTTTATAACTTCTCACCACACATAAAATGATGGAACCAAACCCTCCTCTGAATACTAATGCAAGGATTAAGGATGGAATGTGAATAGGGGAAGAAGGGGCAAGTAGAGAGACTGTATTTCTGTCTAGTGTTTATAATGCAAAATAATGTTTAGTAGTCCAAAAATTATCACATTAAAAATATGTGGGAATTCTCAAGTATTAAACCCATATGTACTTTGGGAAATAATAGATGAACCAAACTGAAGATAAAAATTACCTTCTAAAAGGATATTGAATTGAGAATCACTTTTCCTTTCATTATTGGACCAAGTATAGAAACATCTTCATCAAAAAATTTGCATCAGAGAAGTATTTTGGAAGCTCACTATATTCCTGGAGTTTGCACATTCCTGATCCTGGTCCTCCTCACTTTTCAATTATGCTCTATTGGAACACATAATGAAAATGATTCACTTACTATATTTGGCTCTCTAAATAAGTTCTCCATGATTAATTCACAATGTCTGCCATTAGTGTGGAAACAGGAAATGGTAGTATGTATTCATGTATTTGCTAACCCTGTCTTAGATAATAATAACTCAAGAAGAAAAGGAGGAGAAAGGGGAAAAAGAGGAGAAAAAGAAGGGAAAGCAAATGGATATTTGTAGCAGTTACAGAAAGAAAGTATGCTAACACAGAAATACCTTATGAAGAAATAAAAGATTTCCAATGAGAAGGCTAGACTTATACAGGATAGCATGATGAAAGAGTATCAGACACTTGATATAAATATTTTGGTATAAAAAAGAAAATTTATGCACAGTTCAGTAGAAATAAACAAGCTCAAGTAAGAAAGAAACTTGTGACTCTTTGAAGTTGGACAAATTCAGGACAGAAACTCTTCCTTCGGAGCCTTACAAATAAGTTTTCCCAAAGGATTATAAAAGGACCCAGTGCTGAGCCAGTACACATTCCTTCTCACGGTCTCCTTTACCTTTTCCCTGCTTCCTTTCTGATGTCTCTTGTTGTTTATGGCTGAACATTTAGGGCTTCTTCCTTTTAACAAATTCTTTAGCCTTTGACTTGCCTGTCACCAGTGTGTTTTATGCTTTTGTTATAAGGCAGTGAACTTGCTCCACACACAGTCCAAATTGAGCAAAAGACCCTTCAAAAGCCCCCTCCCCCCAATTGATGGCATTGTCCTTTTTAACGTATGCTTAGAGAATGAAACAATCTGTTTCATTCCCTGTGTTAGAACAGCTGGAATGAAATGAATAGAGGGGGCTGAGCAATCCTGCAAAATTTTTGATAACAGAGAAGTACAAGTGTTCCCCGTCAGTAGTAGGATGATAATTTCTCTGGTATGAATGATGTAACCAAGTGGTTGTTTATTACTGCCCCATTCTTTCTTGTCCCAAGACACCCTTGGAAACGCAGTGCTACCTCTCAATGGGATTTTCCAGAACAAAGATTCTTTTCAAATAAAATAATTGTAGATACACACCACTCCTACAGAGGTAAGTATACCGAAGATGTGCCAAGACATTAGGGCAGAAATTCAGTTCCCATGACATACAAGCAGGAATCCAACCATTTGCAGCAATAAATAATTTTTTTTGTAGACTCCAAGATTATAAAGTATACACTCTCCATAAGACTAAAATTGCTTGTTTGTTTGTTTTAGAGTAAAACAACCTGACAAATGGAGCAGGAGAGAAAAAAACAAAAACAAAAACAAAGTAATGTAGAGTGTTTTTGTTCCACAGCTGAATTTGGTATATTTCTATTGCTCTCTAATGTATGAAGCCAATAATTGATAAGTCCTTACTTAATATCAGGAAGCCAGTGGTTGATAAGTAATGATATAAAGAGATAATTCCTTACTTAATATTCGTTGACTTATTATTCTTCTGACCTTCTTTCTTAGACAATATATTATAAAAACAAACAAACAAACAAACAAACAAAAAAACTAATAGTAAAGCAAAACAAAAACATCAGAGACCAAGAAAAATTCTCCAATCTATGGCTCAACCAAAATGAAGTCCAGGAGGAAAGAGGGATATAAAAGTTGGAGACAAAATGGCATAAATAAAGAAATAGTTTAGAACCAAATTTCTGGAAATCATGCCAAATGCCCAGCAGTTGAATGAACTTGCCTTTAAATATATGAAGATCTAGTGTGTAGAACACACAGCGTATGTGATCTGGATGGCTCCAAAGAGAAGAATTAGAACCAATGGGAGAACCACTGAGAGGCAGATATGAGTTCAAAATTAAAAAGGAAAATTAAACTACATTTATGCCACAGTAATAATGACCACCATCACTGGGAGTTCTCAAACAGAGGTTATAGTAAGCAAGACCAAAGGACTCTCTCCTATCATTCATTAAGTCCCCAGCCTATGGCATTGGAGATATGAAAGGTACAGTTTGTACCTGAGGAAGTTTATTCACTTAGGAGTACCTCAAAGAATGAAATACAAGACTCTCTTCTGTTAGGGTGTGGGAAGTAAGAAAAGCCCTTGATTGTCGGTCACTATTCAGTGGACATTCGTTTTGACCTGGGATTCATACCCCCACCCTTTTTTCTGCTAAATTCCCTTTGATTTTCCTAGGTATACCAACTCTTCCCTTCTCTTAATTCACCCAGGTGGGGTTCACATCCTCCCAGTTCCAGGAGAAATCTTTTGACTTGGAAATGCTCAATGAAACCATTGCATCCTATGGCCACAGTGATTGGTTAAGAGCTAAGTGATTGATTCAAAACCAGCCAGTTAAGGCCAAAGAATTTTAAAGAGTAATTCTAAGCTTGAATTGTCTTGAGGTTATGATAAAAGTCTAAAGTTTCTGGAAGTAAGATAGAAGAGCCTATGTGAAAAATAAAAGTCAACCCAGGGAAATGCAGAACCGAGATACGGACAGAGTAAAAAGGAGTACAAATTCTTGTAAGCTCTTGAAACCATTCATGCTTGAAACTGACTCTATTCCTAGACTTTTTGTTCTTTGAGCCCCACCCCACTCCCCAAGTCACTGTTTAAGTTAAAACAATTTGAATTTTTTTTTTTTTTGTCACTTACAACCAAAGTGTTCTGATTAATACATGCATGCCAAGTGAGAACCATGGCCTGATGCCCTTGGACAGTCAGCAGTGACCAAGGACCAGGAAAAGGGCAATGGCAAACTTGATTTCTTCAAAATTTTGTCTAGGAGCCTGCCCTGCAAAACATGCACTATTGACCTTGGCCAGATTCTCTTGTAGAATTGATCGAACCTTGTTTTTTTCTCTCAGTCTCTGCTAAGTGATTCCATTTCCTCAAAGTCTTTCTAAACCAATATATAATTTCAGTCATTCTAGACTTTAGGCTATCTCATTTCTTACATGCCTGAATGTGTAATTTGGTGCAATGTAGAGTTGATAATTAAATTGATTGCAAATGTTCACCTTTTATTGCCTTATTGGTTTCTACCCTTATCTGCTTCTTTTTTCCTGTATTGCGTTATCTGTTGTTATTTATTGAATTATGTGTTGTCTTCATGTTTCATCTGAATGCATTAGAAATAGAGAATTAAGTTGTGCATGCTGAGAATGATGTAGCATTCATATAACCACTTTATTTCTATTTTGATATTTCACTCATAATTTTTTATTTTTCTCAAAATACTTTGGTCAGGTCCCTGGTGCATATTGTTTTTATTTGCAAAGGAATTTAGAACAATATGATTAGACACAATTTCAAATATATAATGAATCTTTCAGCAGTTGTTTTCCTATTTTGTTTCTGATTGAGTGTGCATTGCAGTGACAGAAAACAGCATGACAAGAAACTTAGGAAACATAAGAAAACTAGAATTTAGAATGGCTTATGTCTTAAGGTAGGAACATGTTTTATGTTTTAGGAGCTTCTATTTCTCCTTTTGAAAATTGAAAAATAAAGTCTAGGAACTCTCCTCTCTTGAAATACTAAAGAAAGGAAACTGGTATTTGCTTTTTTTTTTTTTTTTTTTTTTTTTTTCTAATTGCAATGCTTTGTAGCTTTTTAAATAATAAAGCATGCAGAGAAAACAATAGAATTTATTCTGTTAAAAGATGAGATTCTGACAGCCAGAGGTTACTGGCCCAGGGTTCTAGCAACTGCAGTCCCATCTGACCATGCAGAGGGCATAAAGAGACAATTAGCTGAGCTTACCTGTACTGTAAGCCAACACTGAAGCTTTTGGAGGGAGAGAGAGAGAGAACAATCATTTTAGTTATCCCAACCTGCTGGGTGAAATAAGAAGTTCCTTCATATGGAATTATCTCATTTAGGCATTATTCTTTTAAGGCTGGTTACATCATAATACCTCAATGGCTTAGAATTTTGTTTTCAGAAGCCTTGAAAGATAAAGATAATTCTGTTCTTGCCTTAATTCTACCTCTCTTGAATACAAACTCAGTTAGTAGGACTTCTGACTTTGTATAAGAATGCACTAAACCCGGGAGGCTATCATTAAGGGTTATGGCTGGAAGAGTATAAAAGTGTTGCTTTTATTTGAGGAATCATAGTGATTACATATAAAAAAGTTATAAACAGCAACCAAAAACAAAAGTCTTTCCCTTTTGGTCTCTTCCAGTATTTCCTTTCCACTACCTAACAGCAATAATTTACCAAACCAAAGAGTCAAATTAAAAGTCAAATTGTGTTTTAGATAATATAATTATTTACATTTGTGAAGTTTAAAGAGCTCTGATTTAGAATTCAGGGACTATGGGATTTAGACCTGCCTTTGCCTCTGTACTCTGATCTCTGCTACTGGACAGCCTAGACCACTGCTTCCCAGACGTGAGTGATTTTAGGAATCATTCCCCGAGTTTCCTCACCCCCAGAGATTCAGATTCAGCAGGTCTGGAGAGAAGCCCAGGTATTTACATGCCCAGTGAGGCTCATGCGCTGATCCTTAAAGATTCACAGGTAGCGATCTCAGTTTTTCCTATCCATACGATGCAGGCATCAAATTAGACCTGAAATTATATGCCTAAAAATTAAAAGGAGAAAATAATTTCCTATTTTAAAAGAAAAAAAAGAGGCATCTGCTATTAAATCTTCCTTCAAAATTTCAAAGATTTCAGCTTAAAAGTTCCATCCTTTAAAATACCAATAAAATATTAATTAGCCCCTGCAACCACCTCCTGAGAAATGTTGAATGAATTTTGGGACCATTGCCCAGATGTGGAAATAGAGGCATTGTATATTTGCGTGTCTAAGGTTATCCAGCTGGACCACGGGAGGGTTAAGGCTAATCTCGTTTCTCAACTCAGAGTGCTATTTTCTTTGTTTACACCACGCAGCTTTTTATAGGTGAACAATAACTTCACTACATCCTGTAATCACTCATGACATTTAAGAGAGTGATTCTGTCTTTCTTGGGTCACACATGCCCATTGAATAGTCTTATAGAAGAAGAGGCAACTACTACTAGGAAGGAAGGGAGGGAAGAAGGGAGAGGGGAGGAAGAGGTCGGGGAGAAGAAAGTTACACACAAAAAATAGCATTTTCTAGAACAAGCCACCTGTAATCTTGGAAGGATTCAGTGGCTCATCTGCAAGGATCCTTAATCCTTGTTCACTTTTGTGATGTAATTTTTTTCATTAATTGATATGAGACACCAGCTACAGATTTAGCCAACATTGCAATTCTGTACCTTACGTCTGATCCTAATTACTGTCCCATGCCACTAAATGTTTGCTCTTACTTCACCTTCAGTATCTTGGCTGCTGGAAAGTAAATCCCTGAACATTGCCTGATTAAGTTCTGGTTTCATTCTTGTAAGTTAATATTGAGATACTAAGCCAGAAGGTGGAGGCATTGTTAGTGACAACTAAAATTAAAAGCAAGGTGAGAATTAATTTGTTTCTATAGCTGTCAATGGGGACTCCTCTAGGAAAAGCCAGTATATAACTCTAGTTGCTATATTGTGCTAACAGAGATTGCACTGGGTTGCTCATCTTCTATAAACAATACCATTTGGCATATAAGGGATTTCAGACCATCCAAAGGTTTGCCTCATCCTGCCTTTGTTTTATTTTTTGTTTCAGATGTATTTTTTTAAAACAAAAATATTAACTTTATTTATCAAAAAAAAAAAATTTCCAATCCAAAGCAAAGGAATAGGAAAAACAGATATCCTGAAATAACTTAATATAAAACTTCTATAGACAAATTCAGACAATTTGCTTTTCTTAAGTATTAAACAATCTGCAAACGCTATTATTTGACTTTCATTTTTTTTTAGTTTTGTATCTTTTATCATATTCTTTTTTAATCTTGAGTTTGGCAAATGAGTTATGAAATATATTTCTGAAGCTACATGAAGCCAAATAAATGATAATACTCATTTTGCAAAGTAGTTCTCTGGTTTACTTTATAGACCAGGAAAGTTAAATTAAAATATGAGGACTGACATGGAGTTAGCAATTTTATATTTAATAAAAAGAGGATTGAAAATGTACTATTTCCTATTATAATTATTTCTCAATCAGCAGTATAGACTTCTGAAAAGTAAGAAAATAGAAAAAAATATATTGTCAGCTTTTTAAAAATAATCAGCTTTATGAAAAAAGGAATATATTGACTTTTACTACTCTCTGTTCAAGATGCTCCTCTGAGAGTTTTGTTGAAGACTACTGATGGAAGGAGAGAGGGCCAATTATCTGCCCAAATGAGGAGGGGGTGCCTGGAAGGCATGCTAAAGGGCTGATTTTTTTGACAGAAATAGTAGTGCTTAAGCCTACTCAGAAAAAAGGAATCTGGTCTGTGATTAAGAGTACTAGAAATCATAATACTGCCATTGAGGTTGCATTGACTAGCATGGGTGGGTCTGGCCAGTGGTTCCATCTTTCCTTCACCAAAACTTGAAAGGCTTTTAAATATTTCATCCCCATAAGACTTTGGAGTGTTCCATACCCCATCTGATATCATAATGGTCATCAGTATCAAAACAAGATTTATTTTAAGAAATTTACTTTGCTGTAAAAGTTTGCTTGCTAATTATCTCAATTTTTCAGGTGCTTTGACAAAAATCACAAAATTGGTTGGCTAAAACAAGCATTTATTGTCATGATGTTTCAGAGACTAGAAGTACAAAATCAAGGTATCAGCAAAGCTATGCTTTCTCCTCCGAGTCTGGGCATTCAGGCACTGGCTTGCTGCAGTTCTTGGAGTTCTTGGCTTGCATCTCTGCCCCCTGTAATGTGGCCATCTCTTTCTCCTTGTGCCTGCTCTTCTGGTTTTCCACCTCCTCCTGGCTTCTAGCTCTTCCCTGTGGCCTTTTCTGACTAACTACATCGAATTTTCTCTGCCCATGAATGACTCCAGTAATAAAGATTAAAGCCCACCCTGACTCAGTTGAGCCATAGTTTAACTAAAAATATCATCTTCAAAATGTCCTGTCTAGAGTGGATTCACACTTACAGGGATGCAGATCAAGATTAAGAATATCTATTTATAAAACTCCTAGAAGAAAATGTAGGGAAGCGTCTTCAGGATTTTCTGTTAGGCAATAGTTTCTACAAGCAACAAAGGAAAAAAAAAATAGACAAATAGGACCTCATCAAAATTGAAAACTTCTGTGCATCAAAGGACTTTATCAGGTAAGCAAAAACACAACCTGCTCAGTGGAAAAAAAATATTTGGAGATCAAATATATGAGAAATGTTTAATATCCAGAATATTAAAAGAAATCCTACAATTCCACAATAAAAAGACAACCCAAATAAAAAATAGGCAAAGGACTTGAATACATTTCTCCAAAGAGGATATACAAATTGTTAAAAAAAAAAACACACACGAGAGATGCTCAACATCATTAGCTGTTAGGGAAATGAAAATCAAAACTGCAGTGTGATACCATTTCACACCTACTATAATGGCCACTATAAGAAAAACAAAACAAAACAGAAAGTTGCAAGTGTTGAAGAGGATGTTGAGAAACAGGAACATTCATTCATTGCTGGCGACAATGTAAAATACGGCAACCACTGTGGAAGAGTTTGGTGGTTCCTCAGAAAGCTGAACATAGAACTACCGTGTGACCCAGCAATCCCACTGCTAGGTATATACCCCAAAGAATTGAAAGCAGGGACTTGAATAGATATATGCACACCAATGTTCATTATGGCATTATTCACAATTGCCAAAAGGTGGAAGAAACCAAGTGTTCATCAACTGATGAATGGATAAACAGTATGTGGTATATACCTATAATGGAATATTATTCAGCATTTAAAAGTAAGGAAGTTCTGATTTATGAGACAATCTGGATGAACCTTGAAGATGTTATGCTTAGTGAAATAAGCCAGGCACAAAAGGACAAATACTGTCTGATCTCACAGATAGGCAATAATTAGATTCATAGAGTCTAATTATAAACAAATTCATAGAATTAGAATGTAGAACATCAGTTACCAGATATTTGGTTAACGGTAGGGAATGGAGAGTTAATGCTTTAATTTTACAGATTTTCTATTTGGGTTGGTTTTAAAGTTTTGGAAATGGATGGTGGTGATGGTAGCATAAGATTGCAATTATAATTTACAACACTGAATTATATATGTGAATGTGGTTAAAAGAGGAAACTTAAGTAGTGCATATGTTACTAGAATAAAAAAAAGAAAAAAACACATAGGACTGTTAAAAAAAAAGCATGTCTTTCTTAATGCAATTTTATTGAGATATATTCACACACCATATAATCCATCCAAAGTACACAAATAATGGCTCAGAGTGTCATTGTATAGTAGTGCATTCATCATCACAATCAATTATAGAACATTTTCATTACTCCCCCCTAAAATAATAAAAACTAAAAAAAAATAAGGAAGAACACCCAAAACATTCCATACCCCTATTCCCCCTATTATTTATATATTTTGTGTCTTTATTTTATTACTCAGTTGCTCATACACTGGATCCAGGGAGTGTCAGTTACAAGGTTTTCACAATCACATGGTCATATGATAAAAGCTATATAGTTATACAATCACCATCAAGAATCAAGGCTACTGTATTACTGTTCAATAGTTTTAGGTATTTCCTTCTGGCTGTGCTAATATACTAGAAACTAAAAAAGAATATCTATATAATGCATAAGAATAACCTCCAGAATGACCTCTCGACTCCATTTGAAATCTCTCAGCCACTGAAACTTTATTTTATTTCATTTCTCCTCCATTTGGCCAAAAAAAGGCATTCTTAATCCCATGATGCCAGGACCAGGCTTATCCCTAGGAGTCATGTCCCACATGGCGGTGGGGAATGAGTTAATTAAGAGTCTTTTGTCTGGTTGCATAACCCAATCTACCCCACTAACTTACTCTTTTGAGATATATCAGAATAAAAATGGCGTTATGCTGCAGATTGTGGATGGACATTGGCATACCAAGCTACATAATCATGTTGAATCCTGCATCATACATTGTAGCCCGTGTTGGTAAGATGGTGGACCTCAGACTGGCAGGCCAGAGTACCTGGACTTTATTGTTAGTTAAGTGCCCAGCCATATATCATTGGCCTTAAATATCCATGCCAAGCTGGTTCTGATAGTGAAGGCCTGCAGACGGTGAGCAGGATGAGTAACGTTCAGTATTTGCTCTTCACCAGGATATTCTAGGCTTAGCTATGAAGGTGCTAGACAACACTTCAGCGGCCAGCAGCAGAGCTCATTGTGTCCATTTTGAACAAAGGTCTTTTGGAGCTTCTTGGGGAGTTCTGTTTCATATTTTCATGAAGAAAACAGTGTAATGTAAGTAGAGGCTGGTGTGAGAATTGGGTAGGTCGAGTAGTGACAAGCGAAGACTCTTGATAGATAGAGATGCAGAGGGTGTTCCTACATCATTACTTACATATATATTGGGTTCTTCCATTTTATTAGGTACAATGATGCCTCTTTAATAGATTTTATTTTTAGAGCAGTTTTATGTTAACAGAAAAATTGCAAGTACAGAGTTCCCAAATAGTCTCTCCCTACCCACATAGACAGTTTCTCCTATTATTAACATATTGCATTATTGTGGTATATTTGTAACATCTGATGAAACAATATACATTATTATTAACTAAAGACCATGGTTTATATCAGCATTTACGTTCTATGTTGTCTCTGAGTTTTGGCAAATGTCTACTGTTACGTATCTGCCATTACAGTACCATACAGAATGGTTTCACTGCCCCAAAAAATGTCCTGTCCTCCACTTGTGCATTCCTTCTCTCCTTCACTTAAAACCCTCTCAACAACAACAACCAAAAAAACCTCTCAACCTCTGGTATTTTTAGTGTCTCTATTGTTTTGCCTTCTCTAGAATGCTGTATAGTTGGAATTACAGAGTATATAGCTTTTTCAGGATGTCTCCCTGATAGAGCAGTTTCAGAGAAAGCCATTAAAATAAAATATTTAAATAAGATCCAGAGTCTCACTGACTAATACCCGAAATGTCCAGGTGTCAGTAAAAAATCATTAGTCTTACCAAGAACCAGGAAAATCTCAGCTTAAATGAAAGAAGGCAATCAACAGATGCCATTGCTGAAAAGACAGTCATGTAAGAATTATTTGACTACAGTTTTTAAGCAGTCATTATAAAAATGTTTTAACAATCAATTATGAACATTCTTAAAACAAATAAAAAATAAAACCTCAGCAAAGAAAACAAAATGACTGAAATTATAACTCAAAGCAAGAAAAGGGAAATAGAGAATCAATGAACTTGAACATAGAAATAAAAAATTCCCAATCTGAACAACAGAAATAAAATAGAGTGAAAAAAATTAACAGAACCTTAGGGACCTCTGAGACTAAATAAAAGGTCTAACGTTTGTGTCTTTGGAGACCTGGAAGGACAGGAGAAGTAGTTAATGGTCTTAATATACCAAGCCAACGAAAGAGACTGACAGAGTGATTTAAAAAACATGACCCAACTACATGCTGCTTATAAGAAACTCAGTTCAATATAACATGATAGGTAGGTTGAAAACAAAAGGATGGTAAAGAATTTGTCATGCAAAGATATGTCAAATAAAAGCAAGAGTGGCCATATTACTGTTAGATAAAATAGACTTCGGATTAAAGAAAATACCATAGAACTGGATGAATCCTACAAAAATGACAAAAGGGTCAATCCAACAAATAGACAGCAAATCTAAATGCGTATGCAACAAAAATCAAAAGTGCATAATATGTGATGCAAAAACTGACAGAATTGAAAGGAGAAATAAACAAATCCACAATTATGGTTGCCAACTTCAATATCCATGTCTCAGTAATTGGTGAACAATTAGACTGCAACTAAGCAAGTATGTTGAAGAACTTAACAACACCAGCAATCCAAAGGATCTAATTGACATTCATGGAAAACAAAAGAATTTTCATTCTTTTCAAGTTCCCATGGAGCATCTACCAACATATATCATATCCTGGACCATGAAAGTAGACTCAACAAAGTGAAAAGATTTGAAATCATACCCAGTGTGTTCTCTGACCACAATATAATCAAATTGGAAATCAATAACAGAAAAATAACAAGAAAATCTCCAAACACTTGAAAATTAAACAACATACTTCTAAAACAACCATGCATCAAAGAGGAAGTCTCAAGGGAAATGAAAAAAAAAAGATACCTTGAGCTGAATAAAAATGAAAATACAACATCAAAGTTTGTGGGACACAGCTAAAATAGTGCTGAGAGGGAATTCTATAGCACTAAATACGTTATAAAAAAGGAAAAGTCTCAAATTGGTAATCTGAACCCCCACCTTAAAACCCTAGAAAAAAGAAGAACAAATAAGCTCAAAGCAAGCAGATTTAAGGAAATAATAGAGAGCAGAAATCAATGAAATTGAGAAGTGGAAAACAACAAAGAAGAACAATAAAACAAAAGCCTTGTTCTTGGAAAAGATCAATAAAATTGGCAAACCTCTAGCAAGACTGACAATGAAAAAAGAGAGAAGTCCCAAATTGCCAATATCAGAGAAATGAGATAGAGGATATCACTACAGAACCTGCATGTATCAAAAGAATAACAAGAGAATACTATGAAAATCTCTATGCATGTAAGTTGGACAACATAGGTGAAATGGATCAATTCCTCAATAACCATGAACTACTATCAATTACCAAATATAAAATAGTTGACTTGAATAGCCTTATAACAATTAAGGAAATCAAATTTTAATTAAAAAAAAAAAATCCCCCAAAAGAAATTTCCAGGCCCAGGTGGTTTCACTCGGGAATTCTACCAAATGTTTAAAGAAAAATTAACCAAAATTCTATACAATCCACAGTCTCTTTCAGAAAAAGATCAAATGAGGGAACACATCCCAACTTATTTTATGAAGGGATTATTAACCTGATACCAAAAACAGACAAAGGCATAACCCCTGCCGCAAAGAAAACTACAATTGAATACCCTCATGAATACAGATGCTGAATTAGCAAATAAAATTCAGTAATTTATAAAAAGAATTACAGACCATGACCAAGTGGGCTCTATTCGAGCAATGCAAGGCTAGTTCAATATTCAAATATCAATCAATATATTCTACCATATTAACAGGCTAATGAAGAAAAATCATATGATCATATCAATTAATGTAAAAAGGCATTTGAAAAAATTCAAGTCTCATTCATCATAAAAACTCATAAATAAAGAAATAGTGGGCAACTTACTTAACTTGATAAATAGCATCTACAAAATTCCTACTGCTAGCATTGCATGTAATGGTGAATGATGAATGCTTTCCTCCTAAGATTGGGAACAGGGCAAGAATGTCTGCTCTCAGAACTCTTATTCAACTTAGTGCTGGAAGTTATAGCCTTTGTGGTAAGGTAAAAAAAAGAAATAGAATGCATGTAGATCAGAAAAAAGAAATAAAACTCTCTTTGTTCTCAGATGATATGACATGATTGTTTATGTAGAAAACCCCAAGAAATCTACTAAATGTCTCCTAGAACTAATATATGAATTCATCAGGATTGTGTGTACAAGATAAACATAAAAAATAAATTGTATCTGTATATACTAGCAATGAACACATGGGTCCTGAAATTTAAAAATATAACACCATTTGCAATTTCTCAAAAAAAGAGAAACACTTGTGTGTAAATTAAACAAAATGAGTACAACCCAATGATGAAAGAAATGGATGTATATCTAAACAGACAGATGCACTATGTTCAGGAATTGGAAGGCTCAACATAGTAAAGGTGTCAATTCTTCCCAAATTCATATATGCTTAATGCAGTTCCTATCAAAATGCCAAGAAGATTATTTTGTAGATAAAGACAAGGTTATTCTAAAATTTATATGGAAAGAAACTAGAATAGTTAAAAGAATCTTGAATTTTAAAAATGAAATAGGATGAATAATTCCACTCAGTTTCAAGACTTAATATATGGCTACAGCAAGAAAGAATGTGTGGTTTTGGAGGAGAGGAAGACACATAGATCAATGGAACAGAAACAGACCCACACAAATATGCCCATCTGATTTTTGACAAAGGTGCAACAACAATCCAATAGAGGAAGGATAGCCTTTTAACAAAAGATGCTGCAGTAAGTGAACATCCATAGGCAAAAGCATGAACCTTGACAAAAACCTAAATATATACAAAAATTAACTCAGAATGTATCATTGACTTAATGTAAAACTTTTAGAAAAAGTCATAGGAGGGAATCTTCTGCATCAAGGGCTAAGCAAAGGGTTCTTCAGCTTGGCAAGTAATGGACAACTAGATAGATTGGTCTTTTCCAAAATTAAATTTTTTTTTTTTTTTTTTTTTTTTGCTTTGTGAAAGACCATTAAAAGTATGAAAAGAGAGAAAACAGACTTGGAGAAATTATTTGCAAAACACATATATGTTTAAAAAATAGCATCTAGAATATGCAAAGAACTCTCAAAACCCAAGAGGAAAAAGCTAAACAATCAAAACAGAAAATAGGCAAAAAGGAGACATTTCACTGAGTGTCTGACATTGTACTGAGTGAAGAGGCTGTATAGATGGAAAATAACCATATTAAATGATGACAATATAATTAGACCATAGGGAAATGCAAATGAAAAGCACAGTGAGATATTAATATATACTTATCAAAATGACTAAAATAATAAAAAATAGTGACAGAACAAAGTGATGGGGAGAATAAGGAGAAGCTGGATCACTCATATATATTGCTAATAGGAATTAAAATGGCACAGCTACTCTGGAAAATTGTTTATCAGCTTCTTCAAAAAAGAAAAACACAAACCACTAAAGGTGCAACTACCATACAAATTCAACAAATGCAGTCCTGGGCATTTACCCCAGAGAAATAAAAACTTAAGTTCATAAAAATTATTTTACGTAAATGTTCATAGCCACTTTATTCATTACATCCCAAACCTGGAAACAACCCAGATGTCATTCAGTGATTCAATGTAAATAAACCATGGTACATCCATATCATGGAAAGCTACTCATCAGTAAAAGGAAATAAACTCTTGATATATGCAGCTTGGATGAATCTCCAGACAATTACACTGAGTGAAAAAAAGCTAATCCCAGAAGATTATCTACTGTGTGATTCCATTTATATGACTTTCTTGAAATTACAAAATCATAGAAATGGAGAACAGATTAGTGATTGTCACAGATTAAAGAGGTTGAGGGACTACAAAAGGGCAATATGAGGGGAACTTGTGATGATGAAAATGTTGTGTATCTTGACTACATCAATGTCAAAATTGGGGATGTGCTATTTCACTACTGTTTTGCACAATGTTACCTGTGGAGAGAACTAGGTAAAGGGGACGTGAAATCTCTAGGTATTATCTCTTACAAATTCATGTATATCTATAAGCATCTCAAAATAAAAAGTTTAATTTAAAAAGTTATTGAATTAAGCTCAGGTATCTCATTAAGCTTTTTCTAAGATCTAATTTGTAAGTTTTATAAAATTCAATATTTAATACTTCCCCTAATATTTCGAACGTCTCTTATCATAGATATATAACATAAAGAAAAGAGCAATTGTTTTCACTAAGCCACCTGAGATACCCATGTTCCTTCTAGTTCACCCCAGTATGTATTTCAAAGACACCAAGACTGTCACCATAAGGGTGAAAATTACCAAACATTTTAGCTAATTCGTAACAAAGATAGACACTTTTAAATCACTGCAACCACCAGCAAAATAATTATCTATGTAGTACTAAACCACATTGTATCAATCACACAAATTGACTGTCCTTTAATTTGTTCTAATAGCCTTTTATAAGAGTATTGCTCATTTAGTCTTCGAGACTTGAGCATACCAAGTAAGTTTTCTTACTTCCTCAGCCCTTGAATACCCTATTGTATATATACTCTAAGGATCCTGCCTTCAATTAATTCCTGAGATTTAGTGAAACATTAAAAGGTGATTGAACAGTATTGCTATGAAGGTACTCATGAAAAATGATACAAAATGTGAAGGTCAAATTGATCTATTTTGATTTCTCCTTAAACTCTTCTTTTTTCTTTTCTTTTCCTTTTCTTATTTATTTATATATGCATTTATTTATTTTTTTACCTTTTACCTTTGATATTAGTCTAGTGGTGCCAAGATAAGTGTACTTTTTAAAAAGTTACCCTGGGCAAATATCTTTTGCACTTGTTCCAGGAAAAGAAAAAACAAAAAAAAAAAAACACTTTTTTTTTTTTTTTTAAGGACCATACATTGTTCTGCTGAGTGGTCATAAGAGACCAGAAAACTTATTCTTGTTTAAACTTATGAAATGAGAAGAAAAAACATGCAAACTAAGTGTAAAACAAATTGTGTTGGGAATGAGTCAGAACAGCAACATTAAAATTAGGGTCAAGGGAAATTCAAATCCAGGACACAGCTGCACTAAACTTTAGTAAGTAAAGAATAACAACGCTTAGGTAAAGAAGGAAAAGGATGACATTCAAAGGGAATACATCATGAAGAAAAACGATTAAATCTTTTTTATTTAGAGGAGATTATTGCAAGGTATTCTAATTACTGTTAAAAAATACCATGAAGGAACAATTTCCACTTATATTTATAGTAATAAAATGGAATTTTACTTCATTTTGTTGAATTGTCTTTATATGTATAGGATACATAAAATGAATATGCTGTTACTTAATGTGGTCAAAGAGGATATTACTCACTCATTCATTTATTCATTCATTAATCATTTATTGTTTCTCTACTATGTGATGGATACCAGTGGTTCAAAATAAAGAAGGCACAGCCCTTGAATTTAAGATACTTAAAATCCTGTAGTGGATACTGGATAACAAATAAAAGCAACAACTAAGCTGAAATGTATTGATGGAGGTATGCCTACAGCACAAGAGAGCACAAAGAGACACTTAAATCATACCAGGGACATAAAGACTATTTTGAAGGATTATAAGAGTTATTATAGAGGAAAGAAAGATGATGATGGTTAGGTGGTGGGTGGGGAGAGTTTCTTGTCATGCCAAAGAAAGAGACCCAGGTGAAATATAATGGTCTACAATAACACAAAATATTCTAAAATTTCAAGTGGTTGCTTTAGTTTGGTTCCAAGGGTATATGTTGACTGTCAGCAGGGGGTGATAAAGAAGTGGGCACATTACAAAACATAAAGAGTCTTCCGTGATAAACTAAGGATTTATAGTATAAACTCTGAGAATGAATTGAAGGCAATTATGACAGTAAAGGTACCATGAATCTAATCTGTATTTCAGAAAGACATCTCTGGCATCAAGCTGAAAGGTGGGTGGGTGGGCATGAGGGTTCGAATGGGGCATAAGAAAACCAGTAAAGATGCTATTTTGTTTTGGTAATGTTCTCTTTTATCTAATATCTGTGTTTAATAAGAAGTTATCATTTGTGAAATCATGCCAGTCATATGCATATTTGTTCTCATATCCAATTTCTGCCTTTCTCCTGCCTTGCTCTATCATCAAAATGGCTGACCCCTGCAAACTACATTTTCCTGGCTTTACCCACTGGGATTCCAGTTAGAATTGCCCAATTAGAGTCACTGGTGGGAGATTGGAGCACAAGAAAACACTCTAGTATATTTCTCTCTCTCTCTCTCTCTCTCTCTCTTTGTAGGTGCAGTGGTTTAAAATGCTTCAAAGTCCCACCTCCTGGAAGTGAACCCTGGCTGGGGCTCCAGCTCCCTCCATGTGTCCCTCCTCCATGGTTCCAGCTCCTGGGCCCTGGTAACTCATCTCCTTCCTTTGCCCCTTTCATCTGAGGGTAGAGGTGTGGTTGTTAATTTGGAGGTAGCCTAACCTTCCATTGTTCTTCCAGATTTCCTATACCTGTAATTAATTCTTGGTTTTAATTTTCCCCTTATTGCACAACTGGCATGAGTTTCTGCTTTCTGACTTAATCCTGACTGAAACATATACTAATGGTCAATGAATTAGAAAAAAGTTAATAATATATGCTTAACACTAAAAATAAACACCATGTAATAGGGTGTTAAAATGTTCATATTAAATGAATAAATAGCTATCAAATGTTATTTGTGACTCAGGTGGGGTCTATGAGTCTAAAATTTTAAATATTACCATAGTTTAGGGGCCAAAATGATTTTTTAATAGGGCCCCAGACTGTTATAGTTGAGTGATAAGACAAAACAGCACTAATACAAGATAGAATTTGGTAAGTTTCAAAATAAAGTTACAAAATATTCTTCAGGCTCAAGTAGGCAGAGAGATACGGGTTTACTACTCTGACTTGTTGGAATTCACTCAAACCATAATCTAGTGTACTCCAGGGGCTACAACTGAAAGCATCTCAGAATTATGTTCCCAATGCAACACTGCTCATCATAAGATTCCGTGTCTCCTGGTATTTCTCTTTGTATGTCTGCTATGAGCCCTATTTCTGTCCATTCTGCTTTGGCCCTATGTGATACAGAAGGAGTTTTAGTGCAGCTGTGTGGTCTGGGGCACACAGGTGATAAGAGTGGCAGTCAGGGGACTTGATGTTCACCAGGAGGACCAGAACTTATAGTGGGGGATGGGAGCAGCAGAATAACCTTGGATTTGGGTGATCTTATTACCATCTGGATACAGAAAACAAAATACTTAGGAAGATTAGTAGCAACACGTATGAACTGCAAAACACACAGATTTTTCCACATGGATGTAGAAGGGGAGGAATTTGTTGGGGGTTGGATTGTGGGTGAGATAGGGAGAAATTCCTGTTAAATTTTAATATTAAAAAGTAATAACTTTTTCGTTGAGTAGTTATGTAATTGTTTTCTTGTTGTTGTTGTTGTTTTTTATGTTATACTGATTTGTGTCAATCAGAAAAATACTGTGATAATCAGATACAACAGAGAAAGAGGTCGTCTCCAGAGTGCCCATTTCTGCTATGTGGACAAAGATAAATTCAATCATTTTACTAAAACAACATCAGCAACAGTGAAAACAGTGTTTTTAGCAACACAAGTCCCATTCTTTTTACTATTAGAAGAGTCACAGTGCCTGGCCCATTCAATAAATATTGGTTTAATGAATGAATGAATGAATGAATGACAGAATACATTTCTGCCACAGCACTTGAGTAAAAGCATAATTATGATTTCTTTTGGAAGTATAAACTTTTTTTATTTATCCTTAATCCAAGTGTTTTCCAACATGTACACCCAAACCAAAATTATTAGTATTGTTTTTAATGAATACTTTTTTCTTCTTCTGTTTAAAAAATGTCAACATTTTAGTCATCTCAGAGCCATCCAAACAGTATTTGACCTTGAAATACTAAAGATCTAAAGTGTGAACTACCAAACACAATGCAATCATAATTTTGACGTCTTCATTCCCTTCTCAAAGTATGAAATTAAGCCTTCTTTATTTTAGTGATGAAAATAATAATATTTAATAATATGTAGTTTAATAATAAAAATGCAAGCTATCCTTGGCAAAACTACCATATTATTCCAAAGACTGAAGCAGAACAGACAGTATATTCCAATGGGCAGATGTTAACTTAAAGTGCGCATTGTTTGGTAAAGGAGTTAATTAACAACTTATTAATTGGATAGAAAATCTGAAACTGTAGTACTTCTAGCAAATACATAATTTCTTCAAGTATTATTAAAGCGTTTTTGTTGTACCTATTAAAGATTCTTGTCTCTAAGTTAATTTCATTATGCTAATAAGCTATCATCGTTACAGAACCTAAGCTTTGATCCATGTTAATTGTCGTGATCTTCAAAGACAAAGTCACCACTTACTTTAAATGAATTTTACATCTTCTTAAAGAATCACACGGAAATTAGGGGAAGTAATTAATTTTTTATTATGTGTCTCAATATTTTTAAGGGAGGAAGTCGATGGTATTGGCTAGAATTCATTTTAACATTTAACTAGGAAAAACAGCATGAGGCAAAAGAAATGTTCAGATGCAAAAGATTAAAGAAAATTTGAAACTGGGACCTAATTTGTCTTGATAAACTTTGGTGTTTAATATGCTTCTTTTGTTCTCAGTGTGAAACTGCAGGGTTTCAATTGGTAAAAACTACTTGAAGAATTAATTCTTTCTAATTTTTATTCATTTCTTTGTCTTTCTTTTGCAGTAAGACAGACAAGCTGACCTTCAAACCATGACACTTTTAAATATCTATGAATTTACAAGGTTAAATCTATTAGTGGTCTGATATTAGTTATTGTACACTAAGAGAGTATGTTTCTTTCTGAAGCAGATGATATATAGCTGTTCCTATATAATAACTGATTAAATGAACCTTAAAAGGTATAAGCAAATAATGTTATTAAATTATTTGCATTTTTCTTTGTAGCCAGAAAGGTTAAATGTGGAAATATTAATGCCTTCATTTTATTATTTTTTTTTACGAAGATAAAATACACCTTACAACATAAAGGAAGTTGATAATTACTGGTTGTATCTTGGTTATAACCAGAGGGATGTATGGGTTAGAGGTATTCTTGAAAGCCCCATCACTCTCATCGCACAATGTATCAAAGAGGAGAAAGGCAAAAGCATCACATGGTCTATTTTTCCTTAAACATTCGGAGAGAAGGGATTAGCTGCCAAAATTGTAATTTTATGATCATTTATATTGTATCAAGCCACCTGACATTCCTTTTAGAAAGATACTGCTTATGAAAGAGGTAGTACAGTTCAAACGTACATTAAAAGAACACGAATTCATTAACTGATGCAAATTGGTCACAAAAATGGAAATGTATCAAACAGGATTTTAGAGAAAATCTGGTGGCTCTAACATAATTGTTTGCAAATAGGGACATCTCAATATAACAAGCTAAAAATGGTGAAATAATACTTGCTGTGAAAGATTTCTGAGACCCATTGGAGAGGTAAGGAACTCATCATGATCCCTTCCTAACATGTAAAATGGTAGTTCTCAGTTCTTTCTGTGCAAAAAAAATCACCAGGTGATGACAAAAATGTGAATTCCAGCAAGATGGTACCCAGGGATTTATATTTTTAACAACTTCCCCCAGGTTATTCTACAGCAGATGCTTCATGGACAACACATGGATAAACATTGATAAGATTAATAAAAAACACAAATAATTTCTGTCTGACTTATACTTTGCATATTTCAATTCAGGTAATTCTTTACTAGCCAACGTGCCACTAATTTATTAGGAAAATAGCCATAGAAATGTATATATTGATTTAATTATTTTAATACCAGCAACATTATGTATTATATTATAGTGACTACAACAATTTAACTAATGAATTACATTAAGGTATACCAAAACTTCCACCTCCAAATTAGTATTGTCCTCTTCAAAACTGTGAGCCTGCATACCCTTTATAGTAAGGTTGCCATTTTATATTGTTTTCCTTGCATATGATAGGCACTTGTGTATTAAAAGAAATTGCATTTTAATCCTTTATATTCTCGCCCAGTGTATAACCTAAACTAAATTTATTCATTTTATTTAACAGACATGTTTTGTTTTTTATTTTTTTGAAAAGTCACAACTATTTACACAGGACAAGCATTTTCTGTCATTGAGATTATTCTAATAACTGGAGTTTCTGAAGTTATTTACATGAGTTTTTGCTATATCCTTAAGTCCTTTAGTAATATATGAATGTGTTAAAATTTTAATAGACAAAATACACATATTCATGTGTATAAAGGTACAATGCCTCCCAAGACTGTAGTCTACATTATATTTTGAGATTGGATTCCTGGTAAATGGAATTAAGAGTGAAAAGATATATAAGAGGAATTATTTGCATTTAAAAAAAATCTAACTCTAAAATCTCCAATAAACAACTCTTTTTATCCTTTAACATTTACCCAAATACCTCATACCACACTTCAAATGCATTATAAATAATAAGACTATGAAGTCATTTTTATATTAAAGATGGTGATTTAGGGCTACCTGGAAGGATTCAGGGACCTGGTAAAGATTGCAAAGAACAGAAAGCTCAGCCCTCGAGGACTGTGTTAGGGGATGATGAGAGAGGAGGAGCATGTTCACTTCCGCCTCAATCACTTTCTTTATTACTTTCACAGGGGCCTAATGAGGATGGAAGGAAAGAGCTCGACCTTGTAGAAAGTGGATGGATTAGCCTTTTCTTTTTCAGCTTTTGTTACTGTAAGGAAAGACTGAGGCATGGACTGTTTTCCTTGACAGGTCTTAGTGTTGGAATTCACAGGTTCACATACCTCTCTCTGTTCTAATCAAAGCTACCTGGTACTAATCCAAGAGGTAATAACTGCTGAGTATGATAGCTGGGAGCAAAATGTGCCTCATACAAGTAGGAAAATCAAGTGAGAAATATATGAAGGCTCAAATCCTCTGTGTCTGGCTTGTAAATCAAAAACCTTGCATCAGGCTTCCAGATGATAAAAATTACCATTAAAAATTTAAGTTTAGGAGAAGAGAAGCTTAGAAACTAGATTTAACGGTCAAATCATTGAATCAAAAATGGAATTTATTGCATAAAAAACCTTTTTAAAGATGTTTTTATTTTTTATTTTGCATCACAACAACACTGCAGTGGCTACAAAGAGGTCTGTGATCAAAGGTGAGGCAAATTCAATGATTAGTGCCATAACCCAGAGTTTGTCAAATGCTATAAGATTTGAAGAACAGTAGCTCCTAATACCATATGATTTATTTCTAAACACCCCATGGTTTTGAATCCAGAGGAATATGATACTTGCTAAACCAAATAGTCATTTTCCAGGTTTTGCTGAAATCAGGTGATCATCAACATTATTTATTTATTGTACTTTATTGTAGAGGTTGTAAGCTGCAACCCCAAACAGATTCTGTTTAATATTTAAATATATTTCAAAATTAGTTCCTAATGTTTAAAAAAAATCACACAATTTTTTATAAGTATCTCAATTTCTGGCTTGAATTGAAAAATTCCATGATCTGACATTGGGCATGTCCTTCTGCATAGCAAAGATGGGCTAGAGCCAATAGAAGTCACCTCCTCCTGTTCACCTTAGCACCTGCCTAGCCTCCCAGTCATGTAAATAACTTTCCCAAGCCCTAAAGACACTTGGGCTTGCCTCAATTGATAAAAAAAAAACAACAAAACAAAACAAAACAAAAAAAAAAACATGGTATACTGGCAATAAATGCTAATCCTGAGTCCATATCTGGGAAACTATCAATGTAAAAATTACTACTGTATTTTAAAATTTTTAAAAGATACTAAGGGTAACATGGTAAGGAATGAGACAACAATGGAAAAATAGAGAAGGCTCTCTCCTTATCTTAAGAGATGCAAGCCAGGTAAGTTCATTTTTCAAATTACCTTTCTCAGCACTTCAGGAAATCATGGGTGAGTCTGTATTTGGCAAATTTAAGAGTGAGAAAAAATGAAATGTTAGGATTTGGTGCAAAAATCTTAGTTTTCATGTGGACTAAGTAACATTCTAATTGAAAAATGTTAGAATACCTCTAGCTGAAGATTGCTATAAGATGTTTGGGGTTAACTGTTAGATGGTTTCCTTTTCTGAAGACCTTTACTTTTAGCTAAATGCTTGCTTATCTTTCTAATTTAACATAGTCCCACATTCTTCTTTATAGTAATTTTGGGCTATCTGATAACATATAATGGAAAACATGTTTATGTCTTCTACCAGTTCTTGTTGCATATTTCAAATGCTTAGAACAACAATTTTCAGAAGCTTTCATTAAGGTTAATTTAAAAACTACATTAAATACAAACAGATTTTCTCACAAACAAAATGCAATGTGTACTTAACAGACTTCTGTATGTTATATTTGATAAACTACCTCATATAAATGCAAATTTTGACTTTCTGCCAGAACCAGGTGGTTTGGAAAATATTTCTATTAAACAAATAATGCTGGAAGAGCAAACTTCAAGCACTGGTATGTTACATCGGGAAAGAAAGAGGATGTTTTCATTCAAGTTTGATGTATATTTTCGGGTTGACCTCTTCTTATATAAAATGAAAGAACCATACTGAAGAATAAGATGCAGTGCACAGTTGTCTTTGGTGTGAAAGAGGATTCAGGAAAACATATTTGGGCAGGAATTTTATATATTTAGAGAAATATAGGCTAAACTATTTTCTTCTGTTTTGCACAAAATTATTTGCTAACATCAGGTAATATCTTCTGGTAGGTGTCTGGATTGCTTTTACCTCAATCGCTAAGCAAAATTATCAAGAAGAGCTAAATAAAAGCAGGATAATCCCCAAAATTTCCTTGGATGGAATTTTTTTTTTTTTTAACACTTCCATGCTTGAGTTAGACAAAATACAATCTGAACATAAAACTAAACAGAAGACCTCCCCCAAACTGCTAATCCCAATCTGTGAGGTGGAAAAAAAAAAAAATTAGATAAACACATCTTGAGGGATAGTCTACAAAATACCTGACCAGTACTTCCAAAATTTTCAAGGTCATCAAAAACCAGGTAAGTCTGAGAAATACACAGCCAAGAGATATCTGTAGAGACATGATGATTTAATGTAATGTGGGATTCTGGGTGCAATTCTGAAACAGAAAAATGACGGAGAAAAGCTAGTGAAATCTGAATACAGTGTGGAGTTTAGTTAATAATAATATACTAATATGGGTTCATTTGTTCTGACAAATTGTAATTAAGATATTAACAATAGGGAAAACTGAAGAGATTGGAAGGATAGTACATTTTTGGTGGGAATGTAAAATGGTGCAGCCACTGTGCAACGCAATATATTGGCTCCTTAAAAAGTTAAAAAAAAATGTTTAAAAAATAGAATTACCATGTGACCCGGCAATCTTACTTCTGGGTATATACCCAAAGAAAGTAAAAATAGGATCTCAAACAGATACTTGTACACCAATGTTTATAGCAGCATTAACACCAGCCAGAAGGTGGAAACAAGATGAATGGATAAATAAAATGTGGGCATACACTCAATGGAATATTATTTGGCCATAAGAAAGAATGAAATTATGAGACATGCTGCAACATGGAAGAACCTTGGAAACATGGAAGAACCTTGAAAACAAGCAAGGCACATAGGACAAGTATTGTATAATGTCACTTATAAGAGATGATTAGAAATAGCAAATTTGCAGAGATAGAAAGTGGATTAGAGGTTAGCAGGGGTTAGGGGAAGGGGGAAAGGAGGAGTGTTTGCTTGGAAAAATAAAAATTAAATTAGTATTTTCAAAATAGGGAAACCTGGATGCTGGGTATATGAGGACTCTCTGTATTATCTTATCAACTTGTCTGTAATCTAAAAGTATTTCAAAACAAAAAGTTCATTTAAATTAATAAAGAAATATAAATAGAAGCTACATAGAGGCAATGTTATTTGTCCTGAAGGTATGTGTTGCTTCCTGTTCTCTCTTAATAGGGTAAGCCCTTGGAATCGGGATATCAGAAGAACAGAAGAAAGAACACAAACTGTGTACATCTTCTCGCCTAGTCAATCACAAGGAGCATGGGCAACATCCATCTGAAGGTTACGTGTGCCATCTAAAAGACAGTTGTTGCCTATGTGAAGGGAATGAGAAAATCTGTGACCATGATCCCATTGGTGTTGGGTTTTAAAAATTAGTCTTAGCACACTTGGTCCTCACTATGGGCTATATTTGTGAAGTTTTGTTATGATATTGGTCATAAAGTCCTTAGAGGAACATCTGATTTAGGACAAGATAGTCATATTTAAGAATGTTGCATATCATTTTGAAACACATTGTTGATAACATGCAAAACTGAGAATAGCATGGCAATATAAATTATTTTTAGGTTTCATGAAATATGTTAAGTATCTAAAAGTGAAGCACAAAATCTAAAGAAAATTATCTATATGCACATATGATGATGAGAAAATCCTTTCTATTGGGGGCCTCTGTTCTAGGTACTGAGCTTAGTGCTGTACATACTCTTTCTGTGATTTTGGTGTTATAGTTCCTATTTTATAGAATAGACAATAAGATTCAGACAGTCTAAGTAAATTACCCAAGTACTCGAACCTTCTAAGTACTACAGTAGCTTTCCTCTCATCAATGGCTCTTGACAACACTTATCACCATCCTTGCCAAACTTCCTCTTCTATCAAGTCTCCCAGGTGTTCATCTTCTTGACATTGTTTCCTGATTTACCTTGAGATTGATGACTCTTGTTTATGGTTCCAGAGATCATAAATGATAAAGCTGATTTCTAACCCAAGTCCAACTAATTTCATATTCTATGTTCTTGAACTACTGAATTAACTTGCTTACAGTAGAGCACTATTTAAATAATGCCTTTGTCTCAAATAATTCTAGGATGGTTTGTGGGCTCGATTAATCAACTGTTGGATTGTTGTACTTGTCTTTGGGATAATAATAAATTAACAAATTTTATTCTCAAAAAGGTTAAAGGACTTCTTGACCAAAAATCTGTTACCAAAATGTATCACAAAAAAGAATATACATTAAAATTTTTTCTTTGGTGAAATATGTTTTAATTTCAAAACATAAATGTTTATGTATATTAACTTAATAATGCAAACTTTTGCGGGATGTATAAAAGTGAAATGAAGACACAGGAGAAAGGGTGAGGATAGCACATTGAGGTACTTTACAGGGTCTTAATGAAAAATTACACAGAGGAAACAGTAGCTTTTGTTGTTGTTTGTTTGTTTTTAAATATAAGGCCTTAGGTTTTCAGCGCTCTAAAATATAGTGTTTTGGTGGGAAATTTAGCATTCCTCAAGCTAGAGAAGATAAACTGGACTAGCTGTGACTTCTAGAGATCTCTTTAGACCTCTCATTGAATGTGTTATTCTACTAATCTGAGCCAAAAATTACTATTCTGTGAAATAACTTAATATTTATCTCTCTAATGACATCTCACTGAGCATACAACTCTTAAAAGCTCACTGGTTTTAACACAAGAATGCACATTAATATCATAACATACTTTAATCTATTTCCTTTTATAATTCAAAAGGAGCCAAGGTTTTTAGAGTTCTGAACTTTCAGAACGATACCTTTCCTCTCCTGTGGCCCCATTAAAATGGAGCAGTGATGACTGTATGCTTCTCAAGAAACCCCTGTCATTAGAGAACTAATAAGTGGGGGTATACATATAGGTTATCAACATAACCAGTATTCTATTACAAGGGAAGTTAAATTTCAAAACTATATATATTTTTATTAATTCATCATAATAAATATTTTTTCTGAATCCTTGAGAGAATTTGAAAATTAGAAATGGTTAAATAAAGTGTGATTTTAGAGTTAGGTTAATAAAATCTTATGTACTCTAGCATATTTAACGTGAGGAAGCCTAACAAATAACGTAGATTTTATAACAAAATCAATATTTGCCTCACTAAGTTGGGCAAATTCACTTCTCTAAATTTTATTTAGTATCAAAAGGACAAAATTCAAAGAATATGCAAAGCTAAAGACTTCCAAAATTGAATATGAAGTGAAGTATTATCAAAAACTGCATTAAGCTGGTCTAGATTAGTTCTTATTTAAAGCAGATAGTTGGAAGTATTCAGCTTTTAAGGTAAAGTTCTCAAATATTTAAATATGAGTGACTTCAAATTTAATACCATTATTATTTCCATATATATATATATATGTGTGTATATATATATATATATATACACACACACACATATATATATATTTTTTTTTCCTCCCAGGGAAAATTTCAGATTTTAAGCCAAGTTTGGAATTATATGGCTGGAGGTTACATAATGTAGACCCACAGTGTGTTTTGTATTACTTCTATGAGACAGAGCATTAGATTTCACAGAGAAAGTCATAGACATGCCACATTGTTGAAATTTCTGATCTGGTTGCAGTGCTTAGGTTTGAAAGACAAACCCAAGGGCCAAATTCAGGGAATAATTACATTTGCTGTTTGTGCCCTGGATGCTCAAAACACTAGAATTTGCACTTTTAAACAGGCAAAATAAATTCTCTCTTCCCTCTTTAGAAAACTTTAAACTTACATATGGTTCTAACCTAACTTTAAATATTCTCCTTAGCGGCTCTGTAGGCCAGAGAAAAACACAGGGCAGCCCAGAAAGGTGTTCCCAGCTCAGCCATCCTGTTTATCTATCTGCTCTTCTCTGGCACTTTCCAAAACACAGGCACATAAAGAATCCTACCAGGGGAAACTATAAAATGTTCAGCATCACTTTAAAAAGTAGTTTATGTCATTACTTTTTTTTTTTTTTTTTTTTTTTTTTTTTTAAATCATCATTTTATTGAGATATATTCACATACCACGCAGTCATACAAAACAAATTGTACTTTCGATTGTTTACAGTACCATTACATAGTTGTACATTCATCACCTAAATCAATCCCTGACACCTTCATTAGCATACACACAAAAATAACAAGAATAATAATTCGAGTGAAAAAGAGCAATTGAAGTAAAAAAGAACACTGGGTACCTTTGTCTGTCTGTTTCCCTCCCCTACTTTTCTACACATCCATCCATAAACTAGACAAAGTGGTGTTTGGTCCTTATGGCTTTCCCAATCCCATTGTCACCCCTCATAAGCTACATTTTTATACAACTGTCTTCGAGATTCATGGGTTCTGGGTTGTAGTTTGATAGTTTCAGGTATCCACCACCAGCTACCCCAATTCTTTAGAACCTAAAAAGGGTTGTCTAAAGTGTGCATAAGAGTGCCCACCAGAGTGACCTCTCGGCTCCTTTTGGAATCTCTCTGCCACTGAAGCTTATTTCATTTCCTTTCACATCCCCCTTTTGGTCAAGAAGATGTTCTCTGTCCCACGGTGCCAGGTCTACATTCCTCCCTGGGAGTCATATTCCACGTTGCCAGGGAGATTCACTTCCCTGGGTGTCTGATCCCACGTAGGGGGGAGGGCAGTGATTTCACCTTTCAAGTTGGCTTAGCCAGAGAGAGAGGGCCACATCTGAGCAACAAAGAGGCATTCAGGAGGAGACTCTTAGGCACAAATACAGGGAGGCCTAGCCTCTCCTTTGCAGCAACCGTCTTCCCAAGGGTAAAACTTATGGTAGAGGGCTCAACCCATCAAACCACCAGTCCCCTATGTCTGTGGTCATGTTAGCAACCATGGAGGTGGGGTAGGCGAATACCCCTGCATTCTCCACAGGCTCCTCAAGGGGGCACTACATCTTTTTTTTTTTTTTTTCCCCTTGTTTGTCTTTTTTCTTTTTTTTTTTTTTTTTTTTTTTTTTTTTTTAACTTTCCCTTCTTTTTTCAAATCACCTGTATGAAAAAAAAAGTTAAAAAGAAAACAAACATACAATAAAAGAGCATTTCAAAGAGACCATAGCAAGGGAGTAAGAAAAAGACAACTAACCTAAGATAACTGCTTAACTTCCAACATGTTCCTACTTTACCCCAAGAAAGTTACATAATATAGCAACATTTCAGTGAACTTGTTCCTACTACAACCATCAGAAATTAACAGACCATAGTCATTTCTGGGCATCCCCAGAACGTTAAATAGCTTATCTGTTCTTCCTGGATTATTGTTCCCCCTTCCTTAATTGCTCTCTACTGCTAGTTCCCCTACATTCTACATTATAAACCATTTGTTTTACATTTTTCAAAGTTCACATTAGTGGTAGCATATAATATTTCTCTTTTTGTACCTGGCTTATTTCGCTCAGCATTATGTCTTCAAGGTTCATCCATGTTGTCATATGTTTCACCAGATCGTTCCTTCTTACTGCCGCGTAGTATTCCATCGTGTGTATATACCACATTTTATTTATCCACTCATCTGTTGAAGGACATTTGGGTTGTTTCCATCTCTTGGCAATTGTGAATAATGCTGCTATGAACATTGGCGTGCAGATATCTGTTTGTGTCACTGCTTTCCGATCTTCCGGGTATATACCGAGGAGTGCAATCGCTGGATCGAATGGTAGCTCTATATCTAGTTTTCTAAGGAACTGCCCGACTGACTTCCAGAGTGGCTGAACCATTATACAGTCCCACCAACAATGAATAAGAGTTCCAATTTCTCCACATCCCCTCCAGCATTTGTAGTTTCCTGTTTGTTTAATGGCAGCCATTCTAACCGGTGTTAGATGGTATCTCATTGTGGTCTTAATTTGCATCTCTCTAATAGCTAGTGAAGCTGAACATTTTTTCATGTGTTTCTTGGTCATTTGTATTTCCTCTTCAGAGAACTGTCTTTTCATATCTTTTGCCCATTTTATAATTGGGCTGTCTGTACTATTGTCATTGAGTTGTAGGATTTCTTTGTATATGCAAGATATCAGTCTTTTGTCAGATACATGGTTTCCAAAAATTTTTTCCCATTGAGTTGGCTGCCTCTTTACCTTTTTGAGAAATTCCTTTGAGGTGCAGAAACTTCTAAGCTTGAGGAGTTCCCATTTATCTATTTTCTCTTTTGTTGCTTGTGCTTTGGGTGTAAAGTCTAGGAAGTGGCCTCCTAATACAAGGTCTTGAAGATGTTTTCCTACATTATCTTCTAGGAGTTTTATGGTACTTTCTTTTATATTGAGATCTTTGGTCCATTTTGAGTTAATTTTTGTGTAGGGGGTGAGGTAGGGGTCCTCTTTCATTCTTTTGGATATGGATATCCAACTCTCCCAGCCCCATTTGTTGAAAAGACCATTATGGCTCAGTTCGGTGACTTTGGGGGCCTTATCAAAGATCAGTCGGCCATAGATCTGAGGGTCTATCTCTGAATTCTCAATTCGATTCCATTGATCTATATGTCTATCTTTGTGCCAGTACCATGCTGTCTTGGCAACTGTGGCTTTATAATAAGCTTCAAAGTCAGGGAGTGTAAGTCCTCCCACTTCGTTTTTCTTTTTTAGAGTGTCTTTAGCAATTCGAGGCATCTTCCCTTTCCAAATAAATTTGATAACTAGCTTTTCCAAGTCTGCAAAGTAGGTTGTTGGAATTTTGATTGGGATTGCATTGAATCTGTAGATGAGTTTGGGTAGAATTGACATCTTAATGACATTTAGCCTTCCTATCCATGAACATGGAATATTTTTCCATCTTTTAAGGTCCCCTTCTATTTCTTTTAGTAGAGTTATGTAGTTTTCTTTGTATAGGTCTTTTACATCTTTGGTTAAGTTGATTCCTAGGTACTTGATTTTTTTAGTTGCTATTGAAAATGGTATCTTTTTCTTGAGTGTCTCTTCAGTTTGTTCATTTCTAGCATATAGAAACATTACTGACTTATGTGCATTAATCTTGTATCCCGCTACTTTGCTAAATTTGTTTATTAGCTCTAGTAGGTGTATCGTTGATTTCTCAGGGTTTTCTAGATATAAGATCATATCATCTGCAAACAATGACAGTTTTACTTCTTCTTTTCCAATTTGGATGCCTTTTATTTCTTTTTCTTGCCGGATTGCCCTGGCTAGCACTTCCAGCACAATGTTGAATAACAGTGGTGACAGCGGGCATCCTTGTCTTGTTCCTGATCTTAGAGGGAAGGCTTTCAGTCTCTCACCATTGAGTACTATGCTGGCTGTGGGTTTTTCATATATGCTCTTTATCATGTTGAGGAAGTTTCCTTCAATTCCTACCTTTTGAAGTGTTTTTATCAAAAAGGGATGTTGGATTTTGTCAAATGCTTTTTCAGCATCTATTGAGATGATCAATTGATTTTTCCCTTTCGAGTTTTTAATGTGTTGTAATACATTGATTGTTTTTCTGATGTTGAACCATCCTTGCATGCCTGGAATGAACCCCACTTGGTCATGGTGTATGATTTTTTTAATGTGTCTTTGGATTCGATTTGCAAGTATTTTGTTGAGGATTTTTGCATCTATATTCATTAGGGAGATTGGCCGGTAGTTTTCCTTTTTTGTAGCATCTTTGCCTGGTTTTGGTATTAGATTGATGTTAGCTTCATAAAATGAGTTAGGTAGTGTTCCATTTTTTTCAATGTTTTGAAAGAGTTTGAGTAAGATTGGTGTCAGTTCTTTCTGGAAAGTTTGGTAGAATTCCCCTGTGAAGCCATCTGGCCCTGGGCATTTATTTGTGGGAAGATTTTTGATGACTGATTGGATCTCTTTGCTTGTGATGGGTTGGTTGAGGTCTTCTATTTCTTCTCTGGTCAGTCTAGGTTGTTCATATGTTTCCAGGAAATTGTCCATTTCTTCTACATTATCCAGTTTGTTGCCATACAGTTGTTCATAATATCCTCTTATAATTTTTTTAATTTCTTCAGGATCTGCAGTTATGTCACCTTTTTCATTCATTATTTTGTTTATATGGGTCTTCTCTCTTTTTGATTTTGTCAGTCTAGCTAGGGGCTTGTCAATCTTGTTGATCTTCTCAAAGAACCAACTTTTGGTGATATTTATCCTTTCTATTGTTTTTTTGTTCTCTATGTCATTTATTTCTGCTTTAATCCTTGTTATTTGTTTTCTTCTACTTGGTTTAGGATTGGTTTGCTGTTCATTTTCTAGCTTCTTCAGTTGATCCATTAGTTCTTTGATTTTGGCTCTTTCTTCCTTTTTAATATATGCGTTTAGTGCTATAAATTTCCCCCTTAGCACTGCTTTTGCTGCATCCCATAGGTTTTGGTATGTTGTGTTCTCATTTTCATTCGTCTCTATATATTTAGCAATTTCTCTTGCTATTTCTTCTTTAACCCACTGATTGTTTAGGAGTGTGTTGTTTAACCTCCAGGTATTTGTGAATTTTCTAAGTCTCTGATGGTTATTGACTTCTAATTGTATTCCATTGTGGTCAGAGAATGTGCTTTGAATGATTTCAATCTTTTTAAATTTATTGAGGCTTGTTTTATGTCCCAGCATATGATCTATTCTGGAGAAAGTTCCGTGAGCACTAGAAAAGTATGTGTATCCTGGTGATTTGGGATGTAATGTCCTGTAGATGTCTGTTAAATGTAATTCATTTATCAGATTGTTTAGGTTTTCAATTTCCTTATTGGTCTTCTGTCTGGTTGATCTATCTATAGGAGAGAGTGATGTGTTGAAGTCTCCCACAATTATTGTGGAAACATCAATTGCTTCCTTTAGTTTTGCCAATGTTTCTCTCATGTATTTTGTGGCACCTTGATTGGGTGCATAGACATTTACGATTGTTATTTCTTCTTGCTGAATTGCCCCTTTTATTAGTATGTAGTGGCCTTCTTTGTCTCTCAAAACATCCCTGCATTTGAAGTCTATTTTATCTGAGATTAATATTGCTACACCTGCTTTCTTTTGGCTGTAGCTTGCATGAAATATTTTTTTCCATCCTTTCACTTTCAGTTTCTTTGTGTCCCTGTGTCTAAGATGAGTCTCTTGTATGCAACATATTGATGGTTCATTTTTTTTGATCCATTCTGCGAATCTATATCTTTTAATTGGGGAGTTTAATCCATTTACATTCAACGTTAAAACCGTGAAGGCATTTCTTGAATCGGCCATCTTATCCTTTGGATTATGTTTGCCATATTTTTCCCTCTCTCTATTAATATCCTTTATTGTACCCATACCGAATCTCTTTAGTACTGAACCTTTCTCCAAGTCTCTCTGTCCTGTCTTTGTTTCTCTGTCTGTAGGGCTCCCTTTAGTATCTCCAGTAGGGCAGGTCTCTTGTTAGCAAATTCTCTCAGCATTTCTTTGTCTGTGAAAAATTTAAGCTCTCCCTCAAATTTGAAGGAGAGCTTTGCTGGATAAAGTATTCTTGGCTGGAAATTCCTCTCTCTCAGAATTTTAAATATATCGTGCCATTGCCTTCTCGCCTCCATGGTGGCTGCTGAGTAGTCACTACTTAGTCTTATGCTGTTTCCTTTGTATGTGGTGAATTGCTTTTCTCTTGCTGCTTTCAGAACTTGCTCCTTCTCTTCTATGTTTGACAGTGTGATCAGTATATGTCTCGGAGTGGGTTTTTTGGATTTATTCTATTTGGAGTTCGCTGAGCATTTATGATTTGTGTATTTATGTTGTTTAGAAGATTTGGGAAGTTTTCCCCAACAATTTCTTTGAATACTCTTCCTAGACCTTTACCCTTTTCTTCCCCTTCTGGGACACCAATGAGTCTTATATTTGGATGTTTCATATTATCTATCATATCCCTGAGGTCCATTTCGATTTTTTCAATTTTTTTCCCCATTCTTTCTTTTATGCTTTCATTTTCCATTCTGTCATCTTCGAGGTCACTGATTCGTTGTTCAACTTCCTCTAGTCTTGTACTATGAGTGTCCAGAATCTTTTTAATTTGGTCAACAGTTTCTTTAATTTCCATAAGATCATCCATTTTTTTATTTAGTCTTGCAATGTCTTCTTTATGCTCTTCTAGGGTCTTCTTGATTTCCTTCATATCCCGTACTAGGGTCTCATTGTTCATCTTTAGTTCTTTGAGTAGCTGCTCTAGGTGTGTCTCTTCTGGTCTTTTGATTTGGGTGCTTGGGCTTGGGTTATCCATATCGTCTGGTTTTTTCATATGCTTTATAATTTTCTGTTGTTTTTGGCCTCGTGGCATTTGCTGTCCTTGATAGGGTTCTTTTAGGGTTTGTAGACCAGTTGAAGTCCTTATCTCTAATTTATCAGATCTACAGCTTCGTGGAGTACACTTTCTCTAACTAACCAGCAGGTGGCGTCCATGAGCCACCTGTTCTCCACAAGCCAGATCTCCCCTGCTTAGCCTTTTTGGTGAGTGGGGGAGTGAGTCTTGTGGGGCCCAATTGGTGTCCCAAGCTTGCGTGTGTAGTTGGTGTTGCCTGCCCTGTATGTGGGGCGTGTTTCTGGGCAGTCGGGGAGGGGGGGTGGCCCTAACAATCAAATCTCCCTGATGATCCTAGAGTTTTAAAGCTACTGCAATAGTCTAATCCTTCAGTTCAGTCCTGCCACAGTTTGTCTCTGCCACTGACCCACAAGTCTTTGGTATTGGCGTATGGCTCCTGAGACTTGCAAGTGGGCCCCTCTTCCAGGCTGTGCACCCCGGGTCCTCTGTTGAGGGATGACTGTGCTATGTCACAGGTGAGTGCCGTCCCCCCAGGGCAGTTCTGGGCTGCTGGGCTGTGTTGGGAGGCTCCCAGTCTGCTCAAATGATGGCTGAATGGGGCTCTGTTAATTCACACTGCTCCCCCTTCCCAGCTCTGGGACATTCAGCTGAGGTTGCAGGGAAGGCTAATGTCCACGCCCAGTTTTGTGGTGTGTGCCTGTTATTTGAAGCACTTCCGTCACACTGGGTTGTCTGGGGCAGCTCTGGGCTATGGGGCTGGCGATGGGCAGGAGTGTTTCCTGTCCACCAGGATGGTGGCTGTGAGCGGACACCCCCCTTTTCTTGGGAAGTTGTGTTGTTTAGTGAATTTTCTCAGCCACTGGATTATTGCCTTTTGTCTCAGAGCTCTCTTATTTCTGCTCTTGACTTGACGTGCCCAAATTTCAATTCTTTGAAGCTTTCTGTATTGAGCTTCTTAGAGTAATTGTTTTAGAAAAAGCAAAAAGGATTTAAAAAAAAAAAAAAAAAAAAAAAAAAAAAAAAAAAAAAAAAAAAACGGCCCTCCTCAGAGATCTAATGGGTTATTGAAATGCTAATAGACAAAGCAACCAGGGCCATTAAGGAAAGGTGCCCTGGGCAGAGAGATCAGCCTTGCTTCGGGATTTGCATATGCGCCTCAAGGCCTGATCTCCGCCCTTCCCCTTTCTGTGTTCACCAGAACTCCAAAAATCCTCTGCTTTTACTTTGGAGCTTCTCGTGTTGTTTTCCTTCTATGCCCGTCTCCTCTCTGCTGGGCTGGCTGCTCTCAGAGTCTCTGGTGTCTGGCCTCAGTCTATCTATGGTTGGAGTTTGAATCAGTAGAATGAGTTTCCGATGAGAGCAGCCACTGCAATTCTCCCTTCTCCTTCCTGGAGCTGACAGCCCCTCCTCCCCCGGGACTGAGCCTGGCAGGGAGGGGCGCGGGTCCCCTGGCCGCAAAAACTTACAGATTTCGGTGATCTCAGCAGTTCCACGTTTTCATGAGTGTTGTATGAAGTATGCCCAAAGACAGATTGCTCTGTGGTGTCCAGTCCACGCAGTTCCTGGCTTTTTACCTACTTTCCTGGAGGAGTAACTAAAACATACAGCTCACCAGTCTGCCATCTTGCCCCGCCTCCTGTCATTACTTTTTAACACATTATAATTATTTCCAAAAGAAAGGATAAAAAAAATCAGCAATGAGTTCTTATTTCTCTTTACTATTGAATAGCAGAATATATCCTTTTAAAGCTCACTTCTAGTCATCATTGTCGGAATAGATATACATTATATATATAATATTACATTATGCATATTAAATATATAACCAATTCATTAACATTCTAACATTTTCCTTTGTATTATGACTGTAATGTTAGCAATCTATTCATAATGAATAACAAAAGCTATTAATTAGCCATACAAAAAACACATAGCTTTCCTTGCTAATCAAAAATAATTGGAAAATACATTTAGAGCTGATACAATGATGTTATTTGTCTGTGCAGATGGACACCCTTAAAGTCTCTTCTGGTTCTGCCCAAAACCACTCCCACTGTGTAAGTCCTACAGTAACTTTCCTCTCATCGACTGTTCTTGACAACACCTGTCATCATCCTAGTCAAACTGTCTCTCCTGTTGAGTCCCTCAGGTCCCCATCCTCTTGGCATCTTTCCCTGACTCTTCCTATAGATTGAGGATTCATGTACGTCTCACATTTTAGCTTTTAATTGTACACATCCTAAGACAGCTCTACATATTATATCCTGTGCTCCAGAATACTTTTCCCTGGATGAAAGAATCTTCCATCTTTGGGATAGCCTCACATCAAGTATGACCCATAAGTATTCCAATGGTGAAATTACCAATATACAGAGTGAGCACACATCCTGGTTTTCTGAGACAGTCCCATTTTACACCTGTTATCACTGTAGAAATTATTAACACTACGCACTTCAACTCTCAAAAGTGTCCATATTTGCTCACCATATCAACAGCCAAGATAATCAAGTTTGTTAATATAAGCTAATTGGGAATAAACTCATGAGTCTTGAGGGACAGAATTTCTATTTTAGATAGACAAACTAGTTGAACTAAGTGCAAAGACTATCCCTGTATTCCTAATACGAATAAAGGCATACAAACCAAGCTACAGTGCAAATGGTCTTCTCTTCAAATTATAGAACAAGACCTCAGAGAAGGTAAATAAATAGAGTCTTTTTTCAGTCCAAAAGCTTTAGTGATCATATGATGGTAACTGGTATTTATAAATTTAAACATGCCAAGTTGGTTCAGAAACAAGATTCTAATAAACAATGAATAATAAAAAATGCCTAAGTTACATTAGTATCTTAGGGTATCTCAAATAGTCACCTGGATTGAGAAAGGAAAATAGCCCATGCAAAGGGAATGCTATCAACCATTGAGATAGGCCTTCTAATTATGCAATAGGACTATAAACATATACATGTTAACCCAGAGGGGACAGAGGGCCTCATGGAAGATCACGGCAACAAGAAATGCATCTCTTAGGTTAAAAGAAAAATGAAGGGAGAAGAAGAGAAAGGAGACCGATTCTGATAGGATATAGTAATTTTTTCTCTATATTGGCAGTGAAGAGGGTCAGTGGCCTTGTTTCAGGGTGATAGGTACTGCAGAAATCTCATATTGTCCTACAAGGTGGGAAGGGAAAGGTCTACAAGCAGGACCAGGGACCAGCACTGACAGAAACCCTGAGAAGGAATATCTGAACACTCTTAAAAAGGATACATGTTGAGGAACCTTAAGGTTGAAGCCAGCTTTAAGCATACCCTGCGTAGCACTTGTACAATTGTGAACAGAAATCACAGAGGCAAGGTTGAACAAAGTTTTGCAGATTGAGAACCCCAGAAATTCACAGGGTAAAAATGCAGTATCTTTGTTTACTGCCAATGGGCATTTTATGTTTTCTTTTCTGTTTAATTTTGTGGCAAGAGTTACTGAACTATATTCTTTGGAAAAGAGAAATATGTAGTAGTAAGCTATAAAACTTTTTAAAGGTAGTTCATGAACATGTGAAAGAATGAAAGGATGGATGTACTTGAGAAACGCTATTTCATTTTATCCTCAAAACAAAGTTGAGTAGATATTATACACACACGACAGATGAGAAAACTGTTTAGGTAGAAAGAATCACTTATCCAAGCAGCTCCAACTCTAGAGTCCATATATTTTCAAGTATAACACTATGATCACAGAGCAGTGTTTCAAACAATAATGTTCACAGGGATCACTTGATTTTTGCTTTAGTGTAGGTGTGTTTTAATGCATACTCTGAAGCATGTGGTCTGAGGTGGGCCTGAGATGTCACATTTCTAACCAATTCCCGAGGAAGGTGTCGGCAACTCAGACAACACTTTGTAAAATGTTATGTGATTAAGGTATAAGGTCTTTATTCTTGAGTTTTCAGAGTTATTGATACACCCTTTTGTTCCAAGTTTTTCACGGACTTACTTATTTGGAGTAATTTCTTTTGAGTTATGTTGCATATTGTTTAAGGGATTCCAGCTTACAATGTATGAAATTGGCCCCCATCATCATTTTGACTTACTGATCAAGTGTAATTTTTGCTAGAATGAATAAATGAAGATGCAATGTTTTCCTGGGTTAATGATATATTTTCACAATTAGATAGGATCCTAATGCTGTGTTGAGGTATTTTAATATTTCTCTTCAGTCTATAGTTTTCTTCCACCAGTTTGGTAGATTGAATTATGTATCCCAATTTAGACACATTCTTAATTTTAATACTTATCCCTATGGGTAGGAACCCATCGTAAACAGGACCTTTAGAAGATGTCAATTTTAGTTAAGTTGTGGCCCAGCTGAATGAGGGTGGGCCTTAATCTGGATTACTAGAGTCCCTTTTAAGCAGAAATTCGAACATAGTTAAAGAAAGCAGCAAGGAAGAACTGGAAGCTGAAAGTTAACAGAAATAGAAGAGAAAGGAGAGGACATTCTTATGGGTTGCGAGGCAGGGGCACAAGCTGAGGAACCCCAAGGCTCACTGGCAACCAGAACCAGGAAGTTACAGATCTCTAGGAGAAAGTATCACCTCATTGATGCCTTGATTTTGTACTTCTCCTGGCTTCAAAACCTGGAGCCAATAAATTCACATTGTTTAAGCCAATCATTTTGTGGTATTTGTCATAGCAGCCTGATAGACTAAGACAATGAATTACTATAAAATGTACCCATTAGCTATTTTCCATACTCTACAAGTAATATACAAAAATATCTCCTGCCTGGGGAAATTTTGCAGTTAAAAGGAACTGTTTCGGGTTTCTTATAAAATAAAACTTAAAAAAAAAGCAGTGATCAATACAAAACAATAAAACAAACCCCAAAAAACCAAATCAAAGTTTTAAATTCAGACTTCTATTACTAATATGGCTTTAATGAAATTATTTTCATGATACAGAGATTGAGTGCTGAAAGGATGTGCAATACCTTTTCTATGTACTTCACAGTTTTTAATATAATTTGACCTACTTTTTTTTTTTTTTTTTTTTCACTTGAGACCCTCAGAACACCTCTGCTCTGGAGGCAGGGCTGTCCTAAACAGCAAGTATGATGGACATTGGCAACTAGGCTAAGAGAGGTGGAGTGCTCCATTTAACTACTTCAAAAATTAGTATCTCAGAACCTGATCACTTAAAATAATTTTAAATACTTTTATATTTATTACAATATCTTTTCCTTAGAACATTATCTTTTGTAGAACAGAGTTTGAGCATTATATTCCCCAAATAGTAATATTATATAAATTATAATCATGATCACTAGTGTAAAGAATTCATAGTTATCAATAGTGAAAGTTTTATTATGGCAAAACGTAAGCAAGACCTTAGCCAATAGATCAAGTTGTAGTCATTCTATCTCTCTAAGTAGTTATTACCTCATTTACAAAGACTGCTATAAAGGGGAGTTCTAGCATTTGTGTTTATTAATTTATTTCCTAACCAATACAAAAAAGAAAAAAAGTGGCAAATGATCACTTGCCACTCTAAAAAGAAAGTGATTGATTTAACATTAGATTCTACATCCCCTTCAGGAATGCATAATATTTTCTTTCATTGTTTTGCTTTGTTTCAGGAAAGTTGTTCTTTTACAGGAAAGTCTTCCGAACCCTCATCCCAAAAAACATATACACATACCACATACACACATTTCCTATGCATGCTTAGTGCTTATCTCATTCAACAATATAAATTTATTATTTTGGAGATGATATTCAAGAACAATGTCATATAAGGAATTGTTATAATTTTCAGGATCAGAGCCAGTGGAATGGCATTTGGATATCTTAATACCTGAACTGAGTAGGTGATTCCATCATGGACTCTTAAGATAGAAGGGCTTTAGTGGTAAAATATCTCACTTAGGTATTAAAAAAATAAACTGATGTGACAGTTATTCAATATCATATAATAATCATAGGCATTGACATAATCTGTAACAAAATAATTTTTTAATTAAATTAAGAAGGTGATGAGTGCAATGCTAATGAGGGCATCTTTAACTATTCAAACACATGTGGAGGCCACTTGTGAGGACATAGATGAATTCCTGATCATCATAGTTTCAAATTTCTTTCAGGGCTCATTAATAAATCAAAGTATTGCCATTTTAATACACAGAAATAGAAATTTGCAGCAATGTGTATGCATTAACCTTTTACAAAGACAATGCAAGTAGCAATGATTTTATTTCTTATATCATTTTCTGCAAACTTTAAAATTTGACATTTGTAGCGGGTCATGGATATAGTAAGATTACATGCATGTATTTCAGGCATATAAGAAAACACGGGAATATGTGCAGTATGTACGGAGTCGTCTTTGGTGCTTTGCACTTTAACCAATTCATTCACCATTTAAAAACAATTAAAAAATTCATTAAGCTGGATTCTGCCCTTGGATACACACAACAAAACTCCTATTGAAGTCAATGGAAATTGTGCATGCATATCCAGGGGCAGAATTTGGCCCGCTGTGTTTAATTCACTCTCATCATTCCTATTAATTCAATATTAATATTTCCGTTCATTTATTCAATTAGTTCTGCGGTATTCAATATTCATTGTATGTAATACATTGCGATTAGTCAATCATTACATTTCCAGTCCGCTTTCTTACAACCAGCATTTGAAGTTTGTCAAGGAAAAATGCACTTAAAAACCAAACAGAAATAGAAGCCCCTTGGCAGAGAGATTTCCTACTTTGTTGCCTCAACTCTTGGGCCTGACTGCTCCCTGTGGATTTAGTCAGTGTGAGAGAAATTAGTAAATTGTGGGGCGGGGTTGGCCCTTACATCAAATGCTACTTTGTGGGGTAGTCAAGTAGGGCTATCTAATAATAGCCAGATGTGAAAGACTAGGCTCAAGAAAAACCCACCACTTAATTAGGTCACACAATACCATCTGGCTCCAGATCAAATTTGAGTTATCTCTGTTACGAGTGGAGAGATCGCCTCTGTCTTCAAGGAACATAGAACAAAATGAACACGGTATGTTAACATGTATAAACATCGCCTGCAAGTATAAGTGGGGCAAAACTCAAACATAATGATCTCTATGTTCTAAAGTCATTTAAACATATTTTCTTTTATGTGGGAGGGCCTAACTTTCTTGTATACTTTCTATATCCATTGTAGTTTTCCACGATATGCGAGATTATGAGCAAATCTGTAGAAGGCAAGTCTATGGAAATTGAAAGTTTGTATTTAAGTATTCATTAAGCTTTCTAAAAAGAAGTGTGTCCACCATTTTTGTTTCTAACAGCTTTATTGAGGTATACAGAAAACCATGTATTTAAAATGTATAATTCAATAAGTTTCAACATATGTGTACAATTGTGAAATCATCATTACAATCAAGATACCGAACATATCTTTCACTATCAAAATTTTCTTCATGTCTATTTCTAATCTGTCCCTTCAGCCTCCAGCCCCAAGTTTCCCTTCAAGTAACCACTGATCTGATTTCTGCTATTATAGATTAGGTTGCGTTTTATAGAGTTTTAAACAATCAAACATGTTTACTCTTTGTGTCTGGCTTCTATCCCTCAGCAAAATATTTTGAGATTCAACCATGTTGTTGTGAGTCTCAGTAGTTCATTCCTCTCAATTGCTGAGTAATATTCTATTCTAATTTGTTTATGCATTCTTCTGTTAATGGACATTTGTGCTGTTTTAAGTTTGGGCTATGACAAATAAAGCTGCTGATTATTTGTATACAAATCTTTGTGTGGATATATCTTTTATTATCTTGAGTAAATAATCAGTGGTAGATAATTTGGCTGGATCATGTGGTAGGTGTATGTGCAAATTTTTACAAAACTGTCATACTGTCTTCAACAATGATGTGCTATTTTACATCCCTATTAGCAGTATATGAGAGTTCCAGTTCCTCCAAACCCTTACCAACGCTTGGTATGGTCAGTCTTTAATTTTAGTCATTCTCGTAAGTGTGAAGTGGTATCTTGTTGTGATTTTTATTTTGCATTTCTCAAATGACTGATGCTGCCGAGTATCTTTTCATGTGCTTATTTGGCATCTGCTTATCTTCTTTGCTGAAGTGTCTGCTCAAATATTTTGCCCACTTTTCATTGTGCTGTTAGAATTCTAAGAGCCATTTACATATTCTGAATAAAAGTTCAGCACATATTTTGGCTCAGTGTGTAGCTTGTCTTCTCCTTAACTTACCAGTGTCTATAAAAGAGTAGGAGTTATTATTTTTGATGATATTCTATTGATAATCTTGTTCTTTGGGGATCATGCTTTTGGTGTTACATCTGAAAAAAAATGCCTTGCCAATTGTCGCAAATATTTTCTTCTAAAAATTTTATAGTTGTATGTATTTCATTTGGGATTTTGATTCGAGTTAACTTTTGTATATGGTGTAGGGTAAGGAGTGTAGTTAATTTTTTTGAATATTAATATTCAATTGTTTCAACATCATTTGTTGAATAGACTAACCTTTCTCGAGTAAAATGTCTTAACACCTTTATCAAAAATAGGTTGTATGTCGTTCTTTCTCTGGACTCACTATTCTGTTCCATTGATCTTTTTTGTCTTTCTTTATTCTAATACCACTCTGTCTTGATTATTGCAGCCTTATGCTAGCTCTTGAAATTAGGTAGTGTTGATTCACCAACTTTGTTCTCCTTTTACAATGTTGTTTTGGCTATTTTTTACATTTACATATGATTTTAGGGATCAGCTTGTCAATTTCTCTAAAAACTGTGCTGGGATTTTGCTTGAGATTGCATTGAATCTATGGATAAATTTGGGGATAGTTGATATAATATTGAGTCTTCTAATCAATGAACATGTGGTATATTCCACCATTTCTTTTATGTCTTCTTCAATATCTTTCACCAATATTTTGGATTTTTCATTGTATAGGTGTTGGGCAATTTTTGTCAGATTTATCCCAAAGCTTTTTATATTTTTATGGTATTGTAAATGGCATTGATTTTTTATTTCAATTTCTGATTGTTTGTTGCTAGCACATTTAAATTGTATTCTGCAGTCTTGCTAAACTAACCTATTAGTTTTAGTAGTCTTTTTTGTAGATCCCATGGGATTTTTCTGCATAGATGATCATGTCATCTGAGAATAGAGGCAATTTAGTTCTTCCTTTCCTATTTCAATGTCTTATTTTCTTGGCTTATTGCACTGCCTAGAACCTCCAGTATATTTCATGATAGAAATGGTGGGAGTGGACATTCTTCTCTTGTTCCTGATGTAAGGGAGAAAGCATTCAGTCTTTCATCCATAAGTATGATATTAGTTGTAGGTTTTTATCAGGATTTGGAAGTTCCTTTCTACTCATAGTTCGTTGAAATTTTTATCAGGAGTGGATGGTGAATTTTGTCAAATGTTTGTGTGTGTGTGTGTCTATTAATGTGATCATGTGTTTTTTTCTTTTACCCTTTATTAATATGGTGAATTATATTGATTGGTTCTGAAGTTGAATCAGTCATGAATTCTTCTAATAAACCTCACTTGGTCATGGTGTAGTATCCGTTTCATGTATTGTTGCATTTGACACGTATTTCATTGGGAATTTTTGCATGTATGTCCATGAGGGATATGGATCTGAAATTTTCTTTTCTTGTAATGCCATGGTATGACTTTTGTACCAGGTTAATGCTGACCTCTTAGAATGAGCGAGGAAATATTCTTTCCTCTTTAAATTTATAAATAAGTTTGTGTAGAATTGGTTCTGTTTCTTCTTAAAATATTTGATAGAATTGATTAATATCTGGAATTGAAGAGCTTTTGTTTTTTGCAGGGTTTTTAAATATAAATTCAGTTTATTTAATAGATACAAGGTTATTCATATTATCTTTTTCTATTTGAGTGAGTTTTAGTTTGTGTCCTACAAGGAATTTCACAGCTACATTTAAGATGTTGAACTGGTTGGCATAAAGTTGATCATAATTCCTTATTATGCCTGTGCTTTTAATATCTGCAGGCTCTGTAATTAGTTATTTCTCTCATTCCTTAAATTGGTAATGTGTACCTTTTTTCTTTTATCTTGAGATGTATGGCCAAATGTTTTTATCAAGTTTATTGATTTTCTCAAAGATCAGCTTTTAGTTTCATTGGTTTTCTCTATTTTTTTCTTGCCTTCTAGATCATTAATTTCTGTTATGATTTTCATTATTTCCTTTTCTATGATTATTTTGCTTTAATTTATGATTCTTCTAGTTTCTTAAAGTGGAATATTAGGTCATTGGTATGAGTTTTCTGTGTGTGTGGGGGGGGTGTTTTCTTAGTTACTAATATATTTAGTGCTACATTTTTCCCCACTCTTACTGATTTGTACTGCTTTAGCAGCATCCCACACTATTTGATATGTTGTGGTTTCATTTTCATTCAGTTCAAAATAATTTCTAATTTCCCTTTTGATTTCTCTTTTTGACCAATGGGCTATTTGGGAATGTGTTGCATAATTCCAAATATTTGTAGATGTTACTGAGATCTTTCTGTTATTGATTTCTAATGTAATTTGATTGTACCCAGAGAAGGTATTTACTATTACCTTAAATATATTGAGACTTGTTCCATGGACAAGATATTTTGGTTAATGTTCCATGCGCATTTGAAAAGAATGTACATGCTGCTCTTGTTCAGTGAAATGTTCTCTGAAAATAAATTACATCAAGTTGGTTGATGGTATTTTTTCAGTTCTTGAATATTCTTACTGATTTTCTATTTATTCTTGAAATCCTGACTATAATGGTGGATTTGTTTATTTTTTTTTTGTGGTTCCCTTGGTTTTTGCTTCATGTAATTTGAAGCTTTGTTATTAGGGGCATAAAGCTTGGGATTGTCATGTCTCTTTGAATGAATGCACTTTATCATTATGAAATGAACATCTTTACCCTGATTATATTTTTCACTTTAAAATCAATGTTATTAATTAATATAGTTTCTACATATTCCCTTTGATTAGTGATAATATGGTAAGTATTCTTTTACCTCTTTACTATTAACCTATTTGTGTCTTCATATTTAAATTTATATTTCATTTAGGTGGTTTGTAATTAGGTTTTGCTTTTTTATTCAATCTGATAATCTTTGCCTTTAATTGGGATTTTTAGATTGTGATTATTTTTTATAATTTTGTTTTATTTTCCTTTGTTGGTTTATGAATTATGACTGTTTTATTATTTTAATGATTGCATTGATTGCTTTATGGTTTCAAGTATTTTGTATGATTTTGTCTTATCATAGTATATACTGCTGTATAAGAATCTTGCAATAGTACACTTCTCTCTCTCTTCTCCCACCCATACACTATTATTGTCCTATTAAAAAAAAAATCTCTTTCCTTAACTTTTGGAATACTGTTATAAAAGCAATTTTAACATTCTTGTTGGCTAACTCTAACATTTGCAGTCATGGGTTGATTTGATTGATTTTTCTCCTCATTATGAGTCATATTTTCCACTTCTTTGCATACCTGGTAATATTGGACTGGTAATACTGGATGCCAGACATTGTAAATTTTACCTTGCTGAGTGTGCAATATTTTTGTGTTCCTATAAAAGTTCTAGAGTTTTATTCCAGAATGTAGTTAAATTGCCTGAAAATCATTTGCTCTTTTGTAGTTTTCTTTTTATGATTTGTCAGCTGGGACTGGATCAATGCTCAGTCTAGAACTAATTATTCCCTACCATTCAGGCAAGGCCCTACTAAGTATCCTACCCAATGCCCCATTTATCATGAGATTTTCCAGCCTGAGTAACACCGGGCACTTTTATCACTGCTCTTTCTCGGCTATACTTTCCTGGCTTTGGGTAGTTTCTGCAATGATCTGTAATCAGCTGGATATTAGAGAAGAACCCTCTGCAGAACTCTGGAGTTCTCTTTTTGTGTGGCACCTTGTCTCTGATATTCTATCTTGCATGTTCTAGCCTCCTTGGTCTCTTCAGATTTTCATTTCCATTCCCTCAACTCAAGGAATTTTCTGTGTCTGCTGGATTCTGCCTTTCTAGAGTGTCCTAGAAACACTCCCAAGGCAGTAATCTAGGGTAACTGTAAGGCTCACCTCATTTTTCCCCATCTTTCAGGGATTACTGCCCTTAATTTCCTGATGTCTACCATCTTGAAAACTATTGTTTCACATATTTTATACAGTTTTTGTTTGTTTCAGTCTTAGAGCTAAAGCTACAGCTTTACTCTCCCAGCTCTGGGTACATCCAGTTCATTTTCTTTTTTTATTTTATCTTTTAAAAAAATAGCTGAACAAGATGATTGTTCTGCTCATTTAAAATCCTTCTTCCTCTTCCCACATCCCAAAATTGCATAAAATTTTCCATTATTCTTAATCCAATGACTTAAACAATGTTGTGATTTCATAAATGGAAGCATTTGAGTACAGGTGGGGATTAATTTGCAAGGGCAGGAAAACTGTTGAAAACAAAGAGCCAGTGTCCAAGTAAATATCTCTTGAGAAATTAGGAAGTACAAGCCACATTGCATGAGAAGAAGTGTTACTGAGTATAATGGTTTAAAGAATTCCAGGTGGTCTGCGTGGGTCACGATGCTAGCATTTCATCTTGGAATAATTTTTGTTCTTTCTGATACATTTTTTACATGAATATTCTTCCTGAAAATTGCTAGAAAGTTTGTTCGTATAGACTCTTTAAGCCTGTAAAGTTACATAACACAAAATAAAAAGAGAAGGAATAATTTGTTGGAAAAGGGTTCCTTTTGTCCAAACTCTAAAGAAATATGAGACAAAGGAGAATTTTGGGGATGATGATGGGTAAAGGAGGCTTAGATTATCTAGATCAAAATATAGTTAACCATTTCACTTTCCTCATCTGGATATAGCTCTTGTCTCCCCTTACTGAAATTTTAGTTTAATCCGAGTCTTTTTTTTTTTTTTTAAATTTTGGGGAGTGGGGGAGTGGGGAAATAAAATAAAGTCCTTTCCCCTTTGGTATAGAAGAAGGTAATCTATTTGCTAAATTAAAAAAACAAGAGAGAGGAAGAGGGTTGATGATGTACATTATTCTCCAGTTACACCAAACAGTGGTATTTCCACCAAAACATGATGCAATTTTAGGCTTCTTCCCTCTTATGATCTTTCCTCTACTCAGAAGGATTTTTCTTTCTTCCTTGCCTCATGCAGTTTTATTCTCCTTCAAGGCCCAGATCAAATGTCTTACCCTCACAGAAGCCATTCTCAGACTGCCTCAGGAAAAGTCACACCTTCCCCCATTCATAAACCATTATGTTAAGATTTAACGCATTATCATTGATTATCACCTCCAGGAACAATGTATTATATCTCCATTCTGATATCTGAACTCATAATTGGCACAGGGTAGGCCTTAACTAAATGAGTATATGAAAGCGTAAGTAAATGAATGGGCGAATGGATGGTTTCTTGCACACACAGAGATATCCTGGAGAGTTTGTGGCAGTTAATATTATTGTCCCTTTCCACGCACAATGAATAGTGCACTGACCTCCTCAGGAGGAATTGATCCAGTTCATTTCAGGGAGGATTTTGTTTCTTTGGGTAGTCCATGCCATTAAAGAAGACTTGATGTACTTGTGCCTTCACTGGTTGAATAAAGAGAAAAAAGCAAAAGTACAACTATGGAAGTGGAGACCCCACTGATGGTTCATTAAATACTGACTTTTGAAAGACAAAAACAAAAAAGTGTGAAAGCAAAGGAAACTTCATGTTGGGAACAGGGCAGTCAAGAGCCCATTTGTCATCTTGAACACTTAGTCAAAAACTTTGTGAAATTGTTCTAGTATTAATTTCCCAGTTATAACCACAGTGACTGCACTTCACTTAATTTAATAGCAGTCAAATACCATAACTGCAGCCACCTGGGATAGTAATCTCTCACTATTCTCCTTCAATATTTCCATGGTCCTTATATTACCTCAAGAAAAATGAATCATTTTACAGCGAGATTACTGAAATTTTTCTATCAGGTAATAATCATAAATAAGAAACAACTGACTTAAAAAAATCATTTTTGTTCTCAACTTAATGGTTTAAATAACTGACATCTACTTTCCTTGTCATGGGTATTAATACATTAAAATTGTGTTCGTTCAGCCTAGTAAATAAATGATAGAATTATGCTTCATATTTTGCTTATTTCCAAGGCTAAAAAAAATAAATACAGCATGACTGAAACATACTAGACCTACAGTAAACATTTAGGGAGTGGCTGGATGAATGAACGTTTGCTTTCATGTTCCATGAATCTTTGACTTCTTGTTGAAAAAAAGGATGAAATGAAGGTACATCACATGATTTAGTAAAGCCCACCTAGTACTTTAAGGATGGAACTTGGAATTCAATTCTTTCAAATTCTTGCTTGGCCTTTTCAGACTGTGGCCACCTCTCATATGCCTTTTAAATAGAGGAAAGAGCAAAAAATGTATTTTGCAAGATTTTAATATTAACAAAGTGAACTTCCATTTTCTTTGTTTAGTGGCCAGCTGTAGCTGACACAAATATATAGTTGCTAGCTGCCAGCCTGCCCTAAGTGTGAGATTTTATGTAAGGATTTATTTATGGCTAATTTCTTTATCTTTATAGTGAATATAATACTTGCTAGTATTTTTCAGCTTGTAATTATTGTGCTTCACATCAAAGCAGAGCATTAGAAATTAAAGTCAATTCACTGTCGGGTATGATTCATGGCCTGTGTTGCGAATCTTATAAAAGATGCTCATTTTTCTTTCTTTCCCAGGCCTCCTCCCCTTTTCCTTCTGTCCCCTTCATCCTTCAAGCCTCACCTCACAAAATCGTTCAGTTTTTTTGGTATTAGTATTGTACAAACTCATTTCCGTTTTTTCTGTCCCCAGATATCACATATATGTGTATATGTATTTGTATATATATACATATATATACATATATTTGTATATACATAAGTGTATATATGAATATGTATACATATATATGAATATGTATACATATATATTTGAGAGATGTATATATTTATATTGCTGATATATGTACATGTCAGAAAAAGAAACTATTCCTGCCCACCACCCTTATATCCAAGGAAAGCTCGATTTCTTCGGCCCTTACCATATAATCCTTTTTATTTATGTCAACTTCATAAAACTCTTTTTGAATAAGTCTGGCACGCCTGGTACCAAAATTCCTTCCCTTTCTTCTTCTTAGCATGGAATCCTATAGCACTGTGAAACTTATAAATAATTGAGTTATTTTTAAACCACTGGATGTTTTCCAGTCACTCTGTTTCACACTGGATTAATTATATAAGAAACCAAATTGTTCCTCACCAGTGTTACAACCTTTAAAAACAACATGCTGTTTAAATTCAGGTTTGGCAACTCTGGCCTGAACCCCCTCAAATTTATGACACCACACCCATAGCATAATAAAACCTTTAGTGGTCCTTTGTCTTTTCACTCGCCTTCTATTTTTTCTCAAGGGTGTTTTGTGCTGGAAGATGCAAACAAAAGTTGTCCAGATGTTATTTGTATCAGAACAGGGATTTCGGTCCAGCTATCTGTGGTTGCAAATGTTTATTTTAATGGGTTATTGTGCAATCCTTGCTGTGTAGACCTTCGTGGCCTTATATGCATGTTCTCAGCAATGCCAGGACATTGTTTTTTAAAATATATCATTTTAATCCAATAGAATGATTACTAGTCACTAGGGGAGCAGAAAATGTGACACCTGTAGAAACACTGAGAATATTTTTGCCAACACCCCCATGTTGACACTGTGTAGCTGCCTGATTATGAAACCGTGACCAATGGACTTTAGGTAAGCATGCAGAAGGCATGGTCCAAGCCCTAGCAACAGTTCCAGACCCTCTGAGGCAAAGTTACACTGCTGCAGTAAACAAACCAAGGGCATCGACAAAATGACCAGCTGCTGCCCCAAGCAGTGTGATGGAGTGAAAAAAGAACTTCACTAAGTCACCTAGTGTGAGCTTCCAGTTTATTTTAGCTATTATAATAAGCATGGGGCTGGGCTTATTATTCATTTTTAGAATTCTAATAAAATCTTAAGGGATGTTTCCTCCATACTAAAGTAAACTGTTTACCCCTTATCTAAAAACACATACTATACCCAATGTGCCAATAAGGAGTGGGGGATTTCGGTTCCTTAAAATAAATTTCGAAACTAAATTACATCATCTGGAAATGGATTTGGTCTTTCAGAAAGTGCTAAAATTTAGAGCCACCAGTTTTCTCTGAGAATGTATTTGAAATCAAAGGATGCTTCTAGTACTCATGTGAAGGACACATTCTCTGCTAGTTAAAAAAAAAGAGGTGTTTTAATTTTAAACTCAGTGTTAGAAAAGACCCTTAAGAGGAAAATTATTTTAAGATATTTGACCTCGAGGAGTGATAAAGCTTTACACAGAAGGTTTCATTAGGCATTCTTGATTGACTTTGTAACCAAAAGCTAAATATTTAATGGGAAATAAAAGCTTAAGATGGTCTTTTGTATAACCAGTTTTGAGATAAAATAAATGTTGGTATCGATTTCATAGATAAAAGCAGTCCTGATTTGGTGATCCAAAATTTAAAGTTTAGATTGGAGGAAAAATTGATGAAAATATTGGGTAGAGATTTTGGGTGATGACTTATATTAGTATGTACATGTCCATCAACACTGTAATAATAACAGTATCTTGTATTTTCCTAGCAGGTTTTTGGTTTGGAAGGTACTTTGGACATTGACTTGTGGATTCATCGCTTTGGTTATCTTATGCAGTGTCATACTTTTGTGTCTTCTTAGAGTCTAAAATGTCCTCAAGTTCAGACTTATTCTTCACAGGTGTGGAAACAATGAGTTAGATTATCTTATTTTTGCAAACAGGAATTTGAAATTATAAAAATGCTTGTCAACCCTACATGCACAGAAGTCTGGGGCATAAATATTATCATTAAAGGCTTATTTTAATTTATGACATTTTCCCACAAATGCACTTGTTACCACATTTAGGTTTGGGACAATAAAATATTTACCCTTGAAACCATCAAACTTGTTCCAATTTGACATAACCTCTGAAAAGAGAAAATCATTTCTCAGTTTCAAAATAAGTTTCAATATAAGGCTCTATGCACTGTTTACTTTTTTATCTGTGTATGTAGTAAAGAGAACTCACAGTTAACTTTATCTCCCTTCATTTTTAAACCATAGTGCAAAAAGTTGATTAAAAAAATCAAATTAAACAATAAGATTTCTAGTGAGATAACTTTGCTCCTCCTTAGTTTACCTTCTGCAGATGAGAATGTATAAAACACTCCACCTACTGATCTAGGTGTTACAGTTTAGTGCAGTACCACTGAATGAGCTTGTTAAACTAGCCTTCAATTTGCTGGGTTTGAACTTGGAATTATAGCTTACAAATGTAGTTTAACAGCTGGTCCAAAGACTTCTTTTGAATGTTTAAGCCATGAATTGAATAATGTGAGAGATGCTTTTTCAGACCTCTCTTAGGAATGAGCTCCTTTATAGAAAGCTGGGTATAGGGAAGCCCAAAGGAATTGGAGCACAAAGGGACGAGAGATGGGGAAACTTGGCTGTACCAGGCTACACTCGTTGCTCATACAACTGAGAGAGCAGCTGCAGTGTTCCTTAAAATTTGCAACTTAAGCAACCATAACGCTATCACATATTAACACTACTTCAAATGTATAAAATGTATTTTGTAGTCACCTTCAGAAAGGCACTAGTGAAATGGAGGTGAGCATATCTTCAAGAGATCCAATATATCAAAACCTTATATTGGTACAGAGTTAAATCAGAAGGTGGGTAGTTACCATACTGTGGCAAAATGAGTTATGTGCCCCAGAAAAAACACGTCCTTAATGCTCCTGTGGGTGCTAACCATTGTAAATAGGGCCTTTGAAGATGTTATTTTTAGTTAAGTTGTGGCCAACTGAATCAGTGTGGGTCTTTGTCTTATTATTGCTGAAGGTCTTATGAAGAGAAAACCACAAGGAGGAGGAGGAAGCTGGCAGTGGACAGAACCCAGAAGAGAAAGGAGAGGACATCACCATGTGACAGGAAAGCCAAGGAACCCCAAGGATTGCCAGCCAGAATGCTACCAACCCTAGGAGGAAGCAAGGCTTCTATCTAGCCTCTGAAGCTGTGAGCCAATTAATTCATTTATGAGCCAACCAATTGTGTGGTATGTGGCCTATCAGCATGGGAATTAGGCACATACTAAAAGACTATTTGATGGTAACTATGGAATTTTCTTAAAAAAAAAAAAAGTTCCCTCAATGCAGTGTGTTTCAAATGATGACATTTTAGTGAAATGTAGCGAATATTGAAATTAATTTAGTGGGTCTTGACCAACATTTTTTAAAGAATAGAAAATTTCAAATGCATTTCATATAGTGGTATGGTTAAGTATTGTTCTGTGAAATATTGTTTTTGGTGAGTGTGTGTGTATATGTGTGTATGTGTGTATGTGCACTAAAATTTATTTTTATTCTGTTTAAGAAAGATTTGAACAGCATTGGCTCAGGATATTGAAATTAGGTTTGTAACATCAAAATTCTTGTTGTTCCCAATTACATTTTTAGGAATATAGCTAATACATATAAATTGTATAAATATATAATGACAATATTGACACATAAGTAAATGTCATTTTCTAATAACTTCTAGAAAAATGAAGAGAAAATGGTCTTTATCTATAAGGTATAGGTATAAGCATTTTTTTAATTTTATTAATAGGAAAAATCTAGATAAGTACAAAGGAATAAATGAAGATAGTTAAGTTCATTGAAAGGGCTCAAGACCAGCCATAAAACAAGGAAATGCATTGAAACAATGGATTCAATAACTGACATGGCTCATTGTGGTGAGGCAATATGGCAAGAAGTAACAGAGGAGAACAGATTTTGGATAGCTTTTGAATACTTTTATTACCGCAAGATGGAATGGTTACTTAAAGCAGCTGCCTGCATTTAATTATTTAATTTCAATTTTATTTTTTTTAACGTTACTTCATAGACACATTTATTTTCCAACATCAGCTCCTCAGTAGTATGATATAGAATGCCTCATTAGCAATGGAAAATGGGCGTAAGTTCGTAGAAGGAGTGTTCTGAATAATGTTTTTAGATGTGGAAGTAGTTACCAAGGGAGATTATAGAATGTCTTTCTTCTCCCGGCAGAACTTTAAAACAAGGAAAAACTTTTCATTTAATCCACAAATTTCATGTACAGTCTATCCTAATGTACTGATGTTGCTTTTGCTTCATTATATGTCCCCCCTTATCCTTGCTTATGCTGCCTGTGCTTGGAGGGACTGCATGATGGAACAGGAAGGAGCTTCAGCTGGAAGGAGTTATGAGTTCTAGGTGCTGCTCCAGTAACCGAGGGATCTACATCACTGTCTCCATACTATGGCTCTAGTTTTCTCATTTCTTAGGTAAGGGGTTGAATTAATGCAGTGATTCTCAAAGCATGCTCCATGGGACAGCAACATCAGCATGACTTGGGAACTTGTGAAAAATGCAAACTTTCAGGTCCCAGCCCCAATCAACTGAAGGGGAAAGTAAGGTCAAGCTGTATACTCAGGCATTGCATGCCCTTCGTGATTAAATGACTGAGCAATTCAAACAACTGAAAAATACACTGTTATGGGTTGAATTGTGTCTCCCAAAAAGTATTACTTCCCAGTAGCAGACAATGTGGACTTATCTGGAAATAGGATCATTACAGATGGAATTAGGCAAGTTAAAGTGAGGTCATATTGGACTAGCGTGAAGGCTTAATCCAATGTGACTGCTGCCATTAAATCTCGGTAAACAGACAACTCTTCTAGGTCAGTGTATTAACGACTTCAGAAGTAAAGAAGAAAGTGGGTGGTGTTCTGGTTGGCTGGCAATCCTTGGGATTCCGTGGCTTTCCCGTCACATGGCAGTATCGTCTCCTTTCTTTTCTGGGTCCTGTTCACTGCCAGCTTCCTGCCCCTCTGTCTGGCTTTCTCTTCATAAGGTCTACAGTAATAGAATTAAGACCCATTATGATTCAGTTAGCTACACCTTAATTGAAAATAACGTCTTCGAAGGTCTTATTTTCAGCGGGCTCACACCCACAGGTGTATTAGTTAAGATTAAGGACATGTTTTTCCCAGGGTACATAACTCAATTTGCTACAGTACGGTAACTATCCACCTTCTGAATTATCTCTGTACCAAATTAAGATTTTGATATATTGGATCTTTTGAAGCTATGCTCACCTTTATTTGGCTAGTGTCTGAACTCATTAGGAAGGGGGAGAGGAGACCAGGACAGAGAGAGAGAGAAGGCCCTGTGAAGAGTGAAGCAAAGGTCAGAGTTCACTGTTGGCAACCCACCAGAAGTTAGAAAGAGGTAAGGAAGCATTCTCTTCTACAGATTTTGGACTCCTGGCTTCCAGAAATGTGAGGCAATAAAGAGCTAATGAAACTTTGTTACATCAGCCCTAAGAAACTGCAATACTTAATGACAACAACAGCAATGAAACAACTACCATAGCAGAGAGAATTCTTTAACCAGAAATATCCACTGACTAGTAAGATACAGATATTTGCACATTGAGTGTCTGCTCATTTAGGATTGACTGAAGCCAAAACAAACAATTCACCCGAGATGGTTCATTCAAAAGCTCTTTGTTGAATGCTTGATATGTGCGGTGCACTGAGGCAGACGCAGAAGAGATGGTGAAGATGGCAGCTGTGGGCCGTCTACACCACGTCTTCAGCAGAGAAGAAGAAAAGTATCTGAAGAGCTGAATCAGGATCTTCTTTATATTTTTTTTGGTTGCTGATACTACCAAAAAAAACTTTTTATATTTCAAATAGTTTACACCCTGCAGGTGGAAAGCCTTTCCTACCAGAGAGGCTGGTTACATCCCCCCTGATGAAATTTCCTCAGCCTGACAGTGTGTTTACTAAGAATGCTATCTTTAGGGCATTCTAAAGAAAGGCAAACACACAGAACCAGAAAGCACAGCAGCTGAGACGCTTGTGTGTGCCTCTAACTCAGTTCTGAAGGGTGAAGCTGAAGCATCGGCCGCAGCTGGAAGAATGGGGAGCAGAACAACTGGCAGTGGCAAGATGGTTATTCATTTCCTCCTTGTGATCTTTCATCTTTATGTTTGTGAATCTCAATACATAGTTGAGACTTTTCCCAGATTTACAATCAACCCTGATTATCTTCCTTCCCTCTCCACTTTTCCCTTTTTAGTTTCTTGGATGCTGTTAGAGGAAGAAGATAAAAACTCTCTGGCATGGAACGTTCTTGCCTTTCTTTTTTTTTTTTTTTTTTTTTTTTTTTAAGATCTTTGAGGATTTGTCTGAGAGGTAATGAGAAAAGGGAGAGGGTAAGGCCGAGGGGAAAGGAGAGGTAGAGGTTTTGTTTTCCTTCAGATATGTTTTTTTGTTTCTAACCTCACATTAAAATTTTGCTGTGTATCCAGTCATAATATTTATACAATTTTTAAATAGCTAGTGATTTTTTGCTGAGAAAATTATTATATGGTGTTTATCCCCTTTTATGATACTATGGTTTGGTAACTTTTTATTTTCTTTGAAACTTTAGCTTTAAATTGCTTTAAGCTACTAATAACTTTTTGCTCACCTGAACTGACTGGTAGTATCAGCTCTTACATTCTCTATAATTATTCTGATTCTCTCAACTCAAGTAGTTGTTGAGGACCTACTGAGTTCAGGCCACTGGGAGGCACAGCTCAGGCCACAGCCTAAAATCTTCATCTGCCTTGAGGTCTGTGTCTTCTTCATTCTGCAATGAGGTTTTCGATGGTTTGCAGTTTTTCTGACTCAGTTAAGAGACTTATCAGTAAATTAAATGTATGTTAAATGTTATGTTATTAGAGTTGAAGAAACAAAAACTGCAAGTCATGAGGGAAAGTGAATATATCAAATAATGTAATCACAATTTCCCTTCACTAAAACACGTACACACACACACACAGATAGCAAAAGATGCTGAAAAATACTGAATGACTGGAGTGATGGGCTGATTCTGATATAATTGCATTTAGGAGGAATAATTTCAAGGTCCTACATATGGATTCAGAAACAAAATGCTCAAAGATAGGGCTTGGGGTGATGAGATTTGCTGCAGAATGTGAGAAAGAGACTTAGATGTTTAGTTGACAATAAGCTCAGTAGGAGTCTACAGTAATATGGCAGCCAAAAAGGCTGATGGGCCCTGAGGCTGTATTAATAGAAGCGTCAAGCTGGAATAAGGCGGGTAACGGTGTTGCTCCGTTTGACACAGTGCACACACCTGGAGGGTGCAGTCAGCTCTGTGGGACCCATGTGGGTCCTTCTGAAAGAAACAACGACCAAGAAAGTAAAGGCAGCAGGAACTGTGGCACGTAAGGCTCAGGTGTAGGAAATGAGAAGGTTTAGCTTTAACTAGGAAAGTCTGAAGAGTTACATAGTGTCTAGAAGAATAGATTTTTTTCAAAAAGTTTATAATTATTCTGTATGATCAAAGGGATGAAAACCATATTGAAGAAGGCTTGGGGAGATAAACAAAAAATAAAATAGGATAGGCACTGAAGTCAGACAAATCTAACTTCAATTCTAGTTGCAATTCTTCCTTTTAGGGTTGCTCTGTAAGACTGAACAAGTTTTGTTTTTGTTTTGCTTTTTCTTCTCCACCTCTATTTCCAAATCCATAAAATGAGGAAAATACTTACCTTATAATTTGACATAGAAATATTGTAAACAAAATATCTTGCACAGTACTTGTCATGATGTGTACCAAGAATCAACAACAGTGATGATATGTTAGAGTTATCTAGAGAATAATGGGCAACATTGGGAAGAAATGAATGAAATTATGCTTTTTGAAAATATTGGTGAGACAGATGGACCAAAGGAAACCTACAGAGTTAGGAGTGAATAGGTGGTTAGTCAAATGACTGATAGCTTTTTTTTTTTTTTTTTTTTTTGATAAACGTTTTACAATGCAATTGCATATATATAAAAAGAATGCATTAAAACATAAAAATAAGACAAAACTCAGGAGATTATGAAAAGCTATGCATGTTTTTGGTCTTGTAAGTTTTGTAAATAATTAGAAAGAAGATCTGTTCCTTTAAAAAACGGAAACTTCTTGAAGGGACCCCTTTAGAGGATATTAAAAGTATCATTTAGTAGGGAGCAGTTTTGGAAAAGATAGATTACAATTATCATTAACATTATAAAAGTGTTTCTTTTTTTTCTTTTTGCATAGGTCATTTACTTCACAGCTCAAAAAGACCTTAGTCACCCATTTGAAATAATTCTGTTTCTTAAAATACTCTAATAATAGAACCCTTAAAGTTCTCTTGAAGACATTGTGTAAATTCTTTTTTCATTCCTATAGCTTCAAATCAGGTGAAATCTAATAGGACTAGCACCATCAGTATCTACTTCCTTTCTTTATAATTAAGAAGGGTCTGAAAATGTGCCTGGAATAAAGTATGCTTCAAGTCTAATTTCTTAAATTATATCCATAAAATATTTGTGGTATTAAAATACTTTTCACTCAACTTCTTGCAATTCTGGCATTGCATCAAAACAAATTTGTCAACCCAAACCCACAATTGTTCAGGAATATAACCCATAGTCCACAGATGACCTGCCTTAATATTGGAAGCCAGTCATCAGTAGGGATTGAAAAAACTTAAGCCAGCCTCTACCAAAGGCTTCTCCTTTTCTTATGGTTTCAAACATTAGAATTCTTAAAATACCAAAGTACTGTACTTTCATGAGGATATATTCCATATCTCGTTTGCTTACTAGCATATCCTAATATATATTCATGGTAGAACACAGTAAATGTTAGTTTAAAATGAATAAATGAAGGACACTTTGTAAAATCATTGTTCTCTATCGTAGTTACACACTAGAATCGCTTGGGAAGCTTTTAAAACTGGTGATGCTTGAGTCTACTCCAGAGCAACTGAAAATAGATTATCTGGGGCTGGGGTCTGGCATGGTATTTTTTGAAAGCTCCTAAGGTGAATTTAGGATGGAAAATATCTTTACTAATGATCATGTATGTATTCCTGGACTCTCTTGTCTCCCAAAAGTCTTAGAGACTACTTCTCTGAAAATATTTGATAAAGGTTCTGAAGTTCGGTATTCCCAAAATCATAGCCTTTATATTTATACCTAAGAATTTTCAGAAAAGTTGTGCTTTCTACTAGTTAAATGAATCAAAGGATATAAATATTCTATTAGAGACCGTGAAACTTGGAATTTTTTTGTTTGATATTCAATGATTGCATTCTTGGAAGCTTTAATTAGTAAGTAAAATATGCTTTATGATTATTTGCATTTTAATTTTTAACTCACTAATTAAATATTCAGAAGTGAGTTGTTTCTGTAGAGAATTCTTCGTAAGCTCAAGGATTTTTTCTTTTTAATTCTGTTTAAAGATATCCCAACTACCAAGAACAGTGTCTGGTACATTGTTGTTACTCAATAAATGTTTGTTGAATAAATGGGTGAATGAATGGATAGTATTTCCACAGTTTATAGAAATCCATGCTTATTCTTACTTGACTTTAAATTCATATGCTAGAGATCGCAAATTAGGGAACATCAGGCCAAATTTGCCCTCAGAGGACTTTCAGTTGGCCAGTAAAGTATTTTAAAAGAAACTATAGTCTGAATGTTTTTAGGTTGGGTATGCACTTACTAATTCCACAGACCCGTCATTCCTTATTACTTATCCTATGTCTGATTCATGCAAATATATATATATTTTGTTTAAATTTCACAGACATTTGAGTCCATAGCCCATCTGTAACAGTGGCTTTGAAATTATGTCTCTGGGTCAGAAACATCAGGATCACCTGGGAACTTGTTAAAAATACAAATTCTCAAGCAAGCCATTTTTTTTTTTGTTTTGTTTTGTTTTATAACAAGCCTCTTGAGGTGATTCTAATACCCTCTAAATTTTAGAAACTACTAGCAACCTAAGAAGGCATTACCTGGTAACATCTCAGTTCAGGCATGCTTTGAAACAACAACCAAAATGAAACAAAATAAAAGATCTTATGCCCTTCCCCAGATATACCTAGATAGAATCTTGTAATGCTGAATACGAGATATCTAGGTTTTTAGTTAGTACTGCCTCCACCTCCCAGAATGATTATTTTGTCCCAGGCCAACAGTGGTTCAAGGATGGTTGTTTGGGAACACTCAGTCAAGGTGATTGCAACTCTTCAGAGCTGGCCTCTCACTTTTCATGCTATGTTGATGCTTAAGGAATCATTAAAATGAGGGAAGTCCAAGTAGAGCAGTGAAAGTTGTACTGCTTCCAACCCTTTGAGTATGGATTCTCTTCTAGATTTTATGTAAACCTCAGCTTCTTCTCCTGCTTTTTGCTAAGCTTCAATCCTGGTGACAAGTCTTTTATTAGTGAGCTGTGTCCCTGGATCTATCCTGGTAGAAACCAATTAAAACATCATGGATTTGGGATCCCTCAGGTGTATGACACTATGATAACTCTCACACCCCATTTTTCCTGGTCTCCAGAACCTGCTTAGCATTTTAGTTACTACTTTTTCACCATTATATTTTACTATTTAATTTAGTTACTAATGAAATAAAGAGCACTTCGTCTGACACTAGATGTCCTCTATAATCCTATCCCAAGCTACCTTTACACTTATAGCTCTAAAGAATACCTAGCTATGTAAATAAACTTTGCCCAGCTATCTAAACCGTTTGTGCTACACAATAACTGATAGTAAGTTCTTCAGTCCTCTTTCCATGTAGTTGCATGCTACTCATCCTACATGGACCAAATCAAACCGCACCTCTTCTGGAGTTTCTGTGCACTTTCCAGAGAGATGGAAGGGTATTCATAGTGCCATACTCCTGAAGGAGCCCAAGTGTTGTATTAGGAATAAAAAGAAAGAATGGCTATAAGAAACACTCTAAAGATTGTCATAATGGCATTCACAGAGATAGCCTCCATGCATATTTTTCCTCAAAGAATGAAGACGCAAAATGAAATTACATTGTGTGTGATCTCACTGATTTGAAATAAATAGAATAAGCAAACTCATAGAATCAGAATCTAGAATATACATTGCCAGGGGTTGGGATGGGGTTAGGGAATGGTAACTCAAGGCATAAAACGTACAGTGTTCCTATTTGGAACAATGGAATTGTTTTGGTTATGGATGGTGGAGAAGGTACAAAAACAAAGTGAACATAATTAACAAAACTGAACTATATATCTGAATGTGGTTAAAAGAGGAAATATTAGGTTATATGTATCTTAACAGAATAAAAAATTTTTAAAATCCGTATACCTACACAGTGAAACCGAAGCTAATAGTTAACTGTAATAGCACAATTATTTTACAAATGAAATTACTTCTTGCTTTATTAATAATGCACAATTAATCAAATGTAAAGAAACCAAGCTTCCACACTATTATTTTTTGTATCCAAATAAAATCGGTCTAAGTAAAATAGCACGTTTGACTTAATATTGCAGCAGAGGTAGTAGAATCACTGTATAAACCTACTGCAAGGACATCTTTCTCTCTTCTTCCATTTTTTATCCCTTAAAGTTCATTTTTTAATCCCTTAAAGAAATTCCTGTGGCATGTTGGTTGTAATATAAAACAAAACATGGAGGAAGCAAAAGAGCAGAGACCCAATTCAAACATTTGTTTCACTTTAACTTAAAGTGTTGTTTTGTTAGATAATAGTTTTGCATATGTAAAATGATGAATGTTAGCTATATATAGATATAATTATATAATATGATATATATACATATATATGTATAGCTACATATAAGCTAACAGGAATTTTTTTTTAATAGAGTAACACAAAATAAATGTATTTTAATTCTTTTTTATTTTTAAATGAAATTATGGATCTTTACACCTATACATATATATATATTTGACATCAAAATGTTAATAGAAATCTTCAGAAGGCCATATCTCCATGGTATGCAAATTTCACTACTGGAAATTAGGTCCTTGGCTTGAAAAAACGGTAATATTCTTTTCTTTCCTATAGCTGCCTTGTGCTAATATTTTGTCATTATATTTTATTATTTCATAATAAAATAAAACTGCAGAGTTGTAATGATTCCCAAGATATTTTAAACCGATGTGTCCTTATTTCCTTCAAAGTAATGCACAAATTCATTGCTACCATTTTTATTTCCCAGGTGCCACTCTTAGAACAGCATTTATGTATCCTTTTGAAGCCATTTGTTAATAGAGGGACTGAAAAGAGTGAAGATGTTTTGGATTATGAAAGATTTTTCCTAAAATTCATTTTGAGGAAGGAGGAAGAAGAGAGGAAAAGGAAAAGAATGCAGAAGATAGAAGTCAATGATGGCCACGAGTTGGCATCCCAGTAATTCCCATATACGTGTTCAGTTTTGTGTTGCCACGCCATGTGCTTTCCTCTCTTGGGATGGTGGTATGCATTTACTCAAACCTTCAAAATTGCAATGAATATAGATTCAATTTAAATAAAATTTAAGGAGCATCAAATTGCTGTATGAATCAGGTTAGACATGGAATAGATGTTGTAGTGTGTCTGGTATTTTGATGTTCCATGGAGAAATCTGAACCAGGTTGTTGTTGCCTTTTAAATTAACCCCTTGGACAATGACCACTGTATCTTCAAGGAGCAGGAGTGTTAATGGCTTAGTACAAGTGTTATTACAGCAGTGGATAGATGTTAGATAGGTGGTCCTGTGGAATTAAGGACTCATGGAAAAGCGCTTTTCATAGGACTTCTAATTCTCTTTGGAATATAAGAAGAACTAATCTATATATTACAAAGAAAATATGAGGGATAAAGAAAAGGATATCACAATGCTGAGCCTTATTTGCATATTGAAAAAATCAGAAGGAAACAATTTAATCAAGTGTCTTCAAATATGTGTCAACTATGTTTCAGCATAGTTGGAAAGGAAGACAAATCTAAGGCACAATCCTTCTCCACAAAAAGCTTGCAATTTACTAGGGAGAAAAGTTTAAAAACATGAAATAAATAAATAAATATACACACAATCAGCACTGTATTTTGTAATATAGGCAATAAATGTTATTAGAATTCACAGACTGAAATCTCTCCACCGAGGAGGTAGGATCTTTGAAGGGGAAAATTTGAATACGAGGAAGATAAATGAACATTTTGATCACGAGAACACCAGTAGGGTATAAAACAGAGCCTTATAATAGGGCACGTATGTTGGGAATAAGATTAAGTATAGACCTTGCCAAGATTGCCTATAGGACTCGTTGGGTGGGGTGGGGGTGGAGATACATGCCAACGGAGTTAGGAGGTCGAAGATGGGATACTGAAAAATACAACTCTGCTCTTGAACTTGGACTAATAGGGATAAATCCTACTCGGTTTCCCCAACTATTTAGTACAGGAAGACAACGTAATATTTTCCTAACCAAGAAAAACTGCATGCCCATTTAAAAGTGCTTCCTGTTTAGGTATCTTCTTACCTTTATGAGATTTCACATCATTATGATAGGGTTTGGGTAATGAAGTTATGATAAGGGATGTAATTAAAAAATAGAAATGTTTAAGTCAGAACTGTGCACACTGTATCATTACAAGTGTATTGCAGTTTCCAGTAGCAACTGTGATAGTTCAGGTCGCTGTTCCTACTTCATTTCATTTCACTAGCTCTTAACTTTCTCCAAATGTTTATACTGGGGGAATGGGGGAACAGCACAGAAGAGTAGCATGGATGTAATTATGAGGCTTTGTGGGACATCATAAATGAAAACAGCAATGCAGAAATGATTTGAAAATAAATCCCTGAGAAGAAAGCTATCCACCAGCAAAGGGGGGCAGGGTCTAGTGATCTGAGCCCAGAAATATTGGCCACAGGCATATCCCCTAAACAAAGCATTCCAGAGAGCTCGAGAGCCCAAGTGCCTGGGTGCTTTTCCTATTACCATCATTTGCTACCTGTATAACCTTGTGAAAGTTGCTTTACTTCTCTAGGCCTCAATTTTCCCATCATATCTGGCTTCATAAAGTTGTGAGGGTTAAATGAGTTAAAATTTGTGAAATAGTAGAACACTGCTCACCATGAGGTGTCATGTAAATAGTGCACGCAGGTAATGCATCATTTAAAACAGGACACTTCTAAGAAGGAAAGAGGGTGCTAAAGGCATAGTAAGAATTTACATAATATTTTGAAATGTTTTTATTGGTCACCAAAACAGTCTCCTTGTATTGAATTGAAAATCAGTTCAGTTGAACTGAAAACTATTTTCAAAACTACAAGTCTTTCTTAAGAAAAACAAATGAAAAAAATATTTACATTGATTATTTCAATATTATAAAGGAACATAAGTAGAAGAATTACTTTTGGTATATTTCATGAGCTTTAATCAATTTTCTTAGTCTGTCTATCATTGTGTTACTGGTATTATACAATCAATGGTTCTTAATAAATTTATTGAATTGTGAAAACACCACCACAAGGGCTTTCTGTTTTTAACCTCTTCATAAAATTACCTGCACTGTTCTTCCAAGTTTATTTTTATGTTTAATAAATTGAAATTGTTGCTGTCTTCAATTGAATCTTCTCTTCATAATATCTTTAAATGAGGAAATAATCTGCTAAGGTACCTGGTAAGTTTGTGGCAAATTCTACTAAACAAAGGATATTTTCAATTTTAATTTTCTTTAATATAACTGTATGTACATAATGTACACACTCTAAAATATGTATATGAAATAGTACATAAAATATGTACTAATTATTCTCATATTTTCTTTTTGCTTCATTCACATTACATTTCACCAGATATCCAACAACTATCTATGTAAGGCACTTGTGAAATAAGTTCACTATTCATGACTGTTTTGAATGTTTAATATTTCAATACTCCCAAATTGTAGGCCATCTCAATTTTTTTCCATACCCAGATATTGTATAATTTTTTTTTTAGTTAAAACTTGGAGCTCCAAAAATTTTCCCCACAAGTTAAGGTATTTTGAAAGTCAACTACTATTGTCAACTGCTGTTGTACATACCGTTTGGTGTAAGGGCAGAAATATATTTATTATATTTGTAAAAATAATTCTGTACAATTGCAGATGAAGTTTGCTCTTCTGCAAAATATAGGATATTATGTTTTAAAGGCTACCCTTTGGATACAATTAGAGAACTTAGCATTTCAGTATACTAAGACTTATTTTAAGTTTAATATTTTACCTTTGCAAAAACTTTAATTGAAGATGTTATTTTTTAAAAAATTAAGTTTTACAAAGTTTGAGCATTCATCACTTACATTTCTCAGTTTTCCCTTTTTATTGAAAGTATAATTTTTTTTTTCCTTTTATTAAAAAAGCTGATAATTTTTTGGTGCTTTATTTTTTTAATACTCTATTAAGGATTTCCAAATAATTTCTAACAAAGCAAAACATACAGTTTAAAAAGTTTTAATACTATTTTTGAATATTTAGTTTAGCATATAAAGCAGTTCTTAAAGACTCAAGCATTTCTAAAAATCTGTTGTTGATGGACAATGAAATGAAAAAGTATGTATTTACATGTTGTTTTTTAAAAAAATTATTATTCTTCATCAGTTTCATCACAAAAATTCTGTATTTTATTTAGCCTTAATGTGCACAAAGAAAAATATTTGTAAATTTTGGCATCTACAACTTCTATTTCAATAGGAGGTTTTCATAGTTTGGAAAGAAATTATAAATTATATGTGCCCCACCACCAATTATAAACATATTTATGTTCCATAAGTTTCTTAGCTTAGTAAGTATATTGTTTATATACCGATATTCTTCTTCACCATAATTTATATTTATATCATCACCAAAATAAATAATTTATCTTTAATTTTGAACTTGTTAAACTGAATTTACATGTCAGATGTTTTATTTTGAGCAGAACAATGAACCACCCTACCGTAAACTTTCTTTTAATTCCATGAGTTGGATGAAATGATTGAACTGCTCCTGGATTAACTTGTCGATTTGAAGCACACAATGGCAGGGACCTGAAACTAACGTCATTTAACTGTTTTCAAAGTTCTTCTGCTAATAGAGGTTATGCATTATCAGCTAACATGTCACTTTTTATGGGTGCACAAGAAAATTTGGATTTAAGTGTGACCCAAAAATTAATGAAGAACATTAAATTTGTTCTAAATGAAGACTTGCTTTCAAAGTGCCATGAAAACCTACTTCCTTTAACTGCATTTATTGAATTACCAATTTCATCACACTCTTCTATAAACAAATACTAACTTTTGAAGTAGATGCTGCTTCTTTAAAGAGTTGTGTCATTTGGTTTATGATGTGTTCAGTGATATCACTATAGTTCTCATAGCGGATAATAAAAGTCAACAAACTTTTTTTGGAATTTAAAATCCCTCGTCATCATTCTTGATAAGCAAAATTTCAGCACTTTATATTTAAGTACAAATTATTGTAAAAATAAACTTTTATTTACTGCAGGAGAAAAAACAATTAATTGAACCTTAAATACCTATTACAGATTTCTAAAATGCCAAAAAAATAAAAAAACCTCTGTAAGAAGAGCATTTATACACCTTTCTATATTCTCAGTGGCTAAATGACTTGAATATGGAGTCCTACCAAACCATGTTGACTTATCTGAATGCAACTATTCATGATAATTCATCACTTTAAAAATGAAAAATCCAGGACAAGTGCTAAGGGGAAGCCTGGACTGTCCAAGCAAACCTGGAAATACGACACACACTCCTACATTAAAAAGTCATTGTCTTTCTGACTGTGAGTAGATCAATTAAATCATGCATGGGCTAGTCAAAAAGTTCTTTGACTTTTCCAGTCAAAGAAAATGATTCCAAATTGCATCAGTCTTCTATGCATTTTATATAAATGTATTTTAATGTTGGTTTGCCTGTGTTTGGGGAGACACCAAAATTCAAGTTAAATTAGGGCTGGCATGACTGTCTCCACATGTGCTAATCTGTCTCCCTCCATCCACTCATTCATTCCATTAACCGAGACTACAATTAATCTGAGCATTTTGTGGATTTGGGGCATGCCTATTGAGAGGAGGCCTAAAACCTTTACCTTTTTACTCTCGGCAGCTACATATAGGATAAGAACAGGAGATAGTGCTGACAGAGGCAATTCGAGAGTTAAATAAGCAAGACAAGTCTGTCTGTGGCTGATATGGTTTGAACATCATAGGATCATATTAAATAATATTCATTGTGCACTGCTGTAAGCAAGGCATTAGCCAGTTGTTCTGATAATGGCAGCGGCCTTGGGTCAGGTTTACAATCTCTTCAACTGAGTTTCTTTATCTCTCAAGTAGACATGGGTGGTTCTCATGATTGTAGTAAAAAGTCTGGATGAAATTGAGAAGGTAGACTGATATCTGAGTATATTAGAAATATCGATGACTTTAGGGAAAACACGTTTGTTGGGAAAAACATGATTTGGTCCCCAAAAAATGTTAGTATGTGTGACCACTCATACCTTTAATTGTTATTCCTTTTTTTTTTTTTTTTTCCTTCTCAGCTATACTGATGAGGAAACTGCAATACAGAGAATCCAGAATAAATTCCACCAGGCCACACAGCAAGGCCTGATAGAGCCGGGACAGAATTTATGAAATCCAGACTCTGAAACTAATGTTCTATCTTAGACCTCCATGTAAGTCGCACAACGGTAGGTAGAAATAGCTTTCCCTAGAATGCTCATGAAGCAGTTCTGAGCAATGCATCATTCCATGTGATTTCTAATCTGAAATGCAAACAATTGCCAATTTGTTTGACTTGTATTTGTGATTATTTTCTTGTGAATTACTCATCACTAAATGCTTTATAAATATTTTCCCAATGTCTATGGAATGATCATAGCACAGAAATTGTTGGCTTTCAAGGATTTATTAATATCTCCTTTTGAAATAACATGTATTTGTAAGACAGAATAAAAGCACTTTAAAGAAACAAATCTGGAATTTGAACACACTATCAGACAATGACTCACTTAATGTGCTTAATAAGAGGAACTACGTAGTGACTTTTATTTAAAGATATATAATAGTAGAAAAAAATACACATTTGAATTTAGTTGAGTATTTACTCCCCATCAGCTCCTTCTGATAGGATTTAACACTCCACTAAGCTTGTAAAAATCTGAAAGCATTGTGCTCCACTTTTGCCAACAAAGAATGAAACAAGCTAGTAGTCATTATATGACCACATGCATCATATGCTTACTATACCCTCAAATTTTAACTCCATATAAAGAATTGAGCCTATTATTTTTCATTCTTTTTCAACATGAGACCCAACTGAAAGCATTTTCTAGATGGTAAAGTTAATTTCCTTTTACTCAGAAACTTAACAAATTCATGGTGGAATATAGAATTCAGTAACTTGATTCAGAATATTGTTCTTATTTTGCACTTGTAATGGTTTCACTATCAAATAATTTTACAGAAGAAAGAAAATAGCACTTCACTGTTTTGGTCATGATGTCTATCAAATGGCAATTGTATGTGTGTTCTTTAGTCTGTGTCATAAAAAACTTGATATGAATTTGAACCAGCACAAATATTAAAAAGTGCAATAACCCATTTTAAAAACAGACATTTGAAATCATTAAAACATTAAGGGCAATCTCCTTAAGCAAGAAAGAGAGGGGAAGTATTAGAAGAAATTCAGAGAAGAGTAACATGCATATTAAAGGGCCAGAAGGATTGACTTACCAGGAAATATTAAAGGAAACACTAAAAAAATAATGCTAGATTTGCTGCTGGACAAGATCATGGTAAACCAAAGATAGACTGATTATAAGAAGACTGGGTAAAGCAACTTCACATTTTTGTGTAACTGAAGGAGGAAAATAACCTAGCTCTATTTGCTAATTGTAAGTATCATTAGATGATGGCTGAAGTTATTGAAAGGCAAGTCGTCAACTTAAACCAATACTTAAAATATCCTCAATGATGACTGATATAGTGGGAAAGTGTGGTAAAATCAAATGATATAGAATTTGAAAAGTATTTATTCAATTCAATCCATCCCCACCCCCACCCCCCCGCTCAAAATACCTTATAGTATTTAAGAAGTGTGCTACTTGGATACAAAATTCCCAATTCTGTACCCTAAAAGAGGACTTATTTTGTATAATTGGACACAAAAATGCATAAACAGATGTAAAATTATATGAGGTTTGGGGTGGGAAGAGAGGGAAATACTTATTATAGAAAGAGAAGAAAGGGTTGGGTGTAAAATGAAAAGCCGCCCCATATTTGAGAGAGTAAAAAGAGAAGTCAAGAACATGTTGGTTCCCATTTCCTCTTACCTGACTCTTCCTTCTGTTTCATTGGTTAAGCTTTATAGTTGGCACTAACTGGCATGGAAGAGGAGCACCTGTCAGCTGTTCATAATGAAGAATCTTGAAAAGGTCAGCATAGTACCAGGAGGACAGGCCATGTCAGTCATTATGTGCTTTATAACTCATTTGTAAGGAGAATGAGACTAGAACAAATTAACGTAAGCTCTGCCATCAGACCTCTAAAATATGTTAGTTATGTTGAAAGAAAGACTCTCGTCTCTGTATAGATAAATAGATATTTCCTTATAAATGCTTTGCCTTATTCAGGAGCAGCAGAAATGGGAAGTCAGTTCAATCTTCTGTGAAGGAGTTTAAAGGAAAGTTATTGGCAGTAGAAGTAAAGATTTTTAAAGGTTTGTAATAAAATGTATGTTTAGGAAGTACATGTGTTAAGATTCTGACTGGTGCCAGCTAGACATCAGTTTCTGATCAATGAAAATCTTAAATTAAGACTTCAAAGTCATGTGTGTTAAAGGAGTACTAAAATAATTTTATCAGGTAAGATGATACATATATGACTTAACATAGCTTTATTTGATGGCTCTTAATTGTGTGGTGGATATTAATAGTGGAGACTTATCTTACATTGAAGTTGGCATAAATTTTATACCATTAACCAAATATTGCCTTTTGAATGAAAACTAGTAGTGTATGCATATATTGTAGCACATTCTTTAGTATTAAAATGTTAAAGTAAGCTGCTAAACATGATACAGGTAATTATTAGGGAGTAGTGAAAGAGTTAATTATACATAATGTCTTTTTTTTTTTTTCCAGAAGCCCCATTGTGCCTCTGTTACACACTTAGGCACAGTTCCTAATGGAAAATCTATTAGAATGCACAATATTCTCTCAAGGGATGCGGTGGAAGTCCTGTCACTTGAGACATTTAAAACTACACTGGATAAAGTACTAGAGAGCCATGAATGCACATCCAGTCCTCAGGGTAGAAAGCATGACCTAATGGGTGCTTTTCCATCCTTTAATGTCTCTGATTCGCTGGGCATTTTAATTGCCCTCTCATATTTTAGTAGATGAGCAACAGTCTATTTTTTTTTCAATAGAAATTTGGTTTGGTCTATAAAGTGTCAAGACAGAGGTGACAAGACAAATCACAAGGGAATGAAGGAAGTCTCAAGGAAAATTAATTGATTTGGAGGAGGGTTGAGCAAACACAACAATGTATTAGAGTTTAGCAAATGCCTCAACTTTTTTCAAATGTTTTCAGTTCAAGGAAACACAAGACACATTTGGCTAAACACTTTTCCCTTAATTTTCAAACCCATGTGTATTTCAAGGGAAATTTAATCCATGTGTTTCTGATTAATTTACACTTAGCTCATCAAAATATGGTTGCATAAGACCCATTTGATGTCTAAGAAGCCTTGTGAGTGGTTTTATAAGTCTTTTTTCTTTGAACCAGGAAGTTGTATTTTGCCAAGAGTCAATGAAACTTCAAGCCAGAAAGAGTCAGTTTTATTTGGGATCTTGGAATTCTGGACGTTGGTTGAAGCAAGGAGGGGAGCGGACACGGATTCAGATAGAATGAACTTCCCCATTTCTGATATGTTATCTATTCAAAGGACTTCAAAAGCAATTTTCCCCTCAGTATACTGTAGTAAATCAGTTTCAAATTCTTGAAAACCTTGTATAAAACATAAGGATGAATTTTATTACAGGAAGCAATATTGTCATGTGTTCTGATAATTGTCCACTAATGTATTTCTGGGTGATGAGAAATAAGGCAATAATGACCCATTTTTATCTCAGGGGCAGTTATAAAGAAGTGACTCAAAAAAGGTGTTTAGATTGGCCATTTTTCCCTATTAAAAAAATTCTCTGCCTAGTTTCTGTTGCTCTCTGCACAACACTGCTCTTTAAACAAGAAACAAGACAAATAAGACTCAGTGAATGTGCTGATTCAGGTGCACACAATCCCCTATCTCATTGCTGGTGTTCTTAAAGAGCATCTGGGGTAAGGAACGTCCATCCGGTCCATCCGTCAAAAGTCCATGAGAAAGCCAGCAGTGTTTGCACCTGCAGGATGAATTACATCTTTGGTGAGTGTGGGAAGCTACGTAATGAGACAGCTGAGTGGCTGACACATTTCTTTCCTCTTGCTCCTACCGTACCTTCTTTGCATGATCTGCACTCTTTCTGCCTCTCCCTCCCCACTTACCCCACCTTTGTACAGTCACCACTAGATAATGGAGCAAGCGAGACACATTCATCCAAGGATGGGTTGACACAGTTTACACGTTGCTTTCATTTAGTTGTTCTTGGATGAATTCTTCCTTGAGAACAAGATAATGAAAACCATACGGTCATTGAACACAAAATCTGCCTTCACTTTGGCTGCTCCTTGCTGCCCATTTTGTTTCCCAAAGGCTGATCCTTAAGTTTATTCCAGTAGAAGATCCCAACCAGGTGGTTTCCTGCTCCCTTTGGACTAGCCTAATTCACGAACACTGCTAATTTAGTCCTTGCCTGTCACCCATTGGAGAGGGCTCGTTTGAATGCAGCACCTCTTGCTGGTCAGGTGTTTCTTTAAAAAGTTGTCTTTTTAAGTATTCATATGAGTCCTGTTCAGGGACCTCCACCAAGGAAACTGAAACCTGTAGAACCTGAAGAGGTAACAACTGAGAATTAAAAGCCTGTTGGAAATGTTTTAACTCAAGCTGATATCAAAATTTGAACCGCTGCCTAAAGGGGAAATGAATACTTTGAACGTTATGGTGGGTGTAGGTGGATGTATACTTAATATTTGGGCTGAGTTTGACAGTACTTAGCAAAATTAAAAGTTTTTCACTATGGCAGCAAGTGCGGACTACAGGTGTGAGGATAAAGAATTATTCATTGATTCATTCCATATCAGTGAGTGAAAATGCTCAAAGCAATAAAAATACAGATGAGGTTCCTGGCACTTGAACAAAAGAAGTTTATTTTCACTTTCTAATTTGTCACTTTTTTTTTTATCACGGACACCAAAGAAACATCACAGAAATATGAACTCATCTCTGAAGATAAGGAGGTAAAAATTATTAGTTGTCATTTTAAGATACAAAAATATTTTCCCTTTAAAATTGCCTGGAAAAACTCTACTGTACAATAGAACTTATGAAAATACTCACTCTATTAGGACTAATTTCATTTCCTTTCTCAAAGGTATGCAATTAAGAATAAAAACTGCAGTCAATGCTCAAAATGTGCAACTCTCCTACATCTTTCTAATGCTGGAGAAATATCTGATTCTTTTTCAGGACAAATATATGCTTTGCTTTTAATTATCCAGAATCCTTATAATCAATAATCAAGCAAAATAAACTTTGTATAACATAGATTTATCTTATAATCTCTCTCCTATACATGTAGAGATTAAAACAAAGTGTTTAAAAACAAAATATGCAGGAGGGGCAAGATGGAGACACAGAGAGGAGTGGAATTTGGTCAGTCTCCTGGAATAACTAATAACCAGGAGCAATTAGTAAATAATTTGGAATAACTGCTGGGGGACAACCATGACTATCCATACATTGTACACCAACCTGGATTGGGAGGAATGCCTGAGATTGCAGCATAGAATCTGTAAGTAAAAGCTGTGGAACCACACCAAGAGCCCCCTCTCCCCACACCCCCAGCAGGCTAAGCTGCAAACCTTGCTCTGGTAGAAAGCAGCACTCTCCAAGAGAGTGAATATAGCCCAGCTGAGCTCCAGCTGGGGTTTTAATTAACAAATGTGGACTGCTGAATACAAGCTACAAACCTCCTACAAGCAGACAGAGGCTTTTAGTGATGACTGACCTTAAAGAACCAGAAGACTCATCTGTACTGGGAGGGGGAACCAGAAGACCAGGTGTTACCTCTGGCCAAAGAGTGAAACTAGGGGGCCATGCACTGCCTCCAAAAGGGAGCTTTCTGCCCCCTTTTCTCTCTCTCAACCTGAGGAGCTCAGAGGAGAAAGCCTCAGCCATTTTCAGTTCACAGCTCTCTGACTCAGATGGGTGGAGATAACAGAGTCAGAGAGACAATTCAAATGCAGATGATAACTCCCTAGGGGATGTAAGGAGGTGGGGCCTAGATTTCCCTTCAGAACCAGAACCCAGAGCTTGGGAAAAAAGCAGCCAAAACAGAAACTGAAGGGGCAGCACCACTTTACACCAGTCGGAAGTCACAGGCTGACAGGCACCCCCTGCTGGGCAGGTTAGGAAAAGCATAGCAGCTGGAGACCTCACAGGAATGTCTGTCATTGTTCTAAGATACCCCATTCTGAGTCCTGAACCTGTGCTGGTCTGGGAAAATCTGATTCGGGTAACCAAGGAAACCAGATGCATAGACAACAGAAAACTACAATCTTACTAGGAAAAATGAAGATATGGCCCAGTCAAAGGAACAAACTTTCACCTCAATCAAGATACAGTTGAGATATGGTTTCACTTTAATAAAACAATCTATTAAAGATTTTCAAAGAAATATGCTAAACCAAATAAAAAAACAAATCAACAAGTTCAGGGAAGATATAACAAAAGAGATGAAGGCTATAAAGAAAACAGTGTGTGAACATAAGGTAGAAATCAAAAGTTTGAAAAAACAACTGGCAGAATTTATGGAAATGAAAGACACAACACAAGAGATGAAAAACACAATGGAGACATACAACAGCAGATCTCAAGAGTCAGAAGAAAGCCCTCAGGAACTGGAGAACAAGGCACCTGAAAGCCTACACACAAAAGAACAGATAGAGAAAAGAATGGGAAAATAGGAGAATGTCTCTGGGAAATTAAAGACAAAATGAGATTCAAGAATGTACATGTCATTGGTATCCCAAAAGGAGAAGAAGAGGGAAAAGGGGCAGAAGCAATAATAGAGGAAATAATCAATGAAAATTTCCCATCTCTTATGAAAGACATAAAATTACAGATCCAAGAAGCATACCATACCCCAAACAGAATAGATCTGAATACACCTTTGCCAAGACACTTAATAATCAGTTTATCAAACATCAAAGACAAAGAGAGAACCCTGAAAGCAGCTAGAGAAAAGTGATCCATCACCTACAAAGGAAGCCTGATAAAACTATGTGCAGATTTCTCAGTAGAAACCATGGAGGCAAGAAGGAAGTGGTGCGATATATTTCACATACTGAAAGAGAAAAACTGCCAACCAAGAATCCTATATCTGGCAAAACTGTCCTTCAAATATGAAGGAGAGTTTAAAATATTCTCTGACAAACAGGCAATGAGAGAGTTTGTGAACAAGATACCTGCACTACAGGAAATACTAAAGGGAGCTCTACAGACAGATAGGAAAAGACAGGAGTGAGAGGTTTGGAACACAGTTTTGGGTGATGGTAGCACAGCAATGTAAGTACACTAAACAAAGATGACTGTGAGTATGGTTGAAACGGTTAGGAGCATGTGGGACACCAGAAGTAAGGAGGAAAGATATAACTCAGTGAAACCTAGAGTGCTCAGCAATTGAGATAAAATGTACAAATATGTTTTTACATGAGGGAGAACAAATGAATGTCAACTTTGCAAGGTGTTAAAAATAGGGTGGTTTGGGGGAAAAAATACAATCAATGCAAACTAGAGACTATAGTTAACAGAAACATTGTATTATGCTCCCTTTAATGTAAAAAAGTGGTATAACAAAGCTAAATGCCTATAAGAGAGGGCCATAAGGGAGAAGTATGGGACTGTTGGCTTTGATGATGTTGTCTGACTCTTTTATTCTATTTTAGTTTAATTCTATCTTTCCTTCCATTGCTTTTTAGCTCTCATTTTTTTCTCTCTTTCTTTTTCTTTTGTCTATCTATCTTCTTAGACTCCTCCTCCTTCTTTGTGGAAGAAATGGAGATGCCCTTATATATAGTGGTGATGGCAGTGAATGCATAAATATTTGACTCTACAGGGAGCCATAGATTGTTTACTTAGAACAGATGTTTTTTTAAAAAAAAAAACCATCTTAAAAAAAGAAAAAAATGGGTTCATGAAGAAACTTTGAGGGCACTATGTTGAGTAAAATAAGTCAGACACATAAGGACAACTATTGCATGGTCTCACTGATATGAACTAATTATAAAATGTAAACACATAGACATGAAATATAAATTAACAGGATATAGAATGGGGCTAAAGAATGGGGAGCAGTTGCTTATTATGAGCATATTGTTCAACTAGTTTGAACCTAAGTGTTTGGAAGTGGACAGAGGTGAAGGTGGCACGTTATTGTGAGAATAACTAACAGTGCTGAATGGTGTGTGAATGTGGTGGAAAGGGGAAGCTGAGAGTCATGTATGTCACCAGAGGGAAAGTTGGAGGTTAAAAGATGGGAATGCATCAAACAGTGAATCTTGTGGTGGACAATGTCTGTAATTAACTGTACAAATACTAGGAATCTCTTCCAAGAACTAGAACAAATGTATAACACTATAACTAGAAGTTAATAATAGAGGGGTATATAGGGAAAAATATACCTATTGCAAACTATATGCTACAGTTAACAGTATTTTAACATTCTTTCATCAACAGTAACAAATGTTCTATACCAATATGATGAGTCAATAATGGAGGGGGGGTGGTTAGGAGTATGGGAGGAATTGTTTTCTTTTTTTTGTCTTTATTTCTTTTCTGGAGTAATGAAAACATTCTAAAAATTGGAAAATTAATAATTGTGGTGATGGATGCACAGCTGTATGATGGTACTGTGGGCAATTGATTGTGCACTTTGGACCTTTGGATAATTGTATGATATACGAACAATCTCAATAAAATAAAATAAAATAAAATATGCAAACTTCTATAAATTATGTTACTGATAGATGAAAAGAGGTGTAGAATAACTTAGTTCAAACTTCTAACTTTATGGATGAAGAAACAGAAAGATCAGATAGGTGAGGAGATGACTTACACAATGTTCCCAAGTCTACTAATATCAGATTGGAAGATCATAGCTTACTTCTATATACTAGTTCAGTGCTATTTTAACAACAAATAAAATGTGTTCCTGGGATAGGGCATATCAGATAAGAGTGTGGGGAAATTCTTTGAATTTGAAGAGTTCTTGCTAGGTAGAATTCCATTACACTGAAAAGAGTAAAGTGGAACTAACTGAGGTGGAGTTGGGGACTCTAGAGCCCCATATGTTTGCCTCTCTTATCCCACCCCCCAGGAGGCTTCTAAGGCACCTCAGCAGAACATTCAGGAACACTGACCAATATCATCCCCAGCTGTAGCAGTCAGAACCTGAGGTAAGCTCCAATGAGGCCCACCTAAAGATGCATAACATTTTATAATCCCCTACCCTTGAAAGTTGGAACTATGACTTGCTTCTAACTGAAGGAATCTGGCAAAGATGGGAAGACAAGCTCATGATTACTCTGCATTATTTAAGAAGCTGTGTTGCTAGCAGGCTGGCTCTAGTGATTTTCTCCCTTGTTGGCTTTGAAGTAGTAATTGGCCATGTTAGGAGGCCCGTCTGAGAAGGAGCTAAGGTGACCTCTTGGAGCTGAGGAGGTCCTTCAGACAATAGACAGCAAGAAATCAGCATTCTCAGTCTTAAAGTCACAAGGAAATGAATTTTTCCAACAACCTGGGTGAACTTGTATGTGGACTCTTCCCTACTCGAGCCTTCAGATGAGAAGTTCAGCCCAGCGCTGGCCAGCACCCTGATTGAAGTCTTGCAGAGGACTCGGCTAAACTATAACTGGACTCGTGACTCACGGAAACTGTGAGATAATATACATACATTATTTCTAGCTGCTAAGGTGGTGGTAATTTGTTACACAGCTGTGGGTAGAGGTGGGAAGAAATTTTATGACCATGGTGAAGAAAGCCCTAATCACCTTGAGCATAATGTCAGTAGAAATCTGGACATTAAAGACATTGCCAAGGAGGGTTTGAATGGAAATGGGAGCAGTTTATTTTAAATTGAAGGAAGAGGTTTCCTTGTTACAATAGTGACAGAAAGCTTAGCAAAATTGTCTACCTGTTACGTGAAAGCACGACTTGCAAGTGATGGATTTGGCCATATAGTTAAGGTGATTTCCCAAGCAAAATGATAAAGGTGCTGCCTCATTTATTCTTGTTGATTATAGTAAATGTAAGAGGTAAGCAATAAATTGAGAGAAGGGCTACTGAACAAAACGACACCAGGCTTTGATGATTTTGAAAATTCTCAGTCTCTCCAGACAGCGAAAGACACTAAAATGAAAAGATTCACTGTCTGGCAGCTTGCTTTGGGGACGAAGCTGAGGATGTGACTCTACATCCTTTTACTAAAGTGCCAGAAATCTTGAAAGTTCAGGGCATTCAGTCCCACACAGGGCCTTCCCAAGACAAAGATAAAATTATGTAGAACAGAATATGAGGAACTCTGTTTTACTTATATCTCTTTTTATTAGCAAGGAAACATTTCCCAGAAGCCTCCAAGATGATATCATTAACTAGACCTGTGTCAAGAGCCCACCACAAAACAAGTCCAAGGCAAGCAAACTGATAGGACAACTGCTGGGGAAGTCAAGAGACACAACTAGAAGCCATCTCCTATCTCTCTCCTACCCACCTTTCCTTTCTATTGTGTGCTGATTTTTCAGTGTGTTTACATTCCACAGCCCAGGGGAGATCCCAGCCTTCACCTACTCCACCTCCTTTTCTATTGTGTGCAGATGTTTCAGTATGTTCCCATTCCCTAGCTCAGGGGAGATGTTAGGTCTAATAAAAAGGCTTGACCATACCTTAAACCAGTAAACCTGGAATAAGCAGTTCCAGCTGTTTATCAGGATGGGAACTCTCAGTGACAGGGCTCTCTCCCCCTGGATTGTATAAATACCCCACCCTCTGGCAACACAGATTCATCTCTCTTCTCAGATGCTAAGTGGGGTGTGTGAAGCTGGGTTCCGCCCACCCTGACCCCAACAGTTGATCTCCTCAGAAGACTAGTCATGATGGGATCTCTTCCTCTGCTCTTTTGGACCCTTTGGGCTGTGTAAGAAATAAAGCAGTCATTTGTTGAAAGCCGCTGTTGTGTTTGAGACTGTGTGGCAGTGTCCATCCATGTAGCAACTTGCTCCCCAGCAATCATGGCTGTCTAAGACAAATTATAACTATCCTGAGTCACTAGGCAAGATGTAAACACTCATAAATAAATTTGAGATCTGCCAATATGGGAAAAAAAGTGGACTGGCTACTGAATAGACAAACAATAGTATCTTCTTCAAGAAAATAGCCCAATTTTAGAAATATATTAGCAATGACTGAAAAATCCATAAATATCCATTGAGCACCTCTTTTGTGCTTGGCAGTGTTCTTAGTAGCTAGGGATGCAACAATGAAGAAACATATCATTTCTTCTTCTGCTTCAAATAAATAATGTCATGGGTTGATGATGGAAAAGATAAAAATTTTAACACGGTGAAGAGTGGCTTGATGAGAATGTGGGAGGGCTGTTTGATGTAGGGCTGGTCATTGAAGCCAGAATGTGTACATCCATGGGAGAGTCACAAGTGATACAACTTACCTGAATTCACACTTTTCTAAATATAAAGAAGTTCCCATGTTGCCCCATGACCAATCCCCCATAACACTTGTTTTGAATCTGTGTCCCTAGCATCTCTAATCTATTCTTGGTTATTAGCCACTTTACACCGGCATTTAAACACTCATAAGTTTATTTAAAACTGAATAAATAATCAGTAACAAGACGACTGAATGAGGCTGTATTGTCCATGCACTGCACAACTCAAGGGGGAAGCAGTGATAGAGTATCATGTAAATAATTGTAGTGTGACACCCCTGCACGACTTTTTCCATGTCATGTCCCTGCCCTAACTACAGTTTGTCTCTGACGTTCTCCTCACAGGGAAACTCTTTAAAATAATTTTATGCACTAGTTATTTCTTAATTTTCTCCTTCTATTTATTTCTATGGTCCCTGTAATCTAGCCTCCATTCCACCACTCCTGTAAAATCAACAATATCCTTCTTACTAAACCACAGGACACTTCTCAGTCCTTAGGTTGTTTGCCATTTTGACAGCATTAGGTTCTCTCTCTTGAAATATCCTCTTCCCTTTCCAAATTCTCTTGAGTTCCTACTACCTCTCTCTTCCTTCTCAGTCTTTCAGGGCATTTTTCTACTTTCTATGTTGCTGTGGGATCTGCTCTGGTCTACCCTCTCTTCTCACCCATGTAATGCAGGTAACTCAAGATAGACTTGGAAAATCCAACAACCGTTGACCATTTTCTTTCAACATGTAAAAAGTTGTTGGCATTTTGGTTAATTTTAAAACATTTAAACAATGTTCACATTTGACCTAATCTTTTACTTTGAAGTTGCTATTTTGAAATGTATATATACATGTAAATGTAATATGTATGTTATTATATATTGTAAATATATATTATAGCTTTATTATCACCAGTTAAGGATTGTCTCACTTAAGGCACTGTGGGTCTGGAAACTACCTGACATACAGTAGGTATTCAATAAATAATTGCTGAATAAATTAATTAATATACATTTTGGGGAAAGATTGGGAAAAACATATAATGATAGTTAAAAAAACTCTAAAATATAGTTACATAGTGATAAAATATCTATGAAGTGTGTCTCAATAATTTATTTTCCACCTTAAAATTCTTAAACACCTATTATGTGTAAAGGATTTGGCACTTGGAAAGAGTGAATTTGTATATATGTTATGATAGAGATTGTTTATTCTGTTCAGACTTGAGGTCAAAAGTCAAACAGTTTTTTGTTTTGTGACATGCCTTGAGTCACAGTTATAGTAAGAAAAATGTAAAAGTAAATAGAGCAGGAAGATTTGATTATTTGGGCATTTGAATATTAGATGCTAAGTCAGTATGTGCTACAAAGTCATTTTAGAATAAACAAAGACGATTTAGTTTATGATTTATGAGCATGAAAAAGAACTCAAATTTACTGAAATAGCAAAAGAAATATGAAACTGAAAAAATCATTTTCTCATATTTTTTCAGCATAAAGAAGAAGAAAAATGATTCAGACTTTTAAACTTCCAGCTAAGCTTCCCAAGGGTCAGTTAGACATTTTTATTAAAAGGAAAAAACACACACACACACACACACACACAATATAATGCATCCATTATTCTTTCATTTTGCAAAATGTCAAACTCCATGTGATCCTTTTAATTTCTATGGGTGTTCTAAACAGATCATATCCAGAGATGGAGCTAAAGCACAGCATGGCAAGTATAGATCAGAAAGTGCATAAAAAGTCATCATGGCTTACACACACATACACACACAGGCACACACACACTCCTCCCACAGTATCAAGAACCCTCTTATCTGACATATAATAAAGTGAAATTTTCCTCTTGAGTCTCAAGATCTATCATATCCTTTTTTTTTTTTTGCCCAGTTTTGTCTCATGAAAAATTATTTTTAAGTTTCAAAATGATATGGACATCATGACACATCTTTGCTACTCTTTCACCTCCTGGAGCTGCGAAAAGGTCATGGACAGTTCACTACTTACTTCTTGAGTACCATATTGGTATTATTTTCTGAAGTTATACATGTAAGAGAACTTAATGGTGAGATTGGATAATTTTATCTGAAATCTGCAGCTTCCTTTAACTTCCTTTCACGTCCTCTCTGCCTGTCCAAAGCTAAAAATCAACATATTTATCTTTATCTTAATATTTCCGATTTTGAAAAATTATTAGATGCGGTGAATAAACTGATCAAACATACGTGTTTAAACATGAACAAACTTCATTCCACCTCCATAGAAGAGAAAGCTAATGGCTTAAATGTTGAAAAGCAATTTTTTTCTTCCTCCTTTATCAAAAACCATATGGACTTCCTAGTTCTTCATTCTTTAAGTCTACCTATGGTGGTCTAAAGGTGAAATGCCTAAATATTAAGCCATAATCAATCACTGTACACACACTAATTACTTTCTGTCCTCCCCTTTCCTTGTCATCATGGTTCAAGACAGGTTTTTGAGACCCAGTACAATCATCTGAGCTGTTAGCTGCTATGCTCCATCGCATCCTCGTAGGATCTGCCTGGTCCCAGACCCCTAGAGAAAATTTGTGCATGCATACTGTATGTGAACTTTAGATAAATAAATAGGCACGAGAAACAGCTACCAGATAATTGAAAGCGAATGACGGAGGGAGCAAAAAGAAAACAATTTCTCTGGGGATAAGCAGCTAAGGTGGCAGGTATGATTAAAATCCATATGATTTATGGGTAGGTGGATTACTAACATGACAACCCTGTTAGTGTTTGTTTGTTTTGGTGCATTTGACAATAAAGTTTTGCTGTTGCTGTTGTGCTCGCTGTGGGTTTCGCTCAGGAGTTAGCCACTCAGGAATTCCTAGTGCCTGAGTGAGCAGTAATTTAGCAAGCTCTCTTGTGCTCTTTTCCTGTCAGCATTAACATGTCAATTCATTTTAATAGTCTGGGCATGCTCAGTGGGCATGCATTTTCTCTGTAGGTATCCCATGAGCCCACCCCGTGGTGCAGACATGTGTTATAGCTTGTCTCAGACCTCAGAGACTCCGGCAGGTTTATTTTCATTATGCTCAAGTATATTTGTAAAAAAACAAAGCCAAAATAATATATAAAATTGAGACCCTAACAAATGAGATAGGTCATGTATATTTGATTGGTAATTTAAGCTCCTTCAAAGATTAGACTGACCAACCTTTCTTTACACAAAACTATTACATAGCAGAGCTTTAAAAAATATGTGCTGTCACTGCCTCTAGATTTTGGAAGTTAAATGATATTCTGTCACAATGGGAATTTTCTTTAATCATGATTAATAGTTGAAGCAGCTTTTATATTAAATAAGAACTTTCCCACCATCTTTCTTATTAAAGACTTTTCAGATGGATTTTTATCTAATATTTTGTCCATAAGTAGGTAAATGAATGAATGAAGAAATAAGTAAATACATACATACAAATATACATACATGCATACGTATTCAAATCACACTACTAACTAGGAGTCATGGTCGTTCATAAATCTGTCCCTCCATTGTCAGAGGAGGTCTCATTTTAAATTCAAATCTCATATGTGTTAGGAAATACTTCATCATATAGAAAGAAAGTAAAAGAAGAAAAGAAAGAAGAAAAAAACTCAAAGTACACAACCAAAACAAAATTCTGTTCAACACTGCCATTTACACAAATTTCTGCTTTGGGGGTAAATTTTAAAGCAGCTAAAAAACATGTTGTGCTTTGGCACATTTTCTATTTCAGAATTTCTAAAACTGGTGAACAATTCTGTAAGATCAAGATAAAAGGGAAAAGTTGAGAGAAAAGTTGCAGGATAGAGAATTAAATCAGATTTTCCTTTTAATGCTCTATTTTTATTTTCTCATTTTTTTTCACCCCTTTCCTCTTAACCTTAAGTGCAAAACTTTGTGTATTTGACTATGTAAGGACAGTCAGAGTTGACTGTGTATAGGCTCATGATTTTTTTTCGTATTAAACCTAGGTGGGAATGGGCAGGCCTTTGTATATAGTTACGTGATAGAGCAGAATTCTGGTTAGAAGTTAGCATTCAGCAGAGGGATGTCCATTAGCCTTACACCTTAGGTGTATCCTTACATCCCACCAATATTCTTAAAAATAATTTTAAGGTATTATTTTTGGTGAAATATTTTGCACATAGAAAATTTTAGAAAGTCTTGGCACCGACTTTTAGTATGCCCCTCAGTGACATAGTTTTGTTATTTTTTGACTCTTTTTTATGTATTATTGATGAATATTTCTTAGTTACCCATTATTGGCACTTCTCTTAAATGTTTTATATACTCCAATATATATAAAATTTGGACAATTTAAGCAGTGATGACTTCTTTTAGTATTCTTTTTTTTTTCTTTAAATTTATTTGAGAAGTTTTAGGTTTTATATATCCCAATATATATATAATTTGGACAATTTAAGCAGTGATGACTTTTTTTTAGTGTTCTTTTTTTCTTTAAATTTATTTGAAAAGTTTTAGGTTTACAGAAAAATCATGCATAAAATACAGTGTTCCCACATGCCACCCTATAAGCAGTGATAACTTAATACTAAATAATTGTGATAATTTTTTAACTGATACCACCATTCATAATCAAGTTACCATTGCAGTGCTTTTTAAGGTCTAAAAATATTCACTGAACTCAGGAAGTAACTGCTCATAAATGCTTATTCAGGTCAGAGACAATGTTTTCAAACCTCTGTTTCTAAAAGGCAAAGTGGAAAGATAAAGGATAATAGGAAGGGATACAGAGGAATTAGATGGGTATGAAGGCAGAGATCAGAAAACATACAGTGACTCCCCTTCCTGACACCATATCCTGTGGTTTTCCCATTACTCTTCCTCTTTTAGACACCTCCAGTCTTCTGGCTACCCCTCCTCTGACTCTGTACATGGCTGTATCTCTGGGTGTACATCTGTGTGCACACACTTCACCTTTAGGGCCTTAGAGAAAAAAATGAAGGAGAAAAAGATATTTCTTGTCTCCTGAAACTTAAATTATTCCCACTCTTTCTGGTTCTTCTGGTGTTTTTAAATTGGGAAAAAACTGAGAGGCATTTAGACTTTTTGCCAAGATGAAAAATGATACTTTTGTCTTAAAATAGTAGATATACCTCAATTGCCTAAAAACTTTGCTCGTTAAAGTACAGCAGAAAAAAGCCCTTATCTATAAAGTGCTTCTCAGTGAGGTACTCTTATTTTCTTGATCCAGTCTCCTTACACCCATTCATTAATATTACTATGGAAATGATAATTCTAATTTTAATGAAACAAATTAGAGAATATATTCTGTCATTGCTCTCTGCTCAGTTATATATAATGAATCACCAAGTAGCAATAAATTCCCTGGCTTGTATTTTTACTCAAATATAGCCCTTCCAATGTTTTCTTTAAAGTGGTATTTCTGCAGTCTATGATTTATAATGTTTTTAAATAAAACTCCTAATCTCTGTCTCTGTTGCATACACATACCCCCACCCAGCCACACATACATACATACATACACAGACACACACATACTTTGGGGCTCCTTTTAATCTAGTAAGGATTATTGTCAGGGCATTCCAGACACAATGTTCCAAATTATTATTTTATAATCCTTTGTTTTTCTACTGCAGATAAAAGGAGGGGATGATTGAAGAAAACAAACGAACAAAAAGAAGGAGTTGCAAAATATACTAGAAACGTTCCTTTGGATTCTGCATGGATCTTTCTAACATTCACAATTTTAGAATTGTTGGCTGTAACTAGAATGATGGAAGCGATAAAGAGTAACATATTTTAATCAATGTTCAGAATTATTTTGAATAGGACTTAAACTTTAGAACTAATGAAATCACAGCACATAAATGTGCAATAGGCAAAATATACTGCCCAAACATTTGATTTTTTATGGAGGTGGGGGTGGGAATAGTAAAATTGTTGTTTCCTTTAAATATCTTTGTCAATTTCTTTTAATCTTTGGATTTATGGCTCCCTTGTAACAGTGAGTCTACTTTCCAAAGAATTAGTTATTCTTGGAAAACTTTACAAAGGCACCATCCATGATTCCTTTTCATATTATTTACACCAAATGTGTAAATCGTGTACTAATGACAGTAGCATCTTTGTGGCTCCTTTAAAATATGGATGAAATATGAGTTTTCTTCCAAGGTACAAAACGTCGTTAAGGGCTCAGGTGGTTAAAATCAACATGAAAAATACATGCTGTGTTTTCTCTCCTTAAATGCAATAATGTAATCAGATTTCAAGTCATCTTACCTACCTCACTTACAGCTTTATGGAGATTAATTAGTTTTTAGACCCTAGTCACATGATCTTTCCTGATGGCCATTTAGCTGGCTGTCTAGAACCTGGAAGCTGCCCCAAAGGACAGATTAAATTTTAGTATTGGTTGCCTTCTTTCTTTGATTAGGGGTGGATTTTTAAAGTCATGGTTCAAGTATACATTGCTGTTAATCAGAAATTTGTTAGAACCTTGTTTTGGAGAAAGGTAGATATTCAAATAAATAATTCAGGTAAAACAAGGTGCTCCCCGGTTTTTCTGCGACAAATGTTATTATACGGATCTCTAAAAAAGTAGATTTTCTATTATTTATGGCATAGATGTTACAAGCATTGAAATACATGGTCTAGAATACACATCACAGGGTGTTATTCAGGTGCCCCAAGTTAAATATCCTGCTAATTGGCGGTCACTAGACAAGTTTCTAAGGTCAAAATGAATGTGGAATTTAGAAAACTACTTGGAGAATTTAAGGTAACACATAAAACAAACAAACTCAAACAACAAATAGGTATGATTTGCCTCAGTGACACAATTTCTCTTAAAAAAAAACCATAAAAAACCTTTGTAATTATGAATTGAATAATCTTCTGATACCTGTTATCATTTGTGACTGTGTTGCCAGCTGCACTGAGGATTAAAACTGAAAGCCCATTGTCTTAATTCTTAAGTTAGTCTCCTTAGCTCTAGACTCTCAGTTGAGAGAAACACAAAAGAGGAAAACATTGATAAACTACTTCAATCTGCTTTACAATATGTGATTAAAGGAAAAAAAAAGAAACCTTGTCTGGTATGGTTGTTAAAACATTGCTATTTCTAGCTGGGGTCCTAATTAAGGTGTAATGAGAGATGTGAAGTGCAGTGAATTCCCTTCATTCACGTCACTAAACCAGTGAACCACAACTACACATGGAGTTTCAGGGAGATATGGGACCAAGCGAATTAGCTCTCATATAACTCCTGAGTAGTTGGTCCAGAGCTTGAGCTGCTGGGGGGTAGATGCACAGGGAACGTATGACTGCTTGGCTTCTATTCGACTGCAGATTTCCTTTCATGGACACTTAACAATAATAGGAGAGAACTTGATTCCACAAACACGTGGAATTTCTGGCTCTTGAATGAAGACACCACAGGATTTTCACTGCTCAGGTGTTACTGGATGCAGTGCTGATTCAGGAACCAAAATTATCTCTTTCCTCGCCTGTGGAGTTGGATCATTGCCTTTGGCAGTAACCCCAGACTCCAGTAAATGATGAAGACATCCCTCCATGCCTATGTAGAAAACACGGCCAACATGGATACCATTAGGAAGATTCAACTGAGCTTATGCTGAGAAAATTGTGGCATCCATACCTTGCAAGAGGAAGGAGAATTGAGAACTACAGTGTAGATGGAGATCCATTTCCTTGAATGAGAATCATTGTGTTGATCAAAATCTCTTTGAGGACCCTGGTACGGTTATTTTCTGGCTCTTTTTTCTTCCAACACACTATTCATCCCCTTGTGCTTCCTACCTGTCTCTGGCAATGAGAAACTAATCACTCATCTCAACACTGTCAAAGATTTTTTAAATGATTAGAACAGAGAAAAATTTCGTGAATCTCAATATTCATCCTTGAGTATTTACAAAAAGAATTCATTAGATAAGGTTTATATTCATTTGCTTCACTATGATCTTTGGAGAATACATTATTTCATATTCCCATTTTATAGCTAACAAAAACCTAAAGGGAAGAGACGGTAACCAGCTTACTCAAAATCTTCTATAGGTTCATCAGTCCCATGGGCCCCTCTCTTAGGAAGGGCGTCATTTGTGCTTGGGATTCTTTACAGGAAGCATCGGTACCATATCCGTTGATAGATAACTGTGTATAACATTACCCTGTGTATAGTTAAAGATACTAGAAAAATATTCTCCCATCACCAGGTAAACAAACATTACATGTGTAATTGGTTGTCTACAGCAATCTTACCACTTTAGAGTTATTGTGTAATTAGTTGCATTCTTTATTTGGCCCCCGTAAGCTACTCCACTCAACTTCTCCCACAAAACAGACCTCTTCCAGCAGGGGTAGCAGTAAGCCCTGCCCCTTATACATAGAAATTATCATAAATAAACAAATGCCTGAATATATCCATTTCTATCACCAGCAGGCAGCATTCCAAGCCAGGCATGTTGATCCTGAGTTTCTGTTCCATTGATTAAAGGGGATATGCCACTTTTGTTCCCGCCCAGAGCTGCCCAATGTGCTCTTGTAAGGCAAGATTCCATGTTGACTGAATAAGGATCATTGTTTCCTTTACAATGAGCCTCCCCCGCCTTTGGCTCCCAGGGAAATGCTGCCACCACACTGGCTAAGAAATGGTCCTGTTTAACCGCCAAGTATCTGTCGAGCAGCGTGGTAATGGGAATGATTTTCTTATCCATCATTACGTGACTGGCACATCAATACTCTTGCCCACCAGGTCATATCACATCAGCCATGGTAACTAGGCTCAATCAAATTTCAAAACTGTACTACTCCCACAAAATGATCATTATAAAAATTAAAAATATATATGGGAAATAAAGAAGATTCCATATTTCTACCCTACTATAAGTAATTATATGTACCATCTCTTGTATATTGAAGATGCTGAATTCAGAGATGTCTGGTTAAGAAAAACGAGTAAAGTTCATTGGCAAAATGCATATTATAACTTGGAATATATATATTTTCAAGTAGTACATCTGCTTTATGCCCGTTTTTGGCATAGCCAAACCAAGGATGAAGACATTCATACTAGATCCAGTTCACTAATATTTATTGCTCAAAATCCAATTTATATTAGCATGTCAGCCCTGTACCAAAGCTGAAGACAGCAGTATTTATGATTATTAGGACAATATTGCATCATCCTGAACCAATTACTGATCCAATTACTGTGTCATTATTATCTTCTGAATAGGGCTTGATTTGTCTGTGATAAATATGATGCAATTAAACTACCTTTTTACATAATAAAACACTGCAGGTGTTTATTCTTAAGAGTTCACAGATACCAACAACCAATAGATTTAATTAAAAAATCCTTGATATAAGTGTGAATTTCATTAAATTCTTCTAAGTTTAGTGTACATTTAAAGTGTATCTTATTGAAAGATACAATTGTATAATCTCTTGTCCTGTCATTATTTAGAAACTATACTAGCTGTCAGACCAAACAAAAATTAACATGATTGTTAATATTCTGATTTAAAATGTCATTTCCTCAAGGCATATAAACATTAACTGAATTACTGAAAAAATTTTGTGAGAATTATATTACCAAAAGAGATTGGTAAATAACAGCAATTCTGTATAAGCAATTTTAAAACAATTTTTCCTCACTACATATTCAAATATATTATTATTATTTGGGATAACACATGCTTCAAACAATCTAAGCATTAATAATTCTAAAATAGATTTCATATAAAAAATGAAAGTCATTAAATAGCTAGCATTATTTTTGCCATTGACAATATCCCAAGAATTGCTTTCATTCTTGACGTACATTTTCTTTTCAGTCGTCCCCAAATTTTAAAAGAACATTTAGAGGGGTGGCACGGAATGATCAATGTCAGGGTTACATTTTTTTTTTTTATTTTACAAAATTTTCTCAAAAACTGTAATAATCTGTTTAATCATTATTATGATTTAAATTTAAATCACTACTATACAGGTTAACTTGAAGATTCTTCTTTTGCAAAGATGAACAACATTGATTAGTAAATTTTCCAAGATTTAAACATAAAGCAAATAAGGAATTTTATGACCTCATTAAAAAAAGTTTCTATTAAAAATAAGAGATTCAGAAAATAAACAACCTTGACAGGTTCAACTTATTGTCAAATGGGCCTATCATATTATTTCTGTCCTGGATTTTTGTTGATAACTTTTGGGAAAAGTAAATTTGGCATAATTATTTATCCACTGATCAGGCTAGTAGCTGTTCAATTTTACTCAGCAATGAAACCAGTGGTTGCCCCCTGACCCCTTTCATAATGGTTTTCTAGTGGTGGTTATGCAACATACCTCAGCATTTGCTGATAGCATTGTCGCAATTAGCCAAGGATTTCACAGTCTTGATAACATATAACTATTATCATACACCTTGCCATTGATCTGTTCTAGGTAATTGTAGAAAATTTGTGTTTGCTTTAAGGCTGTAATTGTAAAAATTACAGTTTCTCTCTCTCTCTCTCTCTCTCTCTCTCTCTCTCTCTCTCTCTCTCTCTCTTTCCCCTCTCTAACTCTCTCTCTCTCCTCTAATACACAGTCTTTCTCTCTTTATGAGTAGTTCTAAATAGGAGGGAGTTTCCATTTTTATTGCCTTTTACTGCCAGCATTTTAATAATCGTAGATATGCTCTTGTAGAAATCTATTGACAGTTCTGAACACCTATCATCAATATACAATTTTCTCCATATGTTTAAAAGATAAGAATAAACTCAAATCTGTTCCAAGTAGATTAACAAAAATGCACTTTGTTTTGTTTATCTAATTGTATATAGGAGGGGAGCAAGTCAGTTGGCCTTGTATAAAGGAGTATTAAAGATTAAAAAGAACATTTACATTGGTGCAGACTAAAATTTATTTCTGTAACTGCAGAAATTCAATATAAACTAAGAGTTTGTAAAAAATTGAAAATGGGAACTAGATTCCAGACAATATTTAATTTAAGCTAAGTGTTAAAATAAAAGCAGTAACACTGAGAATAAATTAATGGACTACAATTAATTATATTTACAATAAATGAAACACCTACACTCTACACTGATAAAATAAAACCTACATCCTGCAGAAGCTGAAGTAAGTTAAATGAAGATGCTTTTAACAAGGTTATTACTTAAGCAATGACAGGTTTACAGATTTTAGCACCACTGGGTTTTCACAGGAGCTACAGCAAGTGCTAAAATAACACACACCTTCAGGTTCATTAAATTCACCAGTGTGATGAAATAACTGATATTTTGCTATATTACTATAGTCCCTCAAAGAACCATCTATAAATAAGATACACTAATAACAACTGTTTGTGCTGGTTAAACAATGAAATAATTCTTCCGAGGTTTATCTGCAAGGGAAAAATAGAGTTTAAGCAATAGCGTTAGCATAGTTATATCTAGCAATTTTGATTTCTTTGGTGTCACATATTTATTTATTTACCTAAAAGAGGTGTGTTCTGTAAAAAGGTTTCGCATTGGGTTGCATTCAGAAGGAAACTTGTAAAAAGGTGGTGTATATTAACAAGGAATAAACTCAGTCTCACCCTCAAATATTTACTTTATTGTCTGATGTTTACTAGGATATTTATGGAGTCTGTTTTTATTTAAAGAACTTATAAAATTCCAACAACAGCCAGAAACAACAGCATCTCTGATAAATCCTTTACTGTAGTCTGTTGTGAGAGAAGCCAACGGATAAATTGTGTGTTTCTAATAAATCAATGGAGATGGCCTTAGGAGACCTAGAAGACATATGGACAGTAATAGAGTATCTCAGGTTGTCTCATGAGTGATTCCATCTGGATGAAGGCTTGGTGTTATTCACAGCCTACTTCTCCCCTAAAACACCTTCAATCTTATCCACAGCCTCCATCTCAAATGTCAGACCACCTGGGATATGCAGCTGTCAGGCTGTAAGGGGAGCTGCCTGGGACTAGCCCCAGCCTGCTCATCAAGGGGATACTGCCACTAGCCAGCAGGCAAAGCTAGGCGCACAGGGTGACAGCATCACTGAAAGGAGAAGACACACCCGGCTCTAGATTTTAGATTATAAGAAAAAAAATAAAGAACTTAGCTTAAATTATATATAACTCCATAATATAGCTGCCTCTGAAGTGATATTCTATCCTTCAGGATATTTGCTTTTTTTATTCACGCCGTGATCAATCCATTTTGATTATGAATAAAATAAAAGATATAACATCTCTGATACAGGAATACAGTTTCTCTTGCATAGGAAATATTTCTCTACAATTTTCATGTTTTTGCCATATGTTCCCCTATGTTGATATTTATATTTTTTATTATTAAATAATTGTAGCTTGATAAAGGACATGCTCTCCAAGAGAAACATTTCTTTATCATAACTGGGCTAGTTACCTTCTTTTCTCTTCTTCTCTGTCTCCTTTCGTCCTCAGTGTCTGCTGACGTTTCGACTCTGACAGTCTGGAAGATAGCAGCCACCTAACATGGACAGTCATTTTAGTCTGAGAAGTGATTAATAAGAATCCAAGAAATTCAATATTTAGTGTTTCCGACCCTCTCCTGAAACCCCTCTAAGAAATTAGTGAACACAAACTTAAATAAATTGCACTCTTCTTTCTCAAGGATTGAATTGTGGTTCTTTGATTCCACACTTTTTCCTAGGAGTACTGAAGTTCTGTTTATCCCACTGAAAGTAGTCCTGGTTAATCACAAATGATGGTTTTCTACAGGAAGAAAGATATCATAGCTAGCTTACTTGCTTGTATTTCTAGAGTTTAACATTGTTCTTGGCACTCCAAGTTATTTGACGAATGAATGGCTGTGCATTTTTCTATTTTCCTACACAAGAGAAATTGTATTCCTGGATAATCAAAATCCTATTTGAGTTTTTATTTTTCTTAAATATTTTCCTTTCCTAAATTTCATTCCCACACATACTACCTCAGTATAGTTGTGCCAAGTTAGTACTTTTTGTTTCCCTTTTCTAAAAATTCAACTCTTGGGCCCCAAGTCTACTCTATCTGGTTTAGTCCACTATATCTGGCTTTAAGGTAGTCCCAGATATTTAAATAAATTATTTGTTGGTGGGTTGTATGGTTTTATGGAAAAAAAGAACTATGTTTTTCCAGGAAGGCATCATAGCAATAATGGTTGTGAGCATAGACTCTCGGGTTGGACTGAAAGAGTTTCAAACACAGCCCTGCAACGTATGGCTCGCATGATCCTGGCAACCACTGCAGAACTTGCTCCAGGGTCTCCACAATGAGGATAATGACCAGACTGGGCTTGCTGGGGAGTAAGAAGTTTAATAGTGAAAAGTATATGAAGCCATGTCCATCCATGCCTGGCAGAAAGTTCAGTGCTACCATTGAAAGCCTGCTGTTTGCTAGGGCTCTGCCAGTTAAAATATGACCATCCACATTTTACTCTGAGGAAACTAAGCTGAAAGGGGTTGTATAATTTGCCTGATGTTGCATTAATGGTGAGATGACATTTGAATCAGGGTTTATCTGATTCCATAATCTTTATTTTTTTCTACTATTTGCTCAAAATCAACTTCGATGCCTTTTTTTTTTTTTTTTTCCTCATACTCCTTCTGCTATCTGTAGGATAGGCAATTGCTGCCCTTTCCAAACAGGTCCTGAATCTGACCTCTTCTCTCCACTTCCACTGCTACCACGCTGGTCTCAGCCTCCATCAGCTCTTGCCTGGAACTCGCTATTGGTGTCAGAACAGGTCTCCCTTCCTCTATCCTTGTCCCCTAAACTCTATTCTCAACAAGTGATCTTTGGAAAGTGTAAGGCATATCATGGAGTTGTTCTGCTGCAAACCCATCACTGAAAACCCCGTTTCACTGTAGCTAAGAGCAAATTCCTTGAAATGGCCAGCCATGTCTTATACCAGGGGTCAGCAAACAAGAGCCCACATGCCAAGTCACCCACTGCCTCTTTTAGTAAAGCTCCTGAGCCAAGAATGGTTTTCATGTGTTCAATCATTCAAGCTGAAAATTTTTTATTTTATATTTGTGACATGAAAATTATATGAAATTTAAATTTCAGTGTCTGTAAATCAAGTTAATGAACATCGTGCCACACATTCATCTATGTATTGCCTATGGCTGCTTTTGCACTACTAAGTCAGAATTGAATAGTTGTGACAAAGACCAAGGGGCTTGCAAAGCCAGAAATATTTTCTATCTGGTGCTTTATAGAAAAGTTTGCTGACCTTTGTCAAAAAGGTCACTCCCCTATTATCTCACCTCTTACAACTGTCCCCTCCACTCTCTCTACTTTAGCATTCTTGCACCTGCCTCGGGGCCTTTGCACTAGCTGTTTTTCCTACCTGAAATCTCCTTCTGCTAGATAGCCTCTTTGCTAATGCACTTGGACTCATTCAGATATCATATGCTCAATGGAACCTATATTGAACCCCAATATAATACTGTAACATACACCCTACACTCTCTTCTCCCATTCCCCCATACCTCACTCTACTTTTCCTCCTTTTTGCATAGCACATGTCACCTTTTAGCATGCAATATAAATTAATTATTGTGTTTATTTTTATTGGCTATCTCCCTCCACTAAAATGGAAGGCTGTAAAGGCAGGGATCTGTCTGTTTTGTTCAGTGATATATCCCAAGTGCCTAGAAGAGTGCCTCAAATGTAATCACACCCAATAAATACTAGCTAACTGTTGAATGTGATATTATATTACCTCTTGCTAAGCTATGTATTTCAATATTTGACTGCTGGTATCTCACCTGAGCTGCTATTCTGATTTAATATTTTCTCACAGGTTTAATAGGCAAGAAGGGAAAATGCACTTAATTCTATAGTTATTAAGTAAATTCATTATGGTATTATTGAATACCATTCTCACCCCACCAGAAAGAAACCCATCCTTCAATTGCCTTACCCCAAAAGAACAATGGAACAACTTTGAATTACCAACTCTGTGAATATGCCAGATAAGTAATACTTACTATAGTATCAATAGTTGAATATTACAATTACTTCAATGTCTTATTTGGAAAATAAGATTGTATGAAATGTAGAAAGAATATAACTTTGTTTATAAGGGATATCATTATTGATAACAAATTATTCATATGTATTTTTAAATAGTTTTGTATATACTCATATTAACAAAAATGGAAAAAAATGTTTACAAATAAAGGATAAATAATGTATGATTGATTTTAAATCGAACTATATAAAGTTCCTGGGGGAAAAAGAAACATTTTCCAAAATAGCAAATTTCTTTAGTTGTCTATGGAAAGAAAGTTTTAAAATTTAATTTTGGCCTGCTTAACTTGAAAAAATTAATCCAATATAACATGAGATAAGATTTCAAATGAAAAATCTAAGCTGTTTTCTAAAAATTTAGTTAAGTGACTAATTTTTGTGAAATGCTGTTATGTATGGTCCAAATTGAACAGAAAATTCACATCCACATAAAGTAAAAATGATTGATAATGTATACAGAAACATGTTTTATATAAGGAATTGAACAATTTATTTGAAAAGGGAATCCTAGGACAAAAAAATACAAACTATGTTAATTCAGTTCTTTTCTAAAATCTTAAAAGCAGAAAAATACTGCTTATGGTATTGTACCAAGTGAAAAATCACTTCAGCCTCATGTCTGCTCATATCCAACAGAATGAGATTTGATGTTCAAACTGACAATTCTGAGAAACTTTAAAATCCTAAAAGACCATTTGAATTATCTCATAAAACTGTGTTTTTACCACCTTATTAAATTGTGTTTGATTCTCTTCATTTAAAATTTAGCCATCTACTTTGGAATGAAAAAAGGCTTTAGACAGAGTCTCCATGAATCCAAGTACAATAGAGGGTATGTTAATATTACACACATCCTATAAAATCTTTCCACATGCTTGTAGATTGGTAATAATGCATTCTTGCTGCCATTCAAATGGCCCACTCTGGATGATAAAATCACCTGCAAACAAGTAATTGGCACCTTACATCTAGGTGTAACAGACACAGGGGAAAGGGGAAAGACAGTGAGTTATTTGGTATACTGGGCAGGGAGTTAGAACCTTACAGAGATGGACTTGGAGAGTAAAATATGGTACTTAGTGTACATTTAACTTCAAGACACTAGTCATAATTTGAGTTGACATGATATGCTGATCATTAGCTCTATGGGTGATGCTAAAAATATGTGATCTGGAGGTTATTTCAGTTTGTGAACAGGTTTGTTGCAAGTCCTCTAATTCTGAAGAAAGAAAACCTTCCCTAAATGTTGCAAAATTAATTTATCCAGAAGATTCTAAAGGCAGGTTTTAAGAGAATGGTATTGAAAATGGTTCTTATGAAAATAAAATTTTAAAATTTCAGAAATATGTTGATCTCATTTGGTGGTTCATGATATTTTTATATGTATATTGCAGAAAAGACCATCTGTAAGAGAGAGCTAAACCAGCATCACTGTCTACATTCAAGAAATAAGCCAGTTTCAGCTTCATAGAGGCCCATAAAATGGGCACTCATTTGGCAAAACTAAGTTACAGGTGAGGCATTAGGAAATGCATGATGTGAAGGTGAAAGAATTAATGAAGCAGGACATTTGTGGAAACTTACAATCAAAGCCTTGTAGAAGGAGGAACATCTCAACATCTCATCCATTTACAAAGGCAAGGAGTGGAAAGTGAATTGAGAATTGCAGTTGCCAAGTGTTAAAGAGATTGTTCACAGAAGATGGAAACCTGCCATGCTTGAAAAGGTAACCATCCAAGTAATAGGAAGGTTGTCAACAGCCCAGGTATATCAACCTAGCAGTTAGCACCAAATTCTACTTTCCAAAAATGGGTTTAACTATTTAAAACTACTTTTTAATAGCATTTTGTTACAAGGAATGGTGGTTTAATAGCATTTTGTTACAAGGAATGGTGGTATACAATAGTTTTGTTTTTCAAATGTTTCATGCCTTTTCTAGTGGGTATGTAAGGAAATTTTACTTGGTTGCAGAATACAATTAAAATTAAGATACTGTAGTGCATGCTGTTAATAAACGTCTTCTTTGGGGAAGCATCTCTTGGAGGATAGCTCTCAGGAAAAAATATTTTATGCAATATGCTGAAACAGTTTGGATTTGCAGTGTATGATTGAGTTGAAGAGACTGATACTGTTTTCTCTGAGCATTTCGGTGCCTATCTCATTCTGCCCTTACTCTGTCTACAGTATTTTCTAGAAAAGGAAGTATGTCTAGTTTGCTAAGTTAAGGTTTGCTTTTGGACACTAGTTTTCTTCTAATGTAAGCAAGGTTTATGTCAATTTTCCACACCTTCTCAATACACACTTCGCTATTTCTTTCTCCTGTCAGTCTAGGTAGAGAGCGGGTTTCCTTTAAACTCCTTAAAGCAGTCTGGTTAGAAAAGAAATCTAGCAGGCAGAAAATTATTCTGCAAGTTATTTTCTTTTTTAATTTCCAGAAAAGAGAGTGGTCAGTGGAGGACTGAATTTCCTTCTAATCTTTGAAGACTTAGTGTTTTGGGGAAGCTACTGACCACAAACCTTAAGTCTCCAAATAGATTCCAGGACCCTAATGTCTTTAGACATGAAACAGTTCATTAGTGCTTCATTAAATATTTTATTTGTTTATCTGTTTCCAGAAAATACAATTCAATATCCAATTTAAAATATTTCATCCCTGAAATCCATGCATTTTTTGCATTACTCTCAGTGTAGCCTCATTCCTTTTATTTGGTGAGATTCTGTGAGCTATCAGTCACCCGCTCCTGAGAGGCATCAGTCCTGATGTGGTTACAGCGATTCATTCTGGTGTGAGCTGGTCCTAACACCTGTGTAGAAGCATGTGGATGATAGAAAGGTAAAACTGGTGTATCCACTGGTTTCTGGCAATTCCAGACAAATTAAGGGGACACTCAAATTAAGTGATACTTCAAAAGTTTCCAGAAATGGCAGTAAGGAGTATTTGTTAAAATTAGAATGAGCTATTTGTTTTGGATGACCCTTTAGTCTTCTGTTGTCCTAAATTTCTATTTTACAGAAGCTTCGTATGCCCATGAGCTTTCTTGACACATTTCATCTATTCTACTTTTACCTATTGTAATTTGCTTCTAGGTAAATTTTGGTGCTTTATATGTTAAAAATATCCTTGCCTTCTACTTTATTATAATAGAAAATTTGTTCAATGATGTTAGCAATTACTGCCTTCATTTAGTGTTTTTGTTTCTATTGTTATCTAACTATCAACAATATGGAATGTTAATATGAGACCACCCTTTGCATTAAAAAGGACAAACAAGTCCAATGAAAGTACACTCTGGAATTCTTGCATAGAACCAGCAAGACACTAAGTATGCATTTGCATTTTTAAGAATACAAGCAGTTATTGATGGTAAGGATGTGAACATATGTGTGCATTTGTGTGTGTGCATGCACCCACACACTTACGTATTAAGAACAGAAGAGTGGTTCTGTATTGAAGGAAACATTTGCATTTGAGAAGTCTATTGGAAATATTTCAAAGACATCTTTTTTATAGTTAGCTTATCTTTATTCTATTACTTCTCACATACTGGACATGGTGGTATATCATATCAAATTGATATTCAGCTTCTGGCTATTTAGAACTCTACTTGACAAACCAAACAGGGCTTTCTCAAGAAAGCATTTGAAACCAGTGTTTAACAATGGATTTCATATTCTCTGCCTTTGGTGGGCAAGATTTTTTTTAACACACTCAAATAATAAAAGTGGTAAGTATAACAATAACAGTGTGTATATTTATGTATAATATTTAGATAATGTATGCAAAGTATTTAATATCAGGTTTGGTCCATGATAGATACTCTATGAAAGGTGGTGAAGATGTGGTGGTGATAGTGACTGTGATTGATTGTAATTATTATTTAAAATATATTTTCTATGTGAATGAAATTAATAAAATGTAACATGTAAAAATAAAATGTAAACATGTAAAAATAAAATGTAAAATGTAAAAATTAATGAATAAAGTAGGCTAGATATGAAAGACTGGTATCTATTTGCTTAACATTAACTTCAACAGACATTTTATTCCAATTTTACTAGTGGTATGGGTGAACCTGAAGAGAAAGTTAGGACATTAATATAGTAAATTATCACTAGTACTTAGGGGAAAAGGTAAGACCTGTGGGTTACTTTTGTGACTTTAAAAATCCATTGCATTATTTAAAATAATTCAAATACCTCAGGTAGTAAAATAACTATAATATTTTTATTTATTCACTCATTTTAGTGTGTTAATCATTTGAAGGGGCACTACTTGGCTAACTAACATAATGGGCATGTCTGCACAGAGCCAAAATATCTTGTGGAAATGGGAAGGAGAGAATGTCATCCCCAGGTGTCCAGTCTACATGAACGATGAAGCCACATTCCCAGATTCCTAGAAACATCTGGATACTTGAATGAAAGCCATACAATGTTTGGATGAGTGAAAGTGTTCTCTTTTCATAGAAAAATTTGGGCATTTTTCATAGGTTACACAAACTATTGATGACATAAGGCAGCGTGTCAAAGATATACTTTTGTGCTGGTAGGATCTATACAATCAAATGCCCGGAATGAAAGTGACTTTAGCTTGTGAGATATATGGGCGTCCAAACCTACATCTTATGTCAGCAGAATAGACTTGTAAGTCTACTCTGGCAGCCTAAATCACTGTAAACCCACAGCTAAAAGATGCACAAAGACTTGCAGAGAATGACAGCATTGTGGGGACGCCTTAGAAATTCATGCTGCACCTGTTCTCAAAAATAAAGTTTCCTGTCTGCAGCTTTCAGTGTCGCACCTTCCAGTGATACAAAATTTGTTGATTATTTAAAAAGTAAAAAGAACTATACAAACAGACATGGAAATAAGGTGCCTACAACACCCCCTGTTGAAAGCTGCATTACTTATTCCACTTGAATGAATTTGTATTGGATAAATCTAGTACAAAGTGAAAACCTTATTTCCAGCTGAGACTTAAAGATGTTTTACTAAAACATGCTTAAGCAAATGCATTTTGATGGCTCACAAGGAGACATGCAGAGCTATCAATGCAGAAGTTCAATAAATTGTGTATCAGCAGCTAAAGAAAGATGTTCTCTATCTGATTTGAACTCGTACATTAGCTTTAACTTAATTTTAAAATTCCTGGTATGCACTGTAGAAATAGTTAAATATGACTTTTGGAGGATACCTAACAGGAGAAAGTGACTTTTCCTTTCCTGTTCAGAGAATAGCCATGCTGTGGAAACTCCACCTACTCTCCCTGAAACTGTAGACTTAGACAACAGAAGTTCCCTTCACAATGAAAGTCTAAGAGAGTGGAATTGCACCTTCAATTGGCATCACTCCACTTTACAGGATCCTGAAAGCTTCAAATCCACCTCGAGCCCAGGCAGTGGCAAAGTGGGAGAGGAATTGAAGACGCAAAAATAAATATTAAAGTACATAAGAATTAAACATTACCTATTTAAATAGCAATTATGCAGTTGAAAACAAGATTCATCACACCTGTACAAGAAAAGGCATGCAAGCCCAAAACATCTGTTTGGATCCACCTGCCAGGCACCTGTTTTGCTGTTTCAATGCCATTTGATTGCTAGAGATGTAGAGGCTCTTGTGAGGTAATGAGTGATTTTACATTATGCATGATTGAAAACAGGTGTTCTAATGCTGTACAATTCTATGCATGAATAATTCAGTTTGTTTAGAGCAAGATCTTTAAAAGAAGTACTGCATGGGCTTTATTATTTTTATAAACATGAAGGTTATTTTTTTTTTTTTTTAATGTACAACGATTGTTCCTTTTCAGCCAGCTTGTTTATGGCAATTTTTATGTAATTTTATGGATGCAGAATAATATCTTGAAAGGTAAAATTGATCATGGTTAAAACATAGAAGAAGTAAAATTGAAAGGTCTGTTAGCAAGAGGAAAAATGGTATTAAAATTCAATGTTCTAAGTGAAAATGCCTGATTATTTTCTTCCTGCTTTGCCTGCTTTCTGATGGTAACAAAACATTCGTCTGAGAGCTATAATTAGGGAGGGGTGAACTATTTTGGAAAATAGAGAAATTGTTTTGTATCTCAGCCCAAACACCAAGCAGAGCCCAGACTTCCTTAAAGATAGAACCGATGTTAGTCAGCAGCAGCCTTTCTCTTTACACAACTACCATGACTTCACTCCCTCTTGTAATCCAACGCAGGACACCACTGATAGACGCGATCCCTTTTGCGCCATTTCCCACTTAAAGTTTTGTCTACGCTGTTTATTGGCATCAAAAGCATTATTGTCAGAATGCTGCATTTCAAATAGCAAGTAAAATATCCAAACACCCAAATGTTAAGATTTAGAATGTCACTTAGAAGACCTAAGTCTTGTTTTGGAGACTGGTACTCTTGGAGAACAGCGACACCATAGTCTCTTTAATCACATATCATTGACTCTGACATTTCTGAGATGTGAGGGATAGAAAACTTATTGCTTTGAATTAACACCATTTAAATGATGGAAAGACATAGAAGAAAGAATTAGAGTTACAATGGTATTGCTGTTAGCTAAGCTAAATTTACATCAGCTAAGTGTTTCATACCATATACACCATATTATAAGAGAGTTATTGACCAATAATAATCCATTCCTAAAATATATCAACTCAGCAACTAATCAACTCTGAGATTTGAGGTTTGGCTACTTTCCCTCTTTTTAAGAGCTGTGGGGAGCTTCACGGGGGATCTATTATTGAAAAGATTTCCAGTTAGAAATAGCTTCTAAGACGGGTTCTTAGAATCTGAGTCACAATGGGAAGTCAAAAAGAAAAATAGATTTGGTATCCACTTTTATTCCTATTGAAACAATGAACTGACATTATTCCCCTCCCATGGGGATAGAGTTGGAGAACAAGCCTTTATAAGTCTTCACCAAATATAACCACTAGCCTCATAAACCTAAAGGATCAATGCCAGGAAGAGGTTAAGGGATATGGACTAAGGAATGCAAGCAACTACAAGAGAGAGATGTTGGTCTGGCCATCCTGCCTTATCTTAAGATGTCCTTTTTCTTTTTCTAAAAATTAAACTACTAAGATCTTACCTCCTGAGAATCTTTTCAATATTTACATAAATTCTCATTTTTACTACAGATCTTAATATTGATGAAATAGTAATTTTTGTGGGTCAAAGCTGGTTGAATATTGGACATTTTAGGTGGTGCAATATACTTCTGGATAGGATCCTTTAGTTTGAGGCACCACTAACTATTGAATACAATAAACCATACTCTTTTACTGTATGAAATACATAATCAGTAAGAAAAGCAATGCTCTCTGACAGAATGAAAAGCAGAGAGAGACAAAGCATAGCAAATGTTCAGTATTCACCTGTAATGAGGAGGCCTCACGACCACAATAGAGGCTGGGAAATGCTCTGCTTCACAAGAAGTGGAGTTTGGTTTCTCTCCCCATGAATCTAGACTGTTCTTGGTGAAATGCTTGAACAACAGATTGAGGCAAAGTCTTGAAGCTCCTGCCTAGGTTTCTAGGAACAATAGCTCTTAGGACCCTTTCTCTAAAAACTCAGTCACCCTTATGAGAATCTACATGATGAGACTGCATGCAGAGGAGGTACTTTGGTCAACAGCCACAGGTGAGCTCCCAGTTGATTGCCAACATTAACTTTGGTCATAGGAGGGATCCATCATGGATATCTACCCAAGATGCTTCAATGACTCCAGCCCCAGCCACCAGCTGACTGCAACTATTCGATTGATTAAAATGGTTGCAAGTACATTGATACCCTGCCAATTGAGAGGTGAGATCTATTTTCCTTCTTTTTAATTCTGGGCTGGCCTTTGACTGCTTTGACCATTAGAATATGGCAGAAGTGGTGCTATGATATTTCTGGCCCTAATTTTAAGAACAGTTATCAGTTTCTGCTCCTCCTCTCTTGGAGTATTTGCTCTTAACAGCCACCTTCCATGTAAGAGGTGAGACTATCTTAAGCCCACTGTACTGTGAGAAGTCCAAGCCACAAGGAGAGGCTCTGGAAGGTGAGACCCAATGAGGGAAGTAGGAGAGGGGTAGTAGTGGGTAGTGAGGAACACGGTGGTACCAGACATTTGAGGGAAGAAGCCATCTTGGGGGTGTATTCTCCAGCCCCTATTGCTCCAGCTGATGTCATGTGGATCAATGATGAACCACACAGCCAAGCCCTTCCTGAATTCCTGACCCACCAATCAAGTGAGTGTCTTAAGACACTAAGTTTAATGGAGCTTTGTTATGAAGCGAAAGATTATCAGAACTTTCTTCAAGATATAATCCAAATTCAGCCACTAAACAGGGGTGTAAATTTGAGAAAATGAGTTAACCTCTCAGTCAGTGTTCTCCTCTCCAAAGTGGAGTAGTGATAGTCTCCAACTCCAAGGGTTGTTATGAGAAGTAAAATACATGAAGTTTTAGAACAGTGCCCGACACATATAAGCCTTTAAAAGTTGTTAGGCATTATGATTATTATTCAAGCTTCCATAATGAAATAAAATATGTGGATAATTCCTAGCCTAGCATGTCCTAGTCACTCAATATAGAGATGTGAAGCTCCTTGTAGCCTGTAGCTTCCTGCTTTATAGCATAGCAATTGTAGGTTATCACCTAGCAGATGTTCACGTTGAAAGTCAGAAGGCTGGATTGGAAAGCAGTTAGGTGCTGTGCAAATGTAAGTTATTACCATAAATGGCGAATTTAATTTAAATTACTCCAGAAAATTCTTTGTGCACATCTGAGGTACCCATAAGTTGGATCCTGGGGAGGGGTATTGAATGGTGGAGCAGTTGGCAGAGACGAACTTCAAACTTCCAGTTTTGCCCAGACTCAGCTCCCTCCTCATGCTCATGGGATGACACGTTCTGTGATAGTTTCCTGTAGATTAGTCACTCAAATAGTTTGTAAGCCTACAAAGAGTGTCCTTAATTTATAGTTACAATAATCCCACAAGTAAACAATAAGGTTCTTCAAACCTAAAGGTGCTGTCAGTGCTTTGTGGACATAACATCATTTGTCATTCATTTAAAGCAGGTGAGAATTATGATCATCTGGTCAGGTAGGTGCATGTGTACTAAATTGTCATGGCTGTGTAACTTGATGTATATGCAGACAGAGTCTCAGCATTTTTAATTGGAAGGGCAGCATCAGCATTATGGAATGGCCAAGAGTGGGAAGGCCTGTGGCCTGTGTTGAAATCCTGGCTCCAGGTTTTCTAACTCTTGGGCAAGTTACTTAATCTCTATGTGCCTTAGTTTTTTTTATCTATAACATGAGGATGTTAAAAGTAACTACTCACTGAGCTGTTATGAAGATAACTGAGTTAAAATTTTCCAAGTGCTTAGAACAGAACCTGGCATGCTATAAGTGCCATGTAAGTATTAGTTAGATAGAAAATTTTCCTTGACACTTCTATTTGAAGATGAGAAAATTAACTATGGGCAACTTAAACAGCTTAGAGACCTTTCACAGCAAGTTCTCAATAGAACAAGATTTAGAACGCATAGCATGGAAATATATGACACAAATATGACTGAAAGAATAAAGATATAATAAAAAGATGGATTGTGATGTGAAGAGTTAAGTCTTACCTAAAAGTTTTTAAGGTAAGTGGAAAGTGCTAACTTACTTTGGTATATACAAATATATAAAAGAGTAAGATTAAGAAAATTTAGAGTTGCAGAAAGATGGTCATTTTGAATAATGAGTCAAATTAGGTTGGATCCTTAATATTGGAAAATGTTGTACAATTTTTGAGATTTAGAACCAAAGCAAACTACCTGGTTAATATTGCCAACTTTGGAAAAACTTAAATGAAGTGAACACAATTGAGAACTTCAGAGAAGTGTGCTAGAAAATTGAATTATAGCAACAGGGGTTTACAGTTCAGGGTGGGGCACTACAAAAGAGTAACTTCCTTCTGCGCCACTCCCCTTCTGCTGCCTCTGGTAGCCATTAGGGGTGCTGGCCATACTTCAGTCCCTGGGGGTGGGTAAAAAAGGGATCAGAGGCACTGATTAGAAAGGATAACGTAGCATTTCTCAGATGAAAGCAGGCTTTGCACTTTGGAAGGAAACCTCTTGCTAATATATTTCCTATGACTTTTTAGTCTAAAAGGGTCTCCGTATTCTTCTCCAACCCTACCTAATATTATAAATCCTGCTTCGGCTGCAATACCATACCAGGTGAAATTGTGGGGTACTGAAGATGGAAGGAAGAGAAAAATTGTACCAAAATATTAGTAGAACTAGTATTAGCTATTTATACTTTTTCAAAAAAAAAACCAAAACTAGTTTGAGACTGAATAACATATCCAAGGTCACATGGTAAATAGTGTAACCATGACATTTCAGTTCTTAAGGCTGCTGTCATCTGGGTGTTTAATAGATGTAACTCTCCTTCTCAGGGGACAGTGCCTCTTCAGATGGACACATTTTAAGTGATATCCGGACATTGAAGACCAAGGAGATTCTGGTTCTAGAAACTGGATCCTGGTTTCTTTCACAGCTCTGCAGTACCTGCCTGGCTTGTTTGGGTTGTAATCCCAGTTTCTTAAAGCCTTTCTTGCTATTACACTTATTTACACTTGAATCTTGTCCCAATGTCTCAAGTTTGTTGCCACAGATACAGTTTTATCTTAAAAGTAAATCCTTCACCTTCTTTGTCTGCACAGAGTTCCAGGGCCTGGATATCATCTAGTCTTTGGGTAACATCTTCCAGATTTGTTTTGAGCTGATTACATGTTGCTGAACAATCAGATTTTCTGCCTTAAGCAGCACAAAACCAAGTGATGACAGAGCTGGCTTCTGGCCATCAGCAACGTGATGACGTAACACGGGTCTTTGATAGCCCTGATTTGATCTTGGATGTTGCAAATGGCCGCACCGCCCTATAGAGTGGGAAAGAGAGTCTCCCTCATGCTGTGACACATGAGGTGAAAGCTCATCTTTACCACTGCAATTTATGCCACCTCTCCTCCCCCCTCTTCTTTTCTACTGAATATGTCTTTTCACATTCCCTTTGCACAAACTCCATGTTTTTAATATACATTTCTAATTAAGGCAGATCGGTTACTTTAAGAAATGGTAGTTTCAGGTAAGGGCATGTTTAGTTTGAAACTGTAGGCAGAATTTGGCATATCTGTTTAGGAAACATCAAACCTAATCAAGAGTGACCTCAATGTCCCATTTAAGTTTTCCTCTGTCTGATTTTTCTAGTCTGTCATCTCCCAGGCTGCGCTTATCAATAGCCTGGGACCCCTCTGCCAATACAGCATGGTGATTGTTGCAATTTGTCATCTTTAGCCTACCACACTGGGGGCTACCTGTGGAGGCAGAAATGTAACTAGAGCATACAATCAGCTTTACTTATCTGTAGCTGAGTTCTCAGGAAGTCAGTGGATTTCACCATTACAGAATGGTGAAAACTCAAGAGAACATAGGATACAAACTCTACGAGAACACAGGGAATGAGAACATGACATTCAAGGAAACTTTATTAAACTTTATTAAACACTCACCAGAGGTAGGGTTCTGGGCTAGAGAAAGCAAGGAATACAAGGTAAACAACAAAGCTCCTGACTTCAAGAGTTACAGATAGCTTGGGAAAGTCCAACATACTGAAAGATAACTGGCAACACTGAAAATTATATACAGAATGTTCCTCTCCTTACCACATTTTTGAAGGATTGCTGATTCTCTCTGTTTCAGTTTAGGAAGTAGTCCCTCCCCAATGCTTGCAGATTTTCCAGAGATTTATAATTGTCCAAAGTTTATTTTTAGAAACATCCTGAAATTCCAGGGCATTTTGTTCTCTGAAGAATGTTGTGTAAATGATCCTGAAGTGAACCTGGCTTTTACTGCTGTTCAGGAGCCAGAAAAATTCTTTCATTACCTTTAAAATTCAATAGCTTAATCGGGATAGATACTGGCATCAGTCTGTCTTATACACTCATTGCTATGACATAAATCGGTCTTTCTGTAAATAGATGCTGTTCTTCATTTCAAGAAAGCTTTCCTAGTTTCTTTCCATTACAAAAAAACTGATAAGTTTTGCCTGAAAAAATAGGCCTGAAAATGGTATCTACAATGGTGGCTAAATGACTTAATTCGCATCAAGTATCACACTGGCCTATAATTCATTTCTATTCCCATCTGATTTATCCTCCCAGTATAGTTCTATCTCAGGTTTCATATTATTTTTCATATAAATACAATTTACAAAAGATCCACATAGTAGACTATGATTACTTTTCTGGTCTTGAACAATTTTTCAGTTCTTTGGAGTTAATAACTTTCTTGCTTTTTGGTTGCTTAGTTTTCCTTCTACTAATTACTAATTCTTCCCCAAATCCTTATCTAGTAGAACACGCATTTCAATATGTCCAAACACATTGATGGTCTTTCAATTGTATAACCTTAGGGACATTATTCTCTGAGCCTGCTCACCTGTTCTAATCTGGCCTGGATGTTTTCCATGCCTACTAGACAGCTGTCATCCCAGGTCCCCTTCACACTCTGCCTGAGGATTCAACTTGCCTCTCTCTTTTCTTGGATTACTCTATTAGCCCATTCTTAAGAAAGGATGTATAGTAGTTTGATAATTCAAGAGCTTACATGTAAGAGCTTACATGTCTGGGAGGCGTATCAACTTTATTTTCCTATTATTTTACTGAATTTTCCTTTCTGATATAATATGTTTAATTTCGAAAAGCTCTTTTATTTTATATTTTTGTCATTCTTTTCATGATTATTTTTCAAGAGCATACTGTTCTTGTTTCATGGATACATCATCTACTGTTTGTTCAAAATGGCCTTTTTTACTGTTTGTTTTGTATTCTATATGTTCTTAATATTTTATGCCTTGATTTTTCTCTTTTTTATTATTTACTGGTGTTTTAATGAGATGTGGATTTGATGCCTAAGGTAAACCCCTATCTATATTCAAACAATGTTAACTGGAAGCTTTTGTTAATTCTTTGAGCACTACTATTTCCATATGTTTAGAACTTTAATTTAGTAACAAAATATTCTTGCATTATTTTTATGCTCCTGAATTATCATTATTATTATCATTAATTTCTTCAATAGCTTCCTCTCTTTTTCCCTATAATCACTAGGATATGACTAAGCCTACCCCATTGTTAGCAATGTGGTTCTATTCTTCTATCATGGAGCCAGATCCACTTGTTAATTTCTTCCATTCTTTACTATTTGAAGTTTTCTGTATATTGGCAGCATCGGCATTACCTAGAAGCCTATTGGACCCTCAGGCCCCATCCCATATTTCCTGAGTAAAAATCTGCATTGAAATTTGAGAAGCACCGCTCTATTTCACTTACTCATATCTCCTCAGAAACCATGAGACATTATTCTCTGAGCCTGCTCACCTGTTCTAATCTGGCCTGGATGTTTTCCATGCCTACAGGACAGCTGTCATCCCAGGTCCCCTCCACATTCTGCCTGCATCAGAATAGGAAATGTATTAGGGTTCCTGTGGCCCCAATATTGACAGCTAGGAGAAGGTACATTGCATATCATCTGGGGCTCTCTATGGTGTCTTGCCAGTTTTTCTCCTTCCAAAGATATTATCCTATTTATTTTCCCTTTATGTTAAGTTCCAGTAAGTTTCATTTTGTTACCTGAAATAAATATTTAGATATATCTGATCCTGATCGTTTGTCCCTACCTCTCTGTTCCTGCCCCCAGTCCCTGCCCCATCCTCTCTCCCCTCAGAACTTAATATCTGTAATGGAGGAAGCACAGTTTCTTCCTACCTTGCCCTTAAGATGCTACCACAATAGGTAGGAACTTCTTTCCAATAGTTTTTCTGTAATTTTTTCCCCTGGGTAGTTATTCACTGTCAGTCTGCTTCTCTCCAAATTGAGCAGTTTTCTTTAAATTTTGTTCATTCATGATTTCTATCCAATACTATATTTAGGCACCAAGAGAAAAGGGGTGGTAACCTAGAAAAAATACTAGCCACACCAGAATCTTCTGTCTCTATCCTTGGCTGCTCCACTGCTGCTTACCCTTTTTATATAACTGTTGAGGTTGCTGTGGTTGTGGCTTTTACATTTTTTTCCTGGAATGGGGAGGAGGTATTGGGGGAAGGCAATATTGTGTTGTAGTTTTACTCTGCTGTCTTTACCCTTAGGTCTCATCTAAACTTATTTTAGAATTAATGAGGTTTTCATAGAAGCACACTTTTATTAAGACAAATGAATGTTTGTAAATTTTGTCCTCTTCCCAAGGAACACTGAAATAAAAGCCACAAAAAAATACATTCTGAATTTTAACTCTAAGTATTTCATATTGCACTGCTTCAGCAACTGGACAACACTGGGAATTTTAAGGCCTACATATTGATGGCACTTCATCAATATGGGTTTTGTAAGGAAGTAATTTTTACTTATATGTTCTCACTCTACTCCTTTCATCTACTCCTTGAAAATGCCCATCAAGCTGCTCTTCCTAAAGTTGTGTTGTGTTCACAGTCTGCTAAGCTGTGAGGGGTATTAGTGTGAGCTTCCATACATTTCTTTCAACCTTTACCAGGAAGGGCAAACCTCCCAGGGTGAGAGATAATTCTGTTTTTATGATCACTCCTGCTGAACTGTGCTGTATTATGTGTGATCTGACTGGAATGGTGCAAGTCAGTAATGTGTCATTGTACCTCTAATGCAGAGTAACTAAACACATAAGGACAAACAAAAAAAGAATGTAATTTATAGAAGAAAAGACACAGAGGCTGTACACTGTAAACCTAGCATATATGTAGAATTGTGACAATTCAGGGTAACATAAAGCAGCTATGGATTTCATGTTCTTAGCTAACTGGTTAGGAAGACAACATGCATTTCAAAACATAAAAGATTGAGAGATGGCAGGAGAAAGTGTGAGAAGGAAAGAGAAAGGGGGAGAGAGAGGAGGGGAGGGAGAGATAAAGAGGATCTGCATTGTCAAAGCTGATCTGATTGAAATGATCATAATCTATTTGTGAGTGGCAATAAGCTTATGCAAAATTCACGTTGTGGAATCATAAATTGTATTTACACTGTTACCACCCTGAATTACTCTCAATTTATCAATCTTTGGATTTTTAATTTTAGAACTGGAAGGGACATTTTGGTAACATTGTTCCCCATCAAAAATATTTCAAATTAATGGTATTTCTCCACTTTGTTGGAATGGGTCTTTAGAAATTAAATGATTCGGATCTCTTTTCATGGAATAATAAGTGTCCAGTGTTGAAGCAAAATTTATTTAACTATTTTGGAAACATTTTATGACTTCTTAATAGTGTTTGTGTCAATAAATGTGATTTATATTTTTATACACTTAGTATGTGCAATTAGTGAACGGTTCTGTCAGGCATGTAGGAACTTTAGTACTTAAGCAAATACAACTTTATTTTTGGCTTCTACTGGCCCTTTGCATTTTATTTAGTTAGAGAAAATTTTTCCCAGCCACTGGAAGAAACTCCAGAAGGTCTAGTTCTCTTGGCATTCACTGGTATTAAGTCTCTTGATTGCTTTAAATCACAAACCCAGTCTCAGTTCAGAAAATAGAATTTTCGATCCTTAGTAGTAATCCTGATTTCTAGCTAATCTAGTACTAAATCTTCCCTCCGCCAGATCAGGGTCCACTACGGGCAGCAGAAGGCAGGGCAGTAGGGACCTCTTTCTGGCTTTCCCCTGCCTTCCATTTCTCCTCCTCCTCAGCGTGCTGCTATTTCCAACCTCTCAAAGGTCAGGCTCAGGAGGCAAAGCATTATGGGAAAAGGACACAGCCTCATGCAACTGCTCCCGTTATATACTGGCCTTGAGAACCTCTGTCTGGCACACATTTAAAGCTGACTCTTTCATGTCCATTTTTGTGATTTCTTCCTCCCCTGCAAGGCCCTCTAACAAAATCTCATGGCATAGATATTGCATCTTCTCCCTCTGGCTGCTGCCACTCCTCAGCTCCTGGATTACTAGGGTCCATTCCTCCCAGATTCTCTCTGTTGGAATCCAGGGCCCTGCCAGATGGTCGTCTTCATCGGGAATCTGATGAAAGGCTAGAGAGGGTTTTCTTTTCCATGTGGCCCATACCTGGTTCAGGGAAACCCTCACATCCTCAGTTCCAACAATCTCTGGGAGTACAGGTCCAAACCCAACCCAGCCACCGCTCTTTGTTCCAGCTGCTGGAGGTGATTAAAGTTACTAACCAGACATAGCTCTCTTTCCTTTGGTTACCGTACTCCTTAGTTTCATCAAGCATGGGTCCGGCACCAGTCTTCAGGGTCTTCCAACAAAAAGAACCTCATTCAAATAAGCTCTTCTCACTGGTCTTGAAGCAGCACAACCCAATCCAACTCCCTGAATGAGGTGTAACTTATAGGAGTTCAATAGCTCCCTTAAAAACTTCTCATAAAATCCTCACTTAATTTTCAACTTTGACTCTGCTTTTAACCTTAAGAGGTATGAGTTTCTAAGAGTCAGGAAACTGGTTCCTGGATATCTACTTTGTAGATTTTTTTCCAGAGGGTTCTGTCTCACAAAATTGGTGCTTGATAATCAGTATATCATTGTGCCTTCATCAAATTGTTATTTTGATCTCCTGATCTGGCCATGTAACTAAAGTTTTTGTTTTCCTCCTAATTATGAATCTAAACTATTAATTAGCTCCATAAAAATAATGTACTATCACTCTAATTTTCCAAGGTTTTCAAAAACCCATTAAACCTCTGTGGACCTCTATGTAATCATATATAAAATGATTGAGTTGTAGCAGTTGATATTCCAGTTAATGTAAGATTTAAAATTCTGAGTTTTTCTGTGTACTATAATTCCCAGTACAAGTCTGTTTGGAAAAAAATTGACTTTATTTTCCTAAAATTTCATTCATTTATTTTCCTTATTAGTTAGGAAAGGGATTATGTTTTCTTGCTGTTAGACACATTTAGGAATTTTAAAGCATGGGGAGAAATCAATCAGTATATACTTACTGAGTACCTACCATGTACTAAAAACTGTGTTACAGCATGTGAATGACATTGTATAGCTTCATTTACCTCTTTCAATCTGTCGCTATTTAAATCTTCTATCAATTTCTAGAACATTCTATAATGTGTATTAGGATTAATTTGCTCTTCGCTTTAAAGTACATTGCACTGGCAGGAGAAATCTCACATGAAGGTGTAATGATCACATTGCCAAAATGTTCTCTTAAATATTTATGATATATATGAGTTGTGTTCTTTATTAACTTGAGCTGTCATTGAAAATTGCTAATTCTTTCTTTAGCACTATCTTGGATTTCTAACAGTTCCTTATGAACTTAGAACAGCCATTCCCCAATTAAGAAAATATCTCTAGGAAGTATTTTTTCAATTTCCCCAATTTTATTTTATTGCCCATATAATATAATGCCGCAATATACAAGACAGAGCAGACAATAAAACTCATGATATGAATGGAATTGCTCAGTTTTTTTGTTCAAAACAAATCCTATCTCCAATCCCAACCCAGAAATATGACCGATTCAGATATCTTATCTGCCAAAGCAGTTGTGTACCAGTTAAATTCACCTCTATTTTCTCCAGATGCAAAGCAGGTTAAAGAAAATATGATCATTTTTCTACTTTATGACTTTTCAAAAATTATCAACATGTCATGCTTATGTACTTTGGGGATACAATGGAGAAAGAGATGGGCTGTCTAGGGAGGAGGAAAAGAAGAAAGGAAAGTTTCTACAGGTCTTAATGTATTGTTTTTAACATATTGATCTAAATGTAATTCCTCCTACTATGCATCTGTATCAACACACCCACAAATAGTAAAACAACAAGTGTAATGGCAACTAATATGTATTGAATGCTTAATGTGTGTACATTAGCGTATTTAATTTTTGCAGTATCCCAAGGTGGATATTTTTAGTATGGCAAGTTTTATTCATTCCATTCCATCTTTCATCTTCATTTTGATATCACATTTACACACCTAACCAGTATCTATGGCAGTGTGATCAGCATTGCATTAGTCTGTGAGACTGAAGACAATTTTATTTTCACAGAAGAATTGCCCCTATAGATTCTATAGAGTTCTCTATTTTGCAGAGAGTTGTGGCAGTCAGGAGTAGTTGATCAATAAATGTGTAGAAAGATCTAAGATGCAGCAGGAAATAGAACTATTGAAGGTTTGGTTGGCCCTATGGGATACTCTAAAGAGAGGAAAGCTAAAAAATATATATAAAGAAGAAAGCCCCACATTTACTGGATCTGCTTTCTGCTTTCATATTAATATCCCTTCTCTTTTTTGGTAGTAAGAGAATTATAGATACACAAAGGATACGGTGGCCCAAATGGCAAAAGTCCCAAGGTATTTTTGTATCTTTGTTGAGAGTTTAGATACCCATTGATTTCTTAGACACCTACTTGAAATACCCCTAATTTTGTCTTCTTATGAGGATTTCTGCCATATTTTTAACAGTTTTTATTTTCTATTGACAGCACTTAATGAACAATGCTGTTATGCCAGGTTTACCAAGGTTAGACTGTGGACCAGAAGAGTGGGTTAGAAATCTATCAGGGAATGTGTGTCAATAATTAAGTCCATTCATTTCCATGAGAAAATAGGGGAAAGAGGCAGTTTGCTGATTGGGAAAAAAAGAGAAAGATAAAAACAATTCTGGGTGTAATGGCCATTTAGTTTCAGCCTATGATCATCAGAGTTTTTAACCTGTTTGTCATCTCACAGTTTATTCCTTTCCCCTCCTCTTTTTAGTATTTTGTAAACTAAGTATTATTTTTGTTCTCTCCTTGTTTTCTCTCTTCTTCCTTTTTCCATTATGACCCTTTCCTTGCTCCCATTTGTTTACAGTGGATATTATGATTTGTTCTTTGAATGCTTTCTCTCCCACTCCCCTTTTTATATATAAAACTCTGTCTGCAATAAATAGAATCCCCTCCACTTAAAAGCAGGACAACCATGAGTAAAGCATGGAGAATAGAGGCTACATTTCAAATGAGAGCTGGCCCCAAATTTCTTCGAGGGCAGGTCCGCAGATTACCTTTGTTGCTGAATAATTAACATCATAGGGTCTTCTTTTCTCTGAATCCAGAGCCCTGGCATTCCTCCAGTACTGTGTGGGGTGGTGAACTCTTCACCAGCACTCCATGCAATCATTTCAGGTAAGTAAATGAAATGCTTGTGGCAGAGGTGGTCCTTCTCCACCTTCTGTGTAGTGGTAAGAACAGAAAGCCATTCTGTGTTGTTGGAAAAATAGACCTCACATGTGAGAAACAAGTTCAATAATAGTTTACAAAGCAGCATGTCAACAAGTCTAAATTAATTTGATACGGTACATATTGAATACAGAACTGCCCCTTACCTGCACTATTTAGCACAAAATGGTTATTTTGAATCAGAAGTAAAGATTGCAACAGTTGCATTGCTTGGGGTTTGTAGTCTACTCAAAGACAGATAACTGAAAGAGGCATTGAAAGGGAGAACTTTGGTGTGTCACTTAAATTTTAAATTCATAATCTGAAATGAAAATAACAATAGGGTAGTGCAAATATATAAAGTGATATGTCTTGTGAAATTTGCTAATGAATTTTATGGACTATAGTATATAATTTTTAAATATTGGCTTAAAGAATGAGAAGTGAATGCAAATCAACTAAGGGCAATACCAAAATTTCATTCTTTTTCACATATTTGACATACATTTAAATTTATTTTAATTTTAATGGCCTTTAAAAGTAATGTTACTTTCTGTATTTTGATATACACTATACATTTACTGAACTCTATAGTAGGAAGGCATAACAAAAATGTAAGTAAGTGTTTGGTTTTGTAAAGCAAATAACATTATAACTCTGAAAATTAACCTTTTAAAATAAAGAAGCTTATGTTGAAGTTTTTATAAAATAAACAAGCCTACCATGTATTTCTTCCTCATACCATTTTTTTTTCTTTTTTTTTTTTTTTTTTTTACTTTTATGGGTCAACTTTTCTCCAAGTCATTGCAGAGCTAATATCACAACACCTATAAAGAGCTTTCACAACAATAAAAACTAACAACCAATTTGCCTCAGCATGGGCTCTATTTTTAAAGGAAATGGGTTAAGTAATTTTGAAAAGCATAAAAATATTGCCATGTATCATAATTCTTTCCAAAATCTCCATTCATTGATTTCAAATCTTTTCAGAGTATGTGCAGATAGGGAGATAATGAGTAAAACTGATATCTTACAAACAAATAAACAAAAAGTCTGATTGTAATCATTATTCAATGTTGGAAGAGGAAATCGAATGATGCAAATCTTCAGAGAATCACCTTTAAATGTCATTGAAATGATCTTTGGGCATTTAGTGTGAAGGTGGCTCCTATTAGATCCCTAAAAGTGACAATACTATACTATACTATAATGCCAAATGACAACTTGTTTCTTTCTTGAGTGTTTCAACTTGAAGTAGTATCATATGCTGCAGGCCCAATTCATATAACCAGTCTCTTTCTTGAGGACACAGTGCTTGGGAAAACTTGAATGCATTCTTCTTTTGAGAAGATGGAACAGATAAAGTGGTTTCAAGGAAAGGTGGTTTACTAAAGCTTTTATAATCATAGACACTGAGTTTGTATCCTACACTGCTTGGAATGCATTTTGTAGCATTTCTTACCAACATATAGGATGACTTCCTTAGAGATCCAGTTAGAGAGTCATAAAAAGGAGGAATTATGCAGATAGTATTTATAAATAAGACATTCCTGTTTATATTAAAATGTGTACTTTGAAATGTTTCCAGGTATTGAAGCTATTATGTATTATAGTCTATAATTTTTAATATGTGAATTTTAGAAAAAAATGGTGATATAAATCTCTTAAAAAACTTAGCCTAGTGTATAGTCAGCGATGGTTGGAGAAAAGGCAACCTGCTCATAGTCTCTGTGCTAATCCTGAAAAGGGTGTTGTATTTTCCAAGGGATTAATTATTATTAGAGTGTTAGGCTGGGTCATACAGAACTGAATGCTATCAATTAATGTTCTTAGGCTTTAAGTTGGCCAGCACATGTAGAACGAAGTCCCTGGTGCAGTGCAACATTCTGGAATGATTGTAACTTATGGTAAACAGAGGACATTTTAACCTAGAAGTTTCCATGTTTCACCTCCATTTTTATTGTAACCCTCTTAACTCTCCAAGTGACTGATATTCTGGTCTTTAAGTTTCTAGCTGGAAAATTATATGATCAAAATAAACTTTAAATCACACGTTGATGGATCTGCTTTATCAGAACAAGTTAACGGAACAGGGTCACGTGCTGTCTGCCCTTCAGGATCTCGAGCCAGCTGGGTCTTTTGCTAAAGGGTCAGATGCTGAGTAGTCAGACAGGTGGTATGAACCAGGTGTTAAAAGTTGAGGCTGCATGTATAGCTAAGCTCTGGAAGGTGATGGCTATTTCTCTCATCCACTGAGATCAACTCTGTTGCTTAGGTTGTCTATCCCAGAAGGCTCCTGGAGGCTTCTTTTGTGATCCTTATTGACACCACACCTTCAAGCTTTCAATAGCCATTACATTTACACTTTTTTAAAATCCTGTCATAACATTTCCATCAGAATTATATTGATTTCATTTTGTGAGAAAAATAAAATGATTCTCATAATGACTGAATTTTTTTATTTCTGGCAAGAATTAAAGAAAAAACTATTAAAAACGCTTGCATGTCTCCTTCAAACTGATGCTTATGCATCTAAAACACTTTTGTAATAATAAATACTACAGGGACATATGTATCCAGCAAAGAGTTTCCATTTTTATGACACTTGCTTCTCAAGAACAGACATAGTCTTTAAAGGAAAAAAAAGAAAGTTGCCAGCTCTGAATTGATTGACATTTGTTTACTTAACTCTCTCCTTTTGAAAGCCTGCACACCTATTTCAACCTTGAACAGTTTCCAACTGTGGTATACTGGAACATTTTTTCATTTATTAAGTTCAGTGTTGCCAACCCAAACAAAGTATAATCAGCGATGATCCGAGCAGACCAAGCTGTCTAGCACCATACAATGTATCTGCATACTAATTTCCAAATTCCCTCACATTTCCAGAGAACTAATGGGATCATTTTCATTCTGTTACAGCAACTCAACAGTTACTGAATCACCATCTGTGTTTTCGTTAACCTGAATCAGATATGAATTCTGTTATTGCAAGGTAGAGCAGCTTGTTTAATGATTCTTAATCTTTTCTTTAATTAAATCATGCAGCCAACCTGAAAAATCTATCTTAATGCAAATTAGGAGCTTTTTTGGCATTCGCTTACAGTAATGCACTAATAAGGTTAATTTATGAAGGTTCTCTTCCAGTCTGTACAGATGATATTTGTTCACTGCATATTTTTAGCATATTGTCCCTTTTTGTAATATTTTAAGTAATAAAAACATAGTTATTTTTCACTTACGCAAATGAAAGTTACAGTAAGCAAAACTCTCTGCTAACCAAAACTAAGTACAAAAAATGCAAAGTATTCTTTATAAGGTAAGAGAAGAAATAATTTTTTTGAATTTCAAATGTCATGTCTCTGGAAATACTGTCTCTCTCAAACAATTTTTTCAGTTTCTTAGATGTACAAGAGGAGGGAGAGCTGAATAATTAGATGAGGAAGTTCCTTGATCGCTTTCTTTTTTTTCCTTTTGGATATGAGTTAGTAAACAAATTTTCATAAAATAATCCTATCAGAGTTAATCAGTTACATAATTGTTAGTTGAATTTTGAAAATCTTGGAATACCTTGTTTTCTAAATAAACTTCCTTCCAACTAAGTGTCACAATTAATATTTTCTTATGTTGCTAAATTCAATCTAAACTTAATACATAAGGGGAGTTGGAATAGATGACAAGAAATAGGACAGGATGAAAAGAAACAGCACATTGTAACAACAGCAGGATTAAAAGTTACTGATGAAAGAACAATTGTACCCTTTCTATTCCAACATTCACCTATGTGGCTTTTCTTCATGACCCCGAGTCTAATCATCTGTTACTGCAAAACATGTCATTTCACGATCAAGACACAAAGTTAGCTGCTGTATGTACTAAGTCCCTTTTCAGTAGGGCCTTAGTACTTGAATAAATGACACCAAGGATGGTTAATTAAAGTAGAATAAAAATAATTTGCATAGATTTGTTATGGTAAGAATAAGAATTTACTGAGCACTACATATATGCAAAGCATGTTGCACATACATATATGTAAAGATGTGAAAATAAACAAGACATAGTACCTGCCTTCTAGAAGTTAACAATTTATCTTTGCATCCATAAGGTCTTCTGTGGTTTCAAATGAAGTATCGATATTTCCTCAAGTCTGTATATCTTCCTTGCACTGTTTGGCCAATTTGCATGATCGGTCTATAGTTTGAAATCCATTCACTGACAAATGACTAAATTTCTGATCAGGTTTTTTATAGCCTTTCTCCCACATTACACTTTCAAATGTCCTATAGTGGGATGCTTTTAACTGATGAAATTAAAACAAACAAACAAACTAGTCTAACATGTTTTGGTTTGAGTTTATCATATATTTCCATGACATGCATACTCAAATCACTAAATGATCGTCTGATTAAATACATTTTAATATCACAATCTATTTCTTTAGAACATAACCTGGTATTAGTTGTTTCTGAAACACAATTTCCTTATTTGTTACTTTCATGGAAAAATTAGAGATAAACTCTAAAAAAAAAATTAAAACATTTTGGGAGATTTTATTTTGGAGTACTAAAATATGAGTAGGTCAACCATCCCCCAAAGCACAGGGAAGCAGTGTAAGTAAAAGATGAGTGCTGTGGCCTTAAAAAAGTAATAAATTGTAGAGTACATTGCTTTGATTGTGACCAGACCCCTAAGCTTACCTCTTCATCCATAGAATAAATATATGCAAATCTTGACCTATAGTTCTACATCTCCTAGACTTTGAAAAGAAGAAAAAAACCCAAGCTGATAAAAATGAGGTTAAAAAAAAAAAAAAGTGTATTATTGCCTTTAACTTCCAAAGTCCAATATGGTATGGCTGTTGACTACATTTATTATACCTCCAAGTAAAATACAGTCCAGGGGGAACTAAGTACAACAGAAAGTACCTGTCATTTGGAGCATAATTACATGGTTTAATTATAATTAGAATTAAAACAAGACACTGGTGTCCAATTGCCACCAGCAAGTGAAATCAAGTATTCAAATACTTTGGGTCAGAGATCAAAAGACATATAGGAGTTAAAGTAGACATATTCTTTGACTTAAGTGGGATCTTGGCTTTGAAACCAAATGACACAGAAATAGTTTTATATAGCAAATTGATAAGTTACACTGCCTTTTTATTTCTTTGAGGTAGAAACTATAAAATAGAGAATTATTACCTGATAGAAAAGCTGATTTTAAAGATTTTTAAACTAATATTGACTGCTGTCCGATCAGTTTCTAGATTTATCAATTTAAGAAGTAGATATAAACTGAGGTGAAGGCAAGGTCAGGTCAATATTTATCTTGTGAATCAATAGATTCTGATACAAACAAAAGATCAAGTTCAATAAATGGATATGGTTGATAAAAAGAGGAGAAATCTGCTCAAAAAGTTAGCAATTTTGAAATTTCCTTAACAAATTTAACTTGTCAATTTCAAATATTATGGAATATTATTTACCCTAAGGGTATACAGGAAAAAATAATTCTGAATGGTAGTCTTGAGAACCTAGACTATGTAATGAACATTATACAATGTTCCTGTCTCCAAAAGACAAATGCTTTTCAATCATATTACATTATTAGTTATTAAATGTCTTTCTTCATTTTAGCTTTTATTTATCTACCCTAGAAGAGGAACAAATGAGAGAATATTTGATGGTAAAGTGGAATTTTACTCAATTTTCAGGCCAGTGTCATTTGAGATGTGGCTCCTGAGAATGAACTATAATTTCTTGATTAGTTGTATCTTGTTCATCTTTGTAAGTCCTATTGTGCCAAAGTACCTGCCATATTGTGGATGTAGAAGTCTTTTATTAATGAACTAAGTGTTTTTCCCTGTTTTCTTTCAGATTCTCATAACACCTTAATCCGTAATGCCCTGAAATAATTTCCAAAAAATGGAAAGTCAGACAGCATCTATTGAGGACCATCTGTGGATAGAGAAACATATAAGAAAAATCCACAAAATATCAGATCTCTTCCCTTCAGGTTTTTGCCTTCTCTATCATAGGATGACAGAGCATGCCAGAAGCTGGAGAGTGTTTAGAAAGAACTGCATAGAGAAATTGGCATATTGCAAAATGGAATCATATGTGCATGAGGTCAAGAGAAAAGGTGTGTGGTCACCATACGGGAAATTTTTGGGGTTCTAAATAAAATATATTACTGAATAGAGAGTAGGCCAATCTTTGTCAAATGAACAAATAAAACCCACAGAGTTCAGAGGAGAGACATACAAGTCACTTGTTACTTTTGCCAGAACACTTCTAGGAATACATTTTTTACAACTTGATTATCACAGAAAAATCTTTGTAGACAAATCTTCAAGACCTTGTATAAAAAAATCTAAGCCAGAATCCCAGTGAAAAAGATCTCTGCCTCATATCAAGTTTTTACTCACACCACCTTATGTGTTATATGGCTCCACTCCTTAAGCGTTTTGAGGATAAGGAGTGTGATCTATTACCTTTAGTGCTAAGAAAATCGGTTTGCACCTAGTAGGTCCTCACTCAACAAAATGTGGTTCAAATAAATGGCTTGCAAGGTCATTAGGTTCTCACCAGGAAGGGGTTGTTAATGGATTTTCTGACAAAATATTGTGTTTGAGATGGAAATGAAAAAGACACTACTGCACCTCTTAGAGCAAAAATTAAGTGAGTTCACCATCTCACTTGCTCCCACAGCATTTTTCATTTGGCTGTGCCATAATGTGCTTCACAATTTAAAAAATTGTCTGTTTACTTCCTCAATTGTATGGACTATTTGCTTTGCTTTGCTTCTCTGGGGCTCAACATAGCACTTCCCAGGTAGTGGGTACTCAATATTTGTAGAAACAGAATTCTTAAACAAAAACTTACTTGTAATAAATAAGTCAATGTAATGAAGCATATTCTTTTAATTGAGGAGGGAACATTTTTAAGACTGTGAAGACACCTACTTAATTTGTGAAAAGTGGGAGGAAAAGATAGAAGACTGTAAATACCTCTGTTTGAATATATCCTCTTTTACTTTGCTCCTATTAACAGATTTATCAGGATCTTTTGCACATAGCTGATTCACTTTTGAAATAAGTAAGCAAATTTTTATAGGCTCACAAATTCAGTGAAAAACTCCATTTTAGCGTTAATGCTACCAACTTTGAAGTATACCATTCTTTGAATAAATAAAAGACACCAGCCAATGGGGTTTGAACTAATGCGGTTTGAATGGAAGCAGTGAACTTGAAACTGATGAATGATTAGGGTGGAAGAGGAAGGGGTGGTGAGGAGGAGGTGGAAGAAGACAATCATTTTGAGGCACAGAAATTTATCGTTAACCTGAGAACCGGTTCTACCACAAAACAAATCGCTACTTTCATTCTCAAGCATCGTGTTTCTTTGAGAGGCACTGATTTATATGTTCCTCAGTGTGGTCTATGGGTAGAGTGACCATTATACTTACCATCCAAACCTATATACTTTCAAGAGTTAAAGGGGGCATTGTTAATCATGTGTTTTTCTGCGCATGTTAGCAGTAATGCTAGGACTATCTCATCAAGCCATCCTAGCCTGTGTATACCACTAGCATTGGAATTATCTGGGATCTTTATTTTAAAATGTGAATTCTGGGCTCTACTCTAGCCTCACTGAATCAGAGTCTCTAAGACTTGGGCTAGGACTCTGCGTTTTCAAAAGTACCTCAAATGGTTGGAGTTGAAGCAACAGATGAGGGAACTCAAGAGTGAAGAGGAGGGTTGTAAAACTTCATATTTGGCCCAGGAAACACAGTTTTACTCCTAACCATACCTGAACATGTTGAAATCATGATTCAGTAAGATTTGTAAGACTTATGATATAGAACTTTGTGGTGGGACCATGAACATCCTCTGATAATGACACCCCAGTTTCACAAATGGGATCCAGAAAATCAGGTTGTACCAGGCCTAGAACTTAGATCTATACACATGATGACTCACCCAACAAAAAATACTAGAATGAAACAAGTGGGATTTAAGTGAACTTCTTTGCTATTGCTCCTAATCCCTACTCTAGGAACCCCAAAACAATAGCTATAAAGAAAGAGACAAAGCTTCTATCTTTAAAAACTAAAGAAAAATATAAAGACCATTGAAAGCAGATGCTTTAAGATCCCATTTTTAACAGAAAATTCTTTGACTGAAAGTACTTGACTTCAAGATAATACTTCTTTAACTGAGAATGCATGCAAATAGATTGAAGGAAAATACATTATTATTCTTAGAAAAAAATGTTAAAAGTGTCTGACTATTGAACCCATCACTGCTATTTTATATGTCTGGTGAATTCCAGCCTGTTAAAAACACAGAGGACAATACTGGCCAGAACAAAATAGAAATCATTTCATTTACATTCAACTTTTCCAAAACATTACTCTTTTATTGTGGTTTTTCTGAAGAATGTTTTTTTTGCCAAAAAATGAGCAAGGGAAGGAACAACTGAGTGTAACAAGAGGAAGGCTGCTTTCTTTGAGTCAACTGTGATATATGCAGATATCTCTATTTAAAATGAAAACATTAAAATTATAGCTTAAGTGGCTAAATATTATTTGACCCAAAATAAAACTATTAATTCACCAGTTGTAGTTTCTCAAAGCCAAAAGAATTATTTCTCATCCAGAACAAAAAGGCACCATTTGTTTGATATCATTTTGATGAATTATTAATTTTATCACAGCTAAGATGACAGCTAATATTAGAACATTGAATTATTAATTTTCAAATGTGCAATAAAAAAGCAGAATAAACATAAACTGAGATGTGTTTTACGTACGGGTTGCATTGCTTACATATTCTGTTTAAGAAAAATATCAAAGGAAACAGAAGGAATTAAAAATCTTGTCAACACTTCTGATGAATTCTTTTACTCAGTACTTTCAATGCCACTTTAACATATAAAACACAAATAACATTGCATATTATCTGATAATAAATGTGATTATTGAACACTAAAGATGTATATTATCCATATCACAAATCATCTTTGTATAGTTCCAAGTAAGATGGCTAAATTACAAAGCCATAATAATAGTGAGAAACATCTGCAGTCTTAAAAAAGAATGTACCTCTAATCCTTATTTTGTTGGGATATGCAAACTATTTCTTCAGAAAAGCTTCAAGTTATCTTTTTTTTTGTTTGTTTCTGGCTATTATCTCTTTTTTTGTTGTTTTCTTTCTTTTTTTTTTTTTTTTTTTTTTTTATCATGACAGTTATTCTGGTTACTTCATGGAATAAAACTACTCAAGGAGGTCCCAGTCTTCCTTAAATGTAATGCATTGGTGAAGTTTCAGTCCTAAAGCAAGGACAGACTCTATACAGTTCTATTGCAGTAGAGGCCGAGGCTGATTGTCCTGTCAAACATCTCCACATAAACATCACCCAGACTCTTGAGCCTTCAAAGCCTTAACACTTGATTCCTGAATAAGAAAGTGTGTCCATGATGTTGGCATTATATGCACTCCAACTGTGAAGAGCAGTGAGTGCATTGCCCAGAGGAAAGGGACATTTAGAGGAGGCAGAGAGGCTGCTCTGAGGCAATCAGACTGATGGACATTTTTAGGACATAACTCCTGGCAGAAGAAAGAAACCAGCTGTTCATCTCAGGGTTCACTAGGATTTAATCCAGATAAAAGATGAATTACCACATATTTAAAAAAAATGTTTTTGTTTCCTTTATTGTGACATTTACTGTTTAGGTACAAAGATAAGGGAGTCTGAAAAAGAACAGGAAGTTTCATAGTAGATGGACATTTTTTCTTTTCATTCAAGTAGGATTTCAAACAGAAAAAAGATGTGATTTACAGCTCATCAAATTTAGACAAGAATAATTTTAGCCATTAATGCATTTGTGATAATCATATTAAAAATGATGATATTTAATCATTTTTTTATACTCCATCCCTGCCATGTATGCCCCCACTGAGGATTCTGTGTAGGCATCTAGAAGATTAAGCTATTAATAAATTGTATTATGGTATCTAATAAGTAAAACACATGCTTTACAAGTTATAATACACATAACAATTTTATTAATAATTTGATTCCTTATGAAACAAAGGAGACCTAGCATCTGTGTTCTAGGCCCTTTCACTCTCATCAACTTGTAAGACAGATACAACTATTTTTTAAAAGATTAAATAACTTACCCCCAATTACATAACTAGTAGGAAATTGAGGTGAAATTCAAAGGCACATCTGTTTGAATCCAAATCTCCTTTCCTTTCCAGATAATACATCTTCCTCTTGAAAATTCTGTGTTTAGACTGTTAAATTGTCTGAGATATCTTAAATATTTTACAAATTTACTTAATTTACCATTCATTTCTGTAACTGTACATAATTAACTAATTCAGTCCTCACAAAAACCCTTTGAGCTGTATACTATTTTGCAAGGGGACCAAGGCATGAGAGATCAAATGAATTTCTGGACACTGATTAGTAGGTTTGACTTTAACTCTGTCTGATTCTCTCAACTATGATGTTACATTAGGCTCATGTAGTAGAAGGGATCCTATTGATATAGGCATATATAACACAACATAGTAAATTGAAAATGTTGACAATTACAGGCAAAAGAGGCTCTGTGGCTCCTGCGTTCATCAGGAAAGAGAAAAGTTGAGTAACTTCCTTGAACAGAAAAGAGTTGAATCAAATCCCTTTTAGAATGGGGTGGGTTCTCTCTTTTTCTTCCCCCTTGTTTTCATTAATTCCTCCACCACTTTCCTGACCTCCACAACCTAATTGGAAGGAGTTGACTGCGGTTTGAGTGTTCCTGGAAATTTCTCCACCCATCCTTCCTAACTCTCACCCCTGCTAGTCTCAGGGCAGAAAGTAGTGATGAGCCGATCAGGACTAATCTACCTGTGCTCTTCACTCATGCTTATTTCAGTTACCCTGGTAAACTCAGGTCCTGGTTCCCTGACCTCAATTGCACATATGTGTCTGCCTGTTTTGCCCATTTCTTCCCCTTCCTGACTTCTGAAAGCCTTCCACTAGGTCTCCATTGACTCAAGGTCAGTTTTCCATAAACCACCTTATAGTTGTATCCTCATCCTCTACTCTAAAATTCCCTTTCCATTGTTTTATAGGCATTCCAGTTCTCCCAAGGCCACATTCTCCTCTTCAGCCCTTTCAGGTGGTGCTGGCTGTCTACATCATATCCATTCTACACTGGGAATGGAGGTGGGGTATGTGTCCCTAGTTCTTCATTGCTTTTCTTAGACTATTTTCCCTCCCTTCTCCCAGAAAACACCCAGCTTTGAATCTCAGATCATCCCACTATCCCTCCACATTGCAGGCATTTTCAAATGTCCCAGTCACTGTCCCTCATTGCTAGAAGGTTTCATTTCTAAGCTTACTGTCATCCTCTGCAATAAGACTCTGGCCATATTTCCTGAGAATTTCGGTATCTACATAGTCAAGGATGATCCTTCTGATACCCTGGCCTCTCCATTCCTTGACCTCCTCCTTTCCAATTATCTTGTCCTGCACTCCGTTACTCACCCATTCTCAACCTCATTACTAAAATCTGTCAATATCAGTAACTCAACTCCTTCTAATATCTCAATTTAAAGCTTCTCATTCTTGAAACGTCATAGCCTAGTTTTCCAATCTCAACAATCCATCAAACACATTGGAAGCTACATTCTGTTGATCCCACCATGTTTTCACTTTCTCTCATTCCCTTAAGTCTTTACTTTTTCTTTACATAACTTAATTCCTTGAGCCATCGTCAGAATCACTACCTTGCATATACCCTCATACAGCACATCTTCTTCTCTTTCGTGAACTCTATCGGCAAAGCCCCAACTCTAGTAAAACTTAAGAGGGCCTTCATTTCTGTCAGACAATTACACTATTTTTTCCCTAATGTTTTTATTCTTTCACTTTCATAAATTAATTTCTGAACTTATCCTCTTTGCTCAACTCATAACAAGTCTCTCATCACCACTCTCATCTAATAACCTTGATTCCTACTTCAATGTGAAAATGGAATAATCAGAAGGGAATGTCCAGGGGCTCTCACTGCCATATTTATTCACCCACCCACTAGCATCTATTCAACCTTTCCTCCTCTTTCCATGGATGAGTTTTCTGTGCTCTTGGCTAAGGCTGAATCCTTTACTTGTGCATTAGGTCTTATCCTCACTTGAGTAATCAAGGTTCTTACTCCAGCAATTCTCCTCTCTTTCTGTCTCTTTCATCACAAAATTTTACTCTCTATTCTGGATCATTTTCACAATAAATGCAAGTATGCACTTATTTTCCCCATCCTAATTTAGAAACAAGTGGACACTTCTCTTTACTTTGTCTTCTAACCACTACTCCCTCTCCTTGTTTGCCTTTACAGTAAAATTCATCAAAAAATTGTCCATAGTCACTGTCTCCAATTTTTCTTCTTTTCCTTTTGAACCCAGTCCAACCAGTCTTTTACCCCCACCACTCTTCCAGAAATGGATCTCAATGATATCCGCATAGCTAAGCCTGATGGTCAGTTCATATCAGTGACAAAAGACGTGGCGGGTTACTACATTTTCCTTGAATCAATTTCCTCATTTGGCTTCCAAAATATTGCGTTCTGCCCCAGTTTCCCTCTTATCTTAGTGTCTGTTTTACTTCTTTTTTTCATTTTTTTCTGCTACTATGCTGATTCCTCATCTCCCCAATTTCTTTTGAGTCTCTTTTTTTCTCCATTTATACTTTAATATTTCTTCAGTGACTTTTTCAATTCCCATGGCTTAGAATACGATTTATAGGCCACATATCACTAAGCGTGTATCTCCACCCAAGGTCGTTCCACGTATTCCAGACTCATATGTCCAAGTACCTACTGATTATATATCCTTAAATGTATAATAGACCAATCAAATGTAATATGTCCCAAATAGAATTCCAGATCTTCTCCCAGAAGCCTTCTGCAGTTTTTCCCACTTCCATATGGACACTTTATTTTTCTGATAGCCTAGGCCCAAAACCTCAAAGTAAATTTTTGGCTCCTTTTATTTTATCTCACTCCACATCTAATCCATCAATATAATCTATAAGCACTATATTCATAATATTTCCAGATTGCAACCATTTCTATTTTTATGCAACTAACCCAAGCCCTATCTTTTCTCACTATCTTATTGCAATTACCTCCAAACTGGTTTTCCTGCATTTCTTTTTGTTTCCTATGACAAAATATATGCACATGTTTTCCTTGGAGGTAGATGCCCAGCCAAGGACTAAATTTTTCAAAGCCCTGGCTTCTAAGTGGAGTCATGTGGATAGTTTTAGCCATTGGAAAGTGACTGGTGGTCCCATTTATGGGCAGAGTTGGTTAATTAGACATATTAATTACTCATGTTTTCCCCTCTTTCCCCAGTAATCTTGGAGACAACTTCCTGAAAATGGTTGCAGCACAAGATGGAAGGAGTGTGGACCATTCAGGAGCATCTGCATTCCCATCAGCAATGCACAAAGTTCCAATTTTGTCACATCCTTACCAACAGTTATTTTCCATTTTTTAAATAATAGCCATCCTAGTGTATGTGAGGTGGTATCTCATTATGGTTTTGATTTGCATTTCTTTAATAGTTAATGGTGTTGATCATCTTTTCGTGTGTTTATTGGCCATTTGTATATCTTCCTTGAGAAATGTCTATTCAAGTCCTTTGCCCATTTTTAAATTGGGCTGTTTGTCTTTTTTTTTTTTATTGAGTCATTAATATCACTCTTTTCTCATGTAATCTACTGCAGTCACACAAGCCTCCTTGCTATTCCTGGCACACACAACCACTTTTCTATTTCAAGACTTTATACTTGCTCTTTCCTATTCCTAGTGTAATATGTCCCCTAATTTTATATATGACTGCTCCCTTATCTCTTTTGCTACCTTTCAGTGAGGCTTTCCTTAACCAACCTATAAAAAATGGAACCCCATTTTCACTCTGACACCTTCTATTGTCCTTGTTTGAATTTTCTCCAGAGTACTTATCTCTATCCTACACACTATATTTTATTCATTTTGTGTTTTGTCTATTTGCTTGAATCCCATCACTTAGAACAGTAACTGGATCATCATGGGAACTCAGTAAACATTTGTTAAATGAAAGATTGGATTTCATTAATTCATTAATTTTTTTCATGTATTCAAATATTCCACATTTATTAAGTTTAAAACGTGTGGTGTTCTCTCGGCCTAGCATCCTCTGACTCTTCACGCATAAATACCCCATAGTTTGTCTAGCTAATTCTCATTCACCTTTTAGGTACCAGTTTAGATATCACCTCCTAAAAGCAGAACTCAGGTCCTTCTACTTTGATGAGGTCCTTCTCATCTTTGTACTTATCATACTCTGTTCAACTGTTTCACAGTAGTCTTCATAGTGGTATTATGTAATTTCTTATCTCTTTTTGTATCTCCAACTGTACTTCTATAAGAGCAGGGAACATGTCTGTGTTATTCTCTCTACCAGCATTTATTCTTCATTGTGCAGTAACTTAATAAATTTTTCTTGAGTTGACAGACTTAACAATTTGGAGATTTCTCATAATCATGTGGTTTTGTGGAATGAGGGATGGTAGAAAGATGCAAGGAGATTGAAGAATAATTTTTTAAAGAAGAGTAGAAACTGTTCCTTTTACGTTTATATAGGCTGAGGTGTGAATCAGTAATGATTTTGGGGGACCCAGTGTTCATAGTGAGGAGAGGGGATGTGGGCTAAGGGCCTTGTGGAGAGAAGGTACAAACAGACCCTAAGTACATTTCTCTTTACTTCTTAAAGGAAAGTTGAACCAATATCAAGCCCATGGAAACAATAATCACAGTACTCCTTGCTTTGGGAACTGAGTTGGTTTTCCATAGGTTTGTCTGCATAGTCATTCAGATACTTTTTCAGCAAACATTCACTTCCTCCACATCTCCACCATCCACGCTTAGTTTTATGTTCTCGTGGTGGGCAGAGTACTTTCCCACTCTTTGACTTGCCTGTGCAAATTGGATTTCACAGGAGGGACATGACTTGAGCAAAGGTTTGAGATGTGCTCGCACTGTTGGTTCGTGTTCTTGCTCTTCTGCTTTTTGCTAGAAGAACAACATGCCTTAGGTAGGTATTACTGGTGGTCCAAAGAGGAGGAGAGGCACGTGTATTAGAGCTGAACCCAAGCCACATATTGGAGCCAAGTCCAGCTGAGCCTAGCCCATATCAGCCCACCCTTAGGTGGCCTGTACATCATGACTGATATGTAATTACTAGTAATAAGCCACTGAGTTTGGGCTGACTTAATGAAGCATTATGGTGAAAAGAGAACTAACTAATAGAGAACGAATTGTTATTTTCCCTTCTTTCCTTCCAACAATTTTGAAAATAATTGAGCCTAAACAAGAGAAGGAGTTTATTACTTCCATTTTCCTAATGAAAATACTAGAAGTGGTGCTGTCCTTAATGAAACATCTCCTAGGAATGGAAGAAGGTTGGTAGAAGTCAACTATTGTTTCTTTAATTTTTGTAAAATCCTCTTAGATGTGTTATCCATTCTATGAAATTGTTAGAATCGTCATAAACATTAAAATCTAATGAGGTTTCCATTTCAAATACAGAATCAAATTATTCCTGTTGTCTTCAAAGCCTACCTGTATTCTTTGGAACTGGGGACCAATAGCTGAGGCTTATAAACATTGCCAATTCCTGAATCCTGGCTGAATCCTGGGAGCTCAGGAATGTTTCAGGAAAACAGCTAGCTGCATGGGAATTCTAAAGGTAAAGAATAAACTCCTCATGAACATGATAGTCTTTGTGAGCACACCCTTATCGTTTATTTCCTTAAACACATTTAGTACAATGTTCTTACAGCTGAGATACATTTGACCATGCAAAGCAGGATGTTATTCTCTTATATCTGCTGCCAAAGGGACTGAAACAGCAGCAGCCTTAAAGGAAGTATAAACATCTTTCATTTAGCTAAATGGGGTGTGAACCAGAATTGCTATATTAAAGAAGGAGTTGAGATATGCACATCCACACACAAACACACAAAACCATTTTCTGGCTTTCTCTTCTGATTCTACAAGAACTCAAAAGACTTAAATTCACCATTATATCAGGCTGTCTTATTGTACTATAAAACATACATCTTAGATTTGGCTCATACTGTGTGATGATTATATATTAAAGTAGCAAACAAAAATTCATATAACTAATTCTATGTGAAACACTCTTCTGAGCACATGTTAGTATTAATTTCATTTTCAAAATAATACTATAAGGGAAGCAATGATGAAACTGAGGCACAGAAAACTTTAGCAACTTGCCCAACGTCACAGTGATGGAGGTAAGACTTGATTCCAGACTTCATGTACAAAAAACTAAAGTTAAATTGTCAAGAAAAATTTTAGCTCATTACATCAATTCAAAAATAAGGACAGAGTTTTAAAATGTGATTTATTTATCAATTCTAATTTCATATCTCACTGTGTATATAACTCAGTGAAAATAAAACAATTAAAAGCCTAGGATTCTTTTATCCATCTCTCATTGATTATTCAGTTTTATATAAGTCTATTTATGACTTAGTTAATTAACTAAATACAATGTGCATTCATCACACAAATAGAGAAAGCCTCATTTGAGGTATATCAAGAGAGGTGAGGGGAAAGGTGAGGGGAAGAAAGAGGAGAAAAGAGGAAGAAAATGCCACCCAAATTAGGAAAACTAAATTATACAATGGTTCTTTAAAAAAAAAAAAAGGACTTTTTTTTTAAAGAGAAAGTCACAGGGAAGATAGATGATAGATTAGATGAACTCAGGTAGGCTTTAGCAATTCTGCCATTTTCCTCAGTTCATCTCTGTAGGCTTATCTCTAACAAGTAGAAGTACATTCTGAAAGAAACACATTCATAAGTGGTTAATCATTCAGCCTTTCAGAAGTTTTAACTATTCATCACATTACATGCAGTTCAGAGATAAAGTTACATGGGTCAAGGTTTCCAAATGCGTTTCCTTTCCTAGGTTTGACATCCCATCTTGTGACAGATGAGTAGAGAGCTATTTTATAATTTGAGAAATGCCAAAAATCAATAATCATTAAGATTTCTTGGAAGCTATTTTGCATAGAGCACTGTTCCCAGCATTTTGTTTATATTCTCTCATTTAGTCTTCACAACAACCCAGCAAGGTAGGTGCTCCTTGTTACCGTTCCTGAGGCTACATGGAGGTTAGGTAACTTGCTCATGATTCCACAGCTAGGAAGGATGCACACCTGGATAATCGTGTTCCATATTTTCCTCTCTTGGCACTCTGCAGCCCTTTCCCCCAAGTTTTCCTCTCCTTGTTTCTTGTTCCTTGCTGTGGGGACTGAAATTTTTAGTTTCATTGCTTTCAAACTATGTAAAAGAGGCCTCTGTAGACTGTAAATATTTTAGTTAGGAGAAGGAACATATTAACCCATTCATATTTCCTAACCCAGTATTGTTTACTAAGCAGGGTCCAGAAGCATGGAACACTGTCAAGGAGGACTAACTTGGGGGAAGGTGAGCCAGACTGCCAGAATGATGCTTCAAAGTAGCAAAAGAAAAAAAAAAAAAAAAAAAGAAAAGAAAAAAGAGAAAACAAGGATGCAGCTCAGACAAGTATGTGGAGGAAATGAGAAGAATGGAGAAAAGCAAACCTCCCCATTCCATAATTACTTCCATGATTCGTCTTAACAGCTGGTGAAGTCTTTTCAGCTGACAGGTTTTGCCTCGCCCAGGTCCTGAGTCACAATTCTCAGCTAGCCTGGCAGTTGATTGCAGCTCCATCTCTATTGCCAACTGGGGTGAACTTGAATTTTCAGCCCTAAGCATATTGGTTGTGTGTGTGCAAAACCCTTGGTCATCTGTGAGCCACTGGAGCTGGATCTTAACCTGAAACCACTCTCCTCTGTCAGATTCAGATATTCTTTATGATTTCATGTTGCCTGAGTTCTATTCTATTTCAGCAACCTTACCTCTGGTGGAAATAAAGGCTTACTTTGAATACAACGTTACTTAACTGGGAGCCAGACACCTTTCAAAGAGTCATAGGAACTTTCTGTTATTGGATCTCTTCCCAAAGCCCAACAGCTACTAGAAGTGTGCTCTAACCTTCCTCCAAACTACATCAAATAAGGTGCTACCTCCTAACTAAAATGTTGAGCATTAGTAATGCTTAGCAAATATTACTGCCTTGCCTCACCTACTAGATGATTGCCCTTGGAAATGAGACCACCTAGGATGGCATCTAGGTTCTCCAAGGATCGTTAAACAGGCACGTGGAGGAAAGTCCTAAGGATAGTCTCTAGTCCCCATTTCTGGCTCCTGATTGCTTCTCTTTTATTCCCATTTTCTGCACCTCCTCTTGTCCTCTATTTTGGTCTTAAAACATCTCAATTGCAAAGCTCACATGGGTTGTGACAGGCTTTACTTCTATCACTAACTGGAAACATAAAGAAAATCCACACTGAGGGAAACCTTTTCAAGTTAAACTTCTGTCAAGCAATTGAAGGAGCATGTGGTTTTGTGGTAAGATCTGTCAGAGTGAGTTGTGGAAGTGGCTAAGTGTTGTGAGTGGTGAATGCCTAGTTCAACGTCACAGAGCTGTGTGAATTTTGCTCTACTCTTTACCCATCAGTTTCTTATCCCCTATGAAGCTCAGAAGAAGACCCTCAGCTATTTGACACAATGATATCATGAGCCATTCTTTTTTAAAAAAAATTATATTATTATATGCAGAAGGAATGATAACACACTGCTGTTGAAAATTATAATTTCCAGATGGAAATTATTTGAAGACAAACTTGTTTGTAGAATTGACACAGGACTTTTTAGTAGAAGATCTCTAGTTAAATTATTCATTATTTTATGTGTTAGTTCAATAAATATGGACAAAGTTCTGTGCTAGGGTCTTCAGATAAGTGTCAGCTTAGGATACGTGTCCATTTATAGACTAGTACACAACAAAATTTTTAATAAGTAATTATATAAATGAATTCCCACAGACCGGGTTAAATCATACACATGACAAGCAGGCAGAGGAGAAAACACACATGAGAGAATCTGGCAAGTTGGAGCAACTGAAAGAAATTCAAGATGAATGGAGCACATTGGAGAAGTGACAAGCAACAACATGATTATCTTTCTGAGAGAGAAAGAGAGAGAAAGGCCAGTTGACGAAAGTCCGTGATACGGATGGGACATTTTCCTGAACAGTGGAGAATTATTTTAAGATTTTAAGCAGTAGCATGACATGAACAGAATTGCATTTACTTTTAAATGAGTATACTGCCTCAGGAAAGAGACAAACAGATTAAGTAGAAGAGAGCTGCGGTGACTTTAGCTAGGCTGGTGACAGTGGGTATAGGGAGAATTTGATGGAGAGGAGAGGAAAATAAGGCAGAATCTAAAATTGTGCACAAGGTGAAATCTCTTAAATACAGTAGATCCCCATTCTTATGATCTAACCAAACTGACCTCCTTGGTTTCAGCTCAAACCAATCTGCCCCCTACTCATTATACTCCAACCACAATGACTTTCTTTCAGTTCCTCAAATTCAGAAGCTCTGCTACTCTTCCATCTTTTCACAGACGATACTTTCTGTCTGGAATGCTCTCTCTCTGCCCCTATCCTTCCAATTCCAGGTCTTAGATTATATGTCATTTCTTCTAGGAGTCCTTAATCTAAGTTAAGTGTTCTGTTATATACTCCCATTGCATACTGACTTTTTTTTTTTATTTTGGCTACAACCATTTCAATCATTCTTTTTTCTTAATCATATTTTTTACTGTAGAATATAACATATATACATAAAAGTGATAACTTTCCAAGTGCGATTTAACAAGTAGTTCAAGAGCAAATTTCAAAGAATGTTATGGTTACAGTTCCACAGTTTCAGGTATTTCCTTATTGTGAAATATAACATATATAAAAAAAGGTAATATTCAAAGTATGATTTAACAAATAGTTATATAGGAAATTTCCAAAAATGTTATGAGTTACAGCACCATAGTTTTAGTTACTGTGAAATATAACATATAGACAGAAAGGTAATAACTTTCAAATTACAATTTAACAAGTAGCTATAGAACAAATTTTAAAGGATGTTAGGGGTTTCAGTGCCATCATTTCAGTTCTTTCCTTCTAGCTGTGGACTTTCTCTCTCTAAGCCCAACTCTGCAAATAAATTCAACAATCATTCTTAAGTACTGGGTGTGAGGAGGGACAGTCTCTGTTCCATCATAGCAGAGGCCTGTCTACTCACTCGTCTCTGTATTCCCGATGCCAGAGCACTGCCTGGCACATGGTAGGTGCTCAGTATATATTCGCTAAATACATAAGCAGACTGCAATGGTGCACCTTAATAAATACACCCACCATTGTAGAATCAGTATGACCAAGAGATTTGTTCTACTCTGTTTGCTACTGGAAATGGGACGCTTGATGACGACAATCTGCTTTCAGGTTTTGCTCGTGAGCTTCAAATCAATAGAACAGCCAGCTTAGTCTAGTTCAAAAAGTTTTCCTCAGCCCTGGCTGCACAGTAAAATTACTTGGGAAGCTTTTAAAGTACTGGTGCCCGGGACACATCCTAGAGAAACTGAATCAGAATTTCTTGGGGGTGAGGGTAGGCACTGGTATTTTTAGATGTTCCCAGTGATTCTGATATGCACTGGGACTTTAGTTTAGTTAACAGAGCATGGGTCCAAGAGTCAGAAGACTTGCTTTCTCTGTTATCAGCATTATCATTGCCATTTAATCTCCATTAAATCAGTGGGAGTTTTTGTGCAATGATATCTTCATTTGATGTTTTTACCTGCTCTGCTTATTTCACAATACAGTTAATACAGCATTTGCTCATTCATATGTTCTTTCATTAACCCAACAGGTACTAATGCGTATACTGTGACAGGCATTGTGGGAATAATAGTAATTACTGTTTGTCAAGTGACTTTCTTGCTGCTTGACACCATATAACCATTATCTTATGATATATACCAGCTCTGTGAGCTAGGATATATTATTTCCAAGTAGCACATAGACAAACTGAGACTCCGAAAGGTAAAGAAAAATGCACCCAGCTGCAGGGTAAGTAACTGAACCATAACTTGTGTCTAGGAGTGTCAGATTACAGATCCCAGCCCTTTCAATTTTGCAACACTGTTTCCATGTGAAAGTATATGAGAGATTTGAACTGTGTAATGTTTACATAGCTATGTCTGATACAAAATAACAGATGTTCTTTTCTAGTATCCAAATACATTTCTATAACCTAGTAGCTCATAAAACCAAGGAATTGCATTATTATCAATTTTGCAATTAATATTTCCAACTTTCCACAAGCATTTATTAGGTACCTATTAAGTGGCATTACTACATTAAGAAAAAGAGATGCAGACATTTTCAGGGGTGAGAATGTCTAGAAATACTACTTTTTCCTTCCTGAGATACTAAAATACAGTGGCCCTTGAATCCATAAAAATGACTGACTTGTGTACGCAAAACCACTTCAGTTATCAATATTTTAACTGACTTGACTTTGAAAGTCCTTATTTTTGTTTTATCTTCTAAGCTAGTTATGCTCATGTTTATGTTTTTTGCTCACATTTTCTTTTGATGTATCTCTACTAAGTACACTGGCCTTTTAAGTGTTATCTTATTACATTAAATATAGTCTCATAAAATAAAAGAATGTCTGCTAAGATTCATGTGGATGCTTTTGTGACTTTCTTTCATTCGAGCCAGAGTGGAGGATAACAAATGAATTTACCAAGCTGAGTTGTTGCCTTATGGGAGAAAAAGTAACTTATGGCCCTGCCTGTATCATGTTTATCACAAACGTGGAGAAACGTGGAGAAACGTGGAGTTCACTTTTGGTGTTTGTTGACCAACCAGAACCTTCCTCCCTGGAGCACTAGTCTCCACTAAAATACAAGAAATCCGAGACTGAATCTATACGATTTGTTTATAACCTCTGTAACTTCATAAATGAAGCCAAGGATGCACAACAAAAAATAGCAGATCCTTACAAGAAGATTTCTCTTTGTGTAAGTTTGAATGAACTGTGAGCCTGTGAGAGACGAGCAACATGACTTTGCTTCAACCTTGCAGGCCTACCCCCTGGTTTCCTGAAAGATTTCAGGTTGGAACCGATTGGCAAACATCCTTACTAATGGAACTATTCACCATCATTTTTGGTGCCCTTCCAGCACTTCCATGCAAAATAAAAAGGCACTTCCTCACCCCTCCATGCCATTTGCATTTGATTTAATCCAACTGGAGAAAGTGTCAGGCCTGATTCCATTCAAAACCCACGAATCATTCCTTCCTGCCATTTTTTTTTTTCCTTTTGGACATGTGAATTCTTTCATTGGATGGGATTGAAAGATGGTTGCAATTATAAAAATTTTAGGCACCATCTTTCCATCTTTTTAAGGCTTTATGCAAATTTCTGCCAAGTCCCAGAGAATTGGCTTGATCAAGAAGTATTTTTTAAAAATGTTTCATCTTTTCGCAGTCACCCTCTTTCTTCTCTACAGCCATTATAAGTAAGAGCTCTAATATAGGAAGTGCTGAAATGGTGCCTATATGATGACAACAACTCAAACGAATGAAACAATTCATTAAATCCAGTTAACTTGCATTTTAAAGACTTTAAAAAGAAGGAAAAAATCGTAACGAAATGAGAATGCAGTGTAGTACAGAGAAAAGAGTTAGGACTTAGAAGCTATACAGACCAGAGATTGAATCCAATCCCTGCCCATTACCATATCCAAAGTTTTTGGGCAAATTAACCCCATTTTTCTTCCTGTGCATTTGTTTACTCCTCTATAGAAAATAATAGTTCATGTTCTAATAACAACAGCATTCATAAGTATTTTTTAAAATATGCAAAATTCTATGTGTATGGTAGAATGCTCTTGTAATTATTTAGGTAGATCTATTTCCCTGTGGTTGTAGTAAAATAGCCCAATTAAGGAAAAAAACATGAAAAGCTAGAGATCAATGAAGATTTCATAATTATTGGGCTCTCAGACTTTCTTATTCATTCAAAAAATATTAAATGAGCTCTTTCTATGTACAAGATACTCTTCTTAGAAGCTAGGGATATAGTGGTGCCAGACATGGTCCCAGACTCTTAGATCTTATATTAATATTGGATAGAAACCTATATATGGAACCCTCCATTCTATTGGCTTCAAAGTCTTTTTCAAGTGAAGATCAAATGGAGAAGCAAAGGCAGCTGGAGTGCACCTTTACTTCTGGCAGTTTTATCAATGCTCAACATAATAACCTCTACCTACTTTTTCAGGGGAATTTTGAATATTAATAAGACAGTGTCTATGAGATGAAATTCTCTGAGGAAGCACAATCTAAATGTGAGAAATTATAATTTGTTGCTTCTCAAGTGTTATGTGATATAAGATAGCCAGCTGGATCTGTGCTACTAATAAAAAAGTAAAGCATTACAATAAAAGAAATGCAGAATGTGGAAAGGTTTGGAAGTCTTCAATACTTAATATAGATATTCTGTCTAACCTTTAGAGATTATTCTAGCTTCATGAGGTATTTTGCCTAGCTTCATGTGTTTGATAGAGCTCCTATAGGGAGAGAAAGGACTTTGAGGTGAATTTTGAGACTCTCATGAGGCAAAAGAACAGAGAAAAGCATTTTGAGGTGTTTGGATGCATTGGGATGAACTTCATGTTACTGCTGAGATGCAACCATTTTTGTCCTATGAAAATGGCAATTTCATATGATTTGCTGTAAACTGTATTTAAAAATGCCTTCTTCATTTATCTATTTGTTCACTGAGATGAATATTGGGCTGCAATGACATTGCAGCAAGAAGAATTTGTATTAGTCATAAAAACAACTTACCTATTTACTCTTATTAATTGGTGCAAATTTTCAAGAAGTATTGTAAAAATATCCTCTTCTGAAAATTGATTGATATTGCATACACCTTAATTGACAGTGTTTATGGATTTTGTTCTAAGTGTTTATCAAAGGATAGCATCAGGGAAGACTAAACCAAAGTAAGGAGGCCTGCTTGGGAAAAGAAGTTACATCAACCATCCTGTGAAATCAGTGATAGAAAAAATTAAAATCCATTTAAAATATTTAAGAGGGCAAATTGAGGGACTGGGAGAAGTCCAGAGTTGAGATTCTTACCATATCTAAATTTAGTGACTAAAAACATTAGGTAACCAAATTTCAGGAGATTTCCCAGTCAGAGGTAGGGAGTAGAATTGGGTAAGGGAGAACACCAAATTGCACATTTATTGTCCCCTCATATGTGCATTTTGAAATAATGATATTCCAGGAACATGTAATAAGCAGTCGAGAAGATTGCGCAGACCATTAGCAAGAGGCTCTGCCGTTCTGATGAGAGTATTGCCAAGAATAGGGACATAATCTTTGATTCTTTTAGTGTGCCTCAGAGAGAAGAGAGACGAAGAGGTAAAGAGTTTTCTGGAAAAGAAGAGAGGAAGAGAGGAAGGGGGTGGAGAGAGAGAGAATTTTTCCTACTGCATTATGTAAACGTAACAGTGTAAATGTGTCATAAAAATGAACCATGTGGTGATTCCAGATATAGTATGAGAATAAAGTGAATATTGCCTGCTGAAAAAAGAAAACGAAGAGTGATGATAGAATTTGTGAACTGTCTGGCTTATATTTCGTAAGAGAAAGATAAAGTTGTGGATTGAGCAAGTAGCAGCCAGGCGTCTGCTATGCTAGACTTGGCAACAGTATGGGTATGGGGGTGCTGGGTAGCTGAGAGCAGGGGGGGTGAATATAACATTTCCAGGCTGATTTGACTGGAAAACTTACAGTGCTACTGGCAGAACTAGGAAGTTAAAAGGTAGAAGTAGATTGGAGAGGAAGGTCAAGAATAGGATATTGTTATATAGTAATAGAGATGTGATTTTCGTTTGAAAAAAATTCAGTCATTTATCATTAGGTTGTAAAGTTTTTTCCCCTTGATGTGTGATAAATTTTCCTGAATTACGCTTTGTCTAAATCAAAGACAACTCAAGCTGAATCCTTGATCTAATCTACCAACTCTTTTGCTTTTCTCCAGAATTTATGAAGACAAGCCAGTCTAATAGTTCCATCCTCTGCTTATCCCCTTCAGTGTAATTTCCAAAGATCATTGACAGACATTTGAAATTGAATAACATAAATGGTTGTATAAATTCAAGCACAATACAAATCCCAAATCCAGTTGAGACAATTGCCTGTAAAGGAAAATGGTAGCCTAGTAAACTCAGTGCTTATGTTAATAACTAAGTGATTACATCTCTACAGCATACCGCTTAGCTTAGCTAGGGCTCGATGATTTACTCTGAATACAGAAGAAATGAACCACAGTGTGAAACATGCTCATTTTCCTTGAAAACATTTTTATTACCAATCAATAGGCAGGTGCCAAAAATGTTTGACTTGGCAGTAAACATGTAAATAATATGGACAGCTGGACTGAACTGCTTATGCCTTACAATTACATAGGATTTAAAGGATATGATTCAGAAATGCAACTGCAATTGACTTTGTGAGAAAGTCAGACAATATATGATAGTGAAGTACCAAATATTATTATCACACTTTTCATTTTTTATGGAGCTTCTTAAAACATACTATATTTATATTCTAAATGAGAGAGCTATACTTGCGTTCATTTTTTAAAACTACCAAGGCAAAAAACAAATCAAGGAATTCATCACAGAATTAACAACATGACAAACTGTGTTAGAAATTGAGATATGAGAGTTCACACACAATACTATGTGTTTTGTGGGAGTGATAGCCCACTGAAATCTAATTTAGTCAAATATTTAAAGAGGTAATAATTAATTTTTAAAGAATTGAAGTGAACCATAACTAGGAAGAAATGTTATTGTTCATTTTTAATGCCAGAACAGTATTCCTGATGCAATTTTAATATTTCATTAAGGCAGTAACTTTTATATTGTGAGTTTTATCCCAGGTTTTTATGTTTGATGATATATTTTTGACTCTTGAAAGAAAAGTTGGAATTTCATTGCATAGCAGTGGTAGGCGATGAGAAGTGCTTTTTCCTCTCCCTTTGAATATAGTCCATTGTCACTAAATTACCAGGGCTTAATCAAGAAAATTAAGAACAGTATATTGCTTTATGTTATAAACGTAAGTTATAACCATGTACAATGCTCCATATTTTAAGGGAATTATACAGAAACATTTTACCAGATGTTTACCTTTAAAAGTTTTCTTGTGCTGAATAGCTTATAGGTGCTTATTATAATGGGTAAAGCCCTTTAAAATTTATCTTGCAATTTCATTAATTTCAGGACACAACATATTTTTCACATTTTGAGTATTTGTCTCTGAAATTTGGAAAATTCATTTAAATCTTTCTGGATTTAGTCAGAGTTAAAAGGGAGAGCTACTACTATTTGAAGTGTATACATATATTAACATAGCTGTGGAAACAGTATTTGTCAGAAGGATGCATAAATATGGATGTTTGACAAAAGAACTGTTCAAGGTTAAAAAAAAGAAAAAGAAACTCCTAAATCTGACAGTTGAAGACAACATATATTTGCAGTTTTCATTTGTGAGAAGCAAAAGTTCATGCACACAGAATCACACTTCTCATTTGAGCACTTTACCCTTTTTGCACCCTCTATCATTTTTCCAGTTTGTGAATCTTCTGTTTAATCAGTGGTACATTTATATTTTGCCATACTTGATGTTTAGTCATCTGTGACTCCTTTTCTTGCTTCAAGTCCTGCAATCAATCAGTGATGAGTCTCTTTATTTTAGTCAAAGAGATAGCATTCTTTCATGGGGGACTGAGTAGAGCTCTGGGAAGAGTCTTGCCTCAGTAGTGGGGAATAATTAGTTCTAGAGTGAGCACTGCTTGGTTCTTGTGAAGTACATCTTAAAAGTTAGGCCCAAATAATCAAGTTATCTCTAGGAAACTTAACTATTCCTCTGAACAGAGCTCATGTATATTTATGGGAATACAGAAATATCTAGCACCCAATAAGTGAAGATTTTCAATGGTCATCCTTCAATAAAAAACTTATCAGCCATGCAAAGCAGGAAAATGCAAATTATGTGGTGATCAACTAATCAACTGAAAATGACCCAGAAGTAACTGACATAGTAAATGATCAGACAAGGACATTAAAACTGTTATTATAACTGTATTCCAAATTTTCAAAAAGTTGAATAAGGCCATGAATTGGACTTACAAAGATGAAAAGTATGGGTAGTATGGAAAACACAATGGATGGGGTTAGTGGCATATTAGATGTTTCAAAAAAGGATTAGTGATGTTGCAGACATGGCAATAGAAACACTCCAAAATTAAAACACAGAGAAAAAGAAAATATTTTTTAAATGAATAGAACATCAGAGATGTATGGAACTTCTAGAAGGATAATACATGGTTAATTGGAGTCCTCAAAGGAGGATATAGGAGAAAATATATTTGAAATAAAAATGCCAAATATTTTCCATTGTGATTTAGAAAATAAGTAACCTATAGATCTGAGAAGCTCAATGAACCCCAAGCACACACACAAAAAAATCATGAATAAGACCACACCAAGGCATATTACAATCAACCTGATCAAAGATAAAGAAACATTCTTTCAAATAACTAGAAAAATAATACATTTTATGTACAAGGGAACAAAATTAAACATGGCAGTAGATTTCTCTCAGAATACAAAGCAAGTGAGAAGACAGTGGAGCAACATGCTTAAAGTACGTAACGAAAACTAAACAAACAAACAAAAACCCTGAAACTTAGGTTTCTCTACCCAGCAAAAATATCTTTCAAAAACAAAGGAAAATAAACATATATTCAGACTTAAAAAAAAAGCCTCAAAAATTGATCAGTAATCAACCTACACTATTAAAAAATGTTAAAGGAACTTCATCAGATAGAAAGAAAATAACACAAGATGAAATCTGGATCCACAAAAAGCACTGAAGAGCACCAGAAATATCGTCAACTCTAAAGCAACCATTTAACTAGCAAAACAAAGAGTTAGATACAACAGAGGAGATAACATGGAATCACAAAAATATGCAATTAATATAAAAGAAAGTTTTTTGTCATTAAAAAATCAACATTTATTTTATACTAAGTCCATCACAAAGGCTTAATTAAAAAAAAACAAAAGTGATACTATAGTTTAAGATGCAATCCTATGGAGAAAACAGTGAAAAAAAAGAATACCAACCAGAAAAGAGCCTGGACATCCTGGGTCAGAGATTGTGGCTGAAGACTGGCTTGAATAGTTTTTTTTTTTTTTTTTTTTTTTTTTGGCAAGTACTTCTTTAAGACACTGTTTTCCCCCATATCAGATAGTACAAGCAAGTAGGAAAAAAAATAGCAAGATGATAAATTTAAAGATAATCATCTCGATAATAACATTAAATGTAAATGGCCCAAGTATCCCAATAAAGAGGCAAAAACTTTAAGAGTAGACACTTGCAAAAAACAGGACACAATTATATGCTACTTACCAGGCATACATTTCAAATAATGAAAAAAGTATAAGATAAAAGTAAAATCCTGGAAAAAGATATACTTTCCTAACAATAATAATTCAGCTGGAGTGGTTGCCTTAATTTCACACAAAGCAGATTTAAAAGCTGAGATAAAGAAGGTCATTTGATAATATCATCAAGAGTTAATAACAAACCTAAATATTTATGCACTTACCACAGTCTTCAAAATACATGAAAAAAACCCCACAACATATCAACTGTAAGGAAATTGATAAATATTTAATTATAGTCAGATATTTCAATAGCCTTCAGCAAATAATTGTAAAACATACAGACAGAAAATAAGTATTGATAGGGAAGATTTGAGCAACACTATTACTAACCTGACATAATTGACACTGTGAGAAACACTCTATTCAACAATAGCAGAACACACATTTTTTTCAAAAGCACACAGAATGTTCACCAAGAAAGACCATCTGCTGCACCATAAAACAACTTTCAATAATGTTTAAAGGATTCACATCGTGCAAATATGCCCTTCCATCTTGATGAAAGTAGATTAGAAATCAGTTACAGAAAATTGTCTCAAAAATCCACAAATAAATAAATGGGAACTCCTCAAAATCAGATACATCAGTGCTTCAAAGGACTTTGTTAAAAGGGTGAAAAGGCAACCGACTCAATGGGAGAAAATATTTGGGAACTACTATCTGATAAGGATTTGATATCCAGAATATATAAAGAGATCCTACAACTCAACAATAAACAAATAACTCAATTAAAAATGGGAAAAAGACAATAAACATTTTTCCAAAGAAGAAATACAGGTGACTAAAAAGCACATGCAAAAAATGCTCAGTTGCACTAGCTATTAAGGAAGTGCAAATCAAAACCACAATGAGATATCATCTCACACCTATTAGAATGGCCACTATTAAACAAACAGTAAACTGCAAGTGTTGGTGAGGATTTGGAGAAATGGGAACACTCATTCACTGCTGGAAGGAATATAAAATGGTACAGCCACTGTGGAGGATGGTTTGGCAGTTCCTCAGGAAGCTTAGTATACAGTTTCCAAATGACCAAGAAATCCCACTACACAGGACATACCGAGAATATTTGAAGCAGGGACACAAACAGACATTTGCACACCAATGTTCATAGGGGCATTATTCATAATTGCCAAAAGATGGAAACAAAGTGTCCGTCAACAGGTGGATGGATAAACAAAGTGTGGTATATACATACGATGGAGTATTATTCAGATCTAAGAAGGAATGAAGTCGTGAAGCACACAGCATGGATAAACCTTGAGGACGTTATGTTAAGTGAAATAAGTCAGACACAAAAGGACAAATAGTGTATGATCTCACTGATATAAGCTAATTGTAATAGTAAACTCATAGACATAAAATAGAGACTACAGGTTACCAAGATATAGAATGAGGCTAAAGAATGGGGAGCAGTTGCTTAATACATGCAGAATGTTTAACTAGCTCAAATTTAAACATTTGGAAATGGATAGAGGTGACAGTAGCACATTATTGTGGGAATAATTAACAGAACTGAATAGTGTGTTAATATGGTGGAAAGGAGAAGTTTAGAGTCATGTATGTCACCAGAAGGAAAGTTGGAGGTTAAAACATAGGAAGTATAACACAGTGAATCTTGAGGTGGACAATGACTGTGATTAACTGTCCAGATATAAAAAAGTTATTTTATAAACTAGAACACATGTATAACACTATCAGAAGGAGTTAATAATAGAGGAGCATATGGGAAAAATATACCTATTGCAAACTATGGTCTATACTTAACAGTAATATTATTTCATCAACAGTAACAAATGTTCCACATCAGTACTATGCATCTATAATAGGGGGGGATAAGGGATATGGTAGGATTTGGGTTTTCTTTTTTCTTTTTATTTCTTTTCTGCAGTAATGAAACTGTTACAAAATTGATCAATTATGTGATGATACTGTGAGCCACTGACTGTATACTTCAGATAGTTTGTATGCTGTGTGAAAACATCTCAATAAAATTGCAGTAAAAATTAAAATAAGCCCAAAATTAAAAATTAAAAAATCCACAAATATTTGGAAAAAATAGCATATAATTAGGTAACTCCAGTTCAAAGAATAAATCAAAAGAGTAATTAGAATGTATTTTGATGTGAACAAAAAAGAAAATGCAACATATTCAAATTTGTGGAATGTTGTTAAGTCATTACTTGAGGGAAGATTTACAGCACCAGCAAGAAGAGAATTTTTAAATCAGTGACCCCAACTTCCATGTTAAGAAAACAGATTAAACCCAAAATATATAGAAGATTGGAAATAATAAACATAAATGCAGAAATCAATGAAATATAAACAAAAAAATAGAGTAAATCAATGAAACCAAAAGCTGGTTCTTGGAGAAAATCAATAAAATTGATAAAATGTTAGAAATCAAAGAAAGAAGAAACAAACTAGCAATAACAGAAATGGAATAGGGGTCATCACTATTTATTCTACAAATATTAGAAGGAAAATAGTGTATATTATGGGACAATTTAATGCCAATAAATTCAGAAAGTTAGAAGAAATAGAAAATTCCTTAAAAGGTAAAGGCTACCAAAACTCAGGAAGAATAAATATACAATTGTATATATTATGTCTTTGAAAATGTAAAAATGGTAGAATATTTAATTGAATAACTTCTAACAAAGAAAATTCCAGGCTCAGATGGCTATACTGGGAAATTCTTCCAAACATTTATCAAAGAAAACACTAATTGAACATAAATTCTTCCCAATAACTAAAAAGGACAGAATATTATTCAGTTCACTTTCTACATCTACTTTATCTTGATGCCATAACCAAACATGTACATTACAGAGAAAGAAAACTACATACCACTAGCTCTCATGAATATTGACTCAAATATTTTAAACAAAATTTCAGCAAATTGAATCCAACAATATGTTAAAAGAAGAATGCATCATGGTCAAGTTGATTTTATCCCATGAATACTAAAGGGGTTTAGCATTGAAAATATGCCAATGTAGTTCACTATATTAATGAATTAACAAGAAAAGCATATAACCTCTATAGGTCCAGAAAAATAATTTGACAAAATATAGCATCCATTCCTGAGAAAAACAATAAGCAAACTAGGAATGGAAGGAACTTAACCTAAGAAAGGACATCTATAGAAAACCTATAACTAATATCCACTTCAATCTTGAAAGATTTAGAAAAAAGATCATAGATCAAAAAAGATAAAAACAAACAAACAAAGAAAAAGAACCAAGGATGCCACTCTCACCACTTTTATTCTACATTGTATCTTAGGTTATATCCAGCACAATAAGACAGGAAAAAAAAAAAGACATATGGATTAGGAAGAAAAATATAAAACTGCCATAAGTCAAAACTGTGTTATTCACAGACAACATGCACATCTATTAAAAATATCCAACGGAATCTATAAAACAGCTACTATAAGTAATAAATGAGTTGAGCATAACTGCAAAATACAAGCTAAATATAAAGAAATCAATTGTGTTTCTATATACAAGCAATAAATAATTGGAAAGTGAAATTTAAAATAAACATTTGAATAGCACAAAGATAGTAATTACTTAGGAACAAATTTGAAAAATTATGTGAGATAACTGCACATTGAATTCTGCAAAACATTGTTAAATAAATAGAATGATATATTATGAATATGGGGTAGAGTCACAATATTAAGATGTTAATTCTCCTAAAATTCATCTATATATTCAATGAAATTCCAACAAAATTCCTATAGGCTATTTTGGTTGAAATTGGCAAATGTATTCTAAAATTGATATGGGAATACAGAGGACCTAGAACAGCCAAAACAACTTTAAAAAGGGAGACCAAAGTTGGAGGACTAACAGCACGAGGTTTAAAGACTTAGAAAGAAAGCTACACTAATCAAAAGAGTCACATATTGGAATAAAATTAGACAAATAGATAAATTAAATGGAATACAGAACTAGAAATAACTGATTTTTTTTTTTAAATTTCAAAGGTAATTCAGGGGAGAAAGTGTCTTTTTGAAAAATGATGCCTGAAAAATTAGGTATCCATATGCCAAAAAATGAACTTCAATACATACTTTGCACTATATATTTTAAAAATAACTAATAATGAATCAAAGACCTTAATATAAAATCAAAATGGTACAATAATTTTGGAAAATAGTTTGGCAGTTTCTTAAAAAGTTAAACTTATACCTATCATATGATCTAGTCATTCTTCCCCAGAGTATTTACCCAAGTGAAGAAAAGCATACAAATAGTTTTATAGGAATGTTCATATAAGCTTTATTTCTAATAGCCAAAACCTGAACACAACCAAAGAGTCCATCAAGAGGTGAATGTATAAACTAATTGTGGGATATCCATAGAGTATCCTATGACTCAGCAAGAAAAAAGTGAGCTATTGATACATGCTACTACACGGATGAATCTCAAAATAATGATGGGGAATGAAAGAGGGCAGATCATAAAGAGAATACCTACAATATGATTCTATTATTAAAAAAAATTCTAGGAAATGCTAATTTATGTATGTTGTCTGAAAACAGATCAGTGTTTGCCTGATTTGTTGCAGGAGGGGGGCTGAATAGGTTTGGAGGCAGGGATTGCACAGGGGAAAAGGAAAGTTTTGTGGGTGAGGGAACAAACTCATTATTTTGATTTTGGCTATGGTTTCACGGGCATATACAAATGTTAAACTTACCAAATTGTATGCTTTATATATGTGCAGTTTATTGCATGTCAATATTCCTTAATAATGCTGTTTTTTTTTTAAAGAATAAAATAAAAGATAGAACCAGTAAGGTTCAGGAAATGACAGGAAGCAGAACTCTTCTATAAATCAGTATTTAGAAGTCTCCACAAGAATGGATACACTCCAACCATTCCCACCACTGCCCTTTCCTCTGCTCACGATTCAAATCCTGAGCCATTGTCCTGGCTTGAGTCAGGGGTCTGACATTTGCCTGAGGGTGGGAAGGTTACTTTGGTTTGAAGACTCTGTGCATATTGGACAGAAGTAATTTCCCAAAAGGAAGTTTGGAATGTTCTTATGAAAAGAAAGAGGAATGGATGGTGAAATGGAACATACTTTTACTTAAATAAGCTTAAATATAAAAAAAATTCCAATTTGTTTAACATGCAGCAAATATTTATTGACTGCCTACTTCATTACATCCATGACAGACAGAGTACCAGGAATTGAGATTGCACTGATTAAAAGACAGATCCTACTTTCTTGGAAAGTGGTACCGTGTGGGAAGTGTGAATGTAAAGAAGTAATTACAATGCTAATATGGATTATTATCCTGCAAACCTTTGGTCCTGCCCAAATCCATAAAACTCTCACAGTTCAAGTCAGCACACAGAGGAGGGAAGTAGAGGGAAAGTTGCTGGGCCATAAAAATAGAATAGAATAGAAGGCATTCCGGGGGCGATGAATACCTAGCAGCAGGCATTTAGCAAAGAGGATTGCAAAAAGCAACCTCCTTTAAATATAGTTAAAAGCAGAAGAGTGAGCAATGGCAAACCAAGAGTTTAAGCAATTTCTACAAATAGTAAGAAAACCCTTTCTACAAATAAAGCAGATTAGCATGGGACAAGAGCAGTTCAGGATTGGCAGAACCTGTGAAGGAAAGAAGCACTATCTGAAGCAGACCAGAACAGATTTTGAAGAGTTTTCACCAGGACAGGGAGGATTATGTAGTAGATCAGAGCATGATATTTGTTAGTAGGAAAATCTAGGTTAACAAACTTCTCTACCACTTACAGTTGACAAATTACCTTGGCAATTAATCTCTCTCCTCATGTTTTGATCTATTCAATACTGATAATGTTAGTAGCTACCTCATATCTTTATTGTGAGGAATCCAGGAAAGAATGTGCATAAATCTGCTGACAGAATAACTGGTTCAATGAATTCTAGAAATAGGTTAGAAATGATTGTCAGAATCTCACTCTATAATATCTATGATTTCTCAATTGTAATGGTATTTACATTAGCTATATGGTAAACTGTATATAGTTGTCACCTCTTGTTTATATTCATAAAATCTCCAGTTAAAGAAATTTTCCAGTTACAGTTATTGCTAGATGTCTGTGTTCTGTGTTCCATGAGGACAGACACAGTACCTTGCAGGTTCATTCCTTACTTTCTCCCCAGTGCCCAGCAAAGTGTCTGCACATACTTGTTGAATTACAGGAATGAATTGGGTGAATTCCGTCTGAATACAAGAGTCAAGAGTTTGGTGATCAGAGTCAAAAGATCAGTTATAGAGCAGCAGGGAGAATGTTATTTAGTTACCTGAGCAACCTATTCCTAACTGAATTTAACAGAGAGGCCTCTAGGATCTCAAATGTTTAGAACTCCATAAGCTAAGCTGCTCCACTTGGTCTCAGGTATGTTACTGCCCTATTTGTTTTAATAAAGTATTTTTGAAGGACAATTTTCTTTCTGTTTATTGTTAATTCTAATTGGAAATATATGATTTTATTTGTATGTTAATATATATATTTATATTTTTCTTACAATGTGGCTGCAAAAAAATGAACTAACTGATCAGTATTTTACTTTTCTTTAATGCTGGGAGTTTTTCTCATGTGATAGATGCAACAAATAAAATATTTCTTTGTGTGAACAAATGTACATAGAATGCAGGATATGCTCATTAAGAATGACATAAAGTCTGTCATATTTTATACAGTTTTATATTTTTGGAAAGATTACTTATTACTTTTTTATAATCACATATATCAAGATACAGACCTTAAATATTGCATGTTGTATTCTTTGCAGTTTAAAAGACAATGATGCAAACAGGGAAGAAAAGTCCTTGCTGGCTAACTTTTTCCCCCATAGTTTTTATGAAGGCCTCTCTCTCTAATCAGGATTTTGAGCCCTTCAATTGCTGAACTAGCAAACTGTTTGTAAGTTACATATGGTACTAGCCGAAACTGCAGACTTTGCAAGACTTTCCAAGAATTTCAGAAATGGCACAAAAGGAAATATTAAGTGTATCCAGTAGTAAAGGTATGATGAGGAAGACACATTCAATGGCAAAGTAAATTCGTTCAGAAAAAGAGCAGCACAAGCAATCAAGATAACCAGTGTTACCACATCACCCTGAGAAAGGTATTGAAAATTCTGGCCTCCATCTTTGCAAGAGATAAACTCATCACTTCACAGCTCAAGCCATCCAAAATAGAAAATGCTTGATTCTTACTCTCTCACAAATGAGTGAAATAACAAACCAAGTAAAGGAAGTGTTATTCAATGGTCAGATAAGCCACCTTCTACCGTCCCACTCCCGCTCCTCTCAGAAATCCTTCAAATCAATCCACGTACCATATGAAATTAGATGCATTAAATTTATTTTGCAAGGCCTCCATAATAGCTTTCTACCAACAACTTAGCAAACTAATGACAGTAACTTCTGACTCAGAGGCATTTCTTTCCATTTGGAAATATTGCAGCCAAGGAGGTTTTTCTTTTTTGGGAAAAAAAAAAAAAATCTATAGAAGGCAAGTAATAGTCTGTCATAAGTAAGAGAAGTGGATAGTGAATGCACCCTGATGATGGAGAGGAAAGTTGCCTGCCTGACATTGCCAGGGCCTATGCAGCAGGGACCCCTTTGAATGTTGGGAATGATTGGATTGGCCAGAACCTGTTTTGTTGTGCATGGAGCTTCCTGTTGGCTGGCCTGACACAGGGTGTTATTAAGCAATTTGGGCTGGAACATCATTATTCTCCATGAAGAATTTAAAGAAGATCTTGACTTGAGCCTATTGCAAGAGGACTCACGCTGTGCCATGTGGTATAAAAATATCATCAGTCTTATGTCATTGGCACATTCAAGCACCTAGTGGGATAAGCCAGGCATCAATGTTCAAGGTTTTATATAAGGTAACAGCTGCTTTGGTCAGACAGTTAATTAAATATGTTAATTTCCCATACAACCAACAGTAGCGACAACAGATCAAAGTGGGATTTTATGACATTTCTGGGTTCCCTCCTATACCCAGGACGATGGATTGTGCCCACACCATCTCCTAGTCTCCTTTGTGGAGTGATGTTGCCTTTCCCATTTGGAAACAGCCCTGTTCTATGACTCTGCAAACATTGTACATGCTTTGGTACCATACTAACTACTGCCAATTGTCACCACTCCAGTCTCGAAAGGCTATTTGGATCTGATCCCATGCTAGTGTTTGGTTAGTCAGTAAATATCACAAATCATGCTGAAGGCAGAGAATGGGCTCTTTCTCCATTTGTGTCATTCTGGTTTGGCATTTATGTTTTATCTGTGTGGAACTCATAGAGCACAGATTGTAAATAACCGTAAGAGCAATGAATAGATTACATCCTAGGCATGTGGAGGCACCAAAAGATTGTTCTAGATGATGATATGAGTTAATCACATGGAGTGCACAAGACTCAGAGAGTACACTATTTAAACATAGTAATATTCAAATGTGCTTTCAGGCAATGTGTGGCAATATGAAAGGAAGAAAATGTTCTAACAATTCATGAAAAGAAGTAATCATTATATCTAGGAGTCATAAATATCATAGTGGCATGGAACCATTACAGTATTTGTCCCATTCATATATACACTGTTTGGGTCATAAGAGACTCTGAAGATTGCTGTGGCAATTTCATTCTCTTTGTGATAGCACAACTGTTTCTAATGACTGCTTATTACGCAACTAACTGAAAGGTTTGGAGAAGTTGTGCTGGTAAAAGCAGTTGAAGCAGGTCAGGATTTGGTGATCAGCATTTTGCTGGAAATACTCAGCCCACAAAGTTGTTCATGGAGCTTCAAAATCTCATGGTTTCTGAGAATATAGAATACCTATATTTTCATGTCTAATGTCAATTCTTTAGGAGTCAAGATGATTATATAGCACATGCATTAGTCACATCACTCAAAAAAAATGCACGTTCTATACCATTAGCCTTGAATACAAACTGATGTGGTAGGAAAGGTTAATGAACAAGAATATTTGTAGTAATGGCCAACATCTCTCCATTTTCTCATTTGTACAATGAGGGGCTTGAGGACATGGATTCTGAGACCCCATCCCTGCCTAATGTTCCATGGGATGCAATGTGATAGAATTAATGCATTCTGATCTATCACTAAGCAACTGGTGACTTTGAGCAATTGATTTAATGACCCCGAGTGTCTAAAATTGTGTATATCAAAGGACACAAATGGCTAGTGAGTTACAAAGTGCTGTAAAATATTGGTTAGTAAAGGGATTCTATAAACTTTGAGATTTGTTATTCATTCTTTCAATAAAGAGTACAATTTCTTTTATTAAAAAATCTCAAAGAAGTTGTGAATATTTGAGTTGGATGTGTGTGTTACTACTTTGTGTGTGTTTGGGTAGCAGTGCTACTCTGGTATTTAAGATAAGACCATTTAGAATCCATTGCATGAGAAAGTAAATGCAATCACTCTACCAAGGCTGCAACTTGAAGGATTAGGCTATTAATTACTATACAATCTATATAAGAGGGAGGAAGAACTGAGCGTGTGTGCATGCATGTGTGTATAACTGTGAACACAGTAGAAGTTCAGTGAAGATGGCTCAGATCAGGATTAAAAAAATAGTGTAGAAAAAGTGATATTGTTGGAGTAAGCTATATACTATATGCTTCCAGGAAGAAACAGAGTATGGATGGCCATTATTTGATATGGACATGGCAGTAGTAACATATAACAGTGATAGAGGCCGCAAACTATCCATACATCTACTGAAAGGCTCATATCTATAAGTTGAGCATCTCGTGATCCCTAATCTATCTTGCTGAGAGTTCTCTCTCTCTGCAGGTCAAGGAAGCAAGGGGGGCACTTTGGAGCATAACCAGCTTCCAATCATCAAGGAAATAGTTGGTGAAGTGAATATGGTAATTATCTCAGGAACACATAATCAGATTTTCTTTGAATTTCTAAAGGTGAAGAAATACTTGGTAAAGAAAACACATAATATTTACCTTTTAAAAGTTTGGAGAGAAGTTGGATATGATCTCATGGCTAAGAATGTTGAAGAGGAATAGGAGTGAAAAGTCTGGAGAGTCTCTAAAAATTAAGCTCTCTATATTCCTAACTAAAGAAAACAGACACAAAATGGGAAGAAATCTAAAGAAATGATTTCATATACAGCAGGCATTCTGGTATGAACAATGCATAAAGTACATGTTGAAATATGGTTGTAAGAAATATAATCAAAGATGCATAAAAAATTCTAGCATGAACCCCTAAAAATATTGTTATCTGGCTAAAGTAAGGAATACGTTGAGTCTGTGAAAATTGCTGAAAGGGAAAAAACAACATTTTAGAGTAATAATGTGATTGGATTCAGAAAAGAACATCTGCCTGTGAGAAGATGGGATGTGAACACATAGTATAGATAAGACATAACTATGAACTTATCTTTTTGCTCCTAATGCCATCAATGACATCAGTGAAAACTGTGTTCAACTAGGACAGTGCTGAATCAATAACTTAAAGTGGAGGGAGTTAGGGAGTTGTCCAGGGCAAGTGAGAAGAGGGAAACCCAACATCTAGCTGTTTTATTTGAGTTTCAAATCTCTAAGTCCCTCAGAGTTTCCTCCTGATGAACAAATGTAGATTGTGACTATTGGCTGTATAATACCTAAAATACCATACTAGTTTGGACTGTGAGAGCAGGAGTGAGAGAAAGAAGGTGGTTGATTCTTGAAAATATGGAATTATAATCAAGTCAATTTTTGCAATATGAAATATAAGGCTTATGAGCCATTAGAAAAAAAAAATTGTGATGACTGACATGAAACTGAAATTATCTGCTGTTTCCAGAGTGGGCAGCTGGGGGACAAAGGGGGCAGGACTTGATGTGATTCCTACAGAAGCTGTATTATATGGTGAGGGTGGATGTTACAATCTCGGGATTACATGTGAGAAAGCTAAGAGTTGAGTTACAAAGCTATCTTGAAATTGCCTAACTTGTAGGTCTAGATCTAAGCCCAAGTTTTTTGTGTTGGTTTGTTTGTTTTTAACTGTAAATGCAGGATCCTTCCTATCACATTTTCTTTTGAGATAACGTAAAACACATGGTCATCAAAGTATGTAACATCAAAGTATGTAACACATACTTAAAGAGTTTGACACATTCAAAGTGTTGAACTCAAGTCTGAAACAAAGGTAATGAATGGCAATAAAAACAAATGTAAAGACCATACTTATATTTAAAAAGAAGAGTTGCCTTGAATTGGCAGAATTTCCTTTCCAAAGAATTTGAAAGTTTTGGTTGTTGCTATGATTCAGCAGTGTGATGGTAATTGTTCAGAGAGGCTAAAAAGTTAACAGAAAGCAAGGCAGAATAGAAGTATATTGTTCTGGGGAACAGGAGTGACAACAAACTTGTGTTCCCTGCATAGATCAGACACGATAGTTAGCATAAATACAAATAATGATATTAATATATATCATACAGGTAACTTTAAATTTAAATTGTTTTAAAAAACAATAGCTATATTTCAACACCTTGATAGTGTTTTTCCAGTACATTACTTGAAATAACTGAATCCCTTCTTTTTTTTTTTTCAGGTTTTTAAAAAATTTTTTATTTTGAAATACCTTCAAACTTACATAACAGTTACAAAATCCCAAACAGAGAATTCCTGAAGAACCCTAACCCCTCCATCTCCCGATACCCAGATCCACCAATTTTTACATCCTATTCAGGATCATGCGTTACATTTAATTGTCATTATCTCTTTAGCTGCTGTGCTGATTCCCTCCTTAGCTATAACTTGTTGCTTTTCCATTTTTCCAATTTTTTTTATTTTCTTAATAAAAAAAATGAACCATTAGTTAAACAAAGGCAGGGCACAACTAGTAAAGGAAAAGATCTATCTGTCTATCTATCTATCTACCTATCTATCTGCAATTTAAGCACCTTAATGTAGCTTACTATAAAAATGGCAGATCCTTTCTACACAACCACATTTAAACTTTGAGAAAAAATATTTGGTAGACTTGGCTTAGTCATGGTCAAACATCAGGAAAATTCAGTTTTAGAGAAATCTGTCCCTTTGCTGATGATTATTGAAGAAATTAAGGGATAGCCTTTATTGCTTAGTCCTGTCCAGGAGCATTCCAATGACTCTCCATGCCTTCCATCCTGGAAGTGGTTAGACTAAGTGGAGGAATAACTGGTCACATTAGAGTGAAACTTTGTTGAGTTACTGGGAGGAGTTTGCAATGTCTTCCTACTCTCTTTTGCAAATGAAGCACTGGCTTTAATCTTTATCTATAGCAAGAGGCATATTGCTGTGATATGCTAATTAAGTAGCTCTGTTTAGTCAACAACTCAATCTGATGCTTACCATGGGAATTTTTTTGTCTGAATATGTCTTTAAGAGCAAAAGTATATTACTAATTATATCAAGAAGTGACATGATCTTCATACTTTTTAATCCATAGATAAGATAAGGTTATGTCTATCACAGGCAGAGAAATGAAGGGTGGGGAAAGAAATGCTGTTTAGCAGCAGGGTTTCTGTGTGCATCTAGCAGAGCATGAGAAAATGAGGATGATGCTGGTTTAGTTTTCATTCCATCCATCATTGAAGTTGTGAAGATAATTTAATAAATGAAAACTGTAGTTCCTTCAACTCAATATAATGTGCATGTACTTTCTAAGGTTGATAGCTTTCCTAGGGTTTTGTGGCAATGTTTATAAAACTTCAGGACAATTGTGAGGTCTAAAGGGAATGAAAACCCTGAAAAATGGAGTGTTCTGTCAGCTGGAGTGGAGACTAAAGGCATACAGCTTGCTTATGTGCACTCAAGTTTTGATGCAAATGCTGAAATGACAGGTAGAGAGGGCAGAATTAACTGTGTCTGCTCAAAGTCCCAGAAATGACAGCCCTTGGATAAATCTTCCTGCCAGGGGAGAAACAGACTATCTGGTATTTTGACAAGGAAGAGTTCATAAACACCAGAGAAAACTTGAAACTTTGGCAAAGAAGAGGTTATGAGAGAGGGGGCGGGGACACAGAGTCGAATCAAGAATGTCTAGATGAAAAGAAGCCAATACTGAACAACACTGCTGAAGGATCTAATAATGTGAGTTTTAGTTTCAGAGAAGGCTGAAGAGCAGTTTGGGCAACTTTTACTTATTGTTCTTATCATGCCACAAAAAAAGGGAATATGAGCTTCTGATAAAAATAATTCTGAATAACTTCCAATTAAGTTGAGGGAGAGAAAGGGGATGAGAAATAAATGCAGCTCTTTCTATCTTAGGAATAAAACATTTACATACCCACAAAATTGGGATGATTTAAGTTACCCTCCTAGCTGTAGGATCTCTATCATGTTGTTCATTAGGGGAGGGAGGAAGGAGAGGATGGGGTCCTGATTGGGGGGTCCTGATTGATTTTCAAGGAGCCTAGAAAAGAGGCACAGCTACTTTGATAATATTGACAGTTTCTTATACTGACCAGTTTTCATTTAATTTGCTGCATTTGTTAGGGTCTCTATAGCTACTGCAAAGGATGCATTATGTATTAAATAAGTGATGAATTTACTCAAAAAATTGCAGCCACATGGGGCTGCCCAAATGCATTTTTGTATTATTAACATGTTTCCAACTTGCAAGTCTTCGAAGACTGAGTAAATGTTTTGACAAGACGAAGCAGCAAGAACAAATAAGGAGCCTTCTTGAAGAAACTCAGCCCCGCTTCTAACAGCTTTAAAGTCTTAAGAGTGTTTTTGCTGGGGCTGTACCAGATAAATTGCTCTTCTATGTGCATGCGAGAGACTAAAATTCCTTTGAAAGTTTATAATTTCTCATGGGAAAACACAACATAAAAGTTACTTCTACTCATAGAAAAACAAAACCATATTTTCCTGTCAACCTTTGCTGTTGGGAATTTCAAACTTTTTGCATTTTTTCCCCGTGATTCTTAGCTTGCCCAAGGGACAGGCGTTTACAACATAATTTAATTTCAATGCGTCTCTGTAAATCATTGTAATACTCTCTATTGCTCGTGGAAAGAAAGGAAAAAAAAAAAAAAAAAACCTCCCCATGGGGATTAACGTCCCACTTTCCCCAGACTCCCACAGCCCAAACACAAACAGAAACTTTCCCTTTTAATGTCCAGCCTCAAAGACAAATGCACAGAAAAGAAACATGGTGCAATGGGTACAGGTATGCTTAGAGCTATGGTTTGGCTTCCAGAGAAAAGATTATATTTTAAGATTAATTGGGAGAGGGGAGATTTGTCCTGGGTGATGTAGAAATTCTAGAAATGCTCAAGTCATTCCAGAGTTAGGTGGGTTGCCTTCAGCTAAATAACTTAAAATCTTTTTTTCATAAAATCCTAAGGACCTGTAGCCTACTCTTGCCAAGCTATTAATATCAAGGATCATTCAGTTTTACATGAGAATTTGATGACTCATACACTGGTTGAACCTTCACCTTTTACAACCTTAATGGGGATTTATTAGCTATTTCACAGTGTGTAAATTTGAATCTAGGTCAGATGAGGAAGAAAAATAGGGCACATCCAGGCCTAAAGAGTAACTTGAAAAATAATATCTCTGAGAAAAAATAAAAGAGTGAAAAATTGAACAGCTGATTAAAATTGTCTTGAGTAATCTGAGATTTGAAGACAGAACCTGATAAATTAGGGCTTTATATAGACCATTTGAGTTCAAATTCAGGTGAGTAGTGAGTCTGATTCCCATGTAAGTGCTGCAGATTAAGGAGTTAAAATATCTTATTAACCTGCTTCTGCTAACTGTCCATAACAGGAAATGTAGTCCAGGTGGGTTTGATAGTCACAAGATTAAAGCTTATGTCTACCATTAAATGGTCACCACATTAAAGTTGTTTTAATGAGGCCTTGGGAGATAATGAATGAATGTTGCTAATTCACTACAGAGAAGACAGCCCGACCTCATTCTGACCTCTTTCCTGCAAGGTACCTTAAACAATGTATTAGTTCTGCTTGAAGCCAAAGCGGGATGGTCTGTAAGATAAAAACAAGTCAAATGCTTAGGAGAATGACTTTTCTGGTGTTAAAGCCAGAAAAAAATTTCTCCCTAGGGTCCTTATAAAAAGAACACTGGTACCATGATGAAAATCATCCTCAATGACACCTTTATCACAGATGGAACCATCAGCTTCATCAGGCTGTTTCCCACGGTGCCCCTCAGTGTTGTCGGTGACATCATCCGCAAAAACACTATTCGGGAAAGGCATGGGTGAAGGACTATTACATAATATTCTTTAAGGATGTAACTCTCTGATGGTTTAACTTAATCCTGAGTAAATTTCAGAGGATTTAGAGGGACTGCTTATGTTTCAGGTAAGCCTTCATAAACATCAAGTATTTGATAGATTTAAGACAGCAGTGGATTGGAGATTGTACTCACTAGAAAATACTCAGGGTACAATAACTCTCTGTTGCCAATTTATCATGGTTCCACCTGCTTTACAGGCAGCAAAGGTAGGGTCTTTGTGGAAATGGAGGACCTACTGATAAATTTAAATTGTGCCCAAATAAAAGACTACTTGTTTGTTGCTAAGAGGCGAGCCAAATAAGTAACTATGATTAGGGAAGAAATGATGGGCATGCAATACTCTATTTCTTACTTTGGTTGCTGAGTACAAAAGATATCAAATGGGAAAATTAACACAGGTGAAAATTCATTTTAGGGCTTAACTAACATAGATACAGTGAATAAGTACTTTATAATGGTTTCAAAATGTTTCTGGGAGAAAAGAAATACATTGCATGGAACCCATAAAGTGTGTATGAGCTTTGTATGGGAATAGTTGTTCTCCTAAATAAGGTTATCCAGAAAGTTTAAGATGAATTAAATACATATTTTGATTGTTTATATGCGCATGGTCTCAGCTTTTTTAGGATATCTTTAGTTTAAAATACTGAAGAACACTTAAGCTAAAGGGGAAAATCCTCAAAATTACTTTCCGTGCCAGATTTATTTTGGCAGTCACATTCAGGAAACTATGTAGTGTACCAAGTTTTGAATATTGTATTTGGACACTAATCCATAACTGTAGTCATCAGTTTGCTGACAACCATCTGCTTGGACACTGCTCTCAACCCCTAATAAGTGATGTTAAATTAAAATGGTGATAACAATTTTCAGCAGCAGAAGTAAAAATGGTAGTAGCACCTTTGAACTCACACAAAGGGTTATGAGTCAAATAGTAATGCTTTTCCATCATTATCTAAACACATTTAAGTAAAGAGGGCTAGCTTGTATTTTCCATTTCAAGGTTCTTGAAAGAATGATCTACCTTATTCTTTGCTTTTATATCTGTCACTTTTCAACCCACAGCGATCTCGCCTTTTCAGTGCATTACACTGATGAGAATTAGTTGTCAAGTACAAGGGACAATTTTTCTATAATATCTTATATTATCTGAGCCACTTAATGTTATGGAGGCAAGGTAGTGGCTCACACAATGCTGGACTCTGTTCACTCTTCTCGATGTTTTCTCAGAGTCCAGCCACCACGTACATCCCAATAACTTCCCATTACGCATATCTAGCCCTGACCTGTTGCAGGAGATTCAGAGCAATCTACTCAGTGACTGTCTGGGTAATTACTTTGGAATATTTCTCACACATATCCAAGATAAAAATGTTCAACGCCAAACATCTTTTTTCTATCCCCACCTCCCTTTTCCCACCCCCAACTCAACATTCACCAAACTTGCCCTTCTGTCGCTGGTCTGGTTGAAATCTTAGGTAAAGGTATTATCATCATCTACACAATTACCCATGTCAAAAAATCTAGAGTTATAGTTGATTTCTCCCTCTCCAGTCATTTCCATAAACCAATTAGGATATCCTACAGATTAGGTTACACATGAAAAAAAGTGCTATGTAAACTTGCTTAAGCACAACACCACCAACAACAAAAAATAATTGGCTCATTTATTTGAAAGTTTCAGGTATAACTGGTTCTATGACTGAAATTCTGCCATTGGGTCTCCTTATGAATCTTTCTATTTCTCGGTTGTTCTTCCCTCTGTATTGCTTCCACTGTGGGTGGATGCTCCAGCTGAGGGGCTCAGATGGGTGCCAATAGCTCTAGGCTCATGTCCTGCCCTCAGCAATTACAGCTGGGGGAAAAGGTGCTCCTTTCTCAAAAGTTTCAAATAAAATATCCAAGAATCGAATCTCATTGTCGCAGTTTGGCCTGAATTAGAACAAATGCCTATCTGTGACCCAAACAACTTGGGTAAGAAGATGATTACTCAGTTCTGAATTCCGTAGTCACAGCTAGAATAAGACTGAGGACAACGCCACTCAAGCTACAGGCATGAGAATGGCGGAAGGTTAACTGCACAGAAATTAGGGTGTTGGTACCAACCAAAGGGAAGTGGATGATACCAGGACAAAGCAAAATGTGTCTACTACATGGCCACTAAATCACACAATAATCTGAGAATGTGCATACATTTTTCTAAAAATGAAGGATAATATAACAGAAAAATAAAAATGTAAGTGGTATATTCAACTGTAACCTTGTCATAACTTTAACCATTAAGTAGGATTTGGTGAAAAGTGGGCATATTTTGGAATTCATCTGGGTAAGCCGGGTTACTGGGAGGTTCCCTTGGATAGCTTATGTCCATAGTTATCTCTTGACCATGCTCCAATTTTTACATAGAGCAAGGCTTAAGGGTTTTACTCTTTCAAAAAGAGTCATCATTTTTTAAAATAGGTAATTAATTAAGCTTTTCTGCCTCTTATAACTCAAGGGAAAGGCTGGAAGTTAGAGAAGGTCTTTTTAGTTTGAAAGAAAAAAAACTCAGGAATGACCTAAATCATGGACATCAAGTACGTAAAGATTTTCATACTAATTTTACCCACCAGCTGTTCCTTTCTGCATCAGATTAAACAAAGGGAAAGACTTAATCTGAAAGAGGATTTAGACTAAGCATAAGGAGCCTGATGTTTCCGTGCATATTGAATGTACCTGTGTCAAGAGCAGACCCTCAGGTAGCCTTGGCCTGAAGTTGTGCTTTAGCTTCTGCAATAACATAATGATGACTTCTCACCCATACCCCTCTTGGTCCTTTCTGATGAAAGGTCTCAGAGATGTTGGTTGCTAAAATGTGTTCACCACTGGAAGGAATGCTATGCATTCCTCTTCTTCTACATTTCTATTACGTAGTTTGTTAAACCGCCAATAATGCTATCTGCCCAGAATTGTTTATACCGATTCTTAAATTTAGGCAACAGAATCATCTGGAGGGCTTATTAAATCACAAGCTGAACTTTAGAGCTTCTGATGCAGTAGGTCTAGTAGGACCAAGAATTTGCATCTCTCACAAGTTCCCAGGTGATGCTGAAGCTGCTGTTCTGGGCACCACACTTGAAGAATCACTAGTTTCAACATTGCCCTATGGCAGCCCCCCCAAAAATAAAAAAATAAAAAGCAAACAACAAACAAACAAAAAACTTTGGCATCCTTTTTTTATCCTAAGTGACTTTTTGAAGCAAGTGACTTTGAAATGCAAGTGCCCAGCTAGTTCCATACACTAACCGTATTGATTGTAAGCTTCTATAGACAGGCAGAATTTTCTTAGAAACTTTTTATCCAACTGGGCTTAAATAGAAGTGCTTGCTCACTTTTCCTTAAAATTTTAGGGAACTGGCAATCTTACTTTTAGAGGACTCTGGCTTGTGGCCTTTTTCCTAGGCAACAGACTTCCCTATAGTCCAAGATCCGCTCTTTTGCCTATTCTGTCTCTAGCCAACGTATTTCCCAACCTCAAACGGAAGATGTAGATCTAATGTGAAATTCAGAGAATAAGGCCTGGGCCTTTATATTTTTACAAGGACTCTCACTCACTGGAAAATAAAATGTCCAGCTGTCCTGTTTTTCCAGTGGGTCCTTGTGGTTTGGGATAAAATATCCAGTTACAGTGTTATATGCACTCAAAAGGCTGCATCTACAGCAACTTAGGTGGGAGTGGAGATGAGGTGCTTTGGAAACCTGTGTCAGTTCATATGTAAAATGACTGGTGGCAAAGAAGTTGCTACTGTCAAGAATCTTGCAGGGAATCTGAATACAATTGTTTCATAGCATGTGAGAGTGGAATAAAATATTTCTCAAGAGACATGTTTTACAGAATAGGTGACTTTAAGTGTGTATGCATAATAAATTATAAATAAATTAGACATTACAATGAGAAAGCAAAGCTCTCTCAGTGAACTCTTTTACTCTTGAGTGAACATTCTCACTAGCAAGCTTGAGTAGAAAAGGACATGAATCCCAAGGCAAGAAACCATGGCATGAGTTCTGACTGGGTTAAGAAAAGATGAGAACTCTTCTGCTTTAAGTCAAAATGATGCTTCCCTTACTTTTTTTGTTTGCCTAAGAAAGGCTAGACCTATACCAAGGGTGCAGAGGACAGGAGACTCTTGTGTAATTTAATCTATTGCTTCCTTCTATCTCCCAGCCTTGGAGATTCCAGGGTCTCCGTTTTATTGAGAGCACTTTGGTGTCAGCAGCGAAATCTCCCATTATTTCCAAAAGTTTGGAACTAGTCTGCTTAAATTAGTAGAAATGGTTCCACTGCCCATTTTACATATAAGGAAATTAAGGCTCTGAGTAGAATAATTGAGATAATGCAAATAAAGCACTTGTTCCAGGGTCCATCACATAACAATCTGCTATTATGCATAAGACATAGTGCCTCCCTTCAGGAGACTTATGCAAATTAGACAAGTAAACAATTCAGGCTGGTAAATAGAGTTAGGTAAAGTGCAAGTGGAGAAGAAAGAATGGAGCACAAACTCATGCTGGAGAGGCTCCAAATAGCTTCACAGAAAATGTAGTCTTCGGATGGTAGAAACACCATATTTGTTGAATGGATACATATGAACATGAAACACCATGACATTTAGATAAAATGATGCTTCATTCTGACACAATATGAATATGTGTATTTTATCAGAACTATTTGGTTCCCAAACTTGGTGATTCATCAAAATAACAGAGGTCCTTGTTTTCACCAAGCAAATCAGCCAGAATTATTCCTTTCGGTGAGTGCTGGAAGTGAGAAGAAATGAAGACACATTCTACATAGACTCCCACTCTAAAATGGAGCACAGGATCCGTCTCTTTTATAAGAAATGGGATAGCTTGCCATGCCTTTTTTCCCTACAAAATGATACTCGTTATGTAAGGATTTCTGATTTTCAATGTGGTCAAAATTAAATTTAGGAAAAAAAACCATATAATTTTATAATTTTTATTTTAAATATATTTGTGTCAAATTCACTTACAAAGAAAAAAGAAAAGGACAGCCATGAGGTGAGACATAGATTAAGCAAACATCAGTCTTTGAGATTGCAAGCTTTCAAGGATCAAGAGGGTGGCATACTTTGGAAGGAATCACAATTCATTTAAGCAACACATTTCAATTTTAACTCTATATTTACAACCACTGGGAAGAGGCCTTCAAGTAAGGATGATCTTTGATGAGTCCTCATTCAGACTTACCACATGTGGGATGCATGTATTAAGGTTTTCCATCAGTTTGGTTTTTCATGATTTTATATCTATTATTTGACCCATAGAAACCAGGTTTTGAAGAAGTCTGAAGAAATCAGATATACTACTGAAGCTTGTTATCTATATTGAATTCAGGTTGTGGTTCAAATGCCTCCATGAAACACAAATGAGAAAGGTTATTTTCATAAAGGTATTTTTCTGTAATTCTTGAGAGTTGGATTAAAAAAATCCTGAGCTAGATGTACTTTACGTTTTAATGCTTATGTTGTAGTGATGTCTGCCATACCATTTTCAAAGTGAATAGTATGTTTAAGACTAAAGTTAAGGAATATCCCATTAATGTTCCATCAAATTAGTACAATGATTTTCTAGTCCTTTTTGGTACATATTTGCCAACGGTTTGTCCCTGTAATTAATTGACAGAGCTTCAAAATTAGAGAATCATGTGCTATATATGTATACATAGGAATGAATTCCATCTGTATTTATGCAAGGCATTTTGCCTTTCCTCTAAATCTTATTTTCTCCTTATCTTCCTCTGTTTGGGATAATTTGAATATCTGTCTTTATCAATGTAGTAGCACTATTTGAATGCAACTAAAATCTGAATTAAAATAACATTCTTTTGGCTTAAGTCCAAACTTTATCTTGATGTTTCTGCTTAATGATCATATATATATTTTTTTTAAGTTTTAAAGCAAAGAAATACCCTCGTGCGCATTTTGAATTAAATGCCCAAAATCTTTTACATAGGTCGTAGACTAAACCTCAGTATAGGCCATTAGTAACTAAGCAATGCTATTTGCACCATATATCATTTATTCATAATATATAAATGTTTTATGTTGTGTGCAGGTGCTATCTTGGCTTCCTGGTTGGTCTCTATGATTGAATTTCCTGCATGGTTCTGTAGGGTATGGAGGGCGGCAGAACTCAAAGGAGCAGGAACTATTCTCTGGGTCACGAATCCTATCCCCCCTCAACCTGCTTATTAGAGTATTTCTCTTCATTGAACTCCTTATATCCCATTAAATAATTAAAGAGAAGGGTTGATTTATTTTGCTTTCCTTTATCTGTAATGACCTTAAAAAAGGAAGGCAAGAAGGGAAAGAGAGCGTTGATCCTGTTAATAACTCCATGTAGTCTTTCACCATGGCTTGCTGGAGTAAGGGGAGGGTGAGCTCAATTTTCTTCTTCCTTTGCAGGCCCCTTGGGATGGGAAGGGCACTCCAGATTGGCCCTATTAAGCATCCTCTTTCTCAACAGGTGCCGGACTGTTTTGGCATATTGCCCACATCCATATAGATGGATGCATATACACGTGCGCAAATGTGTGTCATATACAAATTATGTGCCTTTGTAGGAAATCCAGACATCAGGTAAACCTTGAAAGGAAATCAGACCATACACACCATCTGATATGATTGACATTCTTCCTTCCAGGGAATAAAAAAATCACACATCCTCTTTGCCTCAGATTATTCTCATAATCAGGATCTTCCCAAGATTCAACACCATTAAACATTCCAAGTGTTGATTGGTTATTATATTTTATGAACAATTTAAAATAATTAACAATATATAATTAGGTGGCAGTACTCAGTGAACATGGCAAGCATGTTCTATATGTTGAGTATTACCACTTGGCTGCCAATGTTGTGAAATTCTTCTAAATCTTTTTTTTTCCCCCTGTTCAGAGTTTTGCCATCATCACCATAACTGGGGAAAATGTTATTTTTGCTTTAATTTGGCTTTGTGAAAAATGAGCTGTTACCCACATATAACAATAGCAACAACAACAACAAAATAACAGCTAAAATTCTACTCCTATCCAAAGCTTTTCTGGATATCATTTGTTCCTTTACTCATTCATCTAAGACATATTTATTAAATGCTCAAGGATCAACTCTGTCCTTTACAGGTGAGGTGAAGGACTTACACTACTACTTCCTTCTTTTTCCCCTGCCATGTATACTCACCCTTGCTCTTTCTACAAAAAGCCCTGGAAAAAACGAACAGACAAAAAACGAACGAACAATAGCCCGATATTCCATCTGTTGATGTTTATACTGTTACACTATAAAGCAATGTTGCTGCTTTCCCCCACCCCTAGTTAATTTTTAAAAAATCATTCCTTTCAGAGTCTCCCACATTGACACACACCTCCCAGAGGCTCATGGAATAGGTGGTCCTTTATAAAGCCTTAGTTTGCTGTTATGATTTGCTATTACGTTTATGTCCATTAAGTAGACCCAGAAATCTGCAATGATGGAAACCGCCCTATAAATTGTGAATTGCAGGAAAAATAGAGGAAGGAGAGATTAACAAAATGATCTCTGTGGATTTCCTCTTCATCACCTCGTCCCAGTCTTTTGTACCCAGGTGGGTCTGGTCAAGACCTAAGTTTCACCACAGTTTTGAAGAAAGGCACATGCACAAATACACTCCATGAGGTAGGAAGATGATGAGAAGTTACATTTTGTTTGAAGGGAGATATTGCAGTTTGGGACATACTCTAATGTCCCTATAGATGTGTCACTTTTAATCTGTAATTTCTGTTTTAATGACTGAAACTTTCTGTTGGAGAGGACTTTTATTATTTTTGTCATTCAAGCGATTATATACGTAAGCTTCCAGATATTTGGTAGTAGCATCCAAATGTCATGTTTATCAGTTCTTTATTTTTGACTAATTCTCACGACCCTGCAAGATGCAGGGTAGGGAGGAACTTTTAGGATGATGACCACAGAATTGGTCATGTCTCTGCCTAAGAGCTTCAGAGTCGTTTGGAATTTCTGACTGAGACATGAAAAACAATTCCAGATGATTTTTTTTTTTTTGTTTTTCTCAACATTATATGAAAACTGGATTACTCTGTTTGTTGGCATCTAATTAGGTTTGGATATTTGATTTCTCTGAGTTCCTTGTGGGTTCTACATTTTAAAATAAGCAATAATTAAATAAAAATTTACCTTTATTCTAACCATATAGATATTTGTAACTCCAGTACTTCCGTAGCAGCTGATTATTAAAAGGTATCTTCTGGAAAGGTTGAAATAATTTTACACACCTCTTTTCCAGTTTGGACTTATGTGGATCACCACTGTCTGTGTGTGTATGTGTGTGTGCACGTGTATGTGTGTGTACGTGAGACAGACTAATTTTACATGGCTGCTTTTTGAAAATCATTAACACTGCAAAGGAGGATGCTTTGCTACAGATTCTTTTCATTGCTTTTGCACGTATTTAAATTCAGTGCATTTAGGGACTCTGCACTACACTGTGCCAACCCATTACTATAAAATATCTAACTCTTGCCAGTCTTTACCCTGGTCATAACTTTTCCATTAAAAAAAGAAGGAAACAAAGATATTGGACTCACATGAATGAAGTTACAGTACAGAGGATTAATTTTTGCTTTGCTGTAAACCAATGACTGAAAAATCTGTCTGACTGAGAACATTTCAATGCAACAGGAGACTGTGGGTTATTAGAAACAAGTCCGCAGTACCTGATGTTTAGTAGGTAAATAACGTCCATGTTAGAGGAGCATGTTGGAAGAAAGTGCGGATGTTTCTGTAAGCAGTTGGACACGTCTGTCCATTTCTTCCCGACAGATTGGTTGTGCTATGTTTTTACAGTTCAAATGATTTTTTCAAGATAAGGCACCACCAGAGTCTAATACCTTTTTTTGGCAGTAAGTTATGCTTATCTTCTCAAGGGCTTTAGAGTCTGGTTTATTGTTGCACCTTAGGTTTTATCAACATGGAAAGAATTAGGAGAGAATTAGGGAAAACATTTTGTAATATTTCACAAGGTCTCCTGGAAGCATGGGAAAGCTAAGAAAATATTCTTGTTAAACTTGCCTACCCCTCCCCCAAATTCTAGCTGCAAGATAAACGCTAGATTCTTAACTCAGTCTGAGTTTTTCATTTTATTTTCAGGTTTCAAGATTTGCATAGTAATATCTCCAATTTCATTTTGCAATGAAGGGATAGGATGCAAGCTTCTTTAATGAAAAAATCATGCTCTGGATTTATTTTTTCTTTCTTTGTTAGATTTATACAGCACCTTTGACCCCAGGTCTTGGGCACTTTCTTAGGTCAACTCCTTCCCCACCTTTTAAAAATTGATCACTTGAGATGTAATCTGTGAAGCAACTCAGTGCCTCCCTGCACGCTCCCACTGGCATCACACTGGCGGCTCATGTCGGAACCCCAGAATACATGTCAGATCTGTTCAACGCCAGCTCTCGACAGAGAGAGACATTCATCACTGTCTTATTGCAACTGAGGCCCACTTTGGGAATTTTTTGTTGTACAATTGTGACCAGGAGACTCATAAAAATATTTGCAAATATACAAAATTGCAGTTGGTTGTTGTTTTGCCCGTTTTTATTTCCATCAAAGAATAATATCGTACATTTCGTTTTGTCTCTAATGCTAGAGCTAAAAGCCACACAAATCTTCAAAGAGACAGCTGATCCCGTTGAAACCAAGTGAGAAGAGGCAAGTCACGGGCCTGGGAAAGGGAAAGTGACGACACATGCCTGTGCAGATCCACTTCTCATGCAAAGCTACTTTTCTGATGAGTAAGTTCTTCTCAGAAGCCCCTCAGTTTAAGACAGGGAAGGGGCTTTTTGAAATTGTCAGCTCACACCTTTCATTAATGAGTCTCCTAGAAGTTTATGGTTAAGTTGCCCTGGTGACTCAGGTAGGGTTTCCGTCAACTCCAGCTGAGATTGTCAGAATAGGAAAATGGGGGTCCGTTTTCTGATTAATGAAAATAATAATTATGTCCAGATGAAAGGCAAAGAGAGAAAGCAAAGCGCTTCCATGTTACTTTAAACAAAGACGAGTTAAGGCCTTATCTTAACTATGCATTGGCACTGCAATGCGAAATGGTCATGCAAAATTAATTTTTAATGTGTTCAATTTATATTAAAAATTTCTGCAAGTGTGTGAATTTTTTTTCCAAGGCTGGAGTGCTACTTCATTTACAATATTCCCTGAAGGTGTTTTTTTTTAAAGAGACTCTTAAACTGAAGCCATTTTAAGGGTTTTATGAGACATTATGTGAGCTTTCCTATGCAAGTTAGTCGTTAAGTACCAGATATTATATTCTGTAATATGCTTAAGTGATATTAGAGGCTGTATATAGCCTGCAGTAATGGCTATTGCTGCTTTTTTAATTTATCAAGAAAATGTTGCTTAAATAAGGAGCAAATCAATGCTGGGTTGTACAAAATATAAATGTAAGGAAGTAAGGGTATTTTTTATAAACTTGCTTCTTCTAGCTTCACGGAAAGGGAAGAATACAATGTACTTTCAGGGCTTATATTGATAGAAATTGTAAAAACTTATGAAAACAACATTATATTTAGAATTAGAGAGCTCCTAAGAGTATACAAAGTGACATTGAACAATGGATACCCATTGTTACTCAGTGCTTCTTGATGGGTATAAAGATGAATTTTATGTTCCTGATAATTGTATTTTGTATGCTTTCTGGCATTTGGACAAAGTAAAATCTCTCACTTGGATTTAAACCAGTTAGAGCTTTGACTATGCTGCTTACTAAGAGAAATAATTGTATTAAGCTGGATTCATTGGTCCATATCTTTGAAAAGCATGGATAAAGCCCCAACTTGGTGAGAGAAATTGACTAAAAAAATTAAAGACAGATTCTTGTACAATGTCTTTAATTTTTTTAGACCACCCTCCAATGACACCACTACCTCTTCCTGTTTCAAGTTCATAAATCTGAGGATGTTCGAACAGTCTTTCAATGTAGTTCTAAATTGAATTTCTATTTGGCAAGAAATAAGACAGGACTAGTTATTAACAAACTATGTATTGTATCCCAGGGATTAGGAAGGATATAGGGGATGGACCTAAAAAGAAATCATTTTTCAGTTTTTTGGTCACAATTTTGAATAACCCTCAGCAAAAAACAGATTCCCTCTATTTTTTCTGAATTTTATTTTATGCTTACATTTTCATACTAAAAGCAAATATTTCCTCTGCTGACATTATCCCTTGAGCTTAGATTTGAGATATAAACTACTCCATGGAAGTATTGACTGATTTTAGCATCCAAGTTTGAAAAATGGGACTTAAGAAATCCATTTAGATTTTATTTATTAATGCTTACAAAGATCTGGGATTTATAATTAAGAGTCCAACTTCAAAATAAACAAATAAAAATAATTAGCAGTGCCATTTGAATTTACAAAGACTTGCAATTAATAATTCGCTAACTGTTTTCCCCCACTCTGGACATTATCAACATACACACATATATATTTTAGGTCTCTTAAATAGTTTCTTAAATATACTGCAGAAGCTTTACAGGCTGACTTCTCAATTACTTAGAATACAAAAAAATGTTCAGTTGGATTTTCCTTGTCATTGTTTAATGAAACAAACAGCAAGAATGAGACAGATACCAAGAAAACAAGCCAATATATACAACAATTTACAGAGAATATTATAGGCTCAAGATGTGTTTGGTACTCCCGTATCTAAAGTATGGGTTAATGATTGTTTATTGACTATTTTTAGTATTCATTTCACAAACATTTACCAAGCCCCACAATAATACTCCTGACATAATCCCTTCAGATTCTCAGAGCCAGTAAATTGCCTTCAAAATCACCAACATAAATATAAATTGTATCCAGTAAAATTCCAATGGTCAGTGGAATTGTTTCCTAATTCTGAAGAATGATTATCAAAATCTTTTGTATATGTGAGATAATCAGATAACAATCTTATTGATACTAGAGCACTCTATGACCCAAACAGATTTTCTGAGTTTTCTGCAGTTATTTTCATTCTTGAGATGAATGTCACTATATTTATGAACTGGTCTTACTATCTTTTTTTTTTTTTCTATTTTAAAGTCAACACTGTCAGGCAGAGTTTCCTATTTGCAACACTTTCAAGCTGTAGACTCTTTCTATGTATTCACAAATTCCCGGGTCACCCTGGGTCCCAGTAAACCCGAAGCTGCATATTCACAATGAAGGCAATACTCTAACTTAGCCTTCCGTTTTCCTCTGCCCAGCTGCAGATTTCTCCCTCTCCTTCATTTGCCTTCACATTATGATTAAATATGTGTAAAATCAAAATCATCTTTTCCACTCGCCTTCCCTCTCCCAGCTGCTGGTTTCCACCCAATCCTTCTTTTGGAGTCAGAATTCATCCGAATATTTAAACTCAAAATCATCTTCTGCTTCCTTGCCCTATCCTAGCAGCTGCAGAATACTTCTCCGAGTACTATTCTCTCTGTAGCTCACTAAAATGCTTCTCAGAAAAAAAAAAAAAAGAAGCTGGTTTATCCTTCCTAAGCTGCTGTTGCTTTCATGGCCCTCCTTTTAACCTGTTTTCTTTCTAAGGACCGTGAACATGATCTTGTCAGAAGTTAAGTAATTCAAAGGGGTGGGGTGGGGGAGCTCTACTTTCTTTATATTAATTAATACTGGCATAAAATGGCATTTAGGGCTTTCTGAAGCACTCGTTCTTATACAAAATATTTGAACATGTATGTATGTACAGTACATGTTTTATCAATACAGGAAAATAAAACTGAATAGTGCTTGGCTATACTGGATCCTAAACACTCAGAAGTAAGGAGAAATAAGCAAATAAAGTTTTTGGCAGAGAGTTTATTTATTTAGCAACAGTGATGCAGTTGCTTACACTTTCTACAAATGCTTTATCTCTTTTTCCGTAGCACCTGTCCCTGAGTGAATAGAAGCACATCTGTCTCATCTTGGCATAACAAGTACACATCTACATCTGTGAATGATGATTCCATTTTTGAAGGAAACTGTGTATACTTTTGCACTCCTGCAGTCTGGTAAAAAGTATTGCACAATGGATTTTGTATCTTGCAGGAAGGCTTCTAAATAGTGAAAAGAAAGTTTGGAACTGGTACAGAAATATTGAATTTGCAATTTAAGAATGCTAGGAATTTTACCTGTATCTGTGTAGGCATATTGTGTATGTGACTGTATACAAAATAACACAAGATGTGGTATAAGGAAAGGATTCACTTAGGAAAAGGTACAAGTTAGAAAAGAAAATGCTTTAGTTAAAACTTCAAGTATTCCAAGCTTATTAGATGGTAATATTTGCATATTGCTTCAAAAATATTTTCTGGAAGAACAAGATTAATGTTAGGTAAGAAAGAATTTGGGTTCTTAATTGGCACCAATTAGAGTTACCGATTGTGATAATTTAGAGCATTTTATATTTTGCACATTTTGATTTTATATAAATAACCAATCTCTATGCAGAATCCTCTAATAATTAATAAAAGGAGTGAGAGGAGACAGAGGATCCTGGAAGCCATAACTTCAGAAACAAACCAGAAGCTACAATTCTGTAGGTATGAAAGCCTCTATTTGATACCAGAAATGTGGACATCACTCTTGCTCTTTCCCCTCTCCCCTCCTTAAATTCAGTCAAATCACTTAGTCCTAGACCATTTCACTCCAAATTCTTATCAGCTGACCTGTTGAAATTCACTTTCTGTAAAAGTCTCCAAACTAACCTCTCGGCCTCTGGACTAACTTCTCTCCAATCTCTGCTCCCATGGGACCCAGAAAGAATATTTTTGACTCACCTCAGATATCAGATTGTTTTATTTCCATGCTTAAAATCCTTCAGTGGCTCCCATCACGCTCACGAGAAAACAGAAACCCCTCCTCTCACTGCATTTACAGGGATCTTGCAGTTTGTCCCTCCTAGGCTGGGCAGCCTGGGAACCCTTCTACTCTTTCCACCTTCCACTGCTGCTCCTAACTGAAAATGAATTTTTGGTTCTCCAAACTTTCCTTGTTCATTCCCTTTTTCCCTCCCCGACCACGACCCCCCTCCTGTCTACCTTCTCTGCCACTTCTGAACTTTTCATATGTTAACTGTTTCTACCTGGTACAGTTGTCCAAACTTCCCTGCCAGCCCTCTCAGGCTTTGGTCTAAACTTGTATTAGGGCTTTTTTTTTTTTAAAGGTTTTTAGAGTGGTCATACTCTAAAATATGATCTTAAGGGCAACAGGAAAGGATCCCCTGCCCAAGTAATCTCCCACAGTAGTCTACTGCATAATGACAAGTGTACAACAAGCAGATGCAGGAATTATGACCTCAAACTTCGTGACATTCCCGTCTGCTTATAGATGCTTATTTATTGAGTGTACAACACTGACTGAGGCACCACACGAACATAAGAAAAATGCTGTTCAAAAGTTGTGTAATGCACTTATGAAAATGGAATCGAATGCAAGCAAAGTGTGCTGATAGACAAAATAGAAACAGTACGGGCAAGGTGTACAAAAATATTAATTATTTTGCCATTTGGTGTAAAGATATAGGGAGTGATGAGGGACCTTTGATATGCCATTATCCTTTAATATACCATTATGAACATATACCATTACCTCACATGAAATTTTCCCCCAAATAAAATAGCCAGGTTTTTGGTAATGTTGATGTTGATTTGAGGCTTTCAAAGGTAATCCTTTAGGTGATTTATAATCTCTCTCATTACCATTTCCTCCAGTTTCACAGGTCCTGTATTTATGAAGCTCAGCTTTGTTCCTCCTGTGTTTCTGGAAGTCTATTTGTTTTTTCTTGATCGCTCCATGGTGAGAAGCAAGAACAGCTGCTCTCCACTGCTGTATCTGTTCATACTGCTAAAGAGTCCTATATCTCACCTATCTTTCAAATAGCACTAGGTTCTGGAAGGAAAAGCTGTGTCTGCAAACTTAACCGGGTTTTGTTTTCATTTCAAGGACACAGCCTGCCCCAGGGTGGGCACTGAGCTGTTGCATTACCATCTCCTAACCTTCCATGAGAACCTACCAACTACTCTTATCTCTTCTGTGCTCTGCTTTTACCCTGGGATTGGAATTGTCATGCTGACCATTGACATGCACCTACCTATGTCCTTTAGTTTCCTCTGAAGGCGAGAAGAGCAAACTGCATAATTTACCAACCCTTCCTGGGTGGTCACACCTTCCTTTTCTCTCGTGTCTGGCCTAACCCAGCTGCCATCTGTTGTCCTATGCACCCCAGGCTCTCCTGCACTCAGCAATGCACTGTAGTGTTACATGCAGAAAAAGAGCTGTGATAGAAATCTGAAATTCTTTTTCTAACTATAGTGCATCCAATTTCCTGTGTTTCGTTGGTTGCAGCCAATTTGTGTATGTAAGCTTACAAATTTCTTTTGCGTATCTGTGTTCCAAAGGAAGAATGAAAAAAAAAAATCAACCAGAAAGGTTATAAAGTATGTATTATTTACTTGATAGAACTTTGGATTATTCGATAAACATATAGGCAGGAAATTTTTTAAAACACGTATTACGCACCCAAGAGAATAAAAGAAGTTGTTTCAGTCTAGTGGGGAAATCATATATTTAGGACATTTATCGAAGTGTGTTACTTTATCAGTTTTACTGGTTAACTGAGTATGAATTTTAGGTATATTTAAAGCACACATTGAAGAGAACATAGATAAGAAGGATCTCTATCTGCTGAGTATGTTTTTTTCTCTAATTTTAGTCATGGCTATCATTTAAAATTCTTCACATTTCTCAGCTGATCACTGCTGTTATGTTTATTTAACATTATTATCTAGAAAAATATCTGCAATAAAATAACCAATAATGAACAATAATCTTTTAAAAGTTGCAGTAGAGATCTTGGGTCATTTCTTTAATGGTCAGCATAATTTTCCTTCTGAGAGAAAGTGGTAGGGTTCATAAACACATGTACATGCAAATGCTTGTTAGTGACTTTTTTTTTTAATTAGAGAAGTTGTGGGTCTACAGAAAAATCATGCATAAAATATAGGATTTCCATATATCACTCTATTATTAACACCTTGCATTGGTGTGGCATATTTGTTACAACTGATGAAAACACATTCTTATAATTGTACTGTTTACTATAGCCCTTGGTTTAAATTAGAGTTTACTGTGTTTTGCAGTACAATGGATTTTTAAAAAAAATTATTCTAGTGACATATATACAAATTAGCATTTCCCCTTTGAACCACATCCGAATATATAATTCAGTGCTGTTAATGGCATTCTCAGTGTTGTGCTCTCATCACCATAATCCATTACCAAATTTTTTCTTATCATCCCAAGTAGAGACTATACATTTTAGGCTTTAATTCCCTATCCTCTACTCCCACCCCATCCCCTGGTACCCTATATTCTGACTCTGTGAGTTTGCTTAATTTAATGATTTCGTATCCATGAGAACATATAATATTTGTTATTTTATGTCTGGATTATTTCACTCAACATGATGTCTTCAAGGTTCATCCATGTTGTTGCATGTATCAGGACTTCACTCCTTTTTAGGGCTGAATTCCATTGTGTGTATATACCACATTTTGTTTCTACATTCATCACTTGCTTCCATCTTTTTGGCAACTGTAAATAATGCTGCTATGAACATCAGTGTGCCAACATCTGCTTCAGTCCCTGCTTTCAATGCTTTCAGGTATATACCTAGAAGAGCAGTTGCTGGATTATAGGGAAAATCTAGACTTAGTTTTCTGAGGAACTGCCAAACTCTCTTCCACATTGGTTTCACCATTTTACATTCCTACCAGTGATAAATGAGTGTTCTATTTCTCCATATCCTCTCGAATGCTTTTTATTTTTTCTGTTTTTTTAATAGGAACCATTCAAACGGGTGTGAAATGATATCGCATTGTGGTGTTGATTTGCATTTCCCTGATGGCTAATGTGGAGCATATCTTCATGTGCTTTCTAGCCATTTGTGTAACTTCTTTGGAGAAATGTCTACGCAAGTCTTTTGCCCATTTTTAGATTGGGTTGTTTATCTTTCTGTTAAGTTGAAGTTTTCTTTATATACATTCTTTATATATTCTTTATTGGATACACAGTTTCCACATATTTTCTCCCATTGTGTAGGATGTCATTTTACTTTCATATTAAAGTCCTTTGAGGCACCGTTTTATTTTGATGAGATCCCATTTATCTATTTCTTCTTTTGTTGCTTGTGCTTTGGGTATAAAATCTAAGAAACCATTGCTTAAGGTCCTGAAGATGCTTCCCCAAGATTTCCTCTAGGAGTTTCATAGTTTTTATCCATTTTATATGGGTCTTTGATCCATTTTGAGTTGATTTTGGGATATAGTGTGAGGTAGGGGTCCTCCTTCTTTCTTTTGCAAATGGAGATTCAGTTTTCCCAATACCTTGAAGAAGAGACTACTCATTTCTAATTGCCAAGTCTTTGCCTTTGTGTCAAAAATCATTCACCCATAAATGTGAAGTTGACTTCTGAGCTTTCAATTTAATTTCCTTGGTCTATATGTCTGTCCTTGTGCCAGAATCACAATGTTTTGATTACCATGGTTTTCTAATAAATTTTAAGGTTGGAAAGTGTGAGTCCTCCAAGTTTTTCTTGTTCAAGATGGCTTTGGCTATTTGGAGACCTTTACCCTTTCATATAAATCTGATAATTGGCTATTCCATTTCTGCAAAAAGGTTTTTGGAATTTTGATTGGGATGGTATTGATCTGTAAATCACATTAGGTGGAACTGACATCTTGACAATATCAGTCTTCCAATCCATGAAGACAGAATGTCCTTTCATTTCTTTAGGTCTTCTTTGATTTCTTTTACCAATATTTTGTACTTACTCTGTAGAAATGCCTTGCCTCCTTGGTTAGATTCTGAGATATTTGGTTCTTTTAGTGCTATTGTAATTGGTATTTTTTTCTTTATTTCTTCTTCCGACTGTTCATTCCTGATGCATAGAAACACTACTGATTTTTTGAGTGTTAATCTTGTACCCTGGTAATTTGCAGACTTCTTTTATGGCTCTAGGAACTTTGTTGTGGAGTTTTCAGAATCATCTGTATAAATCATGTCATCTGCAAATAAAGGAAGCTTTACTCCTTCCCTTCCAATATGGATGACTTTTATTTCTTTTCTTGCCTAATTGCTCTGGCTAGAACTTCCAGTACAATGTTGGATAACAGTGGTAACAATGAGCATCCTTGTTTTGTTACTGAACTTAGAGGGAAAGCTTTCTGTCTGTCACCGTTAAGCATGATGCTAAGCTGTGGATTTTTCACATATGGCCTTTATCTTAAGGAAGTTTCCTTCTATTCTTTGTTTTCTAAATGTTGATATCAAGGAGTGCTGGATTTGTCATGTCTTTTCTGTCAATTGAGATGATCATGTGGTTTTATTCCTTCATTCTGTTAATGCAATATATTACATTAATTGATTTTTTATGTTGAACCACCCTTGAATACCTGAGAATTTTTGCATCTATATTCATAGGATATATTGGTCTGTAATGTTCTGTTCTTCTGGTATCTTTATCTGGCTTTGTATTATGGTGATATTGGCCTTATAGAATGAAACGGGGAGTGTTTCCTCTTCTTCAATTTGTTGGAAGAGTTTGAGCATGATTTGTACTTATTCTTCTGGGAATGTTTGGTAAATTCCCTTGTGAAGACATCTGATCCTGGGATTTTCTTTGTTGGGAGTCATTGATTACTATTTCAGTCTCTTTACTACTTTTTGGTTTGTTGATATCTTCTATTTCTTCTTGAGTCAGTGTAGGTAGTATGTGAATTTCTAGGAATTCATCCATTTCATCTAGGTTTTCTAGTTTTTTTGTACACTTTCAAATTTGTTTGTACAGACTCTCATAATCTCTTTTATTTTAGTGGGGTCAGTGGCAATGTCCCTCTTTTCAGATCTGATTTTATTTATTTGTGTACTCTTTTTTTCTTCATCAGTCTAGCTAAATGTTCATCAATTTTATTGTTCTTTTCAAAGAACCAACTTTTGGTTTTATTTATACTGTATTGTGTGTTTTGTTGATATTTTGTTGTTTTCTATGTTTTCTATTCTCTATCTCATTTATCCCCACTCTAATCTTTGTTATTTCCTTCCTTCTGATCAATTTTTAACTCTTTTTTTTTTCTAGTTATTCCAATTTTGAGGTTAGGTCTCTGATTTAAAGTCTTTCTTCTTTTTTAATATAAACATTTAGAGCAAAAAATTTCCCTCTTAACACTTCCTTTGCTGCATCTCATAAGTTTTGGGGTGTTGTATTTTCATTTTCATTTACTTCAAGATATTTCTAATTTAGCCCATGATTTCCTCCTTAACCCATTGGTTGTTTGAGAGTATGTTGCTTAATGTCCACATATTTGTGAATTTTCCATTTCTCCCTCTGTTACTGATTTCCAGCTTCATTCCATTGTGATTGGAGAAGACACAGTGTATGATTTCAATATTTTAATTATTGAGACTTGTTTTATGACCTAGGATAAGGTGTATCCTTGAGAATTATCCATGTTCACTTGAGAAGACTGTGCATGCTGTTTCTGTGCTCTTTGTATTTCTATTAGATCTAGTTGGTTTTCAGTATCATTCAAGTCTTGTATTTCCACATTGATCTTCTACATGTTTTATCCATTATTGAAAGTGGCATATTAAACTATCCTGCTATTAATATAGAATCAACTATTTCTCCCTTCATATTTGTCAGATTTTGCTTCATATATTTCAGGGTTCTGCACTTAGAAGCATATATATTTATAATTGTTACATCTTCTTGTTGAATTGACCCCTTTATCAGTATATAATGACTGCCTTTGTCCTCCATAACAGTTCTTTTTATCAGTATATAATGACTGCCTTTGTCCTCCATAACAGTTCTTTTTACTTAAAATGTGTTTTATCTCATATTAGTATACCTACCCCAGGTCTCTTTTGGTTACTACTTACATTTTTTTCCACCCATTCACTTTTAACCTACTTATGTCTTTAAATTTTAAGGTGAGTCTCTTATAAACAACATATAGTTAGGTCATGCTTTTATACCCATTCTGCCAATCTCTGCCTTTTGACTGGAGAGTTTAATCCATTTACATTTAAAGTCATTACTGATAATGCAGGACTTCTTTCTGCCATTTTGCTATTTAATCTTTGTAAGTCTTATATATTTTTTGCCCTTCTAATCTTCTGTTAATGCTTACTTTCATATTTATTTGCTTTTATATGTTGTACCATATTGAGTCCCTTCTCATTTCAGTCTGGATATATGTTTCATATGTTTTCCTTGTGGTTTCCATGGGGTTAAAATTTATTACCCTAAATATGTTACAATAAATTTTGGTTTGATATCATCTTGACTTCAATAGCATACACATACATTGTTCCTGTACCCCTTTATCCCCCAGCCATTTTTTGTACTTTTTACAAATTATGTCTTTTACATTATATGTCCTAAACCATATATTTATCATTGCTTTTTAATGCATTTGCATTTTAGCACCTGTAGGAATAAGAAATGGAGTTACATACCAAAAAATACAGTATAAAAATTTTGACATTTATAATTATCCAAATGATTACCTTTACCAGAGGCCTTTATTACTTTATGCCACTTTGAACTACTGTCTAACATTCTTTTTTTCAGCCTGAAGAATTCCCTTTAGCACTGTTTGTTGGGAAGGCCTAGGGTTGATGGACTCCCTCAGCTTCTGTTTATCTGGTAATATCTTGATCTGACTCTCATTTTTGAAAGAAAGTCTTAACAGATTTTATTAGTTGGCAATTGTTTTCTGTCAGCACTTCAAACATTTCAACCCACTGTCTTCTTGCCTCCATGGTTTCTGATGAGAAATCATCACTCAATCTAATTGGGACTCCCTTGTACATAATATGCTGCTTTTTACTTGCAACTTTCAGAACTCACTCCTTGTCTTTTGCATTCAACAATTAGATCCATGTGTGACAGGGCATTCTTTTCTTCAAGTTTATCCTGTTTGGTTCTCTGGACTTCTTTGATGTTCATATTCACGTCTTTTGCAAAGTTTTGGAAGTGTTCTGTCATTCTTTCTTTGATTTTCCTTCTGCCCCTTTCTCTCTTTCTTCTCCTTCTGGAATTCTACAATGCACTTATTAGTATGCATGCTGGTGTCCAAGAGGCCTCTTAGGCTATTTTTGTTCTTTAATTTTTTTTTCTTTCTGCTCATCAGCTAGACTCCTTTCAATTATCTTGTCTTTGAGTTTGCTAATTCTACCTTATGCCAACTCCAATCTGCTATTGAAACCCTCCTGGGAAGTTTCCATTTCATTTGTCATGGTCTTCAACTCCAGTAGTTCTGTTCACTTCCTTTATAAAATCTCTATCTCTTTATTGAGATTCTCTTATTGTTCATTCATTTTGTTTTCTCCACATCCTTCAGTTTTTTTTTCTCTGTATTTTCCCTCATTTTCTTGAACATATTGAGGATCATTTTATAAGTCTTTGTTTGGGATGTCCAAAGTCTGGTCTTCTGTATTGATGTTTTCTGGATTTTTATCCATTTCCTGTTTCTTTGTCTCATAATCTTTTGTTCACACTGTTTCTGAGAAGTCTGTTTCTTGAGTTTGTAAACAGCTGGTGAAATGACAGAGATTTTCTTCAGTATCAGGAACTAACAAAGCCAAGCAAACCTAAGCAGAAATTACCTTTCACCATCTTTGCCATTTGGCTTTGCACTGGCTGGTGCTCTCTGTCAGAGTTCGGCCTCTCTAGTAGAAAGGTCAGCCCAAGGCAAATGCAAAGTGCAGAGCCCTTGCTGTCTTTTCTGGGCCTGTGTCTTGTCCCGGGCTTGTGCCAGCTCACGTCTTAGGAATTCTCCTATTTACAAGAGTTTGACTGACCCCTCTACTTCCCAGGAAGCAGAAGTTCTTCCTCCCTCATGTGTTCCACTGCAGGTCTTAAAGCAGGAAAGCCTTTGCCCCAGGCTACTCACTTCAATTGTTTCTTACACAGCTTTCCTTATATTAAGCTGCTTTTACCTGGAGGGTAAATTCTTGGAGGGTGCACAAGCAAGTGAGGAGTTTTCCACATCAGTCTTTCCCCAGTGGAACAAGGCCATGGGCACACAAAGGGAGAACTGACCGGCTCCAAATGGCCCTGGGGAGGAGAAAAGGAGCAGGAAGGCATCAGGAGCTTCTTCCATGATTACCCCAAACTGCACTTTCTTGACTCTGAACCTGACCAGCAAATACAGCTCCTCATCTGTTCTCCGTGCACCATCTTTAAGTCTCTCCACCACCTTTGTTCTCAGAGCTGGGCCCCAGTGAGCTGAAGTAGCTAATCAAAAGCAGAGACCTATGATCAGACCACACCCATCCCTTTCTGGTACAAGCAAGCTACACCAGGGTCAGACCCCACTGCTGACTGCCTCGAGAGTTGGGGCTGGATGCTGGTAACCACTGGGCAGAGAGAGCAATTTATTGGTATTTACCATAATTTACCAGCTTCTTCCTCCTATTCTTCCATGGATGCTGTACAGTGTTCAGTTGGACTCCAGAATTTTGAAGTATTTGATTCAGACAGTTCCTGCCTGTGTATTAACTTTTCTGGTGAGGGGACTTATTCCTGGATATTCCTATGAACTACTCTGCCGTCTTTCCACGATTCCCTCCTTATTAGTGACTTTTAACCTCAAGTGCATTGATTTCAATTGCTTTAACTTAACATTACTATATATCTTCAAACCAATAATTGATCTATCAAATTTTATTTTTATAAAATCTTAAATATAGTAGATTTTTGTTTTCTTTTCTGGATAATTTGGATAATCAGGGAAAATTTAGAATGGTTCCCAGTCAAATCAAGTTCTGGATTCCAGCACACGTGTTAAACAGTAATTTCAGGCTCAATGTGGTTTTCATTGTGAAGGAAGCTAAGGTTGTACTTTAGAAATTTTGAATATAAATTACTTCAGGTGTCTCTAACTTAAGGATACCCATACATGGAAGATGGATATTGAGGAACAGTAAAAATTGTAACTAGAATTATTATCTCTTAGTTAAGGCTGAAAAAATATCATGAAAGTTCTAAAAGTAAAAATGAAGTAAAATCCTTTTATGTGTGGATCATGAACTAGCCTTAATTTGATATTATACATGACAGTAGTAGGTGGAAATAGAATATTTCTGTGGATATATCCATTAAGACATTTATAAAATAGCTGATACTACAGAGACATTTCTAATTATAGCTAACTATATATGGTCTATTAGAAATGTTCTGTATCTCCTATTTTCATGGATACTCAGATTAACTGTAAATACTTAATTCTTGCTAAGGTCTACATGGTTACCTGTAGTCCTCTGTCATTTATCAGGTGTGTGACTTTGGCCAATTTACTTAACTTCTCTAAGCCTCAGTTTCTCATCTGTAAGATGGAAATGATAATGGTTCTTTTATCAATTCCTGCAGTCTGTTGTTAGACAACTCAGGAGCTAAGAATTGTTCTTGCTTTTGTAATGGGTTGTAAAGGCAAAATAGAACAACAGCCACAACAATAAACAAAGAAGACTATACAACAATAACCTTATGTGGCCCACAAAGTCTAAAATATTTATTATCTGGCCCTTTATAGAAGAAGTGTTTGAACCTTAAACAATATCATAGGATAATTTTGATGATAAAAATGAGATAGTGCATGTAAAGAGCTTGGTATGGTACGTGGCATGTAGGAAGACCTCAACAAATGTTAGTCATTATTATTTTTAGTAATTTAGGTAAGAAGATATTAATATTCTTGTTAAAGGGCCCTGTCATTGGTTGAGTCCCATATAAATACCATCTTGTGCTAGATAAAATTAAAATGCCTTCTTTTGGAAGGATAGTGAAGATTCTACATTTTTAGAAAGCTTAACAGTGTAATTTTTCTGACATCATTATTATCATGATCATTATTATTTTAATGCAACTCCAACATGAGAAGAAGAGAAGTCTCGAGATAGTTCATAAAAACATGTCAAAGATCATTAGAAAGGAAAATGGCAAAGATTTGTCTTTGTGTTTTTTTAATGTCTCTTGCAAAAAAAAATAATTTTAGTCACTTGATTACTTGATTTCTCTTTTGATAAATAGAGGTTTTGATGTGGAAAGACCGGTGTTTTACCAAAGGAAAAAAAATTGGAAAGGAAGATATGAAAGGGAAATAAGTTTATTGTTTTGTTTTACCTTCAGAGACTACAAAGAATTGAATCCCAGACTTTCTGAATGCCCTGTCAATCTTACGTAAACCCATCATGAACTAAGGTTCCTACAAGCAAACATCCCTTTCTTCCTTAAGCATTATAATAAAATGCATGAAAATGCATCAACCTGTGTCAACTATCCTGGGCAGTGGAATCCTGAGGTCCCAGCCGGTGGATTCTTCGAAATGTCATGGACAGAAGGTCCAGCCAGCTGGAGAATGGAGCAACGGAACTTGCTCAAGGCAGTCTTGTTTGGATGCAAGCTTGGGTTGCAATAAATGTGTGGGAACAAAGTTAAGCACAGACACACACACACACACATGCACACACAAATAGGAAAATCAGCAGGAGTTCAAGTTAAAAGGCACAGTCTTAAAAACAGACCTGGTTTTGTCAAGCAGAAGCAGGATTTGGGAGTGCTATGGCTGGGTAGAAATGAAATAGGCCATGAATTCCCCATCAAATTCCTTTACAAATACCATTTCAGCCTTCCTGCCAGGGCTTTCCCTGCTGCTCTGCATCCTGATAGCCAAGCCATGAGATTTAGGAGCCCTCACTTAAAAGAGTTATCACAAACCTATAGATACTGGACCCATACTTAATACTAAAAGGCATCCATTGGGCTCCCTATGGAAGCACTAATCCTCAAACATTTTTGTTACAAACTTTTCTGCAGAAGGAAAGAAGAATGATGAATGTTTAAGATTTTAATAAGGCAGAGAAAGTCATGTCATCTCTCCCTGATTTAGGGATTGGGATCACCTCTGAAAATGTGCCCCTGACAGTCTCTTCAAAATCAGTTGGTTTGAGGAGAAACAAAGTGATGGAGAGAAACATGTAAGCACAGAACAAGACCCAAAAGGAGTGAAGCAGACAGAATATGTTGATCATGGGAAGAACCTGTGTTAAAATCACTGCTGGATAACATGAGCCTCCATTCATGAAACCCAACTATGAAGTGCGAGACTGATAGTCCTCAAATCCACTGCTGAATCTATCTCATTCAGTTGCACTGTAAATACTCAAACTACTCGAACTACTGTGGATCATAAACTTAAGGATAGATAGGCATTTTTGAAGATTTAGGACTTTTCTACATTGCCTCCACCTGATATGAATTGAAATTTTAAGATGATTCGTAAAAACTCTTCTGGTTCAAAAATCACGCTTAGAGATTATTTGAATGGTTTTGTAATAACTTGGTAACAGTTATTACTCTTTTTTTTTCAAATGATTGAGTTAGTAGATCAGCCAAAGCTCATATGAAAGCAAAATGTTGTTACAAAGTGATCCTGGTTTGCATCCTGAATCCTTATTTTTACCTGCATTTTTACCATCTACCCAGTATCCCTGCCATGCCTTGGCTATTCATTACTCCAGGATTTCATCTTTTGGGGCACATAAGGCTGTATCTCCTACCTCAAATCTACTGATAGGAATAGAGTACGGGTGTTGAGGAGCAATAAGGAGGATGGTTGGTCCCACCTAAGATAGAAGCCCTGTTCCTTTGAAATGGGAACATTTAGGATCCATTTCAAAGTCCTCGGAAACCTATAAAGACACCAGCTGATGTCAGGCATGGTAGCAAAACAATGTATCCTTGTGAGCCCTCCTTGAGAATCCAAAATGTGTCTCCAGAGAAATCTAAGAGCTTTTTGCTATAGGAAAAATATTCCTTAGACTCTGTCCTTAAATTGTTTTAATAAGTATGTAAATTCTGGGCTATAACCAAATTGCAAAACGCTAAGCATTGGCTAGTTTTGCCTTTAACTGTTCACATTTCTTGCTACCTTAAAGGAACAAAGGAAATGGTAAGGGGCTGGTTGTTCCCTTTGACACATCAACATCTATGAAACAGTCACATTGATCAGAACACTTGGAAAAAGAGTTGCTAATTTCGGAAGAATATCCTCAAGTTACAGTAGTACATAGGGCCTGGCAACGAGTATTGACCCAGTACAGGCTACAGGGATTTAAGGACAGCTTACCAATAGTCAGAGCTGCCTCAATGCACTGTGTGTGCATCCATCAATGCCAGGCTAGGCTGGGGTGGAGTGTCCATATCCTCTCATGAGACAAACGCTTTTACATTATTCTTTTCTTCTTTACCTCTTGTGCTCCTGTGCTTCTTGCTTCTTCGCTTCTTTCTCTGTCTATTCCTTCCTTTCTTCATGAAATCTTCTGGGAATTAGAAGGTTGGGGTTTAATATGACTTGGAACTTTGAAACTGAATGAAGGCAGCTTTTGGTGAACTCTTTTATCTTCTAACATTTTTAGTGTGTTATAGGAGACCCTGGGATTGTACGGGAATGTCACAGTATGTGGCAAAGGAGTGGAGAGAGGGAACAAACATTTATTATCTGTTGACTACATGCCCAGAACTGAGCTAATCACTCTCTATGTATTAATGCACTTAATGATGACACCCAATCTGTAAGGTAAATATTATCTTTTATTTATCAAATCAGAGAAAATCTTTAAAATTGAAAATATGCCCAAGATCATGCAGTTTGTAAGTGGTAGAGCTTTTTCAGATAAGTATACACAGGAAATTGAGACTTATATGAGTTTGCAGACAAATTTTCTAGGGAAATTCCATGAAAAGTATACTTAGTTCTATGCCTTCATATAATAAATATCTTGAATTTCGGTTACATGCCAGGCTCACTCAATGTAATACTGAATAAGGCAAAGTCCCTGTCCTCTGGGAGCATATCATTCTAGTAGGGTATGCTGGGAGTGAAATATTACGAAGAATAAGTAAAGAAATAAAATAATTCTGGATCATGATAGGAAATAAAAAATATGTGATGCTAGATAGCGAAGGGGAGAGGAGGGTAGTCCAGTTGTATTAGGTGGTCAGGAAAGACCTCGCTAAGGAAATGACATTTGTGCCAAGATGAGGGATGAGAAGGAGCTGTCTTGGCCAAGAGTTGGAAGGTGAGTGGTCCATGCAGAGAGAAAAGAAGGCTGGAGTGGAAGGAACCTAGTGAGCAAGGAGAAGTACACACAAAGAGAATGGAGACACTGGCCTGAGTCTGATGATACAGAAACTTATGGGCACCGTAGAGAAGTTGGTATTTATTCTAAGTATAATGGAAAACTATCTGATGGCTTTGATGCAGAGGGGTTTTGTGGTCTGATTTGAAATTAAAAAACAAACAAACAAACACAAAAAACTGTGCATCTCTCCATCCACTCCTTTAGGAAGTGAAACATAACCCCATGTTATGACATTTGGGACGATCTCAGCAGATTATAAGTTTTAGTGTTCTTTCCTTATTCCAAATTGGTAATTTAGTTTGAATGCATCACTTCTCTCCTATCTGTATGACAGTGGACAAGCAAAAGTTATGATATGTGAGATTGTAGGATGGGTATTTAGTTCAAAATGCCATCACCTCCCCTTACCTCATGACAGTGAATAAATACAGTGAACACCTATCTGCTGGCCAGTGTGGTCTATGTGAAAGGGCCCCTGGGGTTGTGCAGTGCTGTGGCCCTGCCAGTGTCTTTGGGGTGATGTTTTTAATTGAATAAAACATTGTGTAGATAGCTGATAAGAGAATGGCTCTGGAATCATACTGTTTTATTCGTTTATTAGAGATCCTAACCAGTGTAGTAAGGCAGGAAAAGTAAGTAGAAAACATGGTGATCAAAAAGGAAGAGTAAACATTTATTTGCAGGTGATATGATTGTGCTTTAGCATATTCTAAGGAATCTATAAAATACTGCTATATAGTACAAAACATTAATAAGTGAATTTAGCAAGGTTCAGTTTATAAGGTCAACAACAGCAAAAAACAATTGTATCTTCACAGTTAATGTAAATGGGAAAACTTATAGAAAAGAATTGGAAAATGGAATAAAATTTATAATAATTAATAATCATGAAAAGCTTTGGAACAAAACTAACAAAATACACAGAAGACTTCTACACTAAAACCTCCAGAATGTTGCTGAAGTAAGTTTAAAGGGATCTGAATAAGTGGAGATATAAACCATGTCCTTGACTTGGAAGGCTCAATGTTGTAAAGATATCAATGCTCCTCAAATGATCTCTAGATTCAATGCAATCCCAATCAAAATCACAGGAGCCTATTTTGAAGTATTAACAAGAGGATTCTAAATTTTGTATGCAAATACAAGGGACCCATATAGATTAGCTGAAACAATCTTGGAAAAGGAGAACAGAGATATAAATTTCATATTGCCTTATTTGAAGGCTTACTTTAAAGCTAACCTGAACACAATTATATGGTATTGGCATAAGGAAAGACATTTAACTCAATTTAACAGAGCAGAGTCCAGAAATAAAGCTACATATAAACAGTCAATTAATTTTAGACAAAGGTGTCAAGGAAAATCAATGGGGAAAGGAAATTATTTTTCAAAAAATGATTCCATATCAGCTGCATAACTATATGGAGTAAAATTATCCTTAAACCCTATCTCATACTATACACAAAATTGGATCTAAAAGTAAAGCTAAAACAATAAGCTTCTAAAAGAAATTATAGGAGAATATCTTTTCGATCTTGGGTAAGCAAACATTTCTTGTCAAGGAACCAAAAAGCAACAACCATACAAGAAAAATAAATTTAAGAAATGGACATCACCAAAATTATTTTTAAGCATCCATAAAATGATACCATTAAGGAAATAAAAAGGAAAATATTCATAATACATATATCTGACAAATGACTTGTATCCAGAATGCATAAAGACCTTCTACAAATCATTGATAAAAAATTAACTACAAAAAGAAAAAATTAACTACCCAATATAAACCAGGCAAAAGAATTAAACAAACTTCTCAAAAGATATGGCAAGTCAATAAGCACATTGAAAACTTCTCCACAAGGAGAGAATAAATGCCTTTCACACTCACCTGCAGAGCTAAATTAAAGACGGACAACACTAAATGTTGGTGAGGATATGAACAATTGAAACTTTCATACATTATTGAGGGGGTGTAAAATAGTATGATCACTTTGGAAAAGTGACTTGGCTGTTTCTTAGAAAGTTAAGCACTATCACTCTATGTCCAAAAATTCCACTCCTAGGTGTTTAACCAAGATAAATTAATCTTATGCCCACAAATAGCTATATACCAGAATGTTTATAGCAAATTATTCATAATAGCCTCAAACTAGAAACATCCCAATATCCTTTAACAGAAAAATAAACAAAATATGATAGATTTGTATGATGGAACACTACTCAGCATTATAAAAGAATAAGCCACTAGATAATGCACAAGAACTCTGAAGAATTTTAAATGAATTTGGTTTAGGGAAAAAAGGCAGCCAGAAAAGAGGACATACTGAATTACACAATTTATTTGAGGTTTGAACCTAGTCTATATTGGCTGAAATCAGAACAGCCTGTCTAAAGGGGTTGGGGAATGACTCGAGGGGAGCATGAAGGAACTTTCTGGTATGATGGAAACATTTTGCATCTTCATTTGGGTGTTGGTTACACAGGTGTATATACATGGCAAAAATCATTGGATTGTAAATTTAAGATCTGTGCATTTCATTGTATATAAATTTTACCTCAATAAAAATAAAACAATAACAATATGAAAAGGAGTCTGTTACCTGTCTCAGTATTGCTGACTTTTTGAATAATCCCTGAGTACTATATCCTTTCATATTTCCTTACTGTCCTCTTCTTCCCCTCAGTTCTGAAGGCCCTTTAACAAAAAATCTGCTCCCCATTCTTTTGTATCCAGTTCCCTTATTTGGTAATCTCTGCCCTTTAATTTTTTGAGATTTCTCTTCAATCCCTTCAGGTATTAAAACAAACATATTTTCTTCCATTTCTTCGTAATCAGACCTTTTATCATACTCCTTATTCCACTTAAGTCGTGAATGACAAATAGTGTATCAAAATGTTGACTTTCTGCCAAATATTTATTTGTTACAAGTATGAAAGCCTAGAACTCAGGGTCACTGGAGATGCTTAAAAATATGTCATGTTGTCAAAGCTAGAAATTTAGACTTTTATTTTTAATCAGTTACTCAAATAATACTTCTTTGTCAGACACTGGAGATACATTCAAGAGGTTTTACTCTGGAGGGATGTGGGCTGACCTTAATAAAATAACCACATAATGAATGCACATAAACAAAATGACAAGTCTCCGAAGGAAAGCAAGTCTTACTAAGACTCCTTTCTCTACCATTAAATTCACTTCTATTTTCCCTTTTAAAAATCACGCTAGTGTGTCTTTTCAACTCTATTTCTCTGCCCATTAATCTTACTCAAGTTCTTGGTATCTCCCACTTGCACCCAGGTGTTCCCGTATGGTCTCTATATTCTAATTGTGTCCATCTCCTCTCTAGCCACTTTTCCTCTCACTCTCCCTCTTCTTCCTCTCATTTGTTGCCTCTCAGGCTCTAGTCAGACTAACGAAGAGTGGTTTGGAAATAAACTACCCTCTTTCATGTTCTTCTACCTTAGCCTAGGCTATTTCCTCTTCTGGAAGGCCCACATTCATTGCATCTTAAGGGCTTAGCCAGGAACTGACTTCTTCAAGAACTAGGTAGTTAACCAACATTTTCTGGGGAAGGCTTAGTCTACTGTCTCCTAGCCATGATTCCCTTTGACGACTATTGCTTCTTTTTACAAGTGTCATTTTGTCTTTTTATCTGCTAGACTGTTAACTCTTTGAGAAAGGAATCATATCTTACAATCTATGTATTCTAATTTCTAGCACAGTGCCTGTCCCACAGCAAGCATTCAATAAATATTTGTTGGCTGAATATTTCATGAGAAATATGTAAAATGGTAGCCAAACTTTCCCTAAGGGAAATGTTTTTCTTTTGTTTGTTTCATTTTATTTTGGTCTTATTTATTTACTTACATACATATACATGCATGGAAAACCAAAACCAAAGTTATTCTGGGAAGATGCAAAAAGAAATAACACATACGGGTGTTTTCTCTATGGCTGAACATTTTTGCCTTTTATTTTGCATGAAATAGATTCTGAACGAATGATTTTCATTGTTGGAAACTGATAAAGTAAGAACCACCTTTACCTCAGAAACTATATTTGTAAAACAAATGTGGAAGGACTAGTTAATATTCTTTTGAGAAGATGATATTCCTTTGCCCAGTTTATTTGTGCACAAATCCTTGGCCCACTTATAATACGATGAGGTTTGTATCAAAACTGAAGTCTTAAGTCTGTGTCTAAATTATGAGTTGCTTGCTTGTGGGAAATTTCCTAACTGGGACTGCTTCCAAAAGCATTTCACTGTAGCTTCATGGAATTTTCTCAACGGTTTTATTTGTTCCTTCTCCACACCTCTTCCCTGGTGCACAGAGGCACATCTGTCTGTTTTCTGCCTTATCAAGCATGCATCTGCATCTGCAAGGAAAACTCTACTTCCTCAGCTAAAAACCTGTATCTGATTGTGGTAATAAAGCTCTACTTCCTCAGTTCAAAACATACATCAGACAAGACCAATTACTTCAAATGACTCATAGTAACAGGCAATGCTAGAATCGTCTTTTCAAAGCCTTTGAACTTCTACCGCTTCAAAGGTGTACTAAAATGTGGTTATGAGGCGATTGTCTAAAATTACCAAATTACCAGTTTCCAAGCTTTGACATTTGTTATTTTGCCTAAGTAGACAAAGAAAATCAGTGAGATTACCTACCAAGAGGAAAAGAGAAAAGCAAAACAGGGAAAAAAAAGAAAAAAACAAAAAACTATGGCATAGCTGATGCTGGTGAGTATGATACCTCTTCTTAAACAAGAAACAGGAAAGAACTTTATTGATATAATCAGGACACTAAATAAAACAATCGGATATTTTAATTCTTGTCCTTGCTCTGGAAAGCATAGAGACTGTATTTCTTTATAATGAGCAATGAATAAAGTTTTTCTTAAAAGAAGTCACCATCTGGAAGGACTGCAGGATACTTTGAATTTGGCAAGGAATTTCCTGATTTCACTCATAGGCCCAAAGCATCAATAATTCCAAATAGCAGTAGAAACTCATAACTGTCTGTCAGTTGTGGGGCGACTTGTGTGAACTGAATTTGTGGCCATACCTGCTTCTTCTGCCTTGTCTCCAAGAAGTGAACTTAGCATGGAATTTCTTCAAGGAAAATATTTTTTTATGCTGTTTGCTTCTTACTGTACCATTTCAACATCATAAAAATCTTCAGATTCTACCTGTTGTAAACATATTTAAAAATTACACCTTCTTTATAAAACTTCTTCCAAAGAACTCTTGTAGCTTATGCAGAGAGGGGCATTAAGGGTTGTGGTTATGGGTATCTTCTCTAGACTCAGAAGCCTTGTCCAAAGAAGCATCTAGATGTTTGACTTTGGACAAGTTACTTAAATTCTCTGTCTTAGTTTCTACATTTATGAAATAGGGATAACCTACCTCAGTGGGGTTCTGTGAGTACCAAATACATTAACATGCATAAAGCATTTCAAACAGTACCTGGAACAAAGAAAACTCTATATGTTCTCTAAATTTTTTTAAGTGAATGTGTGTATTTAATTTACTGTTGAGCGACTAAGTAAATTGGTTCACAATGTTGACATTTTTAAAAGAGTGTAAATCTGATGAAGAAAAATTTTGAAGCCCACACTGCCTGAATATGAGGAAAAGAAATTGGTAACCCAGACCACCTGGTTTCTTCTGTAATCATCCAGAGGTCTTTACTGATTTTAGAAGACTATGTCTTGCCTTAAAATAAGTTTATTTTCTTAGATTGTCATTGCTGTTAAAATGAGAAGCAAAGAATTCCCAATACTTGAAAACAGACCTCTTTTCAGCACAAAATGGGAATTTTTAATGAAGTGGTATTATGCACACTTTATAAGTGACTAACAGTCAGCCATGAGGCTACCACAGACTCTTAGAAATTTAAATGAAGAGTAGACACTTGAAGTGATTTAGTTCAAGCATCTCCCATTAGAGAAGAAGGAAAAGACTTTAATGAAATAGATGTTAGGTGGTTTTTCTAAACTCACAGTCAATTGACAATGTATATGGGCCAAATTGTTGGAAAGATTGGCTTTGGGATTCAGGCAGCCTTGAGTTCAAATTCCAACTCTTCCACTTCCATATCAGTGAATACATCTTCATCTTAGTGTCCTTGACCTTAAAAATTATAGAGATAATGTTTGTAAATGAGATAATGATTAAGCAATTAACACATCAACTTGACTGCAGCAAACTCTCAAAAATGGTTCCTATTTTTGTTGTAATTTTCATAATTTCCTTTGTCTCCAGTGTATCTTCCATTCTAAGACTAAATACCAGATGTTAAAGTAAATGCTGGTCTCCTCCAAGTGATTACTGTCAAATTACAGCCTAAGTAATTTGTTCGCCTTCAATTTGTTCAACATAAAGTGGTTTGTAAGTGCACAGTTGGCACCTTAATTTGGTGGGCAACTTATGAGTCAAACTTTCATAGTCATATTTAAATACAGCACACATTCTGTAAATAAACCTGCAGAGTTAAGTTTTGTCTTTTCCTCTTTGCGTTACCCAGATCTTGTACAGGAAATGGAGTGTATTTAATATTGATGACTCTGTATGTGTCATTTAATCGTCTCTATTGATTGGATTTCATCAGAGTGTGGGCTTGGACAGAGCTTTGATTAGACTGTAAGGATTCTTTGCCGTTTTCTTTTACCCGACACCGTATCAATGCACCTTCTGGTGTGATATCACTTTCACAATCAATATCTGAAAAAAAGCCCTGCGCATAGGCCTCCAGGAAAAGAGAGAAGGCACTTGCTTCTAATTCCCCTTATACACATAGATTAAACCTCTCCAATTGAAAAAGGTTTATTGCATATTTTATAGCAGGATAGAGCAAGAGAAAAGACGTGAAGAGTCTCCATAGATTTCTTGTGTAATTTGTGCATCATTTTTTATTTAAAAGTGTCACATTCTCTCTTTTAATGTTCGTTGACATTTGATAATGGATCATTTTTATCAGTGAAATTTTACAGCTTCAATCTAGTGGTTCCCCCCCCATATGTAATAATAATCTATAAATATATTATTTGGGCAAGTAGATATCTTAGACAGCCTATTCTTGTTCAAATTCATTTTGCATGGATTTTATGACTGTGAAATGTCCACTGGGCCTCCCTGACTAATTTTCCACTGAGACAAAGTTTATTTTTCTATTTGCCAAAGTTGTTTCACCAGGAATCCACAGAGCTCAGGCTCCAGATTTAAATAAAACCAAGTAGCCCTGAGCAGCGAATGTGTCCCTTTTTACTAGGTTCCTGCAGTTTGTGGTGGTGTCTTAATGCTGACTAGGAAAGGGGCTGGTGTAAAATGCTTCTTTATCTCTTCTCTGAATCATGGAAATTTCTCAGCGGTCAGTTGCTGGTACTTGGTGATCAGGGTTGAACTAAATCTCCTACAAGTAGTTGAGGCAATTTCAACAATATTAGGCTATTTTAAGTATCAAAAGCCTGAGATTTGGAAATAATATAGTCTACCATGTAAAATGTAAATTCCCAATATAACAAGTTACTTGGCACCAAGACACCTGCGATATAAGTTTTCTGCCATATATGGTAGGGACACATGAATACGAAACATGAACTCCATTGTTTATTACCAATTTCATCTTTTTTGCAATACCCCTCAACTTTTATCTGTCCATCCTCTTCTCCTGCAGTTTCATTTACCCTTGTGAGGTGTTTTTCATTTTGTCATGCGTTACTTTAGAATTGTGCCTAACTAATTAAGACTCATGAACCAAATATGGCTGCCTGTTGTATAAATAAAGTTTTATTTGAACAAAAGCATATCCATTTGTTTAAGTATTATCTATGGCTGTTTCTCCCAACAATGGCAGTGTGGAATAGTTGCTACGGAGACCTGCAAAGTATAAAACATTCGTCATCTGGCCCTTTATAGAAAAAGTTTGTTTAACCCTGCTTTAGAACAATGGGTTTCCATTGTGAAAGAGCAATGTGGGACAAATCAGAAAGAACAGTCAGTTGAGTTAACGTCATCCTATTGTTTTGTAATAATTGCATTTTCTATATATGTGTATAGCCCATTCCTAAAGTGATAAGTATTTGAATGGCATTTTTATTCACATTTTTGTTTAATATTCTCAGAAATATCAGGCAATATTAAGTTGTTGAAAATGTAGGTCTACACATTTTACCAATCTCAATCTCTTATGACACCGTAAATTAATCTTTTAAAAATATCCCTCATAATCCTTCCCTCACTCCGTGAAGGGGTTAAAGCATGTGGTTGCTTCTGAAGAGAGGGAAGGTATATATTTTTATATACATTTTTGGATTTTTTGAATACTGTTTTAAAAAAAATTACATGAACCTATTTCTTTGATTCAAAAATCATTAAAATTTATATTTCCAAAAGAGTTTACTCTAAATTCTGGTCGTTATTTTATATAGGGTATAAATTTTGTCTACATTTAGCAAGATATGATACCACATCAACATCAGTGTGTAGCATAGTCATTTTCTTATAAATATTGATCTAATTTTTTCCACATTTAAAATCAGCTAACTATAGATGCAGAAATTATAGCTGTTTTACTAAAGGAAAGATTCTTAGGCATGACCATTGCCAAACTGTTTTAGAACTTAATAAAAGAAACTACCATTTATTGAGCATTTAATAAGTACCAAGTATTTCCCATCTAACATTTCAGTTAATCCCCCTAACAACACTGTGTATGTGTGTGGGGGGGATGGGTGGGGGTGGATACAGTTGAGGAAACAGTCAGAATTTAGTCAAGGTGGGAGTAATAGGCAGATGTGTCAAAGTCTGTATCTCTAGAGCTTTCCACAAGACCAGGGACATCTATCCCAAGGCCAAGCTCCATGGCAGACAGCCTTGACATGCTTCTTGAAGACCACTTCCACTAGAAATTCAGGGACTGGTGTGACCCGTGCTGGCTTAGAACAGCCCTAGGAGTTTTGATTATTCCATTGAAAGCATAATTCATGCACACTGGGAAAGACCCCTCAGTTTTTTTGCCTTCAGTCCATTGGGGTGTGGATCCTTAGGGGAAAGATATCCATGTAGTCTGTGAAAGGGAAGAAGGACCCAAACTTAATCTTTTATTTTCAGATGCCATGCTTAAGTACCTACACAGAGTGCTCACTCTCCGTAGATGCCCAAGCTGTAAATGCGTAAAGACTCAGCAACTCCCCTCCATGGATGCTTGTTCTCACAGAGGGAGTTGGGCTGACAAAATGGGGTAAGCGTTCTTGATCTGCCCTCCTGACACATTGCACGGTTCTGGTGAATTCTGCTAAAGCTTTATTCTGTCCATGTCACTTCCCTGCTCTCAAGCTTCCCCAAACCAAGGAATAAAGTTAAAGCACCTAATGCTCTCAGGCAAGTATGTCCTTGGCTACATCTGCCACAGCTTTTCTTCTTTCTAAAAGGGTGGCTACCTGAAAGTCAAGAGTCTTGAAACTCGAGGACAGAATTTGTCACCAAACAGGCAAAAAGCTACCTGCATTGGTGTCTTTTTAAAATTTTTATTATTTCTAAAGAAATCTGACTGAATGGACTGTTCATTTAGGCAGATGTAAAACAATCACACTCTTCAGCAATGCCTCTGTGATGAGGGTGAAGTGGTCCAGGCAGAATTGCTTCTCTGCAGGTTGTGTAGTATCTGCAGAAGGTTTTCCCTGTGCATTTAGATGGGGCAATGCTACAAATCTAAGAGACTATGCGTGTGTGTGTGTGTGTGTGTGTGTGTGTGTGTGTGTGTTTGTGTGTGCGCATGTCTACATTCTTGTTGATTAGATCCTTCAGGGGATGACAGCCTGAAGACACAAAGAACATCAGAGAAAATCCTCACCACAGAATGGAGATACAGGCATAAAAGAGGGCCTGGGCTGGGGTTGTGAGCATGTTCTAACCCAGACTGGGGAAGTCTTTAAAGGGCTGTGATGTAAGATGAAAAACGTCTAAATACACAAGTGTTGGACACAGGGTCAGCTAGTTCTCTGGAAAACCAGGAACAGCCCCAGAACTGAGCCTCCAGATGAGAACAGAGAGGGGAAACCCAGGCAGCTTGTGGGTGTGGTGGTCATCTTCATTGACTCCCTGAGCTGAACATTGTGTACACCCTGAAGGAAGTTTTCAGGACTCTCTTATCATTGTGCTCCTTGAGATAGCAAGCACAGTGCCTCAAATATAAGGGGCCTTCAGCACTTGGCGCATGGACGGATGGAGGGTTACTTGAATCATAAAGTGCATTTATATCTCAGAGGAAGATACCATTCCAATGGCAGACTATAAGGTCTAGATCACCCATATATTAATAATTTCACTTAGCTCCTCTTTCTCCCCAAATCTGCACTATGAGAACAACTTAGTTTCTGGATTCTCGTACTCCAATCTCTGTCTCACTCTCAGTGTCACTCAGTGCACTGAACTTGATGCATACTAGATTGCCAATAAATGTTGAATGAATGAACAACCAAAAGCCAGCTTTAATAACCTTCTGCATATACACCATATATAAGTTACCATGGTTTGAGGAATTTTTAATCCCATACTCTTGTATTTTTCGCTAAGGATGGGAGCTGTTATTCTCTTCATTTTTCACATCCGTACATTTCCAATTGAGAAAAACCAGTACATTGCTGTACTGAAAAGACAACTCTGTGGTTCATGAGAACTACTTTATTATCTGACAAAAACTGATTTATACAGAAGAAACTAAAGAAATAAAATATATATTCAAATATTAAATAAATATTTTAAATGAAATCACATTCTTGGGGATGATATGAAGGCTCTACATCTGGGGTCAGAGTGGGGAAGGGGCTTGTAAATTAAGCTGGGGAGCTAAGCAACAGATGAATGTGTAGTATGTTGCAAAGAGTAATCCTAAATTGGCATGAGCAGGAAAGGTAGGATTTGCCTGTTTCTTTGAACATTAGTTCATATCCTTCATGCTCATTATATGTAGCCCATTAAGCTATTTTATGGGCAAGAGAGAAGTTCAAGTACAGCACTAGTTGCCAAAAGGATTATGAAATTCATTTTGATTGATCAATAATTAACTGTACCTTGTGAAATTACAGGCTTGACTAACTATGGAACATATTGTAGTGAGCAGTCCAAACTGCCAGAAAGAACAGAGAAGACAGAGAAAAAGCGATGGAAACCAAAACATCTGTCTCCTTTATGCTTCAAGAGCTGGTAACCAATACCTTGCTTTCTCCTTCTCCATCTAAAGTACAAACAGTATGAAGCAGGGATTGATTTGATATGGGACACTACAGAAGATGTTTGCTTATAATTATTTCTAACACTTTTTTGAAGCTCAGGGATAAGACATTTCCAATTATTCATCAAGCTCTTGGAACCCTTAGGCCTCTATAATGGGGATTTAGCAGAACAACAAATAGCACACAAGGATACAGATGAAAGGAAGGAATGTGAAGGGATTATTACCATGAAGCAGCAAATGACTATTTGATGGAATTACAACAATACAGGAAGTCAGAGAGAGATAAAAAATAATGCTAATTGATAAATACATAGCTGTTAAGCATTAATTTGAATTATGTCACAGCTGTGAAATGAAAATACCTGTAATTTTATTTTCACAAAGGAAATATATGTGTGCTCATGTGTGTGTGTGTACATATATATATAATACGTTTTCAAAGACAACTATTCAGGACTTTTTGTTTCACTGACTGTCTTAGGAAAACATGCCTGCACTAGACCATAATTTTAAAAATATTGATGGAAATACCCTTTACTTTTACCCGGCAGCCTTAGTTTATGCAAATTACATGACTTTTATTATTATTATTATTTTTAACCAGGGCAGAGTACTAATGCCATCCTCTACTACCACAAATTATGCAGTCGAGTTTCCCACATTTGGGGAAATCTCAGGGGTCAGCACACCCAAGCGCAATGCATAAGCCTCGCCCTGGGTAAACCACCTTCGAGATCATGGGTTTCCCCTGCCAGGTGAAATACATGACCTTTTGATGACTCATTTATGGTTTCCATCTTACTTCCTTCAAAACTGTTCTGAGCATTGTTTGACATAGCCTATTTTGAATCTCAAACAAAAGCACAGGACCTGCTTATGTTGTATATTTCCTCTACATACTTTCACTCCTTTGCTAATAGGGAGAAAAATTAAATTATCTACAGATAATGGCAATAGCCCTGTGGATTTGTTGAGGAAAAAAAAATGCATTTGGCAGATTTTTAGATTCTGATGGTTTCAACATGGAAAGGAGGGAAGGTGAAATCGCTTTCTAGACACATGCAGCTGAGTCATTTTTCCATAAGTCTACTTCAAGTCAGAGAATAGATTGTCTTTCAAAAAGATACTGAAATTAAATGTATTTTTTTTTCAGTTTCCTCTGATTATATGAAAACATTTTATTTATTTTTAAATAAAATAAAGCATTCTGAGAAAAAGCAAGCCTAGACACCCCTGAAGATCAAGAAAGTGATTCAACAAGAGGAAGGGGTAGCAACAGACAAGATAGGGTTTAGCAAAGGATTGTGAATACTGAATCTCTATATAATTTTCTTTTTCTTAGTTGCTAGGGTATTAGAATAGCTAGAAGAAAACTGAAATGGTGGAACTGTAATCCATAATATTCTTTGAAATTACCTATATAACTATTTGTTAAATTGTACTTTGAAAGTTATCACCTATCTGTGTATATATTATATATCACAATAAGGAAATAACTGAATTGTGGAACTGTGACTCTTTGAAATTTGCTAACTACTTGTTAAATCATACTTTCAAGGTTATCACTGTTCTGCATGTAAGTTAAATTTCATGATAAAAATGTATTAAAAAGAAGAAAAAGTTTAATGAAGAAATTCAAAATAAATAGCAAGATGGGGTCTCAAAGTCTCTTCTGTTATCCCAAACCGTAAGAACCCACCCATTACTCAAGCCGTTTAGTAATGGTGTTGAATTCTCAAAGGCCCATTCTCTCATAAGCTCTGCTTGCCCCAGCATATCCTTCAGAAGACAAAAAGACTGTTTCAAAGGGACTAAGCAGATAAGGTCTTGAGGTCCTGCATAGTTTTAATTTTTAAAAATCTCTATGTTAAATACATAAACTCAAAGTTTTAGTTTTACACAGAAATAGTATACTTGCTAGAGTAGCCAAGCATGTAAGACTCATGATGTCATTGCAAAACAAAATAAATCAGGTTTTCTAACTGTTAGCGTCATACTTTAAAGGATTTAGAAAAAAAATCAAATGTACAGTGTAGGAAGGCATACATTTATAAATTCAGATACATCTGCCACTGATATACTATTATTAAAGCATTTGCAGAGATAAAAGAAAAGATGAAAAGATATCCAGTCACCTTCTATACGTATCTTTCCTGAATTTGGGAATGGGAAAAATATTTCAGTTTTATACTGATTTTTCTATGGCTTTAGAAATTATTTATTTGCATTACACTAAAATAAATACCACGATAAAGTTTTGGGCTACTATGATTTAAAGTAAATTAAATGTTTTATGACCAGGATTTAAACTTACATTTGTGACTGCAAATAATTCTTAGAAATGAATATTTCCCTGTTTTGCTCCTATACCAAACAAATCTACAGCATGTTACTTTAAAAATGAAATAAAGCTTGTGTTCATAGTGACAGTCAATAACACTACAGCATAATAATCAATTCTTATTTGTAGCAGCAGGACAAGCAGTGGGGGCAGATCAGTGCAAATTACTGTCACGGTGTGCTGTCATGTATGCAGCCAGCCTGTATAACCCAAGACAAATGATGCCCTATTCAGTGGAACGAGACAGTACTTAGTCATACCTGCACAACAGCAAAGCAATGTGTGCGGGCATCAAATAGAACAGGAAAGTGGATATAAATCTAAAACTTGGATGGGCAAGAAAAATAAATTAATCCAGCTATGAGCTCTGCTCCCAAGATTTAAACTTAAATGCTCATACTTTTTCCTATGAGCTGGAAATATGTGGATTACAGGTGTCTGGGGATCTACAAAAAGGTTAGATGGCTTTTCAGTGAACACCAGAGAAGTCTGTGCTGTACTTTACTCCAATGTTTGGGGGAAATGGCTCTAAAACTAGATATTGAGCAGAGTCATAAATCACTCCTTATGGCCAATTCTAACGAAGGAGAAAATGATCATTTATTTCCTATATAAATAAACAACCAAAATAGAAAAAACAAACATGTTTATCAGTTGCATTGATCATTAAACTGATTTTTAATCTTTTTAATTTTTATATTCAATTAGAAGAAAAAAGCAGGCCTCTGGTCTGTTTGGAAAACCCTTAAGTCCTTTAACAAATCAAACAGATAATTCTGAAGTCAGACCTACCCACTTTCTACTTTAGTCTCTTAATTTGATGAATTGGGCAGGTAATACATAAAGTAATGGGAGAGAGTGAGAGGAAGCTGGTACGTTCAAATCTACTCATGCCTATGTTTATAGAAACTGAGTTAAGCAAATTGATGGCATAATAATCCCTTCATTTCTAACACTCCACAGTAGTTAATTAAGTCTGTAGAGAGGAATATTAACTCATTCAGGGAAAAAAATGCTTCAAATGCTACCTTGAATGTGATCAGGACTGGCTACCTAATTTACTGGGCCCAGTGCAAAATGAACTGTGGAGCCCTTTGTTCAAAAGAAATAATTTCAAATATTGAATAAATTCAAGAATGGCCACAGCAGAGTGTTAAACCAAAGATGGGACACTTCTGAGCAGGGGGCCCCTTGCATATCCATGAAGCCATCCCTGAATGAGATAGTTTATCATCTTTCTTTCAAATTAACCTTCAACACTAGCCTATTTTGATGGATGTTGCTTAATCAACCCCCAACATACTGATGTCTGAAACAAGGGATGCAGAGTGATAATAAGCCGGCTGAAACCAGCCCACAAACATATTTTGTTTAGTCTGATAAGTTACTATTTGGGTTGAGACTGAGTGACAGCTGTTCCCTTTGGATGGGACTTGCTTTCTCTAGTTTTTCACGAACCCAGTCATTCATTACTGGGAGTCATTTTTGTCCCTTATGTTACCTCCCCAGCCCCGGTTGATGTTGAGTTTGCCGTGCATGAATGGTAATAAAAATCTTTAGCTAGCATTCCATATTCCTAATAGCAAGACAAATAATAGTAGTAAACGTGTCACCCTGGTAAAGACAAGGATCTTAACAAAATCTTAGTTAAAGCATAAATCAGTTAATAGTATTAATAACACGCATGTTCTGTAAACTATGCACTAAGGAAAAATTTGCATTAACTCAGTATCCCCTTTAATGAAAACCTGTTAGGATGAAATGCCATTCTCCACCCTGTATACTTCACTGACCTAGATGAGATAAACCTTGAAAATGTACTTACCAGTGAGCTGGGGCACTTACAATTCTGAAATCACATTAAAAGCAACTGAGAACCACCAAAGGGAAGAAAAAAAGAACACTTATGGACAATTAAAGGAAATGAAATAATCCTCAGAATCAAACTGTGATGTATAAAAATTAGCAACTCTCTTTCCAAGTAAAAAGACTTTATCAGATGCATCTATAATTAGTACATTATTTAGAAATATGACAATTCACTTGATTATTAAACAAACCAGCAACAAATTGTAACTGTCCAAAAAGGATCAAATGACCTGAAAAAATAATACACATGAGATAAAAAAAAAACATTTCTGCCAAATAAGACAATGCTTTGAGTTCAACATAATGATTTCCTTCTTGATGGTTGATTTAGTTTCCTAACTGCGATCACAAATACCATAAAATGGGTTGGATTAACAACAGGCTAATGGTTTCAGAGGCTAGAAGGCCTGTTTCCTCCTGGGGTCTGCATCTTCTGGCTAGCCGGCAATCTTTGGGTTCCCTGGCTTTTCCATCACACGGCAATTCACATGGTGATGCTGGGCTCCTTGACTGCATACTCCTGACTGATCCCCATGGCTTCTCAGTCCATCTGACTTTTACTCTGCTTACAGAAGACTCCAGTAATCTGGATTAAAGCCCAACCTGGTTCAGTTGAGCCACTCCTTAACTGAAGTAACATCTTGAAGAGATCTTATTTACAGTGGGTCCACACCCACCAGAATGGGGACCAAGACCAATAATTTGTCCAAACTGGGATACACAGTTAAATCCACCCTAACAGTTCATGTTACTGATGGCTTAAAAGTGTGCCCTTCTCTTATGGCGCCATCACAGACAGGAAACCAATTGCAAACTCAATGTGCATTTTTACTGGTTTCTACTTGCCAGATTATTTTCAAGATAGAAAGTCTATGTCAACTTTATTGTGGTTGGGTTGACTTCTAGGCTAAGCTCATGTTAAAGAAGATGAGCACATCCAGAACATTATTGTAGTCATCATAAATGACTATTTCTTCAGCTTCCTAACTAATGTAATACAGATTTGGTATAGACTTGTGGTCTCTGCTATATTTTACTGATAAAAGCTGCTTGCCTTCTTTGAAAGATCTGGGAAAAAGAATGCACATGGCAATACACTTAAGTCAAACATGACACACTCACCCACTTGTTTGAGATATCAGGTCCTTAAGAGCCATGTAACTTTATCAGCGTTTTTTGCCGCTACACCCAAAACTATAAATTCATTCAAAGAAATAGCTTCCATGTAACCCAGTATGGATTAGATCTATCTTCTGGAGAATGCTTTTAAAATGTTATTGGTGTTTGCCTGGCAGAGAACAGATGTGGCTACTGTTAACATTTTTATAATTTTACTGAAAAAATCTTTCTAATGATTTAAACTTCATGGAGACTTTGGACCTCTCTGTTTAAAATATTCACATTTAATGAGGTATGTTAGACATGTTTTCTCCCCCACCCAGAATAAATTTAGGTAGGAGTGTTATGTGTCACAGAAAAGGTTTTCTTTTGGAGAAACTTAGCCTGTGAGGATGTGATCACTTGGCTCAAACAGGCTGTGATGCTTATACCACTATCCAGCACTTCTGGCTGTTTGCTTTTCTTGAAGTTACAGGTGTATCTGTTAACCAGGTAAATGTCATTGGTGAATTACATTTCATGCTTTCTGTAATATGCACTGCATCTCTTGGGTAAGAAAGCTGGCTTATGCAAACATGAGTAATACTTAGGCTTTACCTGAATGGAATAGGCACTAAATTGCACACATTCTTTCATTATGTAGACCATCAGGAACCAAGCAGGGCAGGGATGAGGCTGATTTTCTTCCCTGTGTTTGCCTAACCTACACAAATTCACATGTCTAGTAAGTGTCAAAGCAAAGAGTTGTACCCATGCTCATAGGCTCAGGCTGTTTCATTATGTCATGCTGTCTTTCTGTAGGCTTGGGGGTGATAGGTTTCTCTGCTTTAAAAGCCTTACAAACAAATGTCCCAGATGACATCTTTGAGGGTTTTGTCAACTGGCATTGGAACCAAAGTTTGTAAAACTGAGAATTCAAAATAAAAATAGCTATGACTCGAAAACAAAATTAAAATAACTGGAATTATTTTTGAATCAAAGGTTCTTAAGAAAGGAGCACATACCCTATAAACAAGTTGATAGGAATTTTTTTGAAGTGCATTTTCCATTTGTATCAAAAGAATCTATTCAGATTGTATTTAATTGTCTATAATTGAAATACAGAATTTTTTGAATCAGAAATTTTTAACTTTAGTCTTTATATTTTTATTAAGTATATTTCATTGCAACCTCATTGTTTGAAAACTGGTTATTCTTTCAACAAATGTATTGAAGGGATAGGACACATACAACAATGAATGACACATTGTTTTCTTAGTTTGACTTCAGTGATTAATAAAGTACTTGTATGATATTTCTTGGTTAACTAAAATACTAATTATATAGTCCTGTTCAAAAATTGTCTGGATACATGGAAGTATAGAACATTTAAAATCACACATGTGGAGAAAAAATCTCATATTCAGGTATATTAAAGAGCAGGTACAAGTATCAATTCCATGACTAGCTCATATATATATATTTGCTTTGTGTATTTAAAAATATAAAATGCAACATCAGTGTTACAACAACTGCATCAATTAACCAATTTTGCAATCTGTAATTTCATTACAAACTTTCCAAGTACAATAAACACTAGTTATTTTTGATGCCCTCCTATGTGTTCTGAAAACTCCCATGTGAAATAAATAGCAGCATTCAGCTCCATCATTCATTGGTAGTCCTGTTCACTTATAAATAGAGAGAAAGAAGCCCTTTCATTTTATGTAGCATGTATATGATGAAGAGTGTATTGAGCTTTTTATTAAAATAGAAACTCACATTGAATGTTTGCTTGCAATGCTGACAGTATGCTTACAACTGTTAGTTCTAAAAAACATTGTGAAGAATGTTAATGATCTGAATTGTAAGAAATGCATTAGCATTAACTAAAGGCGGTGAAAAATCTCTAGCTCTAATTTAAAGCCCCACCTTCCTTTTTTTTTTTTTTAACTACTTCTTCTTCTTACTTTGGATGTTGTCATATGAACAGGTATAGCCTTCTGGGGAAATTGAGAAGGTAGCAGCAACTTAAATTAAAGTGATTGGCTCTCTCTAGATTTAAATAAGTAAAATAAGTAACATTTTTGACTAAGAAAAAGAAAACTAAATGGCAATCATTTTATTAGTATTATAATATTTAAATTCCTAAAGGGAACAGACTCTCAAAAAATAGTACTGTGATCTCCCATCTTGCAAGACAGCAGGTGAAAAAATCGGGAAGCCTGACATTAAGTAGGAGAAATTTGAAACCAAGAAAGCTGATGCCAGTGGTAAGGTTGAAAAGGGTAACCTCAGGACCAAAATGCCCAAGAAGGAGATGCTCTGCTACAGCTGAAACCCCATACACATCAGAGATAGTCCTGACCTGCAATGTATCAAGGAAGGCCATGTACAAGAGGAATTGTCCAGCAACTAAATGCAGGATTGACAAGAAAAAGGAGAAGGTGTTTACTATTGTCACAAAGCCAGTTGGTGATTGTGGTGGATTGAAGCAGTATTTACCCCAGGAAAACATGTTCTTAAATCTAATCCATTCCTGTGGGTGTGAACCCATTGTAGGTAGGACCTCTTGATGAGCTTACTTCAGTTAAGATGTGACCTACCTCAACAAGGATGGGTCTTAATCTTATTACTGGAGGCCTTTATAAACAGAATCAGTTCAGACAAAGAGAGAGAAAGCCATGGAAGCAAGAAGCTGAAAGCAGTAAAACCTGAAAGAGAAGGGAGAGATCGGCATATACTGCCTGTGCCTTGCCATGTGGCAGAGGAGCCAAGGATTGTTGTCAGCTGGTGTTCAGAAAGAAAACATCACCTGAGGATGCCTTGACTGGCACATTTTCTTGGCCTCAAACTGCAAGATACTAAATTGCCATTGTTTAAGCCAAACCATTTCGTGGTATTTGCTTGGAGCAGCCTAGGAAACTAAAACAGTGATGGAAAGAATGGTGTTACCGGAGTAAACTCTGCCTAATGCCTGGAGATCATCCTACTGAAGAGGTACCTCAAAAGCTGTTGAGCCACAGGGAAAACTTAAGTCAGTATGTGAGAAAGCTGTGAGTTAGCATCATAATTAAGACCGTTCTGCTCATCCTCATTGAATTGCCACAGAGGCAGGCAGATGGCTTCTCTGGAGCAGCTGAGCAGTGGCTTGCTATTTGTTCCTGAACCTCTGTTCTCCAGTGGAGTTTTTGAGCATAGAACAGACCAGAAATTTGCCATTGCCACCTCCACCAAAATTGGTATCAGTGGTGTGAAAAATCCCAAAACATCTCACTGATGCCTATTTCAAGAAGTCACACAAGCCCAAACACCAAGAAGGTGAGATCTTCAACACTGAGAAAGAGAAAGACAAGCTTACAGATCAGTGAAAGTTCTATTAAAAAGCTCTGGAACTACAACTATTGCCAAAATCAACGGTCTTTCTCAGCTCCAAGGCTCCTTGCATTCTGTGTTCTCTCTCACAAATGGAGTTTATCCTCACAAACTGTTGCTCCAAATTTCATGCAAAGCATTCTAATTAGAGTAAGTGAAACATTATAGTATTGCCTTAAAAGCCATATTCATACCAGCATTTGTTTTCAGTTCAATCTTTTATCTTCAGATTTTGGTACATAGAACAAGTTTATGTTTGACCAAAAAGAAATATCCACAATAGTTAATTTTTCAAAACCTTTTCTTTTAAAATTAGGTAAAAATTTTGCCATTTGCAAGTTTGATTCCATATGCAATTTGTAACTAACAGGTAGTTTTAATGACCTACTTAACCATTTTTTTTCCCCAGAAATAAGAGTGAGGATTTTTTTTTAACACAATACTCAAGTTAAAATCATAATGTTGTTGAATGTTTGGAGTTTTGCATAAACCTGAATTTTTATATTTTATTTATCAACTATCTGGTGGTGTGAATGTAATGGTTAACAATATTAAAAGACAGTGATTCAATTTATAGAAATAAGAACAGATACTAACAGATAAAAGTATATATTTAAGAATAGACACTAATAAAGAAAATAGATAAAATAGTGTATTAGAGTATATGTTCCAACTACAAGTAGATTTATATTGTGTTATTTAATGAGTAGTAACAAATAAAAAATTTTGCTTAGTCTTGGGAAAGCTATAAATTCCACAGAACACAAACATAATGCTTCAAGAAAAAGAGTAATCCCTGACTAATGCGAGAAGGAACCACCTGATATTTAGGAAATTATTGAAACTAGCAAAGAAATAGTTTACTGGTAGTGCAGTTTAAAGAGTTAAAAACACTGTATAACTTGCAGAAAAATTGTTAGCCAACCATCCTACCATTATAAAAATTATTTCATTTCTTGTAGATATCCATGGAGATATTTTGCAGCACTTAAGATTAATCAAAGTGTAGCATTTGTAATATGGGAAAATAGCCTTCAATAATAGCCCTTCCCCTAAAATAGTGGTGATTGCCAAGGGCCTAATATGATTTGGTAAAAAGTGCCTTGTGTACTTCAATCAAGAGCTGATTTAATCTTATTACAAAAACTATAATGGTTTTATTGAACTCCTATCCAGTCTCTATTGGTCTAGTCATGTGGATGGAAAATTATTTCCTCTTTTTGTTCTTTTATCTTAAGATGTTTTGGAAAAGGAAATTAAACTTAAAGTTATCAAGATAATGTCATAGTTGCTGCTAACAAGAAAACTTTGCAGTTAAAGTAGATTAGTTGGGAGGATGTCAGTGAAACATCCATGGAGAGCTTAGATGCTTCAGGCCAGTTACAAGGGGACACACTTTTCCCAGAGATGAGGAGATAGTAATTGTTCCCTACTGTTTTTGAAATCTCCAGCAAGCTACTATTTTGCACATTTTATCGTAATCCATACTGCACCGCAGCTCCACACAAGTTGTACAAACCTATTTCAGAGATTGACAAACTAAAAATAAATAAATATGATGTGCATTTATACTCTCAATTGAAAAATAATAGTCATATATGATGCATGTGTAGAGGAAAAATTTTGGACCTAGAGTGAAAAGTGAGCTGTAGGAGTTGAATGTCAAGAGTGGGTGGGTTTTTGAGAAAGCAGACTTTTCCATAGTGATTCCTTTGTACAATAAGAGTGGATTCAAAGAGGAGGTACAAAGACTTTAAGAATGACTGATTAATGGAAAATATCCTGGTGAGCTCAGTGCCTCTGCATACAATCTCTCATTCCTCAGTATTTGCTCCCTTTACTTCCACCTTTGGTCACAAAACTGGCATGATCTTTAGAAGGAAATCTGGTGTCTAGGTGGAAAAAATCTGGTGCCTCAGCATAAAATAAATCTTGTTTTTGCTCAGATCATGTAGCTCCCATAACTAGGCTCAAGGCTCTTCTCTGAAATGACTTGATTTAAAACATGGACATACAAGTCTTGTTTACACTTTTCAGGGACTCAGCATGTGCCATGCAAGAGCACCCAGTGTGAATTTTCTCTGTGACAGGGATCTTTTCCCTCCTTGAGCCAAATCTCTCAGTGGTTCCTGGATTCCTGCTACTCATTCTTGGATCTATTGACCCTGGAAAGGTACCTACCTGGAATTTTGCATATTTCCCTCATTTTTACTATTGAATCACTCAGACATTGTTAATCACTTAAAATTTATTTATCTATTGAATATTAAATGGGTGCCAGGAAATGTGCTAAATGAAGGATAGAGGCATGAATAAGACAGAGAATTTTATCTATTCCCGTGGGTTTTTACAAACTGGTCAGGAAGGTTTTGGTTGTGCACATTAACAGACAAGTGATTGACGTTGCAAAGGACCATGAGCATATCAAAGGGTCCATTCGTCCAGGTACCTATCCTGTCCTGGATGATCAAGGAACAGCTTCCGGGAAAGGGATATTTGAACTGAGACATGAAATAGGAATTAGCTAAGTGAGCAGATGGAAACACAATATGAGACCTAGAAGCACAAAAGTGCACGGTGGAAGAGAAAACACAAGTTGAATGGCTGGACTGTGAATGGTTGCATTTTTTCTATTGCCCGGGACTGAGGCTTGCCATGATTACCTGCCTGCCTTGTTTCTGGTTGGGTCCACCCCACGGTTTCCTAGGACACTGGTGTCTGAGACCCTCATCTGAATACAAAGGAGCTTTGAGGATGATCAACGGAGAAACAGGAGTTAAACGCAAAGTCTGGTAAGAGTCAAGGTTAGTTGTCCAAAGCCAGGGAGTAATGTGGTATGTGTGCTTTGGAAAATGCTCTATGGAAAATTTAGCAGTAGGTCCTCATTGTGAGGGATAGAGGGAGGGTTGATGAAAGGGTTAAGACAACTTACCATTAGTGAGGTTACGTCCTTAGCCATTGAAATCTTCAAAGACGTAAATACACAAATAACAATAACCATTTACCATCTTCATTTGGGATAGAATGTTATACTTTTAATATTTAAAGTTCTAAATTTATTCTTAATGGAACACTTTTTTAAAAAAATTCAGAATGATATTAAAATTTAGATTGAATACATAGCATCATTTGGACATTTCCTCTTTCTTGTTCATTGATATTGGCAGTTAAATACCCTTCCAAATTTTTATTATGCTATATATATTAAAATTTATGTTGTACATACTATGATAATAATTTGCCCCACTCTGTACTTGTTAATAATCTGCCCCACTCTTTAATCTCTTAAAATTTATTTATTTATTGAATATACTAAATGGGGGCCAGGAACTGTACTAAATGAAGGATACAGTAGTGAATAAGACAGAACATTTTATCTGTTCTGTTGGGGTATACTCAACTCTTCCTTCTTCAAGATCAACTCAAGTAGGCACACATGATTACTGTGAGCTAATATACTTAAGATCTCCAAGAGAACTTTATTTGGGTGATAAGTATGGAATCACCATTTCAAGACCTCTCCAGAATTAACTAGGGTGGGACAAAGGATGCCTGTTGGTGGTGGGAAATGCAAAACTACAGCGTGATTGGAATTGTTTCCAAGGGCAGATAGACTTGGTGCAGGCTGAAAGAAGAGTCATAGTAAGGGAGGGGAAGACGGGATCTGTCTCTGCCTATAGCCTATCTCTGTTTTTGAAGATTTCATGGTACTTTGATGTGCCTGATCTTCCTTTTCAGCCTGGAACAGACTGTTCCATATTTGCAAGGAGTCAACTTAAACCTTCTTCCAATGAAAAGATCAAAATGTGAGCTCAAATAGCAACTTCAGGAATATTGGAGCTTTCACCAAAGAGTTTTCACAGACATGAATTATTGGAATAATTTGAATCAATCTGGGCCTACTTGATTTCATCTTAAGGCCATTTTATGAAAGGTTCTGTATCTGAGACAGATACAACTCTAAATGCTTGGAGGGATAGCAAAGAAGATGTATTAGGCAGCCTCTCAAATGGCCCCCAGTGATTCCTGACTCCTGATGTGCATCCCCTTTTGTAGTCCCCTCCATTTGAGCATAGGTTGGAACTAGTGATTCACTTTAACAATGAGACTATTGCAAAGATAATGGGAGATATATATATATACACACACACACACTAAACATGCACATACCCAGCAATTGCACTCCTGGGCATTTTTCCCAGAGAACGGAAAACTTATGATCACACAAAAATATACAAATGTTCACAGCTTTATTCATGAACCAAAAAACTTGCAATAAGCCCAATGACATTCAAAAAGTGAACTATTAAACAAACTGTGGTACATGCATACATACCTGGGCTACTACTCAACCATAAAGAGGAAAAAATAAAACCTATAGCACACAAAAAACTTGAATGAATCTCCAGGAAAATATGCTGAGTAAAAAAAAGCCAATCCCAAGAGGTTATGTGTCATATGGCTCCATTCATATAATGTTTTGAAAATGACAACATTTTATAAATGGAGAACAGATGAGTGGTTGGCAGGAATTAGGAGCAAGGTGGGGGGCGGTGAAGGAAATGGGTGGGATGATAAAAGAGCAATATGAGAGATAATTGCAGCGATGGAACTGTTCAGCATCTTGACTGTGGTGATAGATACATGAATTTACACATGTGATAATATTAGAAGGAACCAAATTCTTATACACACATACACACAAACAATCACAGGTAAAACTGGAGAAACTGAATAAGATCAATGGTTTGTATCAATGTCAATATCCTAGATGTGATGATATTCCACTACAGTCTTGCACGATGTTATCATCTGGGGAAACTTGGTAAAGGGTTCATGGTTATTTCTGTATAATTTCTGAAAACTGCATATGACGCTACAATTATCTCAATAAAAAATTTCAATAAAAAAAGATGGCATGTTACTGCCTAGATTAGGTTACAAAAAGACATTCTCCCTTTCTCTCTCTCTTTCTTTCTCTCTCTCTCTCTCTGTCTCCCTCCCTCCCTCTCTTTCTGTCTCTCTGGCCCTCACTCTAGGGGAAGCTACATGACACGGGATTAAGCACTATTTCAAGGTTCACACATCAAAGAGCTGATGTCAACAACCTGGCCAATAACCAGCAAGGACCTGGGACCTTCGAACAGCCACCTGAGTGAGCCTGGAAATGGATCTTCAGAGAGCCATGTGGGTGGGCCTGAAAGTGAATCCTCCCCACATATATAGGGTAGAATCACATAACTGAAAATGCATCCTAAAAGTTGTCTTCATTTAGTTACTCACAGTGTCACACAGTGTAGCAATTTCCCCAGTCTCCCTCCTCCTTTCATCCTTCCCTCCCAAAGCCAACACACAAATGAAGGATCTTCCACCCCATGGCATATCTGTTGGCCCCTTGCATCCATACCAACTCCACTCCACCTGCACTTAGCCTGCAAGGCTGACAGGTGGGGCTCTCCTATTCTCTGGCTTCTTTTGCAATGAACCAATAAGAAGCAGTCTCTGGAGACTGGAGTGAAGCTGGATTCATATTTCCTGGCTCCTTCCTGTGAGATCTCCTGGATCAGGCTACATGGCTGCATCTATTTACAAAAGGCCATTGCCCTTCCCAATGCAGTCTACTGTCCTGGGCTCACAACTCTCACCTCTTCCACGCTGCTCCCTTTAGGACCTGGGACACATTAACAGCTCTCATGCTGTTAGTGCTGAGTTCCTGTATTGTCACGTTGTTGTCTGCCTACTTCCCAACTACACCTATGCAAATAGTCCCTGGCAAATGATTCTAATTTGATAGTGTCATCTGCTTCCTGTTGGGCCTCAATGGTTTTTCAATTTTACTCCCTTTTCTCTTCTTTGACATCTATTCCCCACCTTCCTTCTATACCCAAGCCTTCTTTTTCCCATCTTTTTACCTCAGTCAGTTCCTCTAATGTTAATGAACTTAGCTTCTCTAATTTTATTTCTGGGGTCAATGCTGAGGGCAACAGAGTATTCTTAGGAAAATAGAAATGGAGGAGTAGTTGGGAATATTTTAGCAATTTGACCTAATGCCATGGTGTAAAGTTGGGCATTTTTTTGTAGGACACAAATTCTCAAGGCTGAAAGAGCAAATGAAGGTTAAAATCCAGTCCATGGTCTTCTACCAGGCCCTCAAGAAAGGGGCAGAGTTTAGAAGAGTTTTCTTCTAAAGACATTTTGTGCCAGTCAAGTCATGCTCTAGAGGCGACCCTTTGCAGCCCTCTCTAAATAGCACAGGACACACTATGCTTTCCACAGCTCCTGTTTTGTCTCTGTCACATTAGCATTGTCATTTATAATGTCCAGAAAATTCTACACTAAGAACCCTTTCAAAGGAATGAGAAATTCTTTGGATTGGGGTCTGTGACTTTTAGTCTTAGAAGCTAAAGTGGACGTTGTATCCTGCTTAAATAAAAATAACCAGCATATTCCTCTTTAGCTGGCAAGGTTTCCTTCATTTGTAATATCCCTGTATTCATCATCTATCAGATTTCTGTAGCCTATTGAATGGCGGCCAACATGATTGGGCTTCCATAAAAACATGAAATCAAGCCATAATATAAGATATTTTTAAAGCTAATTTGGCACCTTAATTTCACCAAAGCCCTATGTATTTAGAGTTCCTCTCAGCCAAATAATGCACCCTCATGATTTATCAATTGAGCAAAATTCAAATGCAAGTGACAAACACACATACAGCCTAAACATAAACATGGAATGTCATCTTTTAAAAGTGTTAAGGAGTTTGGATAAAAGCTGATTTGTAAATTATCCAGAAACTGAACATCTCCCATTCACTAACTCACTCATTCATTCATAACATGTTCTCTATGATTACCTTAGGGCATCCCATGCTTTGAGGTGCCTGGATCCGTGTGTTTTACATAGTAATCTAGTTTATCCTGCCCTGAGTCAGCAGTGTGGTTCACAGATTGATTGCAGCCAGTCTTGGGGAAGCAGAGATTTGGTTCCATGATGTGGTGCTGTCCCAAACTGCCTGTGACATGGCTGTCAGTGGGGTGAGCCTTTCCCTTTGTAGCTTAACCAGAAGTTTCTGTAAAAACTTCTGGGAAATAATTTCATTCAATATGATGATGTGATAATGAAAATGGATCCATATCAGCTTTCCTTCAGTTAAAAAAATGACACATTTTTTATTTTACTAAATATTCTCTGTGTAAATACATAATTTCATCAGAGTCCTAAGCTTTGAACTTGTGGGCATTAAAATTGCACTTTAAAATAATTTCTGCTATGTTTTGATAAATTTATTATGAAAATATTGGGTTTTGGAAAGAATTATTTTAATCTCTGCTGTTGAAATATTTGACTTGTAAAGTAGGTAATGAGAAGATGCTATTTTGGATTCTACCCTAATTTAAATATCACTTTTTATTCAAAAAAATCATATAAATGAGAAATGGGATAAGCATTGAGAGTAGAATGTTTTCTCAAACATGACAGGATATAATAAAGCTCCTTCAAATTATGTAATTTTATCCTCCAAAGCTAAAGATACATATTTTCTCATATAAACATCTAGCTTTTCATACAAAAATAGTTGAGCAGACAAGAAAGAATTCTGTGCATGTAAAGCTTTGAAGAATTTTACAGAAATTTATTTATAAACATTTATGCGAATATTCTTTTTTTCTCTGTATATTCTCCTTGTTGGCCAATTGCAACTGATCACTTAAAATTGTACTTGAGTGTTTAGTGACCAGAAAATTTACAAATGCTGCTGCTGCCAGAGAAACTGAAATTATACAGCCAGATTGAAAGAAATACTACAGGCAAAAATTAGCCATCATTAGCTATCCCTGCTAATATTGCAGAAAATTGAAATGCTTGCCTCAGTGAGAATTGAAAAGCATTTCTGAAGTTTATTTAGAACAACCCATAAAATTTTTATATATACATAGATACAGTAATTGTATGACATTGTGTTGTTAGACTTTGCAACTATATTTTAAAATTCATTTGCAATCAATCTAAGAAATTTTTAAAAGTAAAATTCCAAACTTTCCATTTGCATTTTATGGCTTCATATTTAAAACCTTATGTAAAGGTGAAAGTTTTAGGACACATTGGTGGGATTTATTACTAATTCTATTTCTACAGGTTCTTTACTAATTTAATACAATTGTCGTAATGATACTTCATGCTGTCACAGTGTTATAATATCAAAATTAAAGTTTTTCTTCTAAACATATCTTTATGAAGTTATTAATAAACAATTAATCAATCAGTTTTCTTTGGTAGAGTGGCCGGGCACCTACTAAGGATTATGCTCATGTTCAGTTGGAAAATATATTTATTTAACGCATACTATATAATGGCGTTATTTTAGGTCTTATGAAGAATTCAGATATAAATAAGGGGAAGTATATTGTTCAGTGAGGAAGACTTATATGTATCAATAACCCCAAACCAGGCAGACTGTTCTAAATGTTTCAGTGGTGGTAAAAGCATGCAGACCACATTAGGAAAGCAATTATTTTACTTTGCTTCATACCCTTCCTTTATTTTTGAAGTTTTTAAATATATTTTTTACATGTATTGACCTCTCTCTGTCTTTCTCAATCTTTATTCATATCTGAGAATGAGAGAGAGAGAGAAGGGGTTGTATTGGGAAGCCAAAATAAATAAACCATTTGTGTATGTGTATATGCATGAATGCACATGTCTTTATGTGGGTGTGCATGTGTGCCTCTGGTTTGGGTGAGAGCACAGTGGGCACCTTCTACATATTACTTTTCCTCCTCTCATGCCAATAATGACAATATACTTTATTGATATTTTCAGTGTTAATATTCACAGATGACCTTCCTGTCAATATCTCTGTCAAGTACATTTGCAAGCACCTGTTATAAAATGCTACAGGCTTCCATGCACATGTGTCACCATATTGGAGTGATCCAGTTCATTTGACATAATGCAAATAGGTAGAGTACACAGTGCCTGAAGTATTTAAGCTGCATTATATTTTGACCAAGGGATATGTTGGGAAGATTTTAGATGGCATAATGTGTAAAGATTCTTTCAGTATGCTTCTTATTGAAACCAACTGACCAAGGACATCACATTGAAAAACATGCCCTATTGATTAAATTTAATGTTGAGACATATGCTAAAAGGCATGTAATTAAACTAGAGTCTTCACAAAGCCATCACACATGTATTCATGAGTATAAGTAGTTAGGCTTATTATTTTTAAAAGCATATGCATTTTCTGTTGACTAAATCTTTTCTGAAGGGTTTTTGATTAAAAAAGTTTTGTTTTTTTTAAATAAATAAAAAAAGAGGAACTCTCTGTTGGAATTTTTACCTTTTGAATATGTCATATATTGAAGAACCATGAAGCACCTCTAGTAGGGCTTGATGAAAAGTTCTATTAGACCTCACACAATCAACAAGGATGGTGGTATAAAATACTACAGAGAGCCATTCCCCCACAGAATCTTTGAACAACTAGAAAAACTGGCGGAGCCGATTTCCCCAGAACTCCAAAAACAGATAAAGGGTTGTAGTAACCAGGCAAGTGACATATCAAGAAAACACAGTTTGAAAAAATGATAGAAGAATCTCATGGTGCCCTTACTGGCTCCTCCACTATGCCCTCAAAAGTGCGGTATGAAGCCAGCCTGCACTCCCATTGTGGCTTCCTGGCCCTGTTCCATAGGGAGCAGAATAACAATTACATTCCTACTGGTGTACCTGTAGGTCAGTGCCAATCTAGCTGCTGACAGCCTGAAAGACTGAATCAGGAAACTCTTCTCTGGATTGCCCTCCCGGAACTTACACCACAGGCAGAAGCAATTTGCATACAACTAAAGCAGAATAAGACATAATTGAGATAAAGCAGCCTGGGGCAAAGGATTGCCTGCTTTAAGTCATACAGTAGAGCACCAGAGACAGGGAGAAAGTAGTTCCTAGGGAATAGTGGAGGTATTTGAATTCCTGTAAATAGGAGAATTCCTGAAGCCACAAGGAACCACAAGCCCAGGACAAGACTCTGGCTCAAAAAAGAAGACTCTGGACTTCACTTTTCCTTCAGGCTGGTCTTCTTTATAGGAGGACTAAACACTGAAGGAGAGCATCACCCAACACAGAACCAATTTGTGAAGATTGTAAAAGTGTGTTTTTTTCCTGTGTTGGTTTGTTTGTTTTGTTTTGATAACTCCAACAGTGTTTTGTTAGCACTCAAGAAAATCTATGCCATATAACTAGCTGGAAATAAAACTAAGGAACAGGACTAAATCCCAGAGTTAACACTTTAAAATATTAAAATGTACAATGTGCAAGATTACTGGAAAACAGAAAAGCAGGAAATGATGGCACATCTAAAGGAACAAGATATCAACAAAAATTATCCACAACGTGCTCAAGGAAATAGGGGAGAAAACAGAGAAATAACTAAAGGATATTGGGACAACAGTGAGTGAACAATATAAGGATCTCAGTAAAAAGATAGAAATTTTAAAAAAGGAATCAAACAGAACTACTGGAGTTGAAGACAAAATAACTGAAGTGAAGAATTCCCTAGAGGATTTCAATGGTAGATTGGAGCTGGAAGTAGAAAAAAATCAGTGAACTTGAAAACAGGACAATTGAAATGATTTTGGCTGAGACGCAGAAAGAAAAAAGAATGAAAAAAAAAAAAAATGAACAGTTCGTAAGAGACCTGTGGAAAACAGTTCCTAAAAGCCATCAAGTTTACCAAGATACGCATTAGGGGAATCCCAGAGGAGAAGAAAGAGAGAAAAAGTGAGAAGAAATATTCAAAGAAATAATGGCAGAACACTTCTAAAACTTAAAAGATGTCAAAAATATATACATTTAATATGCCTAATGCCCCAAACAAGAAAAAGTAGAAGAGAACTATGCCCAGACACATTGTAATCAAACTGTTGAATGTTAAGCACAAGGAGAGAGTTCTGAAAACTGCAAGAGAAAAGGAGCATGCTATGTACAAGGGAGTCCCAATAAAATTAAGTCCTAATTATGCATCAGAAATCCTGGAGGCAAGAAGGCAGTGGAATGAAATATTTAAAGTGCTAAAAGAAAACAATTGCCAACCAAAAAATTTATATCCAGATTGACTGTCTTTCAAAAATGAGGGAGAGATTAAGAAATTTCCAGGTAAACAAAAGCTGAGGGGATTCATCATCACTTGAAATGCCCTACCAGCGATGCTAAGGAGAATGTGGTGGCTTAAAGTTATGTATTCCAGAAAAACATATTCTTAAATTTAACCCATTCCTGTGGATGTGAACGCATTGTAAATAGGACCTTTTGATGAGGTTACTTTAGTTAAGTTGTGGTCCAACTGAATTAGGAGAGGTTTTAGTCCTATTACTGAATGCTTTATAGTCAAGGCCACAGAGAGGGAAGTGGAGAGAGCAGCCAGGTTGGAAGTCAGTGGAACCAAGAAGAGAAAGGAGTAGCAATGTGCACATTGCCATGTGACAGAAAAGCCAAGGACCAAGGATAGCCAGTAGCCAGCCACAAAATGCCAGTGTCTTATTGGAGAAAGCATAACTTTGTTGATGTCTTGATTTTGGACCTCTCCTATCCTTAAAACTCTGAGTCAATAAATTCCTGTTGTTTAAGTCAATCCATTGCATGATATTTGAAGTGTCATCTAGGAAATTAAAACAAGGTGTTTCTTCAGTATGAAGAGAAAGGACACTAGACAGTGGATCAGAATGGCAAAAAGAAATAAAGACCTCTAGTAAAGGCAACCATGTGGAAAATTATAAATGCCAATACTATTGTATTATATTTTATTGGTATGTAACTCCACTTTTTACTTCTCACAGTTTTTAAAATGCAAATGAGTCAAAACTTATGAAAAATCTATGGTTTCAGTCATACAGTGTATAAAGATATAATTTGTAACAAGTGCAACAAAATATAGGGGGATAGAGGGGCATAGGAACAGTGTGTGTGTATGCCATTGAATTTAACTTGATATCAAATAAAACTTGATTTTAATAGATTTAAGATTTTAAATTTTAACCCTATGGTAACCACAAGGAAAATATATGAAAAATATATCCAGATATAAATGAGAAGGGACTCAAAATGGTAAAATACAAAAGAAATAAATATGAATGTTAGCAACAGTGGAAGAATCTAGGGACAAGAAAGATACAAGACTTTTAAAAAAACAAATAGCAAAATGGCAAAAGAAAGTGCTGCATTATCAGTAGTGACTTTAAATGTAAGTGGATTAAACTCTCCTGTCAAAAGGCAGAGATTGGCAGAATGGATATAAAGCATGACCCAACTATATGCTATCTATAAAAGACTCACATTAAAATCAAAGACATAGTAGGTTAAATGTGAAATAAGGGGAAAAAGTGTATACCATGCAAATGATAACAAAAAGAGAGCTGGGCTCTCTATACTATCAGAAAAACTACATTTTAAGTCAAACACAGGAGGGACAAAGAAGGCCAGTATATACTGATAAAAGAGCTAATTCAACAAGAAGACATAACAATTATAAATATATATGCACCCAATGACAGAGCTCCAACTTATATGAAGCAAGTATTGGCATATTTGAAGGGAAAAAAGTTTGACACAAATAGTAGGAGAATTTAATACACCACTTTCAGTAATCGATGGAAAATCAAAGACAGAAGATCAATAAGGAAATAAATGAATGATACTATAGGCCAACTAGATCTAACAGATATATATAGTACACCTGAACCAGAATACAAATTCTTCTCTAGCATAGAGGGAACATTCTCCAATACAAACCATATGTTAAACCAAAAAACAAGTTTCAATAAATTTAAAAATATTGATATCATACAATGTATCTCTCTGGCCATAATGGAATGAATCTAGAACTCAATAACAGAGGAAAGTTCACAAATATGTGGTGTTCTAGTTTGCTAATGTTGCCAGAATGCGAAACACCAGAGATGGATTGGCTTTTATAAAAGGGGGTTTATTTGGTTACACAGTTACAGTCTTAAGGCCATAAAGTGTCCAAGGTAACACATCAGCAATCAGGTACCTTCACTGGAGGATGGCCAATGGTGTCCGGAAAACCTCTGTTAGCTGGGAAGGCACATGGCTGGTGTCTGCTCCAAAGTTCTGGTTCCAAAATGACTTTCTCTCAGGACATTCCTCTCTAGGCTGCAGTTCCTCAAAAATGTCACTCTTAATTGCACTTGGGATATTTGTCCTCTCTCAGCTTCTCCGGAGCAAGTCTGCTTTCAATGGCTGTCTTCAAACTGTCTGTCATCTGCAGCTCCTATGCTTTTTTCAAGTGTCCCTCTTCAAATGTCACTCTCAGCTGCCCTGAGTTTCTTCTGTTTGTCAGCTCATTTATATGGCTCCATTGATCAAGGCCCACTCTGAATGGGTGGGGCCACATCTTCATGGAAATATCTCATCAGAGTTATCACCTACAGTTGGGTGGGGCACATTTCCATGCAAACAATCTAATCCAAAGGTTCCAACTTAATCCCCACTAATATGTTTGCCCCATAAGATTGCATCAAAGAATATGGCTTTTTCAGGGGGACATAATACATTCAAACCAGCACATGTGGAATTAAACATTCCACTCTTAAACAACAAACTGGTCAAAATAAAAATCACAAGAGAAATTAGGAAATATCTTCAGGCAAATGAAAATGAAAATACAACATACCAAAACTTATGGGATGCAGTGATGGCAAATCTGAGAGGAAAATTTATAGTTCTAAATGTTTGTGCTATAAAAGAAGAAAGATCTCAAATCAGAGACATAACCTGACAACTGGAAGATTTAGAAAAAGCAGAGCAAACTAAACATGTTGTGAACAAACGGAAGGAAATAACAAAGATTAGAGTGGGTATAAATTAAATAGAGAATTTTAAAAAAGGAATAAAGAGAATGAATGAAACCAAAAGTTGGTTCTATGAAAGGATCTATAAAATCAACACATAATTTATTGTACTGAAAAAGAGAAAGAGAGAGAATGCAAATAAATAAATTCATATATAGAAAGGGGGCATTGCTGCCAGCACCACATAAATTAAAAGGATTATAAGAGGATACTTTGAACAACTTTAAACCAACAAATTAGATATCCTAGATGAAATGGACAAATTCCTAGGAACACATAAACTACCTACAATGACTCAAGAAGAAATAGAAGATCAACAACAGTTCAATAACTAGTAAAGGCTGCACAGGAGCTGAGAGAGTTGAACCCAGAGACATTTTGGAGAAAGCCATTTTGAAACACAACCCAGGAGCAAAGGACCAGCAGACACCAGCCATGCACCTTTCCAGCTGGCAGAGATGTTCCAGACACCACTGACCATTCTTCAGTGAAAGTATTCTCTTGTTGATGCCTTAAACTGGACATTTCTATGGCCTTAGAACTGTAACTTTGTAACCTAATGAATTCCCTTTATAAAAGCCAATCCATTTTTGGTATTTTGCACAACAGCAGCACTAGCAAACCAGAACAGATTTTGGTACCAGAGAAGTGGGGTGCTGCTGAGTTTGCAAATACCAAACATGTTGGAATGGCTTTTTAAAGGAATAAGGGGAAGATTCTGGAAGAATTGTGAGGAACTTGATAAAAAAGGCTTAGATTGCTTTGAAGAGACTGTTGGTAGAAATATGGACTCTAAAGATACTTCTGATGAGGGCTTACAAAGAAATGATGAATGTGTTGTTGCAAATGAAAGAAAGGTGATCCTTGTTTTAAAGTGGCAGAGAATTGGTGAAATTTAGTCTTCTTGTCAGATGGACGGCAGAATTTCAAAGTGATGAGCTGGGATACTTAGCTGAAGAGATCTCCAAATTAAATGTGGAAAATGCAGTCTGGCTTCTCCTTGCAGGTTATAGTAAAATGTGAAAGGAAAGAGATAAGCTGAGAACTGAACTCTTGAGTACAAAGAAAGCAGAAATTTATGGTGTGGAAAGCTCTTGGCTTCCAGAAAGTGAAACCCCAGAGGCTACAGCCCCATGTGAGGATTTAATGAAACGTGGAACCAGCCAGTCATTTCAGTACAAGCCAGGATTGGAGATGGCATTATGTTTTGACCCCTGTATGCTGCATGCCAACCCAACACATTTTTTGTGAGATCTTTATAAACAGAATGACAGCCAGTCCGGACTAAAAGGGACAGAAAAGGGATAGATTGAAGGAAAAATTTCTTCAGAGAAGGTAGAACCATGGAAGTCAAGGTCTGAAGCCAAGAAATCTCAGGCAAGGAGAGCAGAGCAACACATACATGTGGAAAGGGTGAGTTTTCCCTGGAGGCAGAGGGTGCGTCTTCTGTCTTGATGCTCAGTAAGAGTGCTGCCACCCCAGGCCTCAGAAAGGGTGGAGCATATTCCCCAGTGATTGGGGAGAGCCTGGTCACCACCCCACTGTTTGGAGAGGGAAGAGCCTTTGCCTGGAGATGCAGTGTCAGGGTGTCATTTCCTAATCTTAAAACTTATTACAAAACCACAATAATTAAAACAGCATGGTAGTGACACAAGGACAGACATTTAGGCCAATAAAATAGAATTGAGAGCGCAGAAATCAATCCTCACATTTATGGCCAACTGACAAGGAGGCAAAGAGTACTCAATTTGGAAAAAAGAGTTTCTTCCACAAATGGTGTCAAGAAAAGTAGATATGCATATGCAAATAATGAAGGTGGACCCTTTCCTCACACCGTATGCAAAATCAATTTAAAAAGGATCAAAGACCTAAATATAAAAACCAGAACTATGAAACTCCTAAAAGAAAGCATAGGGAAGCATTTTTAAGACCTTGTGTTAGGCACTGGTTTTTTAGTCTTTACACCAAAGGCATGAGCAGTAACAGAAAAAAAAAAAAAAAAAAGTAAATAGGACATCATCAAAATTAAAATCTTTTGTGCATTTCATCATGAAAATAAAAAGAAAACCTACAGTATGGGAAAAAATATTTTGAAATCACTTATCCAATAAGGATTTAATATCCAGAATATAAAAAGAAATCTTGAAACTCAACAATGAAAAGACAACCAACCAACTATAAAGGGACAAAAGACATCCATAGACACTTCTGCAAAGAATATATACACGTGGCCAAGAAGCTCATGAAAAAATGGCCAACATCATTAGCCATTAGGGAAATGAAATCCAGATTACAAGTTACCATTTCACACCCACTAGAATGGCTACTATTAAAAAAATGGAAAATTATAATAGTTGGAGAGGATGTGGGGAAATAGGAACACTCATTCATTGCTGGTAGGAATGTAAAATGCTGAATCCTCTGGGGAAAACAGTTTTACAGTTCCCCAGAAAGTTAAGTGTGGAATTACCATATGACCCAATAATCCCACTTCATGGTATAAACCCAAAATAATTAAAAGCAGGAACTTGACAATGTTCGTAGTGTTATTATTCACAATTGCCAAAAGACGGAAGCAACCCAAATGTCTATCAATAGATTACAGGATAAACAAAATGAAGTACATACATACAATGGAATATTATTCAGCCATAAAAAAAGAATGAAAATCTTATACATGTAGCAACATGGATGAATCTTGACAGCATCATGTTTTGTGAAATAAGTCAGATACAAAAGGACAAATATTGTATGATCTCACTGATATAAAATAATTAGAATAAACAAATCCATAGAGTTAGAAACTGGAATACAGTACACCAGGGGCCAGCTTTGGGTAGGGGACAAAGTGTTAATGTTTAATTGGTACAGAGTTTCTGTTTGGAGTGATGGAGAAGTTTTGGTAATGGATCCTGGTGATGGTAGCACAGCATTCTGAGTGTAATTAACACCACTGAATTATATATTTGAATGTGGTTACGAAGGGAAATTTTACGTTATGCATATGTAATTGGAATAAAAAATTTAAAAAAAAAGTTCTATTGGCCACTGATTTCTCATACTGATGATATGGAATAAGGTCAGCATAATATAGAATAGGAAGAGATTTTAAGATTAATTCAATCATTTCATTTATTCAATAAAAAATATTTTATGTGCCTACCTTGTGCAATATTTTGTGCTTGGCGTTGTTGATTTATAATTGAGTAAGACCCAATACCTGTCCTCAAAGAATATTTGTTACATATATACACACACAAGCATACACAGCCATACACACCAACCTATCTCAGATTTTCTCCAGTTCAGGCATAAGGTGGGAGCCTGAAGCGCAACCAAATTTTGGTAGAATGAGAACACAATTATATGGGAAAAAAATTAAACAAAAGCAAAATCAAAAAATCATGAATTAATGTCCCTTTCTTCCCTTTTACAACTGTAACTGTGGATCCCATTTCCCTAACAGAAATTAGAGACCAGGAGAGGGATGCTGTCATCAGGTGCACAGAAATAACTGCAGGAGACAGAGACATCTATCCAAGGGCAAATCTGCAGGCATATGAATTAAATCAACAGGCATAGGAAAGCCTATTTTGTTGCAAGCCATCAAAGTAAGTAATATCACTTTCTGATAGACACTGAAGTTAATGATCATCAGCTTAGTAAAGACCATATGACAAACACATGCTTCACCTTTAATGTTATGTATTTTCTCAGTGTGACTTCATGATCCTTTTACTTCTCTATAAAACAACGATGCATGTATTCCATTACAGGATATTAAATGTTTGTTTTGTATGTGACTAGATTTTATTTTATTTTATTTGTCTCCTTCCTAGAATAGCCTCACTTTTACCTTTTGCTCCTAAAAATGTTAGCCTTTTGTTTGTCATATGTAACTTCCAGTCATTTATTTAAAAATATAGAATTATCTGCTGCTTACAGTTTTACAAAGATTTCCATGTGTATATCTTATTGCTTGTATTATAGATTCCTGATGTCAAGAATTTCTCTTTTTTTCTTATTTATAGGTTTAAATCAATTAGATTGTCAATATGTTTTCTTTCTAATTATTTTCTAATAAATGTGGCTCACCATGAAGTAATTATCAGGAAAAGAAAACTTCACATCAACTGGAAATAAACAGCTCTCCATTGTAAAATCATATGCTCACAGAATCTTGGTTCTTTATTTAGTCTTTGAGACTCCACAAAAATGCAGGATGTCTATTATACACATCAAGTAACGAATTGAGTAGGAAGGAACATAAATAATATTGGATTCATAAGCTGCACAGCTATTGCTGTTTATACATGAGGCTTAGGTTTGATTAGGTGGCACGGGATGATGCAAATGACATAACAAATTGGGAAAGATTTCTCAAAGGGTGTAGATTTTAAATTGCCCTCTAAAGGAGTTGAGTCAAACAGATTGTTGGAGAAGAGATTCTCAGTGCCTCATTTCCATAAGGGAGTAAGAAAAGATTAGGTAGGTTGGAGAGACAGTGAACTTTGGAAATTTAGTGGGAAGTCTTGCCATCTATAAGCAAGATTTCTACTTATGGTCTGTGACTAGTGGTGGACTAGATTAGAATTGGTAGAACCAGGGATTGCATCATTGGTGTCTGCTGTGATGACATTATTTAAGGGAAGCAATTTGAGATGGAAAACCCAATGAAATGATGGTAAAATGGGCATGGCCTGTGGTAATGATGATGGTGATGATGATGTTGATGTTGCTTATAAAATTCTTTCACATATTTTTTGTTTTAATTGTCACAAAACCTTGTATAATTAAAAAAAGTAACCATCAAGACCAAAATTCATAATGGAATAGGAAACTGAATACAGGTTTTCTGATATCAAAGCCAATACCCTTCTAAAGGATGCTGTTATCTTTCAGGATTTCTGAAACTTCAAATTTGCCTATTTAAAATGTAACCAGAGGAAAGCTAGGAATTTATTATTCTCTGGAAGAAAAACCTCTGACAATTACTAAACTTTTTTACTTAACAGATGTGGTTTTGTCTATTGTATAAGGACCATGAAAACTTTCACAATGTATGATTTTTCTCCAAGAAAGCTTATTAAACAGTATAATGACAGTTTAATCTGTTAAGCACCGATGCCTATGGAAGGTTTGCCTGAGTGGATACTGAAGAATTTGACCCAAGCTCCTAAGTACAGAGAAAATCTTTGGAGGTTTTAACTCATGAGCAGCATAAAATGTCATTGGTTTCAGTTTTCTAAATACATCACCATTTCAACTAAAGTAATAAAGTATGCCTTGAGGTATAGTTAAATGCATGATCTCTTAAGACTGTTCACATGCTTTTCAATAGGTGTAATAGGAAAGATATTATTGTTGAAAATAAGGTACCAACAGCTCCTTTCCATAGCATTTTATTTTTTGGTGATGATTTTGTCTTCAGAATAATTGGTAACTATACTTTCAGACCCACTCATTCAAGAGAACCATGTTTTTACTGATTAGGATGGTTGCAGAGAGATTTGTTGCTGTATATTCTGTGAGTGTAAACCATGCCAACCTTGAACCATTTGGTGTAACAAGGACAGTACATAGTTTATGAGCTCATTCTAATGGTATGCTGTTCCATCCTTCCTTTTCCATTGATAGTTAAACCATTAAAGAAACAGTTCACAAGTACCAGATTAAAAGATGATTTGTATCCAACATTGACTATAAACCACTTGGTTTCCAACTACAATACATTCAAATGGCTAAGAATCAAGTTTAAATTGATAATTGGTAGAATAAGTGCCTGTTTAGGGCTTTCTTCTTCTACTTTAGCTCAGTAAATATCTTCACATTCTGGCAGACACTATCTGCAATGATTTCCAAATGAGAAATATCACACATCTATTAAATGGTATTATGGCAAGTAAAGGGTTTTTAGCATGGATTCACCTCCATAATTCCAAAATAAGACTGACATTTTTGTGCTGAGAAACAGAAAATGGACTAATTATTCAGAATGGAATGATGAAAAATTATCGAAAAGGCATTTCTTGCAAGTCCAGAATTTAATAGGGTGTATTGTTCAATTATAAAAGATCATTGTTCTGACCAACTTTTCTAAAACTGTACAAGATTGAGGATACTTGTTTTACAATCACAGCCCTTCTCTTGTCCACCATGAGTTCAATTCGATGCTACTGTTCTGGAACATTTTTTTAATCAAGAATTAATCAGGTAATAATTTATATTTTAGTTCATTGGGTCCTAAAACCCATGTTTTACTGATTATAGAAACAACATACAGAAGAAATAAAGGACAAGGAAATAGAATACAAGATGAACATAAAAGACACTTGAAAAATAAGATGATATAAATGATATGATTTTTTAAATTTCTGGAATACCTGTCTCATTAATATTGTTTAAAGATATTTCTGTAATGACTCAGAGATGCTTAAACGCCCTTATGCATAGTCAAAGCTGTTTATTTCATACCAAAAGATTAGCTACAGATAATTTTTCAACTTATTTTCCCTCTAGACATTTAATAAAACTTGCTCACAAATAAGCTCTGGAGAAGAGTATTATTCTTTTTGGTGATTTAGATTGGATCTGAGGAAACAAAAGGTAATTTATAACTTTAATTTACAAAAAGCATGTGAATTGAATATGCTAGGATTCAATAATGTTACTGTGATGCTTAACTCCAGCTGTATCTGCCTTTGTGAATAGTGATTTAAAAAGGCAAATTTGCTTACGTCTTTCCTTGCTGACACTGAGGTCATTGCTTTATGGGTTTGCTTTCATTTGCTCATCCATAGTAATTTCTATTTTTGGCTACTCTTGCAAAAAATAAGATGCCCTGGATCAAAATAGATATTCTCTTGGTGCAATTGTATCACCAGGGAAAAGCTACTGTATATGAAAAAAAAAAAGAATATGGCCGTTTTCATCATAAAACACAGCCAATAACATTATGATATTTAACATGGAGAAAACATTCCATGCACTGCTCTTTGTTACCACATAAAAATTCCTTCTTAACAGTCCTTTCTTGACACGAGATCTTCATAAAGGAAATAACTTATTGCCTTACCTGTAACTGCAATAATGATTAAATCATTAAAAAACAGAAAAAAAAAGTCTAGTAGTTCCTCCAGAGTAAATCTTCCACAACTTGCTACAGTGCTAATCGTGAGCATGTTATACAGTAAGTTTGCCTGAAGCTAAGTTAAGCAGGCAGATTAGGACTGTAATATAGTATCAGGACTCATAAATCAAGCGTGCTTGCAGATTTCCTTTCACTTACTGCTCCTTCTTACAGTTCAGACAAGTCATAATTACACATCAGTAGGCACTGTGAACAGAGGAATGAGCTACAACATAACGCACAATAAACCCTGTCATATAAAAGCAAACTGGATAAAATAACAGGAGCAATACTCCATTTTACAACATCACACTAAAGAATTACGCCATGCCATTGTGTATTATTCTGATCAATCATGAATCCATCCACAATTGACAGCTCAGTGGGCTAAAATTTACCATTGAAGAATAGTTTCCCATTTTATTATTTTCTTGTTTGATTATACACATTAAGCACAAGACTGTGTGTGATTCTGAAAAGCTACAGGTACATAATACAACACTGCCCTGCACACATTGCAATTAAATAAATTCTGCTAATGCTCTTTTAAAGCTTTCTTTTATTAGACATGCTTAAAATAATTCATACTGGATGAACCATAAGTGGTTCTTTATTCATGTTTTATTAGTATTATAATTTTGAGTAATTATTCAGGTATTCTTGTTACCTTAGACCAAAGAGATGTTGACTCTGAAGTCTTTTCTGTTATTTTCAGGCTTAGATGATATTACCACTAAGCTCAAAGGACTCTCCTTTATCACTAGGTTTGAGCTGAACATTGAAAATGGGATTTAATGAAACATGAGCAAATATTGGTTGTTTCAATTCTAATAAAACTTTTAAAGGAACTAATAAATGTTAGGTAATTGTTGAATGCTAATCTAAAATTGCTACTACTGGTTTTATTTTATATTTGGAACTCAGCAGGTGTTAGGGGATATATATTTTTCACATTATTCATCAAATATTGTTTTGAGAGGCACTAAGGTGTTTTTACCTCCTCCACATTCATAAGAATTTAATTATGGTTAATATATTAATGATATCAGAAATATAGAGAAAATAATTTTAGAACCAGAGAGTAAATTACATGCTGAACTGGAATTTCCTTTCAAATGTTACTGGGTCCACAGTCTTAACAATTATTCATTTGTTCATGAAGGAGACCATGTTGATAAATAATGATCTCTCATGACTATTTTTGTTTTAGGTTTGATCTTTTAATTTTCTTCCCATGGGATACATTTTTTGGGGGGAATATTAGGATTTAGAGAGCAAGTGGGGAATAGAGGTTTGGGGAAAGATTTGGAGGGGCTGAAGGGAGTGAGTGGATCTCTGCTGTATTTTCTGCAAACAACAGTAACCTTGCTAACAGAAGTCCTGGGTTGAGTCTTGAAATTAACTAGACTATACTATGGCATTAAGAGTGAGGGCAATATTTTTGATATCTATCCACAGAAGCTAACACTGTTTTGGGGGTATAAATTGCATCTTACCCAGAAAAACATGTCCTGATATCTGTTCCCTGCTCCCAGAAGATTCTTTGCCAACCTTAACATAGCAATCAACTTGCTCCATTTTAATTGTCTGTTTGCTTGTCTCCTAATTTTTGAGGGCAAGGACTGTGTCTTATTTAATATTTTATATTCAAGATTAATAAAGTTGCAGGCATAGAACTGAAGCTCAAATATTTGTTTAGTCTTTACTCAATAATAATGATACTGCTGCTAATAAAATGTATTGCTGGTATACTGTGTACCAGGCACTGTGCTATGTGCTTTACAGACTAGATCTCATTTAATCTTCAGAAAAATTGGATATAGATTTCACTATTATTATTCCAATTTTGTATACACAAAACTTGCCCAATGGGAGGACCCGAGATCTGAGCCCAGACGGTCCAACTCTGGAGACCTTCCTGCTAACTATGCCTTCCTCCCTCCAGTCTTGGGTCAGCCCCTCAACCTTTCATAATCTTAGTAAACTTTACCACTCCATGCGGAGCTCCCATCAAACTGGCTGAGGGCAGTGCTCATTGCTGGGCTCAGCCTCACAGGCTGACCAGGGTGGGATCCCTTTAGAACCTGTACAGAGAGCATCTTTCTAGAGGTACTTGACATCTCCCCTAGGATTGGCTTGCATTTTTCCTTTCTGACACTGAGAACATTATTTTTCCTTTTTAACACTGAGGACATTTATCTAAAACTCCGATTAACTGTTTCTCCAGTACAGGGAAATGGAGGGGTGGGTACTTTCTGAGCTCTATAGTTGAAGATTGCAGTGACTTTTATTAGGATAACCCAAAATAAATTTTTACATTATTGGCTTGCTTCATTGAAAACATGGCCATACTTGTGCCTTTCCCATTTTATTTCTACCTCAAATAATATTTATCAGAGATTGCATTAACTAGTCCACCTAGACCTCATTAGTCAGTTAAGTGGAGATAACGGTGAGATACTGATAACTTACTTCATGGCCATATTAAATCACCTGCTTGATTGAATATTTCAGAGCTTATCTGTTGGTTTGATATTGTTGAAATATGACCTCAAAGGAAGGAGAGAAGCCTCTGAGAGCCCAGGGAAAACGCAGACTCAAGAGAGGTAGAAGCCAGGGGCTAATTCTGAACATACATTTTTAAGCATGTGAAAGTAAAAATCATTTGTAGCACTAAAAAGTTTATTTTAGCAAATGATTTCCACTTTTTTCCTGTCATGAAGTTTTTAAAATTTGTAACAGTTGGAAAATTTATCAATGTATAATGATTAAGAATAAAAACAGGTTTTACATTTTTAATATAAAACCATACCAATAAAAACAAAAGACTGTCAGAAAGTATTACAGCAGTAGTTGAAGCTCTGTCTCCTCAGGTTTGTTGAATTGCTCCACATATTTGTTAGGACTTATCATTCACTTTTAGGAGACAGAGCACAGATGAGTGCATCTTATTCTTACTGAGCTTAAATCAGAAGCATTGTTGACTTGAGATGAAATCAGTTGGCCATTGTCTGTCACTGTCTGTTCTTTGGCTTTGATTTGAATACCTGATTGAGCTGTGCTGGTTACTATCATGAAGTTTTTATGTGAACTGCTAGTAAATACCCCAAGTAATTGGCAACTGTTTTATATTCATTTTTTCCCTGGTTTGAATCTGTTATGTACCCTTTAAAGGCTGTTCTTTTAATCCACTCTTGTCAGAGCAGACTTATTGTGGGTGGGATCTTTTGATTAGATTGTTTCCACAGAGATGTGATCCCGCCCATTCAAGGTGTGTCTTAATTAGTTTACTGGAGTCCTTAAGGGAGCTCAGGGAGAGAGATTGAACTCAGAGCTGACACAGACCCAGAAGCTTGGAGATGCAGACACAGGCACAGAATTTTTGAAGATGCCATCTCTTAAGATGAAGCCCAGAGTTTGCCTCAGAGAACCTAAGTGAGAATCCATAGGTGCTTAAAGAGAAAGCCTCTGGAATCAGAAGCTGAAAGCAACACAACCCAGGAGGAAAGGACCAGCAGACACTGGCCATGTGCCATGTGCCATGTGCCTTCCCACCTGACAGAGGTGTTCTGGACACCTTTCTTCAGTGAAGGAATCCTCTTGTTGATGCCTTAGTTTGGACACTTTTATGGACTTAGAACTGTACGTTTGTAACCTAATACGTCCCCTTTATAAAGCCAATCCATTTCTGTCATATTGCATTTCGGCAGCTTTAGCAAACTGGAATAAGTTGTATTAGCAAATTCAAAAGGTGAGTACAAAATGTGAATAAAGGTAAGAGCTAAAAGACCTAATAATCCACAAACTGGGGACTAATCTAGAAGCCTCCCTTTTTTGTCATGCACATATGCATATGGTTAATTTATTAGAAGTTACAATTAACACCAAGCTCAGTAGTTTAAGTCCTGAACTGCTTACTTCTTCTCCATTAAAAAGTGGATCAAGTCAACACTTCATGAATTCTTTACTTAAGACTGACAACAGATCAGGCATTGCCCAATAAGAAATGGAGAAGGTTATGAAAGTCTGAAAAGGCTCAAAATGCAGAAACTGAGTATAAAGGGATTAGCATTCTCTGTCAAGCTGAGAGGTGACAGAGGGTAATTTCATCTTTAACTCAAAATTTTGCTAACATCAGGATGAATTAGTGTATAAAGTATTAAAAAGTATTCATGGGACATCTGTTAACTTGGCCAGCCAAATTAGAAAAAAGTCTTTAAGATTTCTAAACAGTCATCACTTTTCAATGGGTATCTATGTGGACAGCAAAACTGTATGAAACACAGTGCAACTTCAACTGTATGAAAAAGAAATTTTGGCAAGTGAAAATATCTGTTGGAATGTAAGGATACTGAAATAATGAGTAATTCATAGTTGATTTGCAGTTTGGAGATTATATAAGTATATGCAGCCGCAGGGTTAAAAAGACTTCTTCCTCATTTATTTTCTTAGAAACTGTTATTATCCAGCCTTTTTAAATAGCAACTATGCAAATTTCTCATGCTTTATAAATGTTTCACCAAAGAATTCTTGACCAATCAATTAATTCTATTTATTTATTTTTCGGATTCTCAGCAGATGATTATATAGAGAATTTTTTCTTTCTTCCATAAGTTGGCTTGTAAAGAACTATAGTCCATTTCCTAAAGCAGTTTACTGGGAAAGGGGAATGCAGTGAGTCACATGAAATGCATTGTTATCCTCCCCCAGGAAGATTAACCCTTTCTTTTTCTTACCTCCTTTTTCTCTTTCACAGCTGGAATCTAGAGGAGAGAAAACTATAGCATAATAATTTTGTTATGAAAATTTTCCTTAATAATTATTTAGTATATATTGAGACTATTTAGCAGGCATGTGAGTTTTTATTCATCTCAAACTGTTTCCAGCTCCTATTTATACAAACCTCTGGAAGTGAAGAAAACTGGAATAAATCTTTGCAACATGAAATCTCAAGACTAGAAGGAACATCCGAGAGTTGTAGGCATGTAGATGAAATTTAAACACACGAGCCTTCAAGGGAGTGAGTATAGTTAGAAAAGAGAATAGATACCGTGACAAGTCCTATGTTACTCCAACATTGAGAGATTGGGAGAGGAAGAGAATGCAGCAAGAGAACCTAAGAAGAAGCAAATACTGAAGTGGGAGGAAAATCAAGGGCACGTGATGTTCTAAAAGTCACAGGAGAAAAGTACTTCCAGATCAAGTCTGATAGAAACAGAAAATAAGTCATTTAGATTTGGCAATGGGGAAGTAACAGGTGACTGATAAAAGCAGTGTCTATGGGATTTCTGATAAAAAGCTTTATTCAAGAGAGCTTGAGAGAGAATGGGAGTAGAGAAATTGAAGACATCATGTTTGAACAACTCCTGTGAAGAACTTTTCTATAAAGGGAAGCAGAGTGATAGGGCAGTAACTGGAATGGGGGTTTAGAGTGATATTAAGAAGGAGTAAGCAACAATGTGTTTGTTTCCTGAGGAGAATAAGTAAGTAGAGAGGGCAAAATACTGATGTGAAAGAGAGGATAATTGATAGCATGATATATTGGAGTGAGAGAGGATTGGTTCTAATATAGAGATGGAGAATTCTACCTTAGGTAAGAACTCCTGTTATAGCTATATCCATATCTATGTCTATATTGTTCTAGATATCTGTATATGAATATCTATTACACACACATACACACAAATTATAAGGAACTGAAGGCAAAATATCTGGTTTCAGCTTCTGCTAGATGGTAGTTGGGGATTTGGAGTTTGTGAAAATTCTATTTTGACTATTTCAGGTTTCTCAATGAAGTAGGAAGTCTAGACGTCAGCTGAGTGTAGGATGGGCAAGGAGCTGTTGAAGTTTGGGGTGGGGGGTGGAGAGAAAGATGAAATAATCTAGGACTGCTTGGAAACATCAGGATTCTTGGTTATGAATTTAAGGCAAAACCAAGTAGCAAGTTTGTGTGTTTTTCTCCAGCCATGGGGAGGGTCAGAGGAAGAGTTGGATTTACTCAGTGTTTTCAAGACAATATGATAAAATGATGGAGAGGAAAGGAAGTTGGGACTGTAAGCAAGGGAATAATTCTACTGATTGACCATGGAAATCAAACTGGTAAGAATTTATGTGACCTCTTGCAACAACTCCCTACATGGTGACCTTGGCTGCTTTCTCTCCTTTCTCTCTATCTTCTGCATTGCCACAGGTCTGTCCTATAGAACAGAACTTATCATTTCTCTCCTTTCCTTGGTTGCCTCTGAAGACTATCCTTAGTCTCAGGAGAAATTGTAAACTTGGTATGACAGTAAATTCTCTTCACCCTCGGACCTCAGCTTGCACCTCACTTCCTGTACCTCCTTCCTGCCTTACCAATACCCAATTATGACATGTTCTTTCAAGCCTGTGCTTATTCCATTCTGTTCCTTTTGTTGGAAAGGTCCTTTTCTCAAGTTCCTAACTCCAATTCATACTTGAAAGCCCAAAGAGAATTGACTGCTCTGTGGAAATTTCCTCATTTTTTTTCTTGTCACAGCTAATTTATCCTTCCTTGGTTTCCATAACACTTAGTTATTATTTTACTAGGATATGACAGACACTCTATTGTAATCAACTATGGACCTATCCCAATCCCTAAAAGTGGTAACATTTTAAAGCTCTGGAATGGCTATTATTTATTTTATATTTATATGATGTATATTTTTGATTCCTGGGACTCAAACAATTCCTGGTATATAGTTATCATGAATAAATGAACAAACAAATTGAAATGGGGACACATTGTGGTACCAAATGCCCTGAAGCCCTTGATGGAAAATGGAGGAATTTGAATTTAATCTGGTAGGTAGAGGAAGCTGATATAAGATCTTGGTAAAATAATAAAGAATATTTGAAAGACAGTTGCAGGTAAAATGTGTCACTAATGCTTTTGGAGGCTTATGCCATAGTGTCTAAGAGGGAAGAGGGCATCATTTAAACGGAGAATAAAACATATCTGATAGTGGAGAATCATACCTTTACCCTGGGTAACACACAACCTCAGCATCCTTGCAGCTATTAACACTTTAAGTTGCTGGTCTCCTCCCCATTCCATGGGATTTGTGAATTTTGCCAACGTTGTTTTTAGCAACAGATACCTTGTTGTCCCTGAGCATGCCTGTGGCTGACCTTGCAATATTTACAGTTTCTGTGGGTCCAATGCCACTTATCCATTGTGCTTCAGTTTACCTTCAGAACTCTGGTGATGATGGATTTTTTATTCTAAGTATAAATGTTAGGGACTAGAAATAAGGTAATGGAGATGAATGTCCTTTGAGAGTGCTAGATAAATACATGACACAAATTGCCTAAGATGAGAAAGAAAATCTGAAATATTAGTTGTGTAGTGTGTGACTTCATTTTCTTAATAAATGAATGCTGATTTAATGGACAAACTAAATATTAATGCCAAATTTTCTACTTTAGCCCCAGAAATGCTCTCAGAAGGAAATGACTAACTTCAAGCTTTAGATATTGAATAACTAGAAAGTCTGGCAACAGCACTAACAGTTGGAATGTTCCCACAATATCAGTCATGGTATTTTTTTTTAATGGTATATATAACAGTGAGCTAATAATATACTGAATATTTTTCACAATGAAGGGAGATTTAGGCTTTGAAAGAAATTAGGTTATCCATAGAGATTAAACAACTTAAAGAAAACCTAAACCAGAAAGCAAGCCAGGGAAAGAGAGGTGCAGGGAGAGTAAAGGGAAGTCGTCAAAAGCTGGAGAACTGAGAGGAGAGAAAAAGAGGGTGAGACAAATTAATTAAATTACCCAAGAAAATTCATTCAGGACTTCAGGCTTGCAAGGTCTGAGAGAAAATGTAGTAAACTGAAAAGCAACCAGTCCGAGCGTGTGGCTGCTGTCACTAGATTCACCATTAGGGTGTCATGTGTGGCAACTGCAGGCTAAAGATTTGTATGCTGGTTAAAAGAGCTGTGGCCAGGTACAATTTTGAACCTGTGGTCTAGTTGTTTGGGACTTCTTACTATAGCTAATATATTTGAGAGAAATCCTTAATTTTGTGTCTGGCACGTTGCATTTTCAATCTAAGTCTTTTAATTCATCTTTGCTATGGTTGTATGCCTGAAAGGGCAAGAGGTAAAGCAGGAAAGAGGAAATAATGCTTTATTCTCTGAAATAAATCAAAAGTGCAACATGGATAGGTGGTGACACTATAGCAAGCTAAATCTTGAAGGTAGTTGGTTCTTATTAGGAAATTATGTTTAGAATGAAGCGTAGAAGAAAATATTTGAGTTTGAAATCATGGAGACACACAGTTTCTAAAATATACTTGTTTTCTTGTGTGGAATCTTTAGAGAATTTGATGTTACTTGATGCAAGGGGAAGGAGAACCTGTAAATGGAGGGAAGTTTCAATACAAACATGGAACTTTTGCTAGAATCCGTGCTGTATCTCCAAATGAAGTTGCCTCCAAACAAAATTTACTAACCAGATGCCTGAAAACCAGATACTATATAACCCACAGACATGGCACAGCCTCTCAAAAAATGTTGAATTAAGTGCTGACATTATAAAATTGGGAAACTTCACATTAAAAAAAAAAATCTATATTTCCAGGAAAAAGAAATCTCAAGTGCTGGCATCCCTGAACATACAGTCTTTCCTGGTAGCAATGAAGCTGGCTGCATAGCAGCTGCCACTTAAAATGAGGTACCTGCTCTCCTGTTCCCTGAGACCCTCTGCCCTCCCTATCTGTTTTAAACATGCCAACTTCACTTGTTTAAGTGACCTGACTGACACCTATTAGCATCTGAGTTTGCAACCTTACCCTTAATTGAGGCCCAGGCCATCTTTGACAAAATTTGACTTTAAAGCTTATGCTGCCATATCAAGAATTCTATCATATGAAGACAGCTCAGGTCAGGTGCAGGCATAAGAGCAAACTCTTATGTATAAATTGTAATCGGCACCTCCGCCCACAAAAAAGTGAGTGATATTGTATTCTAACCATAGCAATAGAGTTATTCAAGTAGAAACGAGGTTAATCCAGATTATTTATGTAAAACTATTTGTATTGCCTAAAAGGACTAAAACAAAATCAGACTTGAAATTAGATTAGCATTTTAGCGGAAAAAGAATCATTTAGTCATAAGAAATGAGGGGATGTTAAAAATGGTGAGATGTAAACAAAGAAAACATCTTAATAGAATGAATTGTTAAAGCACCTTATTTGAGTCTGGACAGAATGGTCTCAACAAATTGTATGAATTTAAAAGCTGCCACACTACCATTTCTAAGTAAAATGAGGCAGATTTTTAGAAATATGAAACGATCGTATGTTATTTTTTCCCATTTGAATGGGATTTCTTGGATTAAATTGCCATTTAAGTTGAATTTGATAGAGATAAAATCCGTAAATGCATGCAGAATATATTCATAACAATTTTGCACCTTGCAGAAAAAGTAGATGAAGTAGATAATAAGGTTTTTTTTTATTGGACCAAGAAATAAAAGGCAATTCTCAAGCCCCGAATTCTCAAGTACATTTTCACTTTAAATGAACACACTCATGAAACATTTTATTGCAACATTTTCTTGTGGGAATATATAGGTAAATGGCTGAAAAAATGTGAAAATGCTTTGTAAACTGTAAAGCTCTATTTAGAAATTCTTTATGTTTCCAACATAGAACTGGACCCTTTCACAAACTCTATGTGTCAAGCTTAACATGCATTTTACAGGATTAAAGTGAATTTCAAGAGAAAGGATCAATACATGTATCTTCACATGGTGGAAATGATTGAACCTACAGTATGACAAAATTGTTGAATTACCACCTATATTAATAAGTATAATTATATGCTCATAATTGCATTTCTCATAATTGTTATATAGTTATTCTTTCACTTATATAATTGTTTTACTAGTAGCCAGCATTTTATTGAATGCTTATTTTCTGCCAGGATTAACTAATTTAATCCTCACAACAATACTATACTTGAGACTATTATTATCTGCATTTTGATGGAGAGGAAACTGAGGCACAGAGACATAAGTAACTTCTATGAGATTGCACTTGGAGGCATCAGACTTGGGGTTTGAATCCAGCCAATCTGACTCTAGAACCTATTCTCCATTAGATGGAAAAGCTCAGAACAAGAATAATGAGAGATTTCTAAGATGTCTGTGTTGTGCTTGTCTCAAAGTGTGTAACTTTGGCAAACTCTTAACTTTTCTGAGTTGGAGTTTGTTCTTTGGAGACAATAGAAGCAAGCTTACTGGTTTGTGTAAATACTAAATAAGTTAGTATATATAAGCCATGTAGCACTTTGTACAGATCACTTTTGTATAGATCCAGGGGCTCAAAAAATAGGGGAGTCATCTATTCTTACAGTTTATTAATAATTGTAGTAGTTTATTAATAATTGGTATATACCCCACCAAAATAAATGTTTTTATCCTTAATCCACATTTCTATGTGAGTGAATTCATTCATGTGTAAATAGGACTTATGAAGATGTTATTTTTAGTTAACATATGGCCCGACTGAATCAGGGAAGGCCTTAATCCATAAGGAGTCCTTTATAAACAGAAGAAATGTGGCCACAGTTAGAGAAGGCCATGGAAGCCAGAATGTGGAATTCAGTGGAAACCAGAAGAGCAGACACAAGGAGAAAGGGATCACCATGGAGTGGGAGGTGGAGGGGCAAGCCAAGGATTGCAGCAAGCCAGCACAGAATGCTGAAGACTTCTGGAGGAAGTGTGATCTTGCCAGTGACTTGATTTTGGACTTCTATCTTCTGAAACAATGAGATAATAAATGCTTGTTGTTTAAGCCAACCCTTTACGTGGTACTTGTCATAGGAGCCAGGCAAACTAAGACAATTTTGCTCACCTGGTTATTAATAATCATAATGATTGATTAGAATCTAGAGTAATGATTTACAAATAAAAATATCATTTATTTTCACAAAAATGGGATTGGTTAATGCCCTTTATATCTGTAAGATTCAGTTAGAGACTGAATAAAATACTGGCAAACACATTTTTTTTTTTGGAATTGAGCAAAACGCGGCTACTACTCTTTCAGAACATAGTCCTTTAAAATCCATTTCTGCATAATAAGACATAATAAGACAGTGCTAGTTTTTAACTTATATTTTACTTGAATAATTATCTTTATGTTCATCTTCATGATCATGAAATGCTTAAGGCAATTAAGTTAATTTTTTGAAAATACAAGTTGATAGATATTATGAAATAAAACTTGCCCAAATGTACCTGATGGAAGTGGTCATACAAATTTGTCCCAAGCTACAAAAATATCAGAGCAGTAGAGTGAGGATGGCTGGGTGGACTATTGAGGATAAAAGGGTCTGATGTCGAGAGCCACAGAGAATAGGGCTAACTTTCCCATCTTTGTAAAGGTTGAGAAATTGGACAGTGGTGGAGTAGAGTTGAGTAGGGAAGAGAGAATGAGAAGGAGAGCACTAGAGCCCAAAGCCACCTCAAATTTTCATTGGGATGCACAGAGTTGCAGGATGCACTGTGTGCCCGTTTGGATGTATTATGTCCCCCAAAACTCCATGATCTTTGATTCAGTCTTATGTGGGCAGACATATTCATGTTGATTAGATTGCAATTCTTTGATTGACTGTTTCCATGGAGATTCGACCCACCCAACTGTAGGTGATAACTCTGATTAGGTAATTTCCATGGAGGTGTGGCCCCGCCCTTTCAGCATGGGCCTTGATTAGTTTACTAGAGCACTGTATAAGCTCAGACAGAAGGAGCAAGCTTGCTACAGCCAAGAGGGACACTTTGAAGAGCACACAGGAGCTGAGAGAGGAACTTCAGCTTACAGAGACATTTTGGAGATGGCCTTTGAAAGCAAACTTTTGCTCCAGAGAAGCTAAGAGAGGACAAACACCCCAAGAGCAACTAAGGGTGACATTTTTGAGGAACTGCAGCCTAGAGAGGAATGTCCTGGGAGAAAGCCATTTTGAAACCATAGCTTTAGAGCAGGCACCAGTGACATGCCTTCCCAGCTAATGGAGGTTTTCTGGATACCATTGGCCATCCTCCAGTGAAGGTACTCGATTGTTGACACCTTATCTTGGACATTTTATAGCCTTGAGACTGTAACTTTGTAATCAAGTAAACCCCCTTTATAAAAGCTGATCCATTTCTGATGTTTTGTGAAAAGGCAGCATTAGCAAATCGGAACACACCATGTGATTGAGGACTTAAGAACAAAGGGAACTTGGAACATTTTAGTGAAAACCAGGATGCTGGTGAATAGGGGAACTGGGAACAAGGTTTTCAAAAAGGAGTCAGGAGAACAGATGGTTCAGACCTCTATGGCCTTGACTCCATCAGGCATTCCTGAACAGTAGAATTTACAGTAGAAGAAAGGGCAAAACCTGAATTGGATTAGTTTAAATCTAAATAAAGAGAAAACACTAATGTGATTGAATTTTCCAGAAAATGATTAGGTTAAATATTTTCTCATCAGATTGCATGGAATCTCAAAAATCATATTTGATATGTCCATTATAAGTCCTATTACAATGACACATACCATAGTAAAACCAAGAAATGTGAGTAAGTCAAGTGTGAAACTATCAGACCTAAACACCAGAGTTTTGTACATGATCTGTTATAAAATTTATTTTCAGCAATGAATAGCATCCTTACATGTCATCTAAAAAAAAAATCATAAAAAAGTCCATCAATATTAGTTAGCAAAAATATAGACCTAAGGTATACAATGCAGGATACCTATGAGCATAACCATATAATTTTATTAACATTGAAAATTAAATAAATGAAAAAAGTCCATGCTTTTACATGAGAAAACTAACAGCAGCAAATCTTCTTAATTTAATATAATTCATTTCAATTAAAATTCATTTGCATCCTGATTTTATCTGAAAAATAATCAGCTTATCAAAACTAAGAAAATTCTGTAGACAAAAGATAATGAGCAGGGTAAACTCAATATAAACTATTAAAATATTCTAAATTATAACAGTAGTTAGTGAGCAACTGGTTCCAGAATAAGAAGAGATGCCAATGGAATGGACGAGAAAGCCAACAACCCAAGTCAAGGATATGTATTGAATAGATGACATCACCGCCATTTCAAAAGAGTGGAGAAAAGGAGATTTAATACATAGTGTTGAGATCATGATTAACTATCTGAAAAAAATTCAATTATTTCTTCACTACTCACAACAAAGTAATTTTCAGATGGATATGAGAGTTAAATGTTAAAAAATAATACCGAGGAGAAATGAGAAAGAACAGGCTGGTGTTTGTAAAATTGTAAGGCAAAAAGATTACTTAATAGTATGATATCCACAAATTGATAGATATATATGGCCATATAAAATGTGAAAGGCAAATGACAAAATGGGGAAGTATTTGTAATATGTGTAATGTACCTTGAGTAATATCTTTAATGTATAAAGGAGTCCTACAAACATAATGACTAAATAAATACAATAATAGAAAAGTGGAAGAAAGTACATGAAAAAAATTTCAATTTTCATAGTAAGCAATATGTTGTTTTCTGGTTTATCAAAGTAACAATTTTTTTATGATAATATCTTTTTTGGTTTAGGATAAGAAAGATTACTCTCTTACATTGCCAAGAGCAAGGTTAATTAATTCAAACTTTCAAAAGGATAATGTGGTAGTATTTTTCATAAGGCCAAAAAGCACATAGTCATTGACCCAATATTTCCATTAATTTTAAGGAATTAATCTGACAGGTATATAAATGATTTCATTACAATATTGTTCATAATACTAAAAAAAAACTTGGAAACAATGTAAAAGACCAACAATAGTGGAACAAATGATAATATAAGTCCAACAGTGGAATACCACTAAAAGTGATATTGATCTTTTGACATGAAAAAAAGTTAGTGTGTGTGTGTGTGTATAGCATATTACTTTAAAAAACAAATTACACAGGTTGTACACATATGTGTACACAGATATAGAATATATACACATACATATATATGGACTTGCATATAGACACACACACATATATATATGCATATTTGTTTAAATCTCACATATATGACAAATACATTGATATATATATTATATATTCATTTATTTATATATGCATATATATACACATATATCAATGCATTTGTCATATATATTTGTTTTTATTATCTATGACTGTATATGTGTGTATGTACATGTTCACATGTATATGTACACACAAATGCACACATACACACTCATATATATACACACCCACATACTCAAATGATATAAACCCCAATTGTTAACCATGATTATCTCTAGGTGGTAGGAATAGTGATGATTTTAATATTTTCTTTATGCTTATCTGTATCTTTAAACTTTTCTATAATGTGAATAATTAAATACTATGAATAATTTGCCTATTACGAGTTAGTAACTAACATCTTGATTCTTTCATACATATGATCAGTGTAATTCTGATTAGATTTTGTGCTTGGGTGAAAATAAAAGTTCATTCCTCATTTTAATCAATTCCTGTATTCATCTCCAGCAGCAGTTGGCTATACTGAACTGTTCTTTAGTGATGAGTCTGTAGAAGTAACCCTGTTCCCACAACAGGCATCTCCCTTCGGAATGATCCACTGAGACGAGGCTGTGACTCATTAGCCTCCTCCAATAAGCTAAAATTTGCAAACCAAGGAAGGGTAGTTTAAGACTGACACAAAGTCCCAAAAATGAAGTACAGTAACATTTTTTCCCAAAATTTTCAATGAGTAGAGCTCTCTGAATATTCTTAAATTCTTAAATTCTTGGTGAGTATTCTCCATAAAACAACATACCATCTTATCTTTGACTGCAGCACATGTCATCCTTGCCTAGTGGGAACCCTAATTCGCTTTAAATTGCCAAAGTGCTCATTATGGGATGCTTAGTACCTAGAGTTTGTACATTATATTTGAAAATCAACTTTAATTTTTCAGCCTGAGATGAATTCCACAGTAAACACAATCAGAAATTTACAGAAACCTAGTGAACTCTGTTTATTATACTTGCCTAGAATAGCTAAGAAAAGGTCAGAAGTCCAATGTCTTCATGCAGAGACAGATCATGTTCTAGCTGGTTCTGAGGAGGAAAAAAACAGTAGGTGATGCTTTAATGAATGGTTTATCATGTGAAACACACTATGTGATAATAGCAGTGTTGGTAAGACAAGAAGGAAATTTTTTCTTTCTTTTTTAACAGTGTGTAGTTATGTTTACATTGCTTTTAATGCTTGTATTTCAATAGTGGTGCACAAAATTGTTCACTCAGAAACCATAAATCCAATGAGTCCAAAGCATCTTTGATTTCACAAACTTGATTGGAATTTCTATTTTATTTAATTTTATCAAAAGATAGACTTTATAAAATGTAAGCACCTGGGTCAGACCTTTTTGATCTCTTGAATTTGTGATTTACTTTTATTCTTCCCTTGATTTGGTCTTATGTGAAGAAAATAGAACAGAGGCTTCACAGAAGTAGAAATTTTATTGTAAAAAAAATTAAAAGAAAGAAAGAAAAAAGTTCTTACAACACAAGAGAACTTGCTGGAATTACAACAGAGATGTGCAAATGTATCCCTTAATTTTCTGAGTGCCTTATTCAAAATGCTGTGAACCAAAGAAGAAATTTAGCTTAGCAGATCCTCTTCCTCATCTCAGCATACTCTTCCCTTTAACCAGCTAGGAAAACTAGAATATATTCATTATCTAAAAGAGACTCTGTTGTGTACCATTTCCTCTCAAACTTCAATGTGCACATGAATCATGCTGCAATTCCGATTGGTAGGTCTGTGCTTCTGCGTTTTCAGCAAGCTCCCATGATGGCCAGGGGCTGGTCAGCAGACCACACTGTGTAGCAAGGTTGTGTGTAAATGAACAAAAAATTAATCCTTGAAAAGGTAACTATGAAGGACAATAGATTAATAGAAGAGAATAGAATGACAAGAAAGTGGTCCTAATATAATAAGAATTTAGTATATGATAAAGGTAGATGTTTAAATCAATGAAGGAAGAAGAAGTTAGCCTAATCATTGGACTTAAGAAAATTGATTAGTTCTTTGACACAAAGAAAATTGCATCCTTTACTCATGCTAAACCAAAGTTCTCACCAGGTGTTTTAGTCAATTTCAATAATATAGAATAAGTCAAATTATAAAACTATAAATTAAGTATAAACTCAGAAAAGGGAGGATAATTTTAAGTATAAACAAAGGAAGAATCTAAAGAAAACAATTAATATATTTATTTTTGTGTAAAGATTTTTATATTAAAATAAGAGGTAAATTATAAGCTGTAAAGATATTTTCAAAGAGTAACATCTTTAGTAGAAAATCGTTTCTTATAAGTTTCTATCTTCTGATGGAGTAATTCTACTTATTTTTGGAAAATATTCAGGGATGTGCACAGAAATTATTTTACATAGATATTGATTACAGCATTAATTGCAATATTGAAGAACAGAAAACATCCAAATTCAACAATTGGAGATGAGCTCAAATATTTATACAGTGTAATATTGTGCAAATATTAAGAGTGATAGTTTAAAAGAGTGTTTAACATTATCAGGAATGATCACTCTTTATTTTTAAGTGTAAAAGAAATGATTAAATTCTTAGATTAAAGGGATATGTATGCATGTATATAATACATGTAATGCATACACACATTATAGTTCCTATATACATATACATGTATACATACATGTACACATGCATATACATGTATGCATGGAGGAAGAAAACAAATAAATATTTTCCCTGGAAATTACAGGTGATGTTTGTGTTATTTTTATATTTATATCCTGCTGTATAAACAAATTTTCTGCAAAAAGAGTCTCGTTTTTATAATTGTTAAATAGACTATAATTATTTTTTTTCTCATGAAGAAGAACTATGAATCCAGAAATAAGTTGTGTTTTTCTTGCTATAACAATTTTAGTCCTGAGAAGACCCAGAATCAGAGAAAGCCCCGAGTACCATGTGTCCTGGTAGCCTCTCCCCTGACCACTTAATAATGCATCAGGGAATCCGAGGAAAAGGCCAAGTCCTGATTCTTCTTCATTTTTTGTTAATTGTAAACCATTACTAAATATCTATGATATTACCACACTCGGTTAATACATCTGCTTGTTAAGAATATTCTGGTAAGTATGACAAAATATACATACTCAGATAATTTAAGTTTTTCTCTTTTACGGTTAAGGAGACATTTCCACTTTGAGGTTTTTCTACTTTGCCTATCAAAAAATACGGTTTTGAGGGATAAAGAAATATTTTATTTATAATAGATACAATCAGTCATGGCCACTATGCATGCATTGCATATAATCTTCACAAATCCTTTGAAATATAGGTATTTTATAGATTCAGAACCTGAATAGAGAGCAAAGTCATAGCGGAAATAATCCAGTCTGTGTAGGACTATAGCCAACATTCTTTTTTTTTATGTTTTATTGCCTTTTTCATAGTTTTTACTTAATAACCAAGAAGAAACAAAAAAAATTAAAATGAAAAAGCATCCTATGCCGTTATATAGTATGGATTTGCAGCCAGGTACTAAGATATTCAGCTTCCAGAGGTATCCTGTCCTGACTTCTTAAACCCAAGAGTACTGCGACTGTCCCATGAGTAGGGAGCAGGCGTTTGAGTTATTTTTAGGGTCTGTTTCACACTATGGATGACCCTTAAGGGCAAGTGCCCAGCAGGGTCTGTGAGCACCCAGGCATTTATTAAACTTCTTACACACTTTAGAGAACTGGTAAATAAATGGGAGCAAGTTGGAAATGAGGAGACAAATCCTTACGGTATCCTAATTATTTAAAAAAGGGGCAAAATGTTCATGAAAACTTTCTTTTAATGGGACAGTATTTCTGCACCCAGTTATAAGGAAGCAGGTGTATAGAAGTGGCTCAAATAACCTGAACATATCCTTCCTCCTACCTCCAAATGCTTTTTCCCAAAAAAGTAAGGACCTGATTTTTTTAAACGTCATTTAATAAGAGGATCAGCATTTATTTATTTATTATTTGTTTGTTTGTTTGTTTATTTTCATGGGGAGCACAGTCACCCTTGAGAAGTGGTGCTGGCAGAGTTGGAATGGGCCCAGCCCAGGACTTTCTGAGACATGAGATTCAGTGACTTTGGTTGCTTCCTTGGTCACACACCCAGAGCCCTGGTGCATCCTTGGTTCTCATCCTGGAATGCTAAGGTTGGTCTTGGTTCACTCCACCTACCTGGATTGCCAAGAGCATACTCTGTTGTGGCAGGGTGCTCACAGAGGACACGTTTTATTTCTAGTAACAAAATCTATACTCTGTGTAAACCTACAAATTTTCCCATTGTTTTCACTGACTTACCACTAACTTGTCTGAATCCATTAAACCCTTTTGCATCAGTTCCACAAACTTAGAAAAAAGGAATATATGACACACTGATTTGGGCATCTTGCCGCTACCAAGGAAAAACTAGAAAAACTGAACTTTCTAAGAACATTTTTGTTTTGCAGTTTCCACACACACAGGCCTGGGCACCAGGGATTGTCCAGGTCATTTGTGTTGTGATGAGAGCAGAGGTGCAGCGGGTATAATCCCAGGAGAGTTGGTACAGTTTAGTGGTTAGGAAGGCATGTTTGGGACCTAGAAAGCAGGATTCTGAATCCTAGTTCTGCTGCTTACTTGCTAAATGACTTAGCAAATTATTTAACTTCTCTGTTGCTTAGTTTACTTACTTATAAATGGGTATAACAACAGTACCTATCTCAAAGCTTTGTTTGGAGGATTAAATTAAAATCTCGAGGTGCTTGGCCTATGTTAAGGTCTTAAATAATGTTAGCTACTATTATTATATTCTTAGTTCCCTGGATTTTGGGGGACACAAAAATAAATAAAGCATGGACCCCTTCTTAGAGAAATTCAAGTTCTACCAGAAAACGCTAATGCATAGACAAATCATTTTGATACATTTTGGCAAGTACTATGTTGGATATAGAGCCTGAATGCCCTGGGAGCATGCAAGGTTCACTCTTGACCCTGCCTTAAGTCATGACAGGATTCCTGGAGGCAAGACCCCTCATCTGAGACTTGAATTTTAAATAGGCATGAGTGAGATAAGCAATGGATTTTGGAGTCTTTCCAGTGGACAAAGGCATATTAAGTAAATGTCCAGAACTTGGTGATTGAATGTGGGTGGTAATGGTCTCAGTTTTTGGACTGGTCTGTCAAAAGATGATGGTGACATCGCCAGGTGTGGCAATGCTAGAGGAGATTTCTGATGGGGAATGTACAATTATGTACAGTTTTAGGTATTGTAATTTAGTTTTGCCTATGGAACAATCTATTGGAAGTGCCCAGTGAACATGAAGACTCGAAAGATTAACGGTCAGTACCAGTACTGTAAATTTGAAAGACTTCAAACTATAGATGATAGTTGAAACCACAAGAGCATAGCAGATATTCCAAGTAAATGAAATAGATGAGGGATAAAATGCTGATCACAAAGCAATTTTTGATATCAGATAGAGCAGAATATCTCAACCTTTGCACTACTGGCATCTCCTGCTAATTATCCCCTGCTATGGGATGGTGTCCAGTGAATTGTGGGGTATTTGGTAGGATCCCTGACCTCTACCCACTAGCCCTCTTTTCTCCAGTTGTAAGAAACAAAAATATCTCCATTATTGCCGAATGTCTCCTGGGGGGATAACGTCACCCCTGGGACAGAAGAAGAGAAACTATGAAATAGACTAAGAATAGATTTTCAGCATGGTAGAAGAACCAAATTTTAAATATACCATGAAAACTAAAGGAGTTGATATTTTAAGGCAGATAGTTTTAATGCCAGATACTGAAAATTATTTTATATGCATGTCTGTGATGCTATCTGTCAAATTAAATTCAGATGGTTATGGAAGCCAGATTTTAATAGTTTATTGGAATGACTGAATTAAAGGAGAGGAATTAGAGGCAGCAAAAGTAAAATGATCTTTTATGAAGTTTAGCTGAGAAGAAAAAGTAGGGAAATAGGGCAGTTATTAGTGAGTATACAAGGCAGGGTAGAATACATATTATTAAGGAAGAGGATGGAGAAGTTGAGGGTAAAAAAAGGAAAAAGGGGAAATTGATGGAGTAAAGTCTTAGAGGGCATGAGATCAAGAGCTTTGGTGGAGAGATTGACTTTGAGCAACTGATCCTTTCAGCCTGGAGTAAAAGATAGTTGGTGTATTAGTTATCTTGTGTTTCATAACAGATTACCCTGAAACTTAGTGGCTCAAAATAACAATATTGATTATCACTCATTTTCTCTTTAGTAGGAATCCAGGAACGTTTTAGCTGGGTGCTCTGCCTCAGGATCTCTCACAGGTTGCAGTGAAAATGTGGGCTGCGGCAGCAGCTATCAAGGCTCGAAAGGTGAAGGACTGGCTTCCAAACTCACTTACATTTTTGTTGACAGGGTTTAGTTCCTCATGATCTCTTGGACTGGAGGTCTCAGTAATTTGTTGGCTGTTGACCAGAGGCTGCCCTAGGTTCCTTGCCATGGGGGCCTCCCTATAGCTTAGCTTATAAAACAGCAATTTCCATCACCAGAATGAGGCAACCAAGAAGAGTGGTAGATATATAGAGAGCAAGATGGAATTCTCATTCTTTTATGACCAAACATCAAAAGTAATATCCCATCACTTTTTCCATATTCTATTCCTGAGAGGCAAGTTACTAGGTCCATGACACAAGCCAAGGAGAGGCGCTATAAAGAGGCCAAACCAGGAGGCAGGAAACATCAGCAGTCGTTTCAGAAGTGTCATACCATCAATACCTCTTGCAGAGAAATACAAACATATTTGTAAATGGGGCAGGAGGCACATAAAGTTGAGGGAGATCACATACAAAGGCCTCAAATCTCTAAAATATGTCATTCTGAGAATGACAGGGCAGGTGTTGAATAGAGGGCTTGAGTAAAGACAAGAAAATTTGGAATATTTGCTGAGAAGAATAGAAGGAGTTAACCAAGAACAAGAACAAGCAAACGATCTTGAGCTGTGCTTAGAGATCGGAGAGGACAAAGGTACCTAAATTTCTTTGGTACCAATTTATGGAGTTTTGTGGTTTCCTATAGCAGCACTCATCACCCAGGAATAGCAAAAAAAAAAAAAAAGAATGCTGATTTTTAGGGCATATCCAGGACTGGGATTTTGTTCGGTGGGCACTGTAGAAGAACATGCAGCTGCGATGTTGAGAGCTGGTAAGAGGGTATTTCCAGGTTTGCCTCACAGTGTCCAGGTAGGACATGAAGATAGGAGGGGACTGATGGGCCAATGAAATGATGCAATGAAAATAATTTATGTGTCTATGGGATAGAAGAACAATTATTGGAGAAATGAGAGTTGGAGGGCACATGATAGGCAGGAATCCATGGCCAAAGAGAGGCAGGTAGGTGTTCTAGACATTTAATGTAGAGCAATTTTAGGTCATAGCAACTTCCTTTCTGCCATCATAGGTGAATATACTGGAAATCACTGGTGAGAAGAAGGTGAGGAAATGAGAGTGCGTTGAGTAGATCATTCAGTCTGATGGAAGTGCAAAGTGAAATGCAGAGTCTGAGGAAAACAATATCTTAGGAAACTTGTTAAAAATGGATTCTTTGGTAATAGCTGATATTCAATATGATAGGACGGAATGTACCCTGCAGACTGTAAGGAAGATGTTGATGAATGTGGATGATTTTTCAGTCACAACCAGGAGTTAGTGTGGGAATCACCCTACAATCTGGGGCCATATTCCAACTCCACTTCTTGCCAATCATGTATTTTGGGTAAATCACCCAACCTAATACTCATTTTCCTTTCTTGTATAATGAGAATTATATTTACCTCATGGAATTATGGCATCAAATTAGCTCATGCCTGGAAAGCACCTAGAACATGATAGACCATCAATTCATGGTGAATTTCCTCCTTTTATTGAAAAAAAATAGTATCATTTTGTCTTAGGGTATAAAACTCCCACACACTTAGCTGAACAAAGCAAATCTATTTTAGTTTACAATGCTATCTTACCAAACATAATATAGCCTTCCATGATGCTACCAGTTCTTTCTGCTGGATGTCAAAATAAGCACTCCTTATCTCAAGCCTTCTCCTAAACGTTTACAGACTGTCAGTTGCTCATTCAGGTTGAAGTGCCCTTAGACTTGAACAAGCTGACTGTGGAACCAGTTAACAAGCTGAGGACTGTGTACAAGGAAGGGAGGAAAAACTTCCAATCCTCCGTGCTGATAATCTGAAGTAGTACACACCCTCACTCTTTAATACCAAACCCATCTCAGAAAGATAAATTCACTGCCTTTGGCCAGATTTGCTTTAGAAAATAAAAATGGCTTTTTATGCTGCCCTGATTTTTTAAGGTTTTATTATTTTCCTCTGCACAAAGTTATAAAGATCATAGTTCTGCCTTTGGAAATCAATTTTTCTGAATACGATCTTATTTGAAGGGGGTGGAAAAATAATAGGACAAAACTACTAAGCTTTATTTATCATTCTTTCTTCAAATACAAACATAAAAATTATTGAAAAGAGTTAACATCAGTATATCTAGCTAATTGGCAATGGGGACAAACATCGAAGGGGAAAAAATCAGGCAGAAAGGTCTAGTTCGGAACTGATTCATTTTCCCCAGGAGCACATCAGAAAATTGATAAATCTGCCACAGGTTTGCCATTTGAAGAAAAAAACTAGTACTCAAAGAGGACCTCTTCAAGGACGATATGAAATGATATGAAACACAAACACATTTATTTTACCTCATTTAGAAGGAATAAGGGGAAGGTATTAATTAGTGTAAAAACTTGGCTGCTATATGAAAGGGTTTATAGGGAAATTGCTACGGCTTTATAGATAGAAGTTTGTTGCCCTCTAATGTAATAGTGCTTACCTGAACATTTCAGGTTGATGACATTGCTCTGGGGTTACTTAATCTTATTGTTCACCCACCCCTAGTGACCATCCTCAATGCACAGCTCAGGCTGGCATGAGAATATTAGTGCTCATGGGAGAAGAAAAAGAATTGAAGGATGCATGGCCATTGTGTATACACCATGGCATTTGTTCACATTCTATTAGTGAGAACTTAAGCTCCTGATTACACATAGCTGCAAGGGAGGCTGAAAAATGAAATTTCTAGCTGGGCATTAAGGGGCTATGTTTCTATTACTATGAAAGAAGAGAGAAACACATTTTTGTGGCAAGTAGTTCTCTGAATCGCAAAGAGTAAACTGAACAAAATCAGTGTTATTCAAATAGCAGTTCTAAATAAATGCAGCAATTTCCTTTCATAAGGTACATAGATAAAGGGATATTTTTAAGGCTTCCCTATGATGCATTTTGAAAAGCATAATTATCAATGATATAAAAGAGAGAAACATTTTAATTATTTTCCATTTTGCAAGAAATTACTTATCTTATTAGATCTAAACACTCTTTCATAGAATTTCCTAAGGAGAGACCTGAAGGAAGGAGAGTGAAACAAGCAACTTCATTGTTAAAACATACAGACACCATTGAAATTATACTGAATCATGCACTCATCCTTGTTTAACATGCAAGGGATGTCAGTTCAATCAATACCAAAGATAACTGTTCTAAGTGCTCCCTCATACTTTAAAACTAAGATATTTATTTTTTAAGTATTTATTTACAAAAAATGGAAATCAAATTATACCAATTAGATGAGTTTTCATTCAAAAAACTATTTTCGTTTCCTAGGCTGCTTAAAGCAGATACCATGAAATGTTTTGACTTGAACAAAAGGAATTTATTAGCTTACAGTTTGGGCAAAGAAAATGTCCAAATGAAGGCATCATCAAGGTGATGCTTCTTCCCAAAGACCGGCTACTGGCGATCCTTGGCTCCTCTGCCACATGGCAAGGCATACGGCAGCTTCTGCTGTAGGTTTCATTGATTTGGTTTCTTGCTTCTGTAGCCACCACCACCTCTCTCTCTTTCTTTCTTTCTCTCTCTCTCTCCTTTCCTTCCTCCCTCCCTCTCCCCCTCCCTCTCCCTCTCCCTGTCTCTGTCTCTGTCTCTATCTCTATCTCTATCTCTATCTCTATCTCTATCTCTATCTCTCCCTCTTTCTCTCTCTGTAATCATTCCATTTATAAAGGATCCAGTAAAGACTAAGACTCATACTGGTTGAAGTGGGTCACACTTTAACTGAAGTAGCCTTGTCAAAAGGTCCTACTCACAATGGATCCACACCCACAGAATGGATTAGATTGAAAAATGTGTTTTTCTGGGGTACGTACGGTTTCAAACCACCACACAAAACAAAAAACCAATTGGTATGAATGGATGACATGCAATTTACAATACCAAAGACATTTATAATTTTAAGATAGATATAAGATTTATGTGAGGTAAATACGCATTTATGAAAGGATCCTTTTCATTATTTTTTAACATATAGAACATTGTTAGTGTTTTCACACTAACTTGAGGGTGTGAAAGTGAGTAGAGAGGGAGATAAGAGAAAAAATCCTGGAACCATTGGCACCAGAGAAACCTGGGTTCCAATCTCGTTCCTACCTGTGTGACTTTTTAGTTAGTTAGAGGCAAGTAAACCCAACATTGGAGGTAACCTCTGATTCTCAGTTCCCACAAAGTAAAGTGGTTATAATAATATTTTCATAATAGTTATTCTAAATGAATTAAAAGGCATGACTATGGAAAGTGTATGGTAAGTACTCAGCTGTTTTCTTGCCTCCGCCATTGAAACCTAATTGCTTTAGTTTTCTAGTGTGGTGTGCCAAACCTCCCCAGAACTTAAGTGCATAAAGCAACTGTTTCATTAGGCCCATGATTCTGTCGGGCAGGAGTTCCAGCAGGCACAGAGGGAGCAGCTTGCCCCTAATCCATGCCGCCTGATGCCTCAGTTGGGGTGGTTTAAATGGTTGGAATTAGCTGAGGCGGCTCCACTGGGACCAAGTATCTGAGGCCTCAGTCCTGGCTATTTGCTTAAGCTCTTACATGTTACTCCACGTGGTATTGGTAGGGGATGGAGGGGCAAAGATACTTTTTCTCTCCCTTGTCCACCATCATGCTGAGCTGATGGTGACGACAGCTCTGGACTGGTGGCCATCACTGTGTTTGCATGTGGCTCTCCATGTGGCTGGTTTGAGCTCACTCACTCGTGGTCATGTCAGAGCATTCAGATCTTTCACACGGCAGCTGGTTTCCGCCAGAGTGAGCCTTCCAAGAAAACATGGTGAACATTGCCTTGACAGTCTTGCAGCATCTTTTTTTGCCAGAGTTGCAGGCCCAGCTTAGATTCAGGAGAGAGGGACACCACTTGATGGAAGGGGTGGCATACACGTACGAGGATGGTAGAATTGTTTGGGGTCATTGCTACAGACTGGCCACTCAACAATAAAGCTACACATGACACTCCTTTCTTTTTCTTACTGATTTTAGGGAAAATTTACTGGACCTCTTACCCTAGCCTTTTGAATATCATGGTTTAAAGAAGATTGGCTAAACAGAAACTGGGTGAGGTAAGTAGAGATAAAACAATTCATCCTTTATTAGAATAAATTAAACAGGACAAAAAAAAAAACCACACAGATAACCTGTAGTCCGTTAATAATGTTGAAAATATATGTAACCAGTACAAATATATGTCACCAGCTTGCAGTAAAATTTAGGACTTATTGCTTTTTAATATTTAAATGACTGTCTGGGTTCCCACTTGCATAAATTGTCAGGCCATCCATTATATTTAAGTGCCTCTCTTCTCCCTTGTAGTCCTGAACTCCCAGAGCTTAGTCCAAAAAAATCTGTCTGGCTTTCTAAATGCTGGGTAGAAAGACCACTGGAGAAACTGGTCTGTTCATCCACAGGGCCCAATTTTCTGCTATACTTGTTTTGATTACTACAGTACACATCCTTGTTGAAAATTGGTCCAACACAATTTTAAATGCTCTTGTCCTCTGTTGGGGTGATACTTCTAAAGAGCCAAGGAGGTTGATTCTACCATCTCGTGATTCCAGTACTTAACTCCAGATTTGGGCTCCCAAATTTATAGTACTTAGCTATCTTCTCCTGCACAGTCATTGTGTCTATAGCTGGCTTCTGGCTTCAGCCAATTCTATACCAGAAACAGTGTTGTCAGCTACACAGCCTGACTTACTCATGGCTTGAATCCACAGGGGTCTGCCACTTGTCTATAGAGGTTTAGCCCATACAGTGGACAACATTTAAAAATCCAGAGATTTTACATAAAAATTCAGAGCTCTGGTTTATCTTTAAAAGCTAGACCAGACAACACTTGCTTTATAGTCCCATATGGCAACCAAGGAGCAGCTCCATCCCCGTGGGTGCTTGCCATACTCATTCCCTTCATTCATTTCTGTTATTCAGGCACTTGGGTCTCTGCTGCTTGTATGGTCCCTGGTGTTGAATGTGGGTCTCTAAGTAATACTCTTCTTTCCCTCATGGTAGTGGTTCTACATGTGTGACCTGAGTACCCTGGGGATTCCTGAGGTCCTTTCAGAGTATCTAAGAGACAAAACTATTTTAACAACAATACTAAAATATGACTTTGATTTTCACTTTCATTCTCTCACAAATGAACTGTGGAATTTTCCATTGCACATTTATATGATCTGCATAACTCAGTGAACCAATATTTTCCAATTACCAATGCATGGTACTGCAAGATCATACATGGTAGAAAATTCATTCATAATGCCTGATAGACAAACGAATGTTAATGTAAGAGAGTACAAAAAAATTCACTGACTTTGATTTAATTCCACATTGCACTAAATTTGTAAGAAAATACCACTTGTTGAGTTATGGTACAGTATTAAAAATATAAAAAATGATGCAAAAAAGTTATTCAACTATCTTCCCTTTTCCAACTACCTATCTGTGTGAGATCAAATATTCTTCATATATTTCAACCAAAATGACCTATTACAACAGATCCAATACAGCAGAAGTGAGAATCCAGCTGTCTTCTATTAAGTCATATTTTAAAGATATTTGCAAAAATGTAAAGGATGCCACTCATCTCAATATTTTTTATTTTGAAAACCACAGATTATTTAAAAATAAAATATGTTATTTATGTTAACAGGTATGAGCTTATTATTGTTATTTTAAATGAATTAATAAATGCTTTCAAATCTATCTATTTTTAATAGATAAATATTAAGAGATATAGTTCATATAATAAACAACTCTTTGGGGGGAAATAAAATTTTAAAGTATAAATGGATCCTGAGGCCAAAATCTTTGATAACCGTTGCCTCATGGCAGTATGTATTCAGAAATCAGTGCAGTTGCAACCAGCTGGGAAAGATGAAGTTCAGACACCACAGAACACTTTCTCCAAGGAGTCCTTGCTTCTATGCAAATTTAACCACTTCTCCAGAGAGACCGGCTCCATAGGAGGCATTGCGATCCAATCACACACAGGTTCTTTTGTAACACACCTTTCCCACCTGGCAATGGCTGCTTAGAGGGATTTGATTTACATAACTGAAATGTCACAATTTTTGCCTTCAGAGGCAAAACAAAAAATTTATCCTAAAGAGAGAAAACTTCAAAATGGCAACTTCTGCCCATATAGTTCCACCTGTCCAGTAAAGATGAGTTCAACAAGCTGGTGATTTTTAGACCAAATTAAAAGACTCTTTTTTATTAGTTAGAATTTTCCTCTTATCCTTAAGAAGGTGTTAACTGGAAGAAAAATGTTATTGACATATCATATCACAAGGTACAGTATCTTTACTGTATCCACCTGACTAGGCTCCCTGCTACTTATTGAACTTGATTGCTAATGGCAAGGTAAGTTAAGATTAACTTAACCAAAATGACTGACTCCATGTCAACAAAGAAAATGTCTCTGACTATTTCAATTGGTGACAATTATATCTCACAATGTAGGGAAATACAAATTGGTCATTTACTACTGTTTAACTAAGATTAACCAGATCATTTCCATTTATGCAAATGCACCTATATTGTAATTCAATACATGTGAATATCATTCACAATTTGCAGAACTACTTCTTAGGAAGATAAAGATTTTTTATATATTATTTAGAGATATAATTTTTGTTTACTTGGTTAAATATGTTACATATTTATGTTTTACATGTTTACATATAGCATGCTACAGCAATAACTAAATATAACAAACAATATTTTCATTGCTTTGACTTAAAATCAGGCATTAAAAAATAGTTGTCAAGCAAAATACTACTTTTATTACATTGACGTATCAATATTATCTAACTAGAATTATGTTTTAATGAAAATCTCAAAACTTTTTTTCACAAAGCAAAAATTTAGGTAAATAAAATAGAAACTGTTAATAGTTCTACTTTGCCTTAAGAATTAGCTAATTTTTATATCATACATATGACTTCAGGTTAGCTTGGAAGTTTAGATACATGTTGTTCCCTGTATTCAAGACCTATTTTTAGTTTGCTTATTACTTTATATATTTGTTCATTTAGATAATTATCTGACACCTGCTCACAGCAGATTGTTTTGACAGATTGTATTGGCCACAATCACTTTGTTACCTGCCATCTGTCCAGTAAAGGTGAGTTCAATAAGCTGGTGATTTTTACAACATCTTAAAAGATGCTTTTTTATTAGTTAGAATTTTCCTCTTATCCTTAAGAAGGTGTTAACTGGAAGAAAAATGTTATTGATATATCATTTTGTGAGATACAGTATTTCTCATCTTTATCAGGTGTTTTTCTTTATCTGAAATACTGGTTTGGGCATTGTTTGGATTTCATCAGAAACACATATCAGAAGGAGCATACTATATTGAAAAAAACTGTTATTTTTAAATTAAGAATTGAATTTGTTTGGCATCTTGAATAGCTCTGAATAGCACTGTTTTCTTTTTCATTTTTAGGTGGATTTTGACCCTTTAGAAACTTTAAACATCTCCAACTAAAGTGAATCTTTATAAAGCGTGTATGCAATATTTCTTATATCATTATGAAATAAGAGTAACTGTATTATAGATTTTTTAATCCATAAAAAGTAAACAATAGTCAGTGGGGAAAGGATAGTAAGTTAGTGTCTGAATATCTTATAAATAAAATAATTTCTTCGATGCACTGACAATTATTTGAGATTATTTTTGAAATAAAAGAGGAATTCAAAACAACCTTGAAAGTCAACTAGAAAATGTATCTGAAATTAAAAAAAGAGAAATAACAATAACAATAACTAAATAACTCAATAGCTTCTATTTCTGAAAGTGGGCCAATAATTCCCCCTTTTTCCCCCAAGGAATACTTAATTCTAGTGAAAGAGATAATAGTAAAATTCAGTTGATTTTTTCTTTCACTTTTGTCATTATTTAACCAATATTACTTAAATATCTGCCGTAAGCCAGGCATTGGGATACAGTATTCAGCAAGATAGAGCTGGTCCCAGCCCTTCTGCTGCTTAAGTTCTAGCTTTGATTGATGCCCTGGAGTAGTCGAGTTATTTGGTTCCACTCATGCCTCTAACTATTGCTATTTGAATAAGCATATTTTCTGTAACTGTATGAATTGGCTAATAACAATTTAAAATCTGTGTTGAAAGAAAAATTAGAACATCATGAGACATGTGAGAATGCATCTAGTGGCCTATGAAGTGAACTCTACTTTGGATATACATTTATTGGAGAAGAGAGGGCTTCGGTTTTTGTTACCCTTGTAAATTCTGCCTAGTTATCTGGCACGATAGGAATTTTTCACATGCTGCTCTGAGAAAGTAGTCCAACACAAGTTTAGAGTACTTTATTAGACTGTGGGGAGTTAAAGGAACAGGGCAAGTCCTTAAAGACCTTCTGGCATAATAGGAAGATAGCACCAACATAAATATATGTATATAAACACAAGTGACTCCAAGAGATAAATATACACAATCAACTGCTGGTCCAAAGTCTCTCTCAAGGGCCTCTTTGTGCTATACGATCTCATGATTTGTTGATCTATAGCTTTCTAGAGGAATATATAAAAATCTTAGAGTTCCAAGAGGCAAGAAGTTTGAACACCTGAAAATCCTCAGAGCCTCTGTGGAAAGGCATCATCAAAGAATCGAGCCTGAAGTCATACCTGTCAGACACACAGCATCACACACTTCAGAAGTAGAGTCAAATTGCTACCATGTCAACATGCTGCCAAAGTGTTCAGCAGAAGAATGAAAAATACAACCAACTGGGCCATTGTCTACATGGTGTGGAAGAATTGGCTCAACTAATTTTTTTGATTGATGCAGCCAGTTGTTTTGGCACCATTTCAAGACTGTATCATATACAAATGGTCTGCATGAATCATTCCAGATTCCAAAGATGCTGAGATTCAAATCTGACTACATTGTGAAATCTCGGATTAGTGACATTTTCATTAAATCTGTTCACTTATTTCTAATTGAAAAGAATCACAAAAATTGTGCTTATTTGATTAAAGAAATGGTTTCTCTTGAAAATTGAAGCCACAGCGCCATTACTTATTTTTAAGCTATATGAAATATTCTATTTTATGGCAGAAAATATTTGCATAAAATTTTCTACTGCATTCAATACTCAAATAGTTTTATCAAAGCAAGCTTTGATTTTTTTTAATAAATAATCTGGTATGAACTAAGTTGGATCGTGGCAAATTCTTCTTCTTGAAAAATAGCACTTGGGGATAGGGATGTGGACAGAGTGTGGAATAGCTGTGCTACATGAAACAAAGAAGCATAAATAAAATCACACCAGACGTGACTTCCAATCATTTCAAATGGTACAGATATGAAATGGACCCAGGAAACAAAGGGATCTTTTAAATCATCGGGTCTAAAGGGTAAAAATGAAAGAAGTAACAGGGTACATAAATGAGAGACTGCCTATTCCTGAGACAGGCAAATTAGAATGTAGGGATTGAAGAATGAGAATGGAAGATGGTTTGCAGAGGAAGGCAACCTCAATTGATCACCTAGGTAGAGTTAGAGCTGTGAAGGGTACCAAGCAAATTTAACAAGATAGTAGTAGATATGGTGTGATAACATAATCTTTAATTGGTAAGAGACACATTCTTCTGGTCTCAAATAATATCCTGATTTTTGAAAAAAAAGCTATCTTTGATAAAGTAAACCCATTGATAGGCATTATACTTCCAATGATACAATTTGGACATACCAGACTTCCCATGGAAATATCAGGAAACCCAACTTAATAACCTTTAAGGAACCCGAATTGGTCATTCAATGGAATATTCTGATTGTATATTTAGGGACATGGAGACCTGGGAAGATCAAGGGACTTATCCAAGTTCATTTGAAGCTGGCAGAATAAGGAAAAGAGTAGGGGCTCCTGAACCCTAGTCAAGTAAGTGATATTTCCATTAGTTGGATATAAAAAGGCTTTTATTTGCTGTTCTTGACATAGCAACATAGTAGATCATTTTAGTTGTGTTCTTAATGCGAGGACCTACTTCCTTTTGCTGATTTCTGCTAATTATTAAGCACTGATGCAATTTCTGAGTTTCTTGAACCAAACTAGCTTTTAAATTTGTATTAGGCATGACTGGAAAATAAGGGTATAATAGACATCTTGAAAATGAAGTATTGAACCTATTTGTTTTACTGTAAGCCAGTTTCCTTTCTCTACTGCTGGGTTCTTAGTCTTGAATTACCAACTTTTCCCTTCTTTCAGTTAATTTCTCAAAGGCTTTCTCTTGTCTGCTGTTTTTTACTTATTCATATTAATGTTCCCCCACTGCCCCTCATTTATATGTCCACAGAGAAGGCTGGCTAAATTCCTATGAGAGTGCAGTGACCAATCTACAGAGAGAAGATGTAGGACCAACATGTCTCTTCACTCACTTTCTGAAAAATGTTAAAGGGACAGTTAATTTCTGCAGTCCAAAGGCAAAATCCTGGTAAGAAAAGTGGTGGTCCCTTCCTATAATCAACTCATTTTAAATGAAGGTAACACTGAACTAACCTTAAATATACATATGAAAGAAAATTCTCTGAGGTTCAAGAATACCAGAAAATATGAAGAGGCCATATAGTCCAACGGATGTAATAATGGAAATAGTAGGATTTTGTACTAGTGCCAGATATTTGCTGGTTGTTTTGTTTAGGAGGATAAAAAAATAAATGACCTAAAATACATTAATACTAAATATTTGGGATGTTTCTTACATAGTTACTAGAGCTGGGTTTCCAGAATGCGTGTTCCATAGAGAACTGCTTCTTTTCTGTTTCCCTTTACCATTTCAGTTACTGCTCTGTCGATTGTTACTTCGCGGGGTATAATATAAAGACTTGATTTTCAATGTTTCTATTCACTGCATGATTTGGGGAATTTATTATAAAACTTTAAATTGTGTTTGTTTCCTTGCTTTTGTGTTTCTATTATTTCCTTGCTTACAAAGTAAGGCCATCCCTAAATTGGAAATACAACCATGGAGATTTTAAAATAACATATTTTGTAAACACCTTGTCACTTTAAAAAGTAACAATATAAGTTGTATTGACTATTGTTTAGTAAGACATTTATAGTTAACACAAAGTAGTGTTCATTGTATACTTAATTTTTAGCTCTTGTGTTAAAATACAAATATCTACAAGGAAAGAAAAAAAGTTGTTTATATTTAAAGTTCTAAAACTCCAATTTCATGATTTTTTTTGTGTTCCCATCACTTCCACTCATTTATTCCATTTATTATTGAGATTCATTAATTCCAAAACATTTTGGATACTTCATGGACACAAGGTATTATACTAGGTACTTTGGGGATATGCGCTTGAAACGCATATATATATTCTATTCAAGACCAGAGTAAGTCAGACAGGGTGAGTATTGTGTGTAGATGGCAAATATTTATCCTTCAAATTGAAGAAATAGTTGGCCTCTTGATTAATACTCTTACTCCTGAAAGACTGACTTATCTGCCTAGTGAATTGGAAAGAAGTGGAAAAAAGCTACAGATGTAGCTCAGAGCCCATCATTTCTTTATTTTCTTTGGGATTCATGAATTTAGAGAAGAAAGCAACTACTGTGTGTATGTGTGGGGGACAGCTTGTGAGTGTAATAGGGTGGGTTTAATGCAGAGATGAAATAATAACCCTACCAAGATAATTGTCTAAAAAATCAGTTTTAAATAGTAACATAAATGATAATTTTATCTCTATTTGACTAAACCTCAACAAATTATAAAGACAATGTAAAACAAAAGGAAAATTATTAATGTGGTTAAAGAAACATAAAGAGTGATAGTTATTAAAAAACAAAAGCTTACTTCTGACTGAGATGCTTAGGAAATTTCTTGGAAGAATTAGCATGTGAGTTGAACTTCAAAGAGTAGATAGACAAAAAACAAACAAACAAAAAAACAAAACAAAAAGAATAGATCAAATTTAGACAAATGGAGATTGGAAAACAGTAAGGATAAAAATACAGAAGTGATGAATACCAGAAGTATGTAGGGAACAAAAAATAAAGAAATTTGACAGATGTGCTGTGTTTGTAAAATTTTCCTTCAGTAGTCTGGTTCTCTTAGGGAATAACAACTTCATCCTTCCAGTTGCTCAGGTCAAAAATATGGAGAAATCCTTGACTTCCTAATTTCTCTTATAATCCACATCCAAACTGTTGGCAAATCTGTCCATTCTAACTTCAAAGCATATCCAGAACCCAACTGTTTCCCAATCTTTCTACTGGCCTACATCCTCAAAGACTTCCCTTCTCTCTCAGAGAAGAAGCTAAAGACCTTCTAACGACCTGTAAAGCTCTCTGTGATCTGGACTCTGATATTGCTCCATTTCATCTTTGACAAATCTCTGCCTTTTGTCAAATTCTAACCACACTTGTCTCTTACTTTACGTCAACCAGGCTATGGCCCCAGGACCTACCTACTGGGGCTTTCTCTGCTTAGAACACTCTTCCTCCAGATATCTGCATGGCTCTCTCCCTCATCTGGTTTAGGACTCTGCTCAAATCTTACCTTATCAGTGAAGCCATCCCTGACAACCTTACTTAAAACAGTAGCTCTGGTCCCTATCCCCTTTCCGTGCTCCCTTATCACTCTTCCCTGTTTAATTTACTTAATAGGACCTATTAGCAGCTGTTACAAAACAGACTAGGCTAGGGTCTGCTGTGGCAACTAGTGACCCCAAATCTCCAGTCTCTTACAACACCATGCTACATGTCCATAGGGGGTCATGTGTGGCTCAGCTCCATGTATTCTCTGGAACCCAGGAAAAACAGTATCCTCTATCTGGAACACTGTTGGTTATTTTGGCAGAGGCAAAACAAAATGCAAAACACAAGCTGGTACTTAAAGCTTTTTCCTGGACGTGACCCTAATCACTTCCACTCACATTTCACAATGTCCAACCCAAGAAATATAGCTGAACCTGAGGTTAAAAAAGTGATGCAGTATAACCCTCATGTGCCACAAGGAAGGTCAATGGAATAATTAGCAACCTGTAAAATAATCCACACTTTATAGTATAATATATATTTTATTTGTTTGGTAATTGATGGAATTACTTCATATATTAATGTTCCCTGGAAGCATACTCTGAGATGTAGAGTGTGTGCAGAAAGTTTTGGAGGGTGCTTTTGGGAAATATGTCTGTAGGGCTATGAGGAAGGCATAATTGGGCAGATGAAGGAGCTTCCCTACAATGTGGTTACAGGTGAAGCCTCAATCCACCCAAGGTGCTGGGAAGGCCCTTCAGGATTGTCCCAAATTGAGGTTAGGGAACCAGACCTTCATGTTTCCATATCCGCCAGTCACTGGCTGCAAACTTCTTCCTAAAAGGGGAAGGGAACTTGAGTAAGGACGTTCCCTAAAGCAGAGGGCAATTTCCAGTAAGGATATATGGGACCAATGGGAGGTAGAGGGTGAGGGGAATAGAGTTGGCGGGGGGAGGAGAATGAGGGATGGAGAGGTGTGGTTGAGTGCCTGTCCTGAATAGGGTATCTTGGCAGAACACCATAGTACCAAATCTCTCCACCAAGACGTTATGCCCATGAGAGGCGGATTTTGTCTGTTTTGTTCATTTCTATGGCTACCATGCCTTGAACATCTCCTGATATGAGATGTGTTCAATATTTGTTCAGTGAATAAATGAGTAAATGAATAATTTGTGTAAAAATGAGATCAGAAGGGTAGAAACAGGTGAAGCACAGAATGTCTTCAATGCTTAAACAAGGGGTTTATATTTAAATTATCTGAGCTAGGTAATTAAATGTACAGAAGTATGTGCCAGGTGTACCACTTGAACCACAGTGTGTGCAGTTAGGGGAACATGATTCCTGGAGACTAGTGTCATATTTCAGGCTGAGACAAAGTGATCCTGAGAGGGGCTAACAGCCCTGGCACTGGAGGAAGAAGGATGAGGGGTACAAGGCTACAAAATGTCGGACAATAAGAAAACTGGGCAAACTTAGCAAAAAGATGGAAAAGGTGAGCAAAAAACATGACTTGGAGAGGTTACGGTCTCAGTAATGAAAAAAATAAATAAAATAACAGAAACATGTAAGACAAAAATTGCTTTCAACAGGGAGCTGAAACGTGTTCCCCGGGTAGCTCTTGGGAGAGTACCGGAAGATCTGGGGACAGAAACACCCTCAGTGATTCTTGTGCAGTCCAGAAATAGGCCCTGTGATTTATGTATCCGGTTATTTTATTTTTTTCTTATTAAATGTATAAACATGAGTCATTTTCATCATGTGATTCATTTGCAGAAAACAGATGTTCTTAATAATACCTGTTTTTGGTATCAGATATGCACTGCAGAATTTGATTGTTTGCAATAGAAATACATGAAATGTCCAATTACTTAGACATTATTGATAGTTTGAACAGTAATGACTGACTGTTAGACATCTTGAGACAGTATGCACTGATGGGGTTGGGGTTTCTGATCAGGTCTTTCATATATATGCACCAATTTGGAATATAATTTGAGAACTTGAATAAGGGTTATGTAATAAGTCCACGTCTGGCTGAGATTTGGCACCATTTCCATCAAGTTAGATGACTGGAAACAGTGTCACTTTATGGATAGACATTTCTACAGTCAGTGAATGATATCTATGCCATAAACAACCATAACCAATGAAAAAAGATATGAATGCTCAGAATCCTAAGCATGATTTCTCTACTGGCCTGGAGATGCTGCTGTGAAATATTGTGCAAAGGGATTAAGATATATTACATTGTTTGATACACAATGAGTACTCAACAAATGTTTGGAAATTCTTGTTAGGTCAATTTTAATCAAATAATTTGGAAAAGAGTGTTCTGATTAAATATTTCTGTGGCTCTATATAACCTACATGGCTTACCAAATTCCCAAGACTAGAATGTACTAAAAATGTTGAAAACTACAATTAGCAGTTTGGTTAATTAGTTTCTATATTTTAAGAACAAAAGTGCATGTTCATCTCTTTGAGTTTTAAGTAAAGTCATCTCATACTCAATACTCAGGTGTTATATTTCATGGAATCTATAGAATCATAAAATACCAAGAATATTAAGATTCATGCTCAGAGGAGAAACACGTATGTCCAGAACATAGCACAGTGCCTGATGCAATAGATGCTCAACAGATGATAGACTGAACTAATAAACAAATGAATGCATGCATGCAGATATCGACAAATTTGCTGTTTTCAATTATTAAATGTGTGCTATGCTTTTTATTTAAAATATTAGTTTCTATATATGTGTTTCAGCATAAAATGGTATTTGTTTTGTTGCTACCTACATGACAGCCATATATTTTCCACATTGATTTTTAGGGCTAAACAAATGATTTTAAGTTCTTTGTAGCCTGTGGCTAGATCATAATACCATACATTTCAAAGTATCCATATGCCTTTAAAGTGATGGCTGAAGAATCTCTCAAGGCATAATGAAAGATAAAGTCTTCTTTTAAAAGTATTTTGCTCACCTTTCTTTAAAAAAAAATGGGAGGGGTTAGGAAACTTGGGGTTTATCGAATCAAGCAAAGCCTCATTCCCATAGTAACCTATTCAGGGGTGATATTGATCAATAGAGTCAAAAGACATAAACATCTAACTAAAATAAACAGTGACTTTCTTATCCTCAATGGGTTCTTTATGAGCTTCCTGTAGGTAAGAACACAAATATGATTTTTCTTTTACAGATATTTTGTTTACTCCCATTAAAAATGCCTCAGGGGTTCTCCAACATCAGTAAGGTCCACAGTTCATTCAACTGTGTTGGTCGTTTTCCTAAGAATTGCTAGAGTTTTCGTAGGTTCAGAGAATCTATTTGTTAGAAATCTAAATAATTAGCTACAAATCTTTGATATAAAAATATTGGACTTTTTTAACATGCATTTCTTGCCCTAAGAATTTGACAGATGCTTTTTAAATGTAATTGTGTTTTTCAAGTAAAGAGGTTTAATCATAAACAGGGTTTGTGATCACATAACTTTTGTCTGAATGAGAAGGCATTTGAACTCAGCAATTAAATATAACTTTCAATGATTTTCATTTGGTATATAATTATAAATCAGATAGTAAGATTCTATGATCTCTGAATTTAACCTCTTTTGGAATCATGTGTTTATAATCTGTTTTTCTTGTGTTCTTTGGACCTTGGTATAGTTTATTTTTTACCTTCATTCCTTTGTCATGTCCTCACTTTCCCTGTGTTCTGTTTTAAATTTTTGACTCTTGCTTAAGTTTTTCTGTGCAAGATTTGGAGTTCTTTCGCAGCAAAGAAATATATGCATCAAAAAAAAAAAGTGATGTGCTTGGGCATCATCAGACCCCCATGTAACTTAAATCCTGGTCACAGGTACCCATATCCCAGAGTCAACATGCATATGAAAGTGAGAAAACACAAAGCAGTGCAAAACAATTTGGCTTCATATCACCTAAGAAAATAAATGCAACAGACAAACTTTCTAGAATCCAGGGGTTTGTTGTGGTGGAGGCACTAACCTCTCTGTGTCACCGTGACCACTCAGACAGTTTTCATCCTTGATCAAAAAAGGGAGTCAAAATTAAATAACCCCCAAAGGCTTCCTTGCAATGCATGGCTAATGTTTCCTTCTCCCGCTTCAATTATGCCATCTTCATTATGCTTCCTTCCTCACGATCACAGCTGTTAAAATGAAAAGCCTCTTTCTGAGTGCCACAGCTCCATTATGCAGGCCTATACCTGTGCTGGCAGCATGCTCTTCTTCTCACCTCATATTGCCTTTTGCTTGGGGAGGAGATCCCTGCCGTGCATCTCAAACTGAAAACTGAAAGAAAATTAAGTTGCTGTTTGGAGTTTGAGTGAATTATGGAAAACGGGCCCATTTTTGTCTAGCAGGCATGTTGGTATAAGCTATTACCCACCTTCTACCTCATTCCCTACAGTGGTAGCTGTCAGGATGGAAATCTCATCTAAACTTTTCATCAGTTTGTACCTAAGGCAAGGGTACACGCAAAGTTGGCATTTCCTTCAGGCCATGGCTATATGTTGGAAATTATGGGCCAAAATATGTTTGGTCTGGCCATTTTAGCCATCTTAATAGCTGATTAAAGGCATTGAACTGTAAAGCCTGGCAACTCAATAATAATTTATTTCTAATTTGAATAAACAAAAAGCCAAATCAGCTATTTGGTAGCAACATGTGAGCAAGGACTCAATATCAGCCTGTCTTCAGCTGATCCAATAGTTCATTTTAGAAAAGCAGACATTATTTGAAGGTTTTACATTTTTGTATTTTTTTTTTCACTTTCTGATATCCATATAGTTTTGGATGAGAATGTATAAATGCACACAGAGCGGACATAGCTGAAGTTTTAGGACTTAGCATTGAGAACACAAGTCAGTTGGGAAGTTGAAATGCTCTCATTTCTGCTGGAAACCAAAAACTAGACAAGCAAGAGGGTAGATTGGTGACTGCTGGGCTTTAGAAAGATTAGACTGCAGGTTGCAACAACCAAGCACATCAGAGAGGCACAGAATAATTTGGTTGCTATTGGAGAGGCAAAGAGTAATTTGGTTGCTGATGTGTTAGTTTAAAGCAATATTTGGTGGCATTATTTACGTTGTAAAATAGGTAGAAAACTTCTGTTTATGTGATCTGTTCTGAGAATACCCTTTTAAGGAAAATCCCTCCAAAAATATTTTCCAAATTTCCATGCCTGGGGCCAAGGCAATGATAGCCTCTGCTAAGGTAAAAATGCTGTTGAAGAGTGGCAACTCACAAAGCCATTCTCCAATACACAAAATGGGCATCTAATTTTGACCTTGTAATTAGAGGCTCTGCCTCAAAATCATGAGTTCAGGACAATTACAGTTGAATGTCTTGGATGAGGAAATGAGAGTCTGAGAAGTCAGGAGATTGGTGTTGGGTTCCCTGTGTATATCTATAGAATATCACAATTATTGGTCACTAAGTCACCCAGGGTACTTTGAGGATATAGAGATGCAAGACATTGGGTTGAGCAGAGAGCAGAGGAAATTAACCAAATCAAAATAGAAAAAATTCTCTTAAACCAGAGTTAGCTAAACTTTTGAGTCTCATAGTAACATATACCCCAACAATTAAATTTTTAAATTCATGTGAGGGCAGGATATAATAAGAACTAGTTTTGCATTTGTGTTATTTAAAATGTTAGGTCAATATATTCTAAAAAGTGTTTAAAATTACATTTAAAAAAATTTAATTGTCTTTTTAATATATTATTATATATATTTTATATCATTCCGTGAGTTAACACGTGACATACACACAATCTAACAAATTTTAAATTATATAACAAGATGCATGATTGCAGAAAACTGTATAAAAATGACACATTGCTTCATGTTTGGTTTTAAGACATAGTATAGTAAAATGTAGATTGAAATTTAAATCTATGTTCCAGTGTCATCAAAAAATAAAATAAAATAAAAAGCTTCCATGACCCTGATGTTTAGAATTCTAACATGGTTTGCTTTAAAAATAACCTATTTATAAATAATTTTTAGTTTTTAAATTAAAAATAAGAGTATCAATTTCAGATTGTTTTAGAAAGCCCATCTCAGCAGAGTGGATATGAAAAAGTTTTCATTTCCAATAAATGAAGAGCTAAATTGCATATAATAACTACTTTATTTTCTCTTTTTAATATTTTTAAAACTTGAGGTAAACTGTATAATTCAAAAACTTTAATACATTATAAATGTACAATGCAATGAATTAATGGATAAATGTATATGCCCCTGTGGCCAGCACCCCTATCGAGAGAGATCATTTCCAACACCCCAGAGTGTTCCTCACGCCCTTCCAGTCAATTCTCAGTCTGCTACACAACTACTCTTCTGATTTCTGTCACCATAAATTAGTTTTGCTTGTTCTTGAACTTTATATAAATGGGATCACATAGTACGTAATCTTGTCTTTGCTTCTTTTCACTGAACAGAATGCTTTTGAAATCCACCCATATTATGGTTTATATCAGGTGTCCATGTCTTTTTATTGTCAAGTAATGTTCCACTGTACAGTCCAATTTGTTCATCTATTCTGCTGTTGATTCTACATTTGTTGTTTCCAGCCTGAGGATATTATGAATAAAGCTGCTATAAACATTCTTGTGTAAGTCTTTTTAGGTCATGTGCTTTCATTTCTCTTTGGTAAACACCTAGGAGTAGAACCGCTGGTTCAAAGAGCAGGTGTATGTTTAACTTCTTGAGAAACTGCACGGACTTTTCTCAAGGGGTTGTATCATTTCACATTCCTATCAATAATAGATGAAAGTTTTATTTGTTGCATATCCTGACAACCTTTGGTGTTGTTAATCTTTTATATTTTAGCCATTCTAGCTGGTGTGGAGTGGTATTTCACTTTGGTTTTATTAACATTGGTTTGCTGAAGCTTGACATGCTCTAGAGGAATTTTGATCAGATTAATACAAATAACATATATTGGGTAGAACATTTTAGGCATGTTTTCAGAATTATCAGAATATTTATTCACCTCAAATTTTTAAAAATTTCAACTTAATTTTTACTTTCTTTGTCAGGAATCTCTTATACATTATTATATATATTTATATGTTTATTATATATATTTATTGTAATTAATAAATTATTGGGAATGGAAACAGTCTGTAACTATATACCAGGCAAAACCATTATAGTACTAGTGATATTTGTACGAAGCTATGTTAAATCAGGCTTTACTTCCAGTCTGTCAAAAAACTTCACTCAAAGCATTGTAATATTGATATTTGTCAAAAGATGTAAAATTAATGGCTAGGAAATAGGTAATTGTCAAAATACTTTCCAGTTTCTAAATCCAATGCTGTAAAGTAATACTCCATTTTAATATTAATGCTTACACTATCTTTTAATACTACAATGAATGAAAAGTATCCCACAAGAAGCAAAGATCCATGAAACAAAGAAGAACCATATAGTTATTAATTAATGTCAATAATTTTAAAAGTAATATTTCTCAAGTAATCATTTTTATGCCAGATCTGGAATTATATCCTAGTGCTAATACTTCCATCAACACAGTTTTTTAATGTTAGGTTTGCATACTACATTGATAAGCTGAGGCTGTTTATGACAAATCCATCAAAATTGTTTCATGAGTAAAATATACAGTCAGAAGATAGCTTTAATGTGCCCACACAATAACAAATAACCAATTTAACTTCTTTTTTTTTTTTTTTTTCTGTTGGAATGAATGTTTGGCAGAATTGTTCTCTTGTTTATTTGGGTAGAGTCATGGCCTCCAGGACTTTACCTATTCAATTATGTCTAAGTTGACATCTGACTCTGGAGATTTCAAAGATTATAAGTTATTTCCCCACTGGTACCATAGGAATTAAGTCCTATTTGGGAAGACTTTGACTTCGCATGGAGGAGTTAAAAGATTTCAGTAAAAATTATAAAACTGTGTAAAAATAATAAAGCAGTAACCACAGGACATAAAAATCCATCTGAATTCTTGAAAGGGTTATGAGCAATTTCCCTTGAATAAACAAGTTATTCGGAAAGGGTTCTAAAGTAATTTGGAAGGAAAGCCAAGGAGAGCATATGAAAATCCACATAGCAGGCAAGATCACATTTTAAGAAAGTTTGTCAATCTAACGAGCACTTAATTAAAGTCAACAGAGTCTCTAAGTCTCCAAGTAATTTTCAAAAAGAGCTTTTGGGAAGGGGAAGAAATTTCTTCAGGCTTGTCCTTTTTTTCTCTTGTTCTCTATTTCTCTGATAGCTGTGGAAAGCCCTTATAATATTTTCTTTGGGGGTTTATTCTTATTAACTCTTCCTTATCATCCAGGACAGTTTAGGAACAACCAAAATGTACCTTTTTTTTTTTTCCTACTAAATCACCAGTACTGTGATTTTAGGAAATTATAAGGATCTATTAGTTTGGTTGGCCTCTAAATTTGGAGCTTTTTGATGTCTTAACCAGATAAAATGTTTGTCCCCTTCTTCATTTTCCCTTCCCTTAGATTACATATTTTAAATCTCAGTTGGGTCATTTCAGATATAGTTTTTATCTGCTCACTTCTTATCAGAAATGGCTAAAAAGGGTAAAAGGGTGAAGAGGAACTCAGAAGGCAGTTGGAAGTTAGATGATGGAATAGAATTCTAATTATTTAATACCTTGTTAAAAAATAAACTGCTAGTGAAATATTTAGAAAGCTTGATATTTATATAAATATATATTATACATATAATCTCTAATCATCTCATAATGCAGAGGTATGTACTGTTTTTTTTTTTTTTTTTTTTTGGACTATTTATTTGGCTCCTTTTCTATATATAAACCAAGATAATGGTTGTGAGCCTAGAAACTGCTCCTTCTAACCCCCCCAAACCCACCCCCCACAACCCCTCCTCTTCCTCAATCTGTTGCAATTGGCTAATTTAAAAGGGAAACCGAGAAGCTTCCTAGAAAAAGAATTAAAACACTGTCAATATGTGAGGCTCTGATTTATATGATATTGTGGGCCCCCATTCAAAATGCATGGAAGGATTATGGTGCCATTTGAAGAAGTATCCATCCTGAAAGCAGGGCAGGGAAAAAAAAAACAGAGACTGAGGGTTGGAGGAGAATAATGTTTCCAGGTAAGATATGGCTCTTACTGGAACCAGCAAAAAATCCGCTACCTTGGAGACATTTGTGATCTCAGAGGACAGAAAAATCATGAGCATATTTTAAAAACAGGTATAAATTTTGTGGTATATGTTAGTATATTCTTCTAAATTTTATTTCTATTTTTGTATATTTCCAGTTGATTAGTGGTAGGACTAGAATCTGAAATTAGAAAGTCTGATTCCAAAGTTTTCACTATTAATCACCATATGGTTTTGTCCCATATAAAAGCAATAGGCAAGCTCTTAAATACTCTTGGCAACAAGTTTCATCACTCATTAATATTTTAATTTAATTTTATATCTAAGTGGGTGGAACAATTTATATCCAATTTTATTTGTTTTGTTTTATTTTTAGTTTAGGAACAAGGACTGCAATGCCGCAGATCAGTGAATGACATTCAGTGCATATGATAACAAAAATCTAAATGGTTACAAAGGGAGGTTCTCCAGAGCCTTTAAAAAATAAACGGAAACAAATTGCTTCTTAATACCACTGTACATACATGAAAATCCAAATTAGAAAACTCTCAAAAGTGTTTTAAAGCAATCCTGTTTACACTATGTGCTTGTTCTTATACAAACCTCTAAAAATTTAGGTTAGGTTTCACTTCAGCCCATGTCTAATTATTATTTTTGCATTAATGTGCATCCAAATTTTGATGAGTCTTATTGCACGAAAATTAGTATGAGGAATTCCTCCTAGAAGATCTTGAGAAGAAGCCTGGCTCATGTGAATTTGTTAGCCAATGTCTTCCCCCAAAGACTTACTGAATGATATTATGAACTAATCTCTTGGAGTGAGGATTGAGTGTGGTTCTTAGGCCCCTTAGATTGTGTATGGGTGTGGCCACAATGGATAATTACCCCTCTCCTACGTACATGGGTACTAAAGGGAGTTAAAAATGGTCAGACTGAGTCAGTATGTTGTCTGTTGACCTGACCCATCCTCTCTTCATTGCCAGTTTAAATAAAAAAGATTGGGGAGCAACACTTAATACCATCACACAAAATTTCTGCCCTAGGGTAATCCCAAAGGGTTTGTAATAGGACCCTGCAAACAATGCCTTCTAGGTACCTCTACTCCAAGGAATAATAGAAAACAAATTTCTACTGGTAAGGGAAATACACCAGTGACAAATCCAGAATATCAAAAAAGGCCACCATTTGCATTGGTGTATTCAATAGAGTACAGACATTTAAATAAAAAACAGAAAAGAATTCTTGGGAATCTCCCAGCAGCCCCTGTGTCTAAGACCTGAAGAAACAAAGAAAGTTATGGCAAATAACTGAAGGACATGACCTTTAAACATTTTTTGCTTAGGTAGCCCATAAAATAAATTTGAAATTTATATATTCCTTTTTACATGTTTAAAAGTTGGCAGGTGAAAGTGTTTAAATGAGATTGGGTTTTGATAATAGAAACTTAAAATGTTTCTATTTTTAGAAAATGAAATATGATGAGGTTTGACTAACATTGGAATAAAAGTTTTATGTGACTGATAAATAGGTTTTACCCACCTTATTAAATAAAGTACAGTAAATCTAAAAGAAATCACATAAAACTTTTATAACTCTGTATTCTGGATGCTATCTGGCAAAAATTGTATGGGAAACATTCAGTTATGTTTAAGGTAATCAGTGTCACTAAATTTTGATACTTGGGTAGTTTGAATTCAGGATGTTCCAACACTGACCAAACAACTTGTCTCTAAAGCACACCCTCATTTTCAGCAGAAATACTAGGTTAATCTGTAAAGCAAGCTGCATCAAAACTAGTGTTTTGATTTTCCCTTTGATGAGCACTGAAAAATTTTTATATCACAGCACAATGCACCATCTTAAGCTTTGCTATGGCTGAAAGGCATGCATTTCTTCTGTACAATGGTGAAATATCAATTTTGAAGGCAAGGCCAGACTAATGCAAATCAATTTTGGGAGAGGGGAGAATTTTATATGCAATTTGAATATTTAAAACATGATCCCCTAAAACTATCCATGCCTGTGCACCACTCAAGAAATCTCACAAGCTAAAGTGTGCTTGTTCTGGTTTGCTAAAGCTGACGTTATGCAAAATACCAGAAATGGATTGGCTTTTATAAAGGGGATTTTTAAGTTACCAATTTACAGTCCTAACGCCATAAAGTGTCGAAGCTAAGGCTGATGAGTGGGTTAAGGAAGACTCCCTTCCTAGAAGTTATCGAACTTCTTATAATCTGAATAACTTAAGGCATCTGTTGGTGGGACTGTGTGAAGGAGAGCTGGGGACCAAGATTGAGGAGGTAAGAGGACTCTGGACTTCTTGTTGTGAATACTTCAGAACCCTGGGGAAGGCAGAGAATTTTCCTGAAGAATAGAATAAACAAATAAGCAAGTATTCTATTGTGAGTTAAAGATGGGAGTCCAGAACTCCCTGGGGGAAGATTTCAGTAAGAGATGAACTCATCCTTTGTACTTTAAGAGGTATTACTTTACTCTCAACCTCTCCAAGGAATCATTTCTCATATCACCTCTCCTATCTAAAATCTGGTTCCCCTCTAGGGTCAGTTTCTAGTTTGTTCAAGTAGAAGTTTCTCATTCTCCTGCATCCCATGTACCTTGGTGTTCTCTTTCCAACATTACTTTCAGAGTATTCACAGGGACCAGGACATAACAACATGGTATGGACAGGGTATGCAACATTATTTACCACCTCCGAGGCCCCCTTTGCTCCGCTTGTATCTCCCCTCTATCTGCTTTTTGCCTTTCCACTGAGGTGGGTTAAAGATGGCTGCACATCCTTTGATGTTCCTTCTATTAAGAGTCTGTATCCTTTTCCCTTGAATCAGGGGAGTCTCTGTGATTACTTGGCCAACAGAATAAGTCAAAAATCACACTGTGCCAGTTTCTGGGTCCAGGCCTTAAAAGGCTCTCAACTTCCACTTCTGTCTCTTAGAGCAGTTGTTCTGCAAAGAAGCCCAAAGCAGCTCCACGACTAGACCCACATGAAGAGAAATGAGGGCCCTAGTCATTGACCCTGCCTAGGCTCCCAGGCAACAGCCAGCACTTACTTGCCAGGACTAACTTGTAAGTGAGCCATATTACAAGTGAATTTTCTGGCACCAAGTTGTGCCTTCCCTCCCCCAGAGCACTATCTGTGGAACAGAGATGAACTGTCCAAACTGTAGGTTTGTGAACAAAATAATCGATTGTTGTCATTATAAGTCAGTAAGTTTTAGGATGATGTTTTACACAATGGTCAATTAAACCAGAACACTTGCTTACTTATGTAGATTAAAGTGACATATTCCATTCTTCAACTATTGCCAATGTTCTCATCTTGAAGACATGTCAATCTTTAGCTGTCTGCTCTGGAAAAAATATTTATTGTAAGTCAACTCATCTGTCTGCTTTCACCCTGTCTACTCCTTTACTGCTGAGCACTGCTCTAAATGCATGGTTTCCAACCTCAGATGGAATTGCTCCCTGCTTAGAAATCCAGTATTTCCTTTTTGACTCTCTCATTTTCCACAAATGTTTTAGGCCTACTCTACTTTTCTCAATGCCTTGACCAAGACAACTAACCCTTCTCTCAGCAGATGAACTCAACTCCCAGTTGATAGTGAAAATAGAACCCACCAGGTGCAAACTCCAACTCTTCCAAAACCCTGCCAGTTATTCTGTCAGTTTCCCTCCCATCTTCTTCATCTTCAGGCTTTTTTCCTTTACTGTGTCCTTTCAATTAGTGTTTAATGATGGTTAACTCTTTCCCAGCTGATAAGAAGATGGGAAATTGCAAGATAGTATGATAAGTACTATTGGGAGAGAGAATCAGTGTGTTAGAGGAATGCATCTGATGGATGTGCAACATGGATTTTGGAGTTTAGAGAAAGCTTCCTGGAAGAAGTGAAGTTTAATCTGGGGAAAGAAAGGTGACTGGAATTGCCATGGTGGGTGGGTAGAGTTTTAAGAGGAATGAGGTTCTTAGTATTTTATGTAGGAAGAAATCATATGTGAAGATACAGTGAGGATGTCTGGGACAAAGACAGCTTGAAGGCTTTTGGAGGGAGTGATATGGATGTAGAGGATGAAGCTCAACAGGTAAGTTAATCTTGATCACTCTAAACTGGGATGGAAAGAAGTCTAGATACTTAAGTGATAATTCAACTGGAGAACTAATAAGTCTTGTCAATGTTCAGATGTGTAGGATGAGGGAAAATGAAGAGTCAAAATTATGCATGAGTTTCTGACTTTAGCAACTGAAAGAAAGGAACTGTCATTTACTGTGATAAAAAACACAGGAGAAGGAGTACATTTAGGGGTCAAGATAACATGTTTTTTTCTCCACAAGTCGTTTGGGGTAATATATATTGTCCCAGTACTCAAGAGAAATTTCTAGACTCAAAACATAAATTTTGTAGACATGGGAGGCTTAAGATCATACAGGGAGAATATTTAAGTTGACATAGGTTTACTTGTCTTTAGTAGAACCAGGAATGATACAAAGTTTATGAAGAGAGGAGAGGAAGAGAGGAGTCAGAGAAGTAGGAAGAAAATTTGGAAAACAAGGAACAGTAGCTGAAGGAACGAAACATTGCAAAAAAGAGGGTGGACAACAAAACCAAGTGTTTGCGGAGAAATCAAGGTAAATAAGGGATAGAAGATATTCAGTGGATATAGAAATCAGAATATGTAGTTGTCCTGCTGTAATGAAAGTAGTTGTGAGGGCGACAGCGAGACATGGGTGGTTGTGGAATGAATAGGAAGGTGAGAGTGTGGCCGCAGCGTATTAGGAAGGTGAGAGTGTGGCCGCAGCGTATCTCAGCATGCTCTCAGGAAGCTCTGTGAGAACCGACACTGTGTTTGGTTTAGAATTATATCTTCAAGGCCTGGCATTATGCCTGGCACATATACAAAAGCATATTTTTGAGTAAATAAATGCATTGACGCTCATTTATTCAATGAGAAAATTAAGGCACTGAGAGCAAAAAATTGAAGAAAACTTTATATAGACTTTTGGGTGTTCTTTTCCTGACAGCAGTTTCCTGACTAGAGTTGTATTTGAATGCCAAGTCTGGCACTTCAGCACCTGGAGGACAGGCATCGCCACACTTTGGGGAGAGTGTAGGCTCAGGGCCTCTTCCGCAGCCTGCCTCTCAGATGCCCAGCTCTTTGAATATCAGAGTCAGAGCCAAAAGATGAGGCATGTTCTGAGTTTTCAAAACTTTGCTCATTAAATAAGACATTTTCTCTGTTATAAAAAATTGAATGTGGGGTTTAAATTTTATCCCTTTTTTATGACTAATATGAAATCTAAATGGACTGTTCGTCAGTTTTTTGAAACAAGTATCTCTGCAAAAGCTGCTTCTGGACAATGCAATAAATGGAAAATAGAACATGTGTTCATTTCTGTTGATTTTCTTAATCACTGAAGCTCAATATCATTTTTTTTCACTAGGATTTGAGTCCCCGGTTGATCAAGACTGTTTTATTTACCCCTGTAACTCCAGGAGTTGGCATAGTGTCTAGCAAAAGCAGGTAGCTAATACATGTTAGGTGAGTACATAGTTTTGAAGCTTCTCAATTCATTGTGAAAATAGTAAATAAATAAATAAATAAAAGGAATACCATGCCCATCATTTTATAATCTTCTTATACAATCCAGACCTAATTTCTGGATTTATTATGGGTATGAAAACCGATCAAATTTCTCTCCTTTTAGAAGGAAGATGCCACTAAGAATTAAGGATAGATATTTTCCTTGGTGCAAATAGATTCTAAACATAAAACTTTTTTTTAATTTTTTCTGCAGGAGAAACATCATCAGTACCATAAACTCAGAATTTGTCCAGTCTACATTTTATCACTGTGGAGAAGATGTCTATTCACACAATTACCAATTGCTTTGCTTTTGATAAAGCATCTGTAATTATTTTTAATTTGACTATAAATTTCCTTTGTTGAAAGAAACACTCAACCTTAGTTATGTTAGAATGGTAAATAGCATAAAAACTGGCTATATACATATTTAAAATCATAAGCATAAAAATACTAATTAAGATAAAACATTACACCACAGTCTCTATAATAAACACAAATTGATAATCCAGTCAGGAATGTGACCACCTTCAGCAAATTATGACATGAATCACATAATCTTACAAAAACTAAGTTAAGGAAAATTACGGGGACATTGTTTAATAGCCTACTTTTTGACACATTTGAGGATTTTTTTTCAGACAATCTGTATAAAACAAAATCTTCATCTGTTAATAAAGTGCATTAGTAAAAGAAGTTCTACACCTTATATTTCCCCCAAACAATCCATGTGAAGGGTTTTATTCAAAAGCTGTCAACTAGCAGAAGAAGCTAGAGAATACAAACAAAATTTAACTGACTTTTCTCTGAGTAAGACTCTAAGACTGAGACATAAGGCATTTCTGACAGCCTCTTGGAGATTTAAAAATGGAAATAAACCAATAATAAATAAAATCCTCATAGTGTCTCCCATTGCAGTGGTTCTGGCGGTGCTGACATTGCCCGTTAGGACTGAGGCATTCATTCTTCCAGATGCAAAGTGTTGTTGCCGACAGTTCTCAGCTAAGTCCCTAGTCATGTTTGTTGAGCCATTGTCAGGTTCAACTCATCCCTGTGCCCAATCCCAGATCCTTAAACCCAATCAGGCCTATCTAGAGAGCATACCCAATGAATATCTTGCACACAAATCACAGACTCAGAGTCTGTTTCCCAGATGACCCAACCTAAGACAAACATTCAGATAAATGAAAACGTGGGCTGTGTATTTATAAGGGTAACATAATTGGTTTAAAAGTAAGAAATCAGTCTGAACATCTTTTGTGAGAAACAAGCAAAAAGGAATAAAACCTCTGGGTACTCCAGAGGTTACAGCCTATCTGAGAGAGCTAAATAGCCCACCTTTGAGATTTTGAATTGTACAGCCTATCAAAGAGAGTTAACTAGTTTAAATTTCCTGCTGAGAGTTCCTGCCTTTGATTATACCCCATATTCCTTTACATTCCAGTAGCTCTGGTTATTTTTCCCATATAAGGAGCTGGCGCTAATTCTAGGCTTACGTCATGGCTCTCTCTCTTTCCTTCCCTTTACCATGGAGCCAGTTTAAGCCAGTTCTGCCCCCGAGTCTCCATTTTCCCTATTCCATGTTGTCTTTATGGGAAAGCTAAACTTGACACTTTCTTACACTTTTCTGCATCAAACGCCTTGGAAGCAACACAGAGATGGATTTTTTTTCTCCACCAATTTGACCAGGAGCTTGTAGACAAAGCATTTAAAACAGGGACAAATGCACACACACACACACATACAATCTGTCTCTTCATCATGCTTCTCATTGTCTCATCATACCCAGGGCTGCTGTTTCCTTATTTCTTCTTATTTTCTTATACTTGGCATATATTTATTTTGCTACAGCTAAATATACTCAAAATTTACATAAATGAAAATAAAAACACTAAATCCTATGCCAACTGACTTTCTTTAGTTTACAAACATGTGGATTGAGCCATTTTCATGACTGTGAAAAGCAACATTTTCCTGAACTTAGATGGTCATAAGAAACTAGGATGCTTTGTAAAAATATGGAGATTCTGATTTCAGTCATTCGGGGTGGGGCTTGGTACACTTAACACGTCAGGTGAATCTAATAATCAGGAAAATAATAATCAGAGAAAACAGCCTGAAGAGAAACCCAAAAGCTTAAAATTCTGAAGCCTAGTCCCTTTCACACTTTAATGTGCATACAAATCAACTGGCTATCTTGTTAAAATGCAGATTTTACTTCTGGGCTAGAGCCTGAAATTCTGCTTTTCCAGCAAGCTGGCAGGCTAAGCTGATGGTTCATGGGCCACTTTGAGTAATAAAAGATACAAGCTAGAGCATTTCCCATGTATATCTATTAGCTCTTCTGGAAAATGGGCTCTTTGAAATTGTAGTGCTTTATACAAGAGCAAATGTCCTTTCCCTGTTCTCTTTGTTATTGTCCAATTGATATCTGCAAAGGGGTGAAAAAGATGCTCCTTTAAATCCTCAGGACATGAAAGTATGCTTTGCTGACCATCACTGTTTCTAGACGTTAGAGATGCCTAGACTCTTATTCCTTGACCAAAGCTTCCTGACTCATTCTCAAGGTTGACCTCAGATATTCTCAAATTGATCATCTGCTTTCAATGTCCTTCAGTTCAGCTTAATGAAAAGGTTTTTAAGGGACTTAGAAAGTCTCCTCTAGGAAAAGGTTTATGTGACATGTTCTGGGGGGACTTATTGTTGAGCAAGTTGCTATATGGTACATCCTGGGAACACAAGCTCAGACACAACAGAAACTTTCATCAAATGACTGCTTTGTTTATTTACACAGCACATAGGGTCCAAAAGGCTTTGTGGCTGGTCTCCTGGATGGCAGCTCCAGGCTCCCTTTTTGCATAGGAGAGGAGAAACAAATCTGTGCTCCTCAAGGGCAGAATATTTACACAACTGCAGGGGAGGAGCCCTGTCGCCAAGAGTTCCCACCCTAATAAGCAGCTGTGGCTGATTGTTCCAGGGATTAAGGTATGGTCAGGTCTTTTCATTAGACCTAATGTCTCCCCTTGGGCTGTGGAATGGAAACATCTTGAAATATCTGCACACAATAGAAAAGGGGAGGGTGAAGGTAGGCAAGGGCTGGGAGATGGCCTCTGGGTGTGTCTGTGACTTGCCAAGCAAGTGTGGCAGTGCAAAGCAAAGCTAGTTAATAGATTGGTTTATTGTATGTTTTTAGTTTAAAGGAAAAACTATTTTAAGGCCACTATATGAATGAGTAGTCAAGGTTGATGAGAATTAAATGAGTGTTTTGAACATTCCTTTACATACCCATGTTCTTTTCCAGCTCTGCTTTATTTATTGTCTGGTCTTTTCACTTTGTGTGACCTCAAGCGTAGGACAGCTGTGTTTAAGATAGCTATGCCCATTATGTTGAAAATGGATTTTGTAGTCAATTTCAACAACTATATATATATATATATATATATATACACACACACACACACTATATATATATATATATATACACACACACACACACACACACAAATATACATGTTTATATATGTACATATATATATATATACACACACACACAAATATACATGTTTATATATGTACACATATATATATGTATATACATATATTTTTATTTGTCTTTCATCATTAAAACACCTTACTGTCTATGTGTCACTATTTTTATATCTTTATTCTTCGGACTGTCTGGAGATAAAACTAACCTCAATATAACTAGATTAAATAAAATGACAACTAAGGCGTCAGAAAACTTGAGTCAAGTTCTCCTAGAATAGGGAAGTCTGTCGTAGAAATCCTAAGTCTTCCTGGAACTTCCTTGCACTTGGTTCTGACACTTAATTGAATTGAGTGTTATTTTTTTTCAAGCCATATTGAAGATGACTGATCTTTTTCTCTAATTTCAAGGCAATATTAATATTCTTGCTCTTTTTTTGGTGTGTGTGTGTGTGTGTGTGTGTGTGTGTGCAGTTTTTGAAAAGGAGTTACTTGCAAAGGCATCCTTTTATTATTAAATAATTTTCAAACAAGTCTGACATTACAGGGTTTCTTTTTTTATTTCTGTTAGTTTTTAAGAACTATAGAATATTTTCATAGTTTAGATGAGTTGGTTTGTTCATTTCCACAGTTTGGCGCTTTGCTTTGTGTGTGAAGACTGCACTAGTTAACTTTTCTAGATGCTATTGTTAACTACTGAAAGCCTCCCACATCTCTTCTATGATTGAATTATGGAAGGGTAATTCAGAGTCCAAATAAGAATGTGTTACTGAACTAATTCGAAGCAAAGATATGGGTTGCAAAGATGATTTGCAAAGTTTATTCCCATGGGCCGTACTCTCTCCTCCTTGGAATCTCAGGAGTTCGAGGTAAAACAGGAAAGCAAAGAAAAACCATTTCATCTTCCATGGTCCCTAATTCTCTTTAAGAAGATTTTGCTCCCTGTCTATGCCTTCTTCTAAACATTGGTTCTCAAACTTTAATGTGCTTCAGAGTCCCCTGGAGAGCTTGCTAAAACAGATTGCTGGGCCCTACCCCCTAGTTTCTGGTTCAGTAAGTCTAGGTAGGGCCAACGGGTTGGCATTTCTAACAAATTCCCAAAGATACTGATGCTGATGTTATTAGTTGGGAGATGCAAATTTGGGGACCACTGTGCTATCCTGTTTTCAAGTTTCTTCTCCACAGTCGTCTTCTCCTACATGAAACATTATGAAGTACATACTCACACAACAATATGAACAAATGTCAAAAATGTATGTTGAACTGAAGAAGCCAAACACAAAAATGTATATCTGGTATGATTCAATGTATATGTAAAGTTAAAGAACAGACAAAATTAACCTAAGATAATTGAAAGCAGAATAGTAGTTGCTTCTAAAAGTTTGGGAAAAGTAACTGGAAAGGAAAGTGGGGGAATGTTCTGACACGATGCAAGTATTCTATATCTTGGTTTGCAAAGTAGTAACCTGGGTGTACATTTGTCAAATTCCAGTCACCTGTACACAAAATATCTCTAACATTTTGTAAATGTAAATTATACCTCAATAAATGAAAAAAGCATGCTTGCAAAAATAAAAATTGCCGTAGCTTGAAAAAGTTTTTTAAACCAGTTCAGACCACAGTTAAAAAGATAGATATAATATGGTCCTTCCATTAGGGGCATTTTAATTTTGATGGATTAAAACCCCAAAAATCATTTTAATAATAGATTTTCAGTTATTTGCTAGACTCTGCTCAAAGACTATTTGGGGTGCAGGTAAGAATCTCTGAGACCACTCTCAGTGCCATTTCTCTATTTGCTGATTGGGTTATCAACTCATCCTGAATTTTGATTTATTTTACATTGTTTCAGAAAGAGTAAGCATCCTTACAGAGGACCTCCTCACCCTCCTAAACAGTGTAGCTATCTCCCTAACTAATATTCATAATATTATCACATTTCACCAATATTCATAATCTATTCACATTTTCCACTCTGAAATCATCTTGTTGATTCATGCTTTCTTGGTAATTTTTTGTTCCTCTTAACTACATAAATTCCACAAGAGCAGGTAATATGTCTGTTTTATTCACAGTCTTATCTCCAGCACATGAAATTGCACCTTGGACATAATAAGCACTCAGAAATTTGTGAAATGAATAAAAGAATGAGGGAGTCCAATCTCAACATTTTCTAGATTAACTAAAAAAATTCCTTATCTGCCTCTATTTTATTGGGTCATTGAGACCAGAGATGAATAATGTCAGCCACCTCCAGGATTCTAGGGATGCTCAATGAGGGAGATGTAATGCATACCCTAGTATAACACCACATTTTCTGCATTGCTTATAAACAGATCTTCAATCCAGGGATACGCATGTTGGCCCAAATACCATGGAACTGTAGCCCAGGAAGTTTCTTATGGAGTAAAATTAAGAAGGAAAAAAAAAAAAAAAACCACACAAAATGCTGTCTTGATCCTTACATAATTCCTGATCCAGCTCTTTAGTCTAGGAGACCATGAAGCTGAACTTGGGTTACAATAGGAAGAGCGGGATAATGGCTGGGCAATGACAACATGGAAGGCATATCTTAATATTGTCTTTTGTTATTGTTGGCCCTATCATACATACTGAAGTTGTAAAATTCAGTAATCTTTTCCAGTTTCTAAAGTTATATAAAGCAAAACTTGTACCTGCTTAAGAGAAGACACCTTCCTGGGAAATTTCAAATGGCTATTGTATTAGTCAGGGTTCTCTAGGGAAACAGAACTGACAGAAGATATATATATTTATATGTGTACATATATTATGTAAATACTATGAGATTTCTTATACAAATTGGCTAACGCAACTATGGGGATGGGCAAGTCCAAATTCCACAGGACAGGCTGCAAGATGGGAACTCCAATGAAAGCTTTCAATGAATTCCCCAGAAGAAGCTGGCTGGCTGAAGTTGAGATGAAAATTCTCCTTTCTGACCACTGAATTCATCACTTCTCCATTTGAGGCCTTCAGCTATGGATGAGACTTTTCTCATTATTGAAGGCAGTCTCCTCAGTTGATTGTAGATGTAATCAGCCATAAATGCAATCAACTTACCATTGATTTAAGTGCAAGAAATGTCCTCACAGTAACAATAAAACCAGTGCTTGCTTGACCAAACAACTGGACACCATAACATGACCAAGTTGACACATGAACTTAACCGTCATAGCTACTACACACGTTCACCTTGGAAACTTGGCAAAACACACTCTTGACTCACTAGGAATGCAGTGGGCAAAGAGTAGCACAGAGACCATGTTTGACCAGGTCTAGATAAAGGAAGAAAGGAAATGGACTGCTCAAGAACATGTTTCTTTAAAGTTCCTTTGCTATGATTGCAATGTTAAAGATACATTGCCATACAAGTACTATGGAGAGATTGTGGGTCTCAAAATTAGAAAATCTTGGTTGTAGGTTTTGCCACTAACAACTTGAATGTTCTGGGGCACAAATGACTCTTAATATGGGAATAATTATTCCTTACCCATTTGCCATATAAGCTACCCTGTGCAATGATGGATGCAAAATACATTAAAACAATCAAAATATTTGATTCAAATATGAAGTAGTATTTCTATTTTTCACTAACATAAAGAGGATATTCTGATGTGGGCAGTAGTGGTAATGGTGAAACTTACTGTGGTGGAGTACCACAAACATAATTTAAAAGTAGAATACTTATTTTTAACCTCTGGATGTGTATTTTTTTTCAATGTGTGCTATGGATTATTTTCAAATAGTGTAATCATAAACTTTAGTGAAAAGACCTTAAGGATCATCTCTTCATTATACAAATAAGGAAAATGAGCCCCACAAAAATTAAAGTGACTTGCTCTTGATATCATGGCTGTTCTGCTGTTTATTTACAAAAACTGGGACTATAATCCAGAGATCTCTTCACTCCCAATTCAAAAGGTAAAGAAGGAAAAGGAAAAAAAAACCAACCAGATAGTGAAACTTTTTCTATTTATTTGATGTCTATGAGGATTAATATATTCATAAGGTCTAGTCTTTTAAATATTTAGTTCCAAGCCATGACTTCCTCAGCATGATAATATCATTCTTCTCCAGCAATTTGCCATGTACTAAGGCTTAAAAATCAATGAAAAATATTAAGGTAAATATTAGAAAGTGGATCTTGCAGCCTTATTAGCTCACACGAAAATGGCTTCTTTATAGCTTAGATCTTGGTTTCCTGGGCATTTGTCTTAAAAAAAAAAAAAAAAAAAGGCAACAGATATTTGTACTATCAATTAAATTTTAAAAATTGTTGTTCAGAAAGGGAAATTGTATTTGGGGAATCCATTTAGTAAAGTTGAGTCTTTTGAAAGATGTTGCTGTCATCACTATGGGCCATTTGGTTCACCTGCTAATTCCCAAGAACATGGATACAGCAAAAGGTCTCTGCCTGAGGCAATCCCTTCTAATGCTTGAGCCAAATCAGTGGAATGGATTGGATACATATAAATGTTTTGTCTCCTTCCCAGTACCAGGGAGCGCAAATTGCCGAACATCGCATTCCCTTCCGTGGCTGAGAAACATGTGTTCTTTATTATAAAAGGTTTAGGGATGGCATACTGTGTAGTAGCTCAGATGAGTGAAAACAAATTTAAATATAAGCAATGCACTGGCTTATACTTTGCATGTTGTAAATACTCTTAGAAACAGTATGGGGCCTTATTAAGTTTGAACCTCAGGTCTTTCAACTTCCCTGAGAAAAGAGAACAAATGGTAAATGCATGAGAAAATAAGTAACTAATCTCTGTGATTTCCCACTTCAGCTCAAGTCCAGATAATTTTGTCAGTTGTTAATTACAGTCATATTTCTCTAAAGCATTTTCTGTTTTTAAGGAGAAAAAAAATAAGAAGAGAGGCATTTCAAAAAGCAAGGCCGAAGCACAGAGGGTAAGTTCACATTTCTTCGGAGTGGAGAGGAATGAAAAGGGATGAAGGCCATTGGTAGCGCTGCCTGCTAGAGAAGAGGGAGCTTGGCTGCTTCACTGGAGTAGATGCAAGTGGAAATCAGACTGGGACAAGTCGAGATGTTGGGCTAGATCTAGATTCAAAGCAGAAAGTGGCAAGAACTCTGGATTGAAAGTGAGGACATCTCAGGGGAAAGATAAAATGAAAGCATGATGGGATGCAAACATGTTATTTCAACAACAACAACAAAATCTGCACATGTGCACTCAGCGCTCTTTTCTCTCTTATTTCCAGATAAATACTTGTACTTGATGGAATATTAATTTTGAAAGACTCTAACATTTTGGCTCTTCTTCCTGTATATCATGTCTAGCAGAGTTCTGGCCTAAGGGCAAGGAAGGTAAAGTAGCTTTCCATATGAGGAGGAATTAAGGACCAGAGAAGTAAATTAATTGACTTAAGTCACATAATTAAATTAATAATAGGACGTGTGTTAGGTTCAGATGCCCTGACCCCTCATCCTGCATCATTTCTAGAAATTTTGCAATGGATGTGACTGTAGAAGTCATTTAGTCCAGTCTTCCATCATCCATTCTACCTTCCCCCGGAAGTGAAAATACTGATCCAGCATTGCACCTACCCACCACAACATTATCCTGAAAATCCCTGTCAGGATGAGGGATGGGTCCTATCAAAGATGTGATGCAAGTGGTTTTGTTGAGCATGAAACTCTGGGCTTCTCTGAAGTGTCTGAAATGTCAGTTACTGTTTTGATTGTTTTCTTATTTTTTCTATACAGGCACCTGTTGACAGGAAACTGTGGCCACCATTCATTGCATTTAAGTAATCAAACAGCCACAAACTGCCACTGTCACTTTCATTTCCTGTCACCATTCATATTTTTTAGCTGCTCCTAGTTTATCATCGGAGTTGAATGCCCCCATGAGTCTGTGTCTTAGGAAGGAAAGTGTGTAGGTGTGTGCATGTGCTGGAAAAAGATGTGAGAGGGTGGCAGTAAATGCTTGCAACCTAGCTCCTGGCTTTCAGTCTATGTCATTCACCTGTAGTTGTAGAAACAATTTTGTTTCTGGGATCAAATGGAAATCCTAGCCTTATTGCTGCAGGATTTCCTTAATCTCCCACAGTAGTTAAAGACTATCCCTAGCTCCACTTTGTTTGTCGTAGCTTGTGCAGGAGTGATGCAAGGCAGGCTTAACTGCTTCCATCAGCAGCTACAGGAGAAATCTTTGTGATGGTAAGAATTGGATTTGGTTGTCCTTCACAAGGACCTTTCTCCCAGCTGTTTCTGTATAAATGTACATCTCTACAGCTCAGGAAAACTATCAGGAAACAGGTGCTTTTCTATTAATAGCCCGGATTTATCAAAGGAAGGAGAAGGTACAGCAGTATGTGAAAATCAGGTGGTCCGTGGTTGAATACTTTGTACACAATAACTAATCACTCAAAGCTTATATCTATTTATAATAAAGTCTATAATTGCAAGCCAGGTGGCTGTGGTTAGGAGATTGTGGGTTTTAAAACAGGTTACATGACTTACCATTGCAGCTTCAGAGAAGATATGACCACCTGGGTAGTGGGTGGTGTGGCATGTGCCTGCCCTGTAACTGCACACATGTGACTCTCCATGCCTAAAAGTTCTAAGCTGTAGATCTCTCTCTATATATCCAAATGTAATAACTAGAAAATTTTACATAAGAGTCTACAAGCTTTGAGCCCAGAGGTTTTGCTATATTTTTCCCGTGGAATCTAATGTTAAATTGATAGAGATTGGAGTTTGCTGATGCAGTATTTTGTAATCCAAAATATCACCTTACTGGTCGCCTCTGTGGCTATAGATTTTTCATTTTTTCCTTACCCTTCACTTCAGAATCCAGGAGGGATGCTTTGAATTGTGGTATAAGGGCAATGGTATATTAAGAAAGTAAAGTTGGTAGTAAGTTGTCAAATAGCTATTGAGTATCTCTTATAGCTAGTGACTGTGTGGGGGATAAAGAGAAATCTAGGAGACTGTCCCTGTACTGAAGGGGATTTCTTCTCAGCTACCAGGGAGATGTGCTATATTAAAAAAGATAAAATGCTGTCTACATTATATGCCCAATCCCTGGCACAGGCAATATCTACTAAAGCTGGTAAGCCATGGGATATTACTATGTAAAGTGGTTGGTTGCATTTAAATCTTCCTGAAGAATGTGGGACTAGAAAGATTGATAGGAAATAAGTAAGTAAAAAGAGATTAGTGAATTCCATTTGGGTTTGGAGATTGCATAGGAAATTTCCACAAATTTAGCAGCTTAAAGTAAGACCTATTTATTATCTTACAGTTCTGCAAGCCAGTTGTGTGGTCTAGATCAACTGGGTTCTCTGCTGAGGGTCTCCCAAGGCTGCAAACAAGATGTAGCCTGGGCTGTGTTTCTTAGTGTAGCTCCGGTTCCTCTTCCAAACTCATGGGGTGGTTGGTAGAATTCGATTCTTTTCAGCTGTACAAGAGAGGTCCCTGCTTTCTTGCTGGCTATTGGCCAGGGACCATTCTTAACTCCTAGTGCTTGCCCTGTGCTCCCAGCCACAGACCCTCTCACAGCATGGCTGCTTACCTCTCCAAGGCCACCAGGAGTCTGTCTGTGGCTTCAAATATCCTTCTTCAGGAAGGGGCCAGCCCCTCTTTTAAAGGCTCACCTGATTAAGTCAGGCCAGCCCATGAAAATCTCCCTTTGATGAATTCCAAGTCAATAGATTAGTCCACCTGATAAGTAATGGGAGTGAAAGCCAATCACATTCCCAAGTCCTCCCGTACTCAATGAGAGGGCACTGTTCAGTGGTGTGCACTGAAGGATAGAAATCTCAGGACCAGCTTAGAATACTGCCTACCACAGTGACAGAAATTATGTGACATGGGGTGCTTTTATTTAATGTGTTTGGAACATAGTTGGTAAATCAACCTATCTATAGAAATAACGTGAAATAATTTTAGAACTGCAAGTTTGGAAGTTAACATCAGGGACAATGAATTCCTCGTGTCCTTAGCTATTTTGTTGGGTCACATGTTCTTATTATAGGGTTTAAAATGAAGGAGTGAGAGGATCCACCATCTGGTGGGCTTAATAATTTTGAGATGTGTTGTCAATTCTATCCTAAAGTCATTGATAATGCCTTAGAACAAGGATGGCAAATTAGTGCCTGAGGCACTCTAATTAGATTGGTTTTCACATTTTAAAGGGTTGTAAAAGCAAAAGGAAAAAGAAGGGAAAGAAGAAAAAAAAGAGAAGGCAATGGAGAAGAAGGAGAAGGAGGAGGGAGAAGAGGATGGGGAAGAAAAGGTAGAGGAGGAGGAGAGAAGAGGAGGGGAAAGCATGGGAGGATGAGGGGAAGGGGAAGAGGGAGAGAGAGAGGATGGGGTAAAAGAGGCCATGGGGCCCACAAAGCCTAAAATATTTATTTTCTAGCCCTTCATGGAAAAAGATTGCTCACCTCTGACCTCAACCGCTAAGTACAAAAAAACAAAGGCGGTCTTTGGAAATATTAGCACATAGGTGCTAAAGAAATCACATCAAAGACTGTATTAAAACACTAAGAAAGCGGGAAACCTAAGTGATTCTCATTTCCCTGGGTAGATGTTTAGTTACACAAGCTTAGTGTATCAACTCCAAGTTTAGTGTATCACTGGGTCACTTTTTTTTAGCTAGCCTTGCAAAATTCTGTGGTCCAAAACAATAACTAATAAATATTACTTCGATCTGAAATTCTACAATAATTGCTTGTTGCTCTGCACCCTCAAGACAGTTGTCTCTTGCAAGTTGCTTGTTACAGACGCCTGTTAGACTTGGCAGTGTGGGGGGATGTTCTCTGTTAATCTGAAGCAGTCTCAGCAGACCCAAAGCAGGCACTGTCTTTGAGTCTCATGGGCGTGGCCTTTTCAGTGTTCCTTTTCTTCTCCAAGTGGTAGTTCTGAGTTGCAGCCTGTTTTCCTGCTCCTGTCCCCAGGGATAAAGGGTTTGTTTCCTGTCTCTGTTCCCTCTTGACGGTTTCAGTGGATTTTCAATGGTGCCCGAAGGATGACAGTGTTATTGCCCTTTTTTCCTGCAGATTAAGACTTTTGTTCCATAGGGGAGAGAGGGGAGAAATGCCCCCGTGGAGTTTCATGCTCCTTCCGAGGCTGCTGCCGCTTCCTCTCCCAGTTCTGCACCAGCAGAGGATTTTCTCAATCCTCTCCTTGTATTTTCTGTGAACCTCCAGTGGGGCTCACGGCAAAAAATCGTGCAAGAAGGTACATATCTGAGGCCTCCAGTGACTTCCCCCTTACTCCCCACTGAGCACTCTCAGTCTCTCCCAATACTCCCTTCATCCCGGATGGACTCTTAGTTCTGGTTTCTGACTGCATCATTAGAGCACACCTCTTATCCCTTATGGAGGCAGCTGTCTCTCAGATTTTGGAGCAGTTAGCTACAATGTAACCTCAACACTTTGACCTATAGGATTAAGAACAACCACGAATTTGCTGTTTGCCCCGATTTGTGGTTGTGGTCGTAAATTTATGAATGACACTCTTCACCAATCTGCATTCCTAAAGAGAAAATAGACCTTTTTTTCTTTTGATTCTTCAAATTACAGTCGCTTTTGTGTGTTAGAGTCACTACCAATAAGTAACTACTTATGTTGTATTATGTTTTTCAAGAGAGATTTTTGACCTTATGTGCTCCTTGTAAGAAATTAATCCGGTATGTAGGAAATATCGTCTCCAGCTCAGAGTTTAGAAAACAGTGACAAAGAAGGTGTCCAGTATAACAAAGAAAGTTAAGAATACCAGAAATGGACTAATGTCTGCTGTCTTCTTGTCTGATATGCTTTTATTTCAGTATAAAATGGTAACTTAGAAACAGAGGTTACATTTTAACCAGAAGAACCCCTATTATTTTGGTAAATGTAGGGTTATTACTATATTTAAATGGATTGGGAGTTAAGGATTTTTATTATAAAATGCATATTGTAAATGACAGGTCTCATTCATCTTCGATTTTTGAGGGAGCAATTTATTTGTAGCAGGGATGTTAAAAAAAAAAAAAACTTAATATTGTCATTCTGTGCAACTTGTGCTACACTTTTTGCTTTATATTTAAACCTCTCCCACCCTATTTCCTTTGTTTGGAAGTCTTTCTGCTGTCATAAATACATTCATAATAATAAAATATATATGAAACAGGTGGTGAATTTAGTAAATATTTAGTGGACTTGCTAGAGTGAACATTCAAATATTCACTGACCTTGATAAAGGCAAATTCAATTTTTCTAAAGCTTCTGATTTTTCTCTCAAATATTTGTACGGAAAGATTGTATCTTTAAATGGTTTACTCTGCATTGTAAAGTTGCTTCTGTGCCTCTTTGTGCTTAAATTTCTTAAGTTACAGGTCCCTCATGAGAGCTGACACAATGCAGTACAAGATCTAGATGGATTGGTAGTAAATTTGTGGGTATTTTTCTTTTTAATAAAGTCTTTGCAGGGCTCGTAAGTGCCTTAGGCAACTTTTTCTTCCTCACCCTTGTCACACGGCCAGGTTATGAACCAAAAAGAACAAATATTCCTTATGATATTAGTTCATGTGTGAACCAGGCAGTGTATTTCAAGTAGCCTTTTTGTTGGGAAAGAAAGTAAAACCATTTTGCTTTGTTTCTAGGTATCTCATGTCAAAGAAAAATCAAGACTCTTCATATACTCTCTTGAGTTTTATAAACTTCAGAATGCTATGAAACATGGAGAAATTCAGCCATGAGTCTGGAGTAAATATCATTGATGATATGCTAAGACTTGACCATTTTCTTCTATTGTAAGATATCTGAGCAGACAGAGCACCAGTTCAAAAATGAAAGTGTGAGCTAAAATTGGCATCATGGCATCTCTTCCAAAAGCATCACTTTTCAGAGTCAACAGTGTCTTAATATTTCCTACCTTCAAAGGAAGTTATGAAACTTTTTATCATAGATACAGCCAATTGCTTTGGAAAATTCATCTGCTGCCTTGTTCCAATGCTAACCTACGGCAATGGGTCTATTCCTGATAATTTTAATGACATAATTTTTACTTGCTGTCTTGTTCATTTTGATGCCTGGAATATAGAATTTTGATTTGCTATCTTTGCCCAAGAACCTTCTCTAAGTTCTGAACAAGTACAGTCTGAGACCATTTGTTGGCATTACAAGATATGTAGATTAAAAAAAATAAAAATTATGCATTTGGGTTGTTTATTGGTGTGTTCTGATTTTTCTCATTGTGAGCCTTTAATTACGATTGATGTTTTCCTGAAGAGTAAGGAGTCATTTATTAGGGGAGGTAAATGCTGTGACCCGATCATACAAAATATATTTAACAGCCATGTATGTATATATCCATTATGATGGTTTTAATAGCTCAAGTTCAGTAGCAATTTCCCTGGAAGAAACAAGTGGCTATTACACAAAGTCAGGATGTAGTATGTTTACTATTTGCTTAATGTTTTATCTCCCACTAAACCAGAGGATGAGGAGGGGTATGAAATAGGATAATCTCATACAGGATATGAAGATAGAGGCGAGTGTGGCTGTAAAAGTGTGAAATGAGGGATCCTTGTGGTGATGGACTGACTGGTTCTGTGTCTTGACGACCTGGTGGCTACATGAGCCTAGATATAGGCATAGAACTAAACACACACACAAACATGTTTACAGGAGCCAGGGAGAGCATATAAATGAGTGAGGCTGACTGGGCTGAGGGGGTAGAGAGGTGGCAATGGCCAACTGGGGAGTACCAGCCCTATCAGATGGGGCAGTTACTATTCAGCTCCAACTGGCTTTTCCATGTTGGAACATGGGCTCACTTCCACTTGTATCTGATTCTCCAGTCTTTCAACAAAAGCTATAAATCTAGACTTTTAAAATCAGATATTATCTCATATATAAATGTAGAAAATTAATAAATAATCATTCACAGAGTTTGTGGTCAGAGATATCACAACATTAGGGCCAGATCCACACTCAGGTATCAGTTTGCAAAGGTTGCACAAGGCTATACACTGCCTGAGAGAGGGTTTCATCTCTAGTTCAACGTTAAAAATCTAGTGTGCATGCTTGTTTCATTTGGGCCTCACAGCATTGCAAAAGATGTAAACCTAAATATAAAGTATATAAACCGGAAAGTTTTCATATACAGTTCCAGATCTTAGGATTTTCTTCAAAATAGAGGATCTGACATTATTGGACCCATATTAGCACATAATGTTTGCTGAAAGCTTGGGTGTTGTCTAACCCTGGGACATGTGGTTCTCAGGTAGACACAGTTCCCAGCAACTATCTCTTGTTCCGTTACACCGAGGCTGAGTGCCATTTGCCAAGATTTGTGACATTCGCATGCTCAGTTTGCTTATAGTAGAAAAATAGCCCTATTGGTAAATGTATATGCCAAAAAGGGAGAGAAAGAGAAATTAAAGCTTATGTTCATACAAAAATCTGTATACAAATGTTCATATCAGCTTTATCCACAAACATCAAAACAACTAAAACAACCCAAATGTCCTTCAATGAATGAAAAGTTAAGGAAACTGTGGTATATCCATACCATGGAATACTACTCACTGGTAAGGAAGAATTAACAATTGGCACATGCAATAACTTGGATGCATTTCAAGGGAATTATACTAAGTGAAAAAGCCAATACCAAAAGGTGACATCCTGTGTGATTCCATTTGTATAACATCTTGGAATGAAAAAATAAAGCAATGGAGAACAGATTAATAGTCGTTAGGGGTATTGGATGAGGAGGGGTATGAGATAGGATAATCTCATACAGGATATGAAGATAGAGGTGCAGGATAGAGGTGAGTGTGGCTCTAAAATAGTGAAATGAGGGATCCTTGTGGTGATGTACTGGTTCTGTCTTGACAATTGTGGTGGATACCTGAGCCTAGACATAGGCATAGAATTAAACACACACACAAACAGGTGAGTACATGCAAACTGGGGAAAGTGAATAAGAATGATAGAAAATAGAAATGTTAATTTCCTGGTTGTGATATTGTACACTAGTTTCTCAGGGTGTTACAACTGGTGGAACTTGGAAAAGGGTGCATGCGCTCTCTCTCTATTACTTCTTAACATTCATGATTCTATGCACGTGTGGCATGGTGCCACTCCTGCAGCCCAGAATGGGTCCTGCCAAAGGAAGATGTGTGGGGTTGAAACTGGAAACAGAACAGAATCAAGGAGGCACAATTCAGTGTACCTAAAAAGACACCATAAAAATTTTCCAGAGAGAAATGTCTTTGCATTTTCTAATTACAAAACAGTTAGCAAAGTCAGTGCACAAAATGATATAACCAATCATTTTCTTAGCATGTGAGTTTCTGCCTGTTGGCAATTGAATCATGTCCAGGTCCAAAAGGCAGATGCAAATCCCAAACCCTGGTCCTGTGGGTGTGAACCCATTTGTAAATAGGACTTTTGAAGATATTAGGTACGGTGTGCCCAAACCGAATGAGGGTGGCCTTAATCCAATATGGCTGAAGTCCTTTTAAGCAAAGGAAATTGGACACAGAGAGAGAAGCAAGAAGCCAGAAATCAAGGAACCCAGAAGAGAGAGGATGGTGTCATGTGATATAAAAGGCAAGGAACCCCAAGGATCACCGGCAGCCAGCTCCAGAGCACTACAGTCTTCAGGGAGAAAGCATCACCTTGCTGAGAAGTCGACACTGGACTTCTCCTAGCCTCAAAACCATGAGCCAATAAATTCCAGTTGTTTAAGCCAATTCAACGTTAGGTATTTGTTTAAGTAGCCAGGAAATAAAACACTGTCCAAGGAGTACAGTCAGCCCACAAATGCTGTCAGGTCCTCTGTCTCCCACACAAAGCAGGGGAAACAACATTCAGGGCAAAAACTGGTTTGACCTCACAGAACTGCATTGTGATAGAATATTCTTCATGGGTACATCCCACGATCTACTCAAACACAATTGCTCTGCAGTTAGCCAATATAATAATCAAGAAGGCCATCCAACAATGAAAAATGGTTAAAGGAAAGTGGTAAATAGTTTCAAAAGGTCCGTTTTGATCCATGATCTGAATGTGTTATGAAATTATGTATGTGGCATGCAGTTAAATAAAATGTTAAATGTGTTATGAAATTATGAATGTGCATACAGTTCAATAAAATATTAATTTTAAAAAACAAAACACTTTGGCTATCTCCTAAAATCTGCACAAATGCAACATGAAGACCTGGAACTTGCAAATTACATGTGCTTCCTATGCTCACTGAAGCTGGGAGAAATTGCAGGTGAGTCCAGACCCCACCACTGTTTCACGCCTCAGGTCTGCCTCCATGCGTCAGCGAGGCATCCGTGTCCAACTAAAGGCTCAGCGTTTAAAGGCTTGCCTCAGAGATCTGGGGGAGGGACAAATCTCTATTTGTTTATAGTCTTTAGCTCTAATTACATAATTACGTGGGAAGCAGGACGGACGGCTGAGGAAATCCAACAAAGCAAACAAGGTAAAATTGTAACAGGTCAGTCCAGCTATTATCTTCCTGCCCTCTGGGGTGTGTGTGTGTGTGCGTGTGTGTCAGCCAGGCCGGCGTGTGGCATAACAGATAAAGGCAGTCGGGTGAGTGCAAGGCTATCATTTTACCTTTAGTGCACTGCAGCACCCTGATTATCTCATTGAAATTGGAAGGTAAGTGGGATGTTGTGGAAACAGAGGGCCTTCATGGCAGGTAATAGAGCAGACCTAATTAGCCTCAAGTACCTGTAATCCTAGGAGATGTACTTGGAGATAAAAGCTAGGGAAAGTCCCTCAGGTATGACTAATAGATCCCCAGCCAGGTTGACTCTGGATCAGGTGTAGTGTGTCAGCTGTGCTGAATGCAGCCTATTGATCCAGAATGCCTGCTCTTTCTGCCACAAATTGAATTCAAATTGCTTACAAGAGGAAGGCATCTGGCTTACCTGATTCATGTTTCAGTAGGATATTCTTCAATCCTATTTGCTAGTAGATTGTTTCGTCTTTTTTTTTTAAACTGCCTGTTAAAATATATTAACATTTCTTATTCTAAAAAAAAAAAAATATTGCAGAAAATATCTTTAAGACAATGAAATATTAGAATAGAATAAACATTGTGCACATTTTCAAAAAATATATATATCCTCTTCCATCTTGCATATGATTTTCCTCAAAACCGTTTTGCAAATGCTATAGACAAGTGCATCACAGACACATTTTGTATTTTAAAACATTAGGGAAAAGTTTACTTAAAGATCATGGCCCCTCTCTGCTTGGTGATATTTTACAAAAGGAAATTTTATTATTTACTTCAAGGGAAAGACGGGTTTTTTGGTTTTTTTATTTGTTAGCCAATTATAAGAGCTTAAATAATAAGAAATACAGAAGGAAAACTCACAGGATTGTAAATTGGGAGTAATCTAGGAAAGTGTTTTCCAAATATTATCAGTAGTAATCTGTTACTCAAATAAAATGTTCTGCCCTAAGCCCCACCCGCATACCAGCCCCAACTCCCACACAATCAAGCTGACAAAAACGGGTTCCTCGGCATGAATCCAAGACGGAGATCATTTGGTCCCTTCTACTTGCCTCTTGAGGGGCCTTTAAGGAACCCTGGTGCTGAGCTGAACATGATTTAAAAATCATTGTACTGGACAAATGGAACCACATCCAAATACTTGCAGAAGAATGAGAAGCTAGACTATTTTTAAAATCCTCTGGTAAGTGAGATCCCATAATCTCTTTGTTAATCTATTAAATAACCACCTCGGCCAGAAAATTCTTCTGAAGCATTACAGATTTTTATTCTGCTCAGACTTTGGAGATCAATTCATTATATCAACACAAATGCATTGAATATCTACTATGTAACAGGCAGTTTCTAGGTACTGGAGATATATAAGTGAACAAAACAGAAAAAAAAATCACTGCAATCATGGATGATACATTCTGGACTATAAATTCTGGTAGAGGGGAAACAGATGAAATAGAATTAACAAAATAAGTAAAATATTCAGTAATATTAGAAGACAGTGCTACAGAAAGTAATAGAAGCAGCAGAAGCAGGGATGCAAGTGCTCAAAAGGGTTGGTGGTAATTTTAAATGGGATAATTCAGACATCAATGAGCTGAAAGAGGTAGCCATGTGGATTTCTGGGGCATAGTAACTATAAAACACAGTAAGCACTTAATTAGAATAGATCATGCTTATTTTTGATTCAACCAAATACCTCTGGGTCATGATTCAGTAAGAAGCGAGGTCACCATCCTCAAATATGAAGTGGAGCAAATAGAAATGTGAAAATATTTTGGAAAGTTTAAAATGAAATGAAATGCTTTTGTTGCCATTGTTTGACTAAGTAGATGAGTTAATAGAGAAAGTGAGTCAGCATTCCATAACACTTTTAATGAAAGATTTTCCATTCATTTTATAGTGCTGTTTTCCCAGTTCTACATCATAAAGTTTGGTTTGGGACGTTACGCAAGATAACAAGTAGTGTGCTGGGTTGGTGCACACCAGCTCATGAAAGCTGACTATGCCCGTCTTTTCTCCATTTCCCATTCGTGACGTCATTTTGGTAGACTGAAGTCAGCCATGGTGGGTATATTCATACCACAAAAATTGGAAAATGCTATAAATCAGGGTGTTTCCCCTGCAACCCCAGGGAGCTGGTTTTTATACATTTACCAACACACCAACAAAAATAATCTGCTGAGTCAATTTTGTTTAGTTTGGTTATTGGTTTAGTCATAAAAAGTGTGTCAGTTTTCTCAAGAATCCTTCAGTAACAGTCCTATCTAACCAATCACCAGTTTTATTCCCCTACTTCTTTTTATTCCCCAAGCTGAGAAATTTGGTGCACTTAGTGGCCATTCTGTTCATAGTCAGCCTGACCAGAAATAGGAACTGCCTCAAGTTAAGGCAAAAAAACTTCTTTGTGATGTTTGTTTTAAATTAAGTTTGAAACCACAGATAGGAATTGTGCTATTCGATGTGGAAAATAATTCAAATATGAATCAATAGCATAGTCTATTGACCTTCTAGATAATGTGTGAAAACCTACAAATAACCAAACTAATTTAAGAAGAACTGATTTGAGGGGGGTGGATTGTCTACTTCACCTATATTCACTTTTGACTCAGTAACTAATAGTTAACAACTTGCTTGTCTGATTGTTTTCCCAGCATTGAAAAAATATATTTGTTTCCCTATTCACTTTTAAGTTTCGGGAGGCATTCTTGAACTAGGGCATATGGAAAAGATCAATAAGAAGTCAGAGAACTTCTCCGATTCTCAAGATTATATGTCTTAATGCCATAATGTTCTATCCTCATTTGTGAATGTTTGTCATTAAATCAACAATGTTTCAAAGCCAAGAAATGTAAAGACTATTTTGCTTATTATTATGCTACACCTACAAGGGCTAAAAATCAGACCAGGTTTGTTTGAAAAGGATGCAATATACAAACTAGACAGCTGCTGTTTTCTCACTCATTTCACTCTATGAGTGGTTAACTTAGTGGAAAAATGTAAATTTTCAAGGGATTTTAGGTGGAAGTTATCTCAGCCAATGTAGACGTGTGCTTGACCTGAGATCTAATTTAACTCCCATGAAGTATAGATCAACGTGGATCACCAGAGACACTTACAATCTTCCTTTGCCAAAGGTAGACAATGGTATAAGAGTAAAGTGTAATAAATGCTCCTGTCCAGTCCCATGTCGATATCCAACTGCATTTTGTGTGTGTGTGTGTGTGTGTGTGTGCCATTTTGAGTGCATCAGTATTTCATGTTTATTGTAGTGTGATGAAACACCTTTCAGAATGGCCGGAGGGACACTCGCAGTAAGCGTTTAGGCAGTACAAATTGGAGTGAACGGGAGGACAGTTAGCAGGGAATATATCTGAGGTCAAAGTAGTCTGGGAAGGAGCTGAATCAGCTAAATGCAGAGTTAAGAGCTACACTACCTGCCGCAAAGTAAATATAGATTACCTTCTTGATGACAGATTGACCCACTAGACAAGGATCTTTCAAAGAGACAAGAGCAAAAAAAATTAAGTAATTCACACTGACCCGGTTTTTAACCCTTTATCCTATAACCATCCTATCTCCTTATAACTTTCTACTTCACATCATTTCAGTCTAAAAGAATCAATTGGACAAGTGAATACGTATGTAAAACTCAAATTTCCATCTTAGCACGAGCAATACTGAAAGACAAATTGTTAATTCTTCCTCGTTTAATTTGTGGTTCTATATAATCACTATATTAATGATCATTTCTAGATCTGGAGAGTATAGAAAATACTATTACGTAGTTGTTGCGATAATCACATCTGGGAAACTTACACACTGGTAGAAAATCAGCCTAATGCAGAAGGTCCAGTTTGAATTTATTCAGCAAATATTTTTGAGCCCCTTCCATGTGCCTGCCTGCTCGTGTATGTTTACTTTAAAGAATGCTGTCTTTAACAGATCTCTTTGAACTAAGTAGCTGACTCTATGAAAACTATCTAGATTTCCATTGGTGGTAGGAGGGGTAGTTAATGCCTTTATTCATTTAGTTAGCAAACAGTTATTGAACAAATACTCCAAGAAAGGCTTAATGACAGATGATGGGATATTTGCCTGAAACACTTAGTTTCCCTCAAGGAGCTCACAGTTTATTTGGGGAGCAAGCAATTAAGTAATTAAAATAGAGTGTAGTGGATAATATGACAAGGAACACAGAAAGGGTAGAGAGCCAAGTAATCCAAGATTGTAGGAAGGACAGAGATCATAGAAGTTTTTCTGGAAGAGATTATAAAATAGGAGGGTAGGACTGGGCAACATTATAAAGGGAAAAGAGGGGACAGAGGATGTGTGTAAGAAGGAAAAGCATTCACAGCAGGCTGCAGCACACGTAAAAGACAGACCTAGATATCCAGGTACCTAGATAAAGTTTGGTATGGCTACATACAACTAAAAATAAACACTAGTTACTGTGGGCGTGTGGGGTGTGCAGGAGTAGTACTAACTGAAATCCCTACTGAAGGTAGGCAGGGTAGGAAACATACAGAATTAATAAATTAATCAAACAGATGATTTCTTGCCCTAAGGAAGATTAAGACGTAGCCTCAAACTGTATAATTGAGATGATTAAAAGAATAAATCAATTTGAGTTGGACCAATTGCAGATGGCTTCTTCTGAAAATATTAGAAATATTAGAAATATAATAGGTTCTTTGCATATTAAAAAAATCATATCACTAAAGTCTAAATAGATCCATACTGAGAAATACATTTTTTTCTAGGCAACTGTTGTAAAGTACAATGGGGAATTTTACTCATTCATTTTTCATCTCATTTTAGATGACTTCACTTTAAATGGCTTTTTTGTTTCTTTGTTTGTTTTTTTGTTTTTTGTTTTGTTTTTTTTTCAAGGTAGAAATTATCTTTGGATATTGCAGATCTCCTGTGTATAATCAGCTCCGTGAAGGGAATTAGAACAGTCCAAGAGGCCTCCAAGTTTTGCAAACTCAGATTCTGAGCAGATCCAAAGAGCACCCAGGAAGGTACAATTTCCTCTTCAGAGAGCACAGATTTGGTTAAAGATGTATTATATGCTGAGTGTGGTCACGAACCTCTAATTTTTTATAGGCTACATTTTCAAGAGAGTAACTCCTTTGGTTAAATAGACTAAAATAGCAAGAATTCACCACTTGTCTAAAAACTGGTTTATCTTCTCATGTTTTGAGGATAATTGCCCTCATTTTTGGACAAACAGGGCACAAGCCTGATGTACAACCCACCAGGGATATGCCCCCTCCCTGAACTGGCCACTTCCCTGGTACCAGTTAAGAAATAGCCACATTTATTCCGATAGGTGTATGTTCCAGCTACTCCTCGGTAATGCTCAACTGGAGAAAAAAATGAAGAGAACCACTTATGTAAGAAGATATTTCCTTCATGACCTGAAGGATGGAAAATGCACTTTGCAATTAACCAAAACTTAGAGACAATTTTAGATTGTTCTCTTGAGGGAAAGGGGATGCCCCATAGTTCACCAGTCAAGCATTTAAGCAATTTTAAATTTTTATATCAGCTAGTATTTTAAAAGGCACAGAAGTATAAACATAAATTAATAAAAGGTGTAAATAAATAAATCAGTAAAATGTGTGTAGATAGAAGGGGCTCAAATATTAACAGAGACTATTGCTTTTTAAGTAGAATCTCCAAATTTATAAATTGATAGGTATGAATTTAATTTCTGAAATATTACTTCAAATTCTGTCTGCCATTAAAATGTTACTGACTTGTGGAAATGTGAGGATAATAAAATTTGCTTCTGTCTGCCTCATAGGAGCGAGGGAAAAAAGGAGAGAAGCTGAGGGAGAGGGAGAAATAAAGCGAAAGAGAGAAACTTCATGGCTAATGAAGAGATAGTAACACATCCATTTTATGTCTATCAAAAGTATATCCAAAATTGCCTGGTTCTAATTTCCATTATGAAGCAAAATATCAGAAGAGTTTGTTGTATTCTTTTTTAAAAAATCATGTTTTCATATATGTAATCACATCTGTGAACACATTAGTGAGGGTAGAGTTACTGGCATATGTTTCCAAGTGTGTTCCATTATATTCCAACTGCAATTTTCTGAACACTAATTTACAGCTGTACTTTTTGCTGACTCCTGCTACACTGAAGTAAATACTATATATATTTCAGAAATTCTGTACAAAATTATATATTTGATAAGAGAGTGCCTGCTAATTCAGTAAACATTTCATAGCTGCATTGTATTCACCATGGTCCCATATGATTTTTGCACAGCAGGCACACGGTGGAGGGGAATTTATATACGTTAATATTTTGAAGTCAAATCCTTGAATTCCCTGGGAATTTATATACGTTAATATTTTGAAGTCAAATCCTTGAATTCCCTGTCAGTCATTTCGCATACCTATTTGTAAATCTCCAGAATCCCACGCCATCCTGTATAAGGGGAAAGAAGCCCATTCTAGAGATGAATTGACCGAGGCAATGAGAAATTAAAATGATGTATTGAAATAGCATCGCATCAACAGCCTGAAGCGGGAGAGAAGATAAATCATGGCCTATTGATTTAACTAGCTTCAACCCATGCCCCTCAGTAGGTGTCTGGGGTTGTACAGTCTCTCAGAGGACATGGCTGTTGACTGGAAGGCATTGACTGAGACGGTAGGAGGCAGCACAGCCACCTCACCTCTGAGCATAACAGTCTCCCCTTTTGGTGCCAGGGATGCTCATTGCCTCCCACTCTGATGTCTTTGCCCCAGGCAATGGCTAAGGAAAGAAGAGCTGCTGCATTTAAGGCATCGCAGTTCACGGGTCTCTCAGGCATCCAGAGCAGCTGTATACACTCATGGTACACAGTATTTTCACTTCAAACACACTGAAAGTCTGGATAATAGAGGAGCAGGAGGACTGGTAGCATGGATAACAAAGTGTTTTTTTTTTTTCCTTTTCCTTATATCAACATGAAGCTTAGCTAGCAATTGCACCAAACATTGATTTTGCTGCCGTGTTTGTAGGCACTACGGGGGTCTTTTTAGCTGTAGAACACAGACATATGCTGAGTAGCCTTTGATTTTGTTTTCATTCAAGTTTGTTTTACAGAACACGACATTGCCAGCATGTGTTGCTCCAGTCATTATATAAGATCTATACCTTCACTTTGTGTTTAAAAATCACCTGTTCCTACCCACACCCACCTTTCTCATCTTCTGCCAATCCTTGAGTGTTCCTCATTCTTCCCCATCCCGGTCTGAGAAGTTCTGGTTTTCTTGTAAAGAGTTTGTATAAAAACATCATAGGAGGAAACGATTCCTCTGAGTACTCCCCCCTCACTGCCTCTCAGGCATGCTGTGGAATTCTCATTATTGGTGGTGGGAGTTAGGCACGTGCTTCAGAGAACAAGCCCCTGAGTGTAAACTTTTTGACAGAAGCCTCCAAAACAACTTTTCAAAACCCTTGTCTCGTTTATTTTCCTCTTTTTTTCCTCCTAGTTTGATGTCAGCCATCAATCGAGCAGGAGACAACTCATTTCATTTCTGTGACACACCATGATAGACTTGTGTTGCAACCCTGACTTATTTTGAGAACTTCAATTTCTCAAGCTGAAAGCTTGAATGTCCCATGGTTGGAAGAGCTATTGATCTGATGTAGATGAACGGCTCAAGAGGAACTGATACATTCCTTACAGCACTTTCTTTTTCCCTTGACTTTCCTGGTCACTACATAATGCAGTCTTTCTGAGAGTTTGTTGTCATCTACAAACTTTGATTCTGGCATCTGGTATATACATTTTTTTTAAATCATTTTTTTTCACCGTAATCTTTGTCTTCATGTAGTATTGCTCCATTTCATTTCAGATGAATTGACTATTAATTGAAGAGTTTAGACATTATTGGTCCATTTTCTATCTTGCTATAGAAAATGTGGGCCCTGGGATCAAGTAATATTATTTCCTACTTAGTGATTTTAGAAGAAAGAATGTGAATATTTCTCTCAAATATAAGATGCAAAGACTACAAGTAAACATTTAGAATTTAAGCTCTTATTTAAAATTTCAATTTAAGTATCTTCAAATAACCCAATATGGGTGCCATTTAAATAAAGAATTTTTTTAAAAGCTGATTGGCAAGATTCCAGGAGGAAATAATTAGTTTGACATGGCCTTCTGGGATGGGGAAATGTAGCTCCACACTTTCCTAGAATTCAACAGATTTAAACTATGTTGGCCTAACATTTCTTTCTCCAATTAAGAAATGCATTGGTTTAGAGATGCAGAATAGTATGATCAGTTGATCTCTACCCACTCAAGACATACACAAACATAAGGACTCTTTTCGGTAGACTTCATGTAAATACACCTTACTTTAATTTTCTTCCTAACCTTTATTACAGTAATTAATATATGGTAAGCTCTGTACAAGGCACTTTAGATACATTTGCTTGTCTAATCTTTACAGGGTCACTAGAAGGAAATATTATTATTTTATTCTTTTTATAGATGAGGACTCTTGAGTTCATAACTTTTTCAAATCCCGTAATTAACAAAGGCAAAGCAACTCATTTGACTCTGGAATGTGCAAGGTTCTGTAAGGAAACTAATTCATATCAGAAAGAGGCTTTAATGAAGGGACAACTTACAGTCATGTGGCCAAGTTTAAAGGAACCACAAAGATAGGGAGGCACCCAGAGACTAGCAAGAAGGCAAGCCATTAGCACCCTTGGAACTAACTGGGCAATGAGAGCAGAGAGCATAGTTAGTGAAGCATAGTGGAAGCCGGAGCTTGAAGATACATCTAGAAGAGTCTATGTTAGAGACAGAGAAGTGGCACCAAAACCTCCCTCTTTTCTCACCTTTCAGTCTCTTGCCTTTGCTTTCCACTGGCGGCACCCTATCAGAAGCCCTGAGAAGGACGCCTAGGTGATACTGTGCTCGGTATTAGCATTTCAAGGCACAGAGCAGGAAAAAGAAGGTGACAGGGGAGACAGAAGAGCACACACTCTAACCAATTTGCTATCTGGCCAGCAAGAATATGGTCCATGTCTAGAAAACAACCTGCTCCTCAAAGAAAAGGCAATGTCTGCATAAAGCATTTGACAAACCATATAACACAGGGTTTGCATGTGCATTTATGCCAGTTTTATCGAGTACCTTTTATATAACACAGCGTTTGCATGTGCATTTATACCAGTTTTGTCGCGTACCTGTTATTTCTTTCTAGAAACAAAATGGGTACATTTTATAAGATATGTTCTCCTTAAATAGTGTTTAACTTTAAAGTGCTCCTATAGACTTTACTTTTTCACATCTAAGAATATGTTTGAGAAGTACAAATCCTTTTTAAATGTAACCCTAAAACTTATTCTTAAGCTTAATTTACTCATTAAAATATGTACATACAAAATTCTTTGTGTTATTTGTCTTTTTCATAAACTGATAACTTACAGTTTCCTTTCCATGGAGCATTAAAAAACTGTTTCCATATCCTTCATTTAGGCACTGGCATCCCCAAAGCTATTGATAAATAATAAATAAAGTTAGACATGGATGAAGACCAATACAAAATGGCTTAACCTGCTATTCCCAACCAACACCTCACACTCACACCCCAGCCTTCCATTCTACTCTCATCCTCCAGGATTCTTTCCCCCAAGCTGGGGCCCAGCCGATCTGGGCTCCCTCCTGTACAAAGCCCAAGTGATGTGTATTCTGTGCTTTAATTCCCCTTGATCACTCTGGCTGGAATGCCAATTCTGCATAATCAGAGCTGCCTTCCCACTGCTTTCCCTGTAAATAGTCTCCCTACATTTAGTACTGCCTCCCCCCACTGCTGCCAGTGTTAAATCTTAATAAAAAAGCAAAGCAAATATGGTTATACTATTTGTCCTCCTAATAGCCTCCTCTGACTCTCAAATGCCCACAGGATGAAAAATATAAGCTTCTTAAGCTGGCAAACAACTCATTCACAGTCTGGCTCCAACCCACTCCCCCACCTTACCTTTTCCTACACCATGTCCTGTGCAGTGTATGCCTATCCAAAGCAAGGCAACAGGCTGCCATTGCCCTCTGTCTTTGGGCACGATGCCTTGATGTCTCTTCCTTTAACCCTAGGCAAATCCACCTACCCATCCATCCATCCATCCATCCATCCATCCACCCATCTATCCATTCAATCATTAATTTATTTATTCATCCAATTTGGTTATTGACTTACCTCTATTTTGAGTAAGATACTCTGTAAGGAGCTGAATTTTCAATGGTGAGCAGAAACAGATAGCCCCTGCCAGCATAAGGTTTGATCTAGTTGGTGGGTGATGGATATTTATCAAATAACCATACAAGTATAATAAACAAAGATAAATTGTGTTATGAAGGAAAGGAACATAATATCATGAGAGTACTTAACTAGACCATCTACCTTTGACTGGTGGTGGCGGAGGCCATAGAGAAATGTCTTCTGTGAAAGTGATGCTTAAGCTGATATATGAAGATTAAAAGGAGATAATTTGACTAAAATGAGAAGGGGAAAAAAAAATCATGCCAAGTAGAGAAAATGGCATGTTTGAACAGTTTGTAGTGGGAGAGAACATGAGATATTCAAGTAGAACCAAAAAAAAGGAGGCGTGGGTGGGGCGCACACAACTCTTGTCTAGAACGGGGAGTCGGGAGGGAAGAGTGCAGGTTAAGAGAAGGAGAAGAGGTCAGCAGGCGCTAACCACACATGGTATTGCAAACCCTGGTGAGGATGTTTTTGCTTTATATAAATACCCATGGAAAGGCATTCATTGCCTGGGGGCAGACAGAAAGTTGAGCTGATCAGATTTATCCTCTATCACTTGGGTTGCAGATAGAAAACAGAAAAGAAGTTAGAGGGGAAGCAGGAAATCCAGGTAGGGTCTATTCCATAGCCCAGTGAGAAAGCACAGTAGCTTGAGGATGCTGGGTGGAGTAGAAATGGGGAGAAAAGGGCAGATTGATGAATAGTTGGAAGAGAATAACCAGACAAGATAGAGGAAGAGGAAGAGGGTGGGAAGAAGGACAACTCCAAAGTTTCTGACTTGTGCATTTGTGCCATTTCCTACATGAATTTTTCCTTGACTTTCATAAAGGAAATTTAAACATGTCTTGCTCTGTGCTACCACAAAACTTTATCCATACCCTACTACAGAACTGAGTGTATTCTGTTCATGACATTTACAAGGTTTGCATTTTAATCTCTGTTTTACTGGTGTCCACCGTATGGTAGGTGGTTGATAAGAATTTATTAAATGAATGGATAAATGAATGAATTTCTTTATACCTCATATGAAGCAGCTAATCTTCTTAAGTCATGCTACAGACATTCAAAATCCTACATACGGAGGCAATCTTAGAGATTGTTGGGCCAAACCTGTTCTTTAACATAGAAGTAATGGATGCCTGGGATGTTAAGTAATTTGCTAAAGTTTAAATATCAAGCAAGTGTAAAGGTAGACAAGGGACCCACTCCCTTTCCTGTCACATGAATGACCATTCCTGTTTCATATTTTGTCTTCCCTGGTATTTCTCCGATATGGGAGAAACAACTGTCCCATCTCACTTACGTAGTGACTTCTCTTTTGGGTTAGTAACTTCTCTGCACTCATTTATTTTGAAGTCAATGTCTCAGGCATTACTAAACGAGAGTAGTAACACAAAATTCTTTGTGTTATTTCTTTGTCTTTTTCTGTAGTTGTTTACAGGTCAATTCAGCAAACACTGACAGAAAAAATAAAGGGAAATAAAATAGAAATAAGTGTTTAAGGAGTATAATGAGGAATGAAATGAATTAATGAGTGTTACCGGGATATTTTATTAATTAAAATTTAATATAATATGTCAATCACAATTAGATTGTGATGTATGTTTGAAGTGGCTTTACAAATTACATTTTGAAGATATGAGTACAGTCTGGCAACTTTATTGCAATCTCAATTGAATTTTCTCTGTTTTCTCCTGCCTTCTATTCATCCCCCTCCCATTTCGCAGGTCTGGAGTAAGATGTCTGAAACACAGTGACACAAATAAAAAGAAAAGAGTAGAAAGGTTACACACTTATTCATATTTGAAGTAACCTACAAATTAGTTCATTTTGTCTCCATATGCATGTTTGTATCTATAAAAATATGCATTTCTCAATAATGTGCCAAGGTATTTTAAATATGATTTAGTTCATCAAAGGCAAAGGAAGTGTTATACCAATTCTAATTTTCTTACATCATTAAGAAAAGAGAAATATTTCTTCCTGAGGACTAATATATAGAGAGGAAATACTTGAGAACAGAAACAAGCCTTGTTCTCTGAGAAAGTTAGCTGTTTGACAAAGGAATAAGAACATGGGAGCTGTGAGCTGTAGTCTTATAACCTTTTCCTAGGGTATTGCAATGACGATAATAATGAATATGAATATAATGGCTAACATTCATCAAATATTTGTTACATGACTGGCACATGTATAATTTTATTAAGTCTTTACTCCACACCTATGTGTAGGCTCTATTTTTAAACCTTATTTAAAGTATAAGATAACTGAAGCTTGGAGAGAGCAAGCCACTTGTCCAAGTCACATAGTAAACAAGAGGTTGAGCATGGGTTTGAAAATGTATCTGTTTATTCGTAGAGTCTGACCCCTCTGCTAGCCATTTCTCTGTTAGTCCTAAAATTCTAATTCAGCAGTCCTAAACTCATTTGTTTGTGGCTTTGTTTATGCTTTTATTTTCTTACTCAAAGAAATGTACGATGAAAAAATAAAAATAGAGTGAATTTCTTAGGTACATCTGTCCAGCACCCTATTTTCTATACATTGCCCTTTAACAACTCCACAAACAGGATTCCAAAGTTTTGTGTTCCTGTGAAATGTCCTTGCCTTCCAGATGCAGAGCTGGGCTCCTGTTCTAAGACTGATCAATATATCCCTTCCCAAAGAATGTTGGAGAGAGCAAGATCAGTGTCTCTCTGAAGCTGGAACATATATAGGCCAAATCGGTCCATGTTCTCTACTACCTGAGACTAAAATGGAGCCAAGAGGAACATAGACTGAAAGAGAAAGCTGTGTTCCAATTGTTTCTGAATTCTAGCAGAATTCCTGTTCTAGTTTTGTTTTCCTTTTTGAGACATCTCAAGGTCCTTATGATAAATCACCTTCTCACTTTCTCAATTAAGCTACTTTAAATTGGGTATCTGTAACTTTGCTACAAAGGAAAAGCTCATCATGGCTTCTATATTCCTAATCCTGTCTTTAAAATTTTGACTCTTGTCCTTATTGAATAAAGTCCTCATTTGTCCATCATTAATGCAACATCAAATATGATCAAGTATCTGCTTTTTACCAGGCAGTTTACCAAATATTGAGGTTAGAAAAAGTCCCTTTCCCAAAGAAATTCCAATGTTACAGGAGGTGGTTTCTCTCGCTCTTTCTCTCTTGCCCTTACTCATACTCTTAAGATTTAAATAAAGAGAAGGGTAGGAAGGTGAATGAATGCTTTATAAAGGATTTGCTTACATCTTACAATGGGGATTGGACAAGGGTTGAAGTTAGATCTCTCTTATCTGACTTATACTAGTCTTATTTGGGGGAATGGATCATCACTGTAATTGCTAGCACAGCCGATTTCCTCTTTTGGGAAATAGCATCTTCATAGTTGGCGCTGATCTTGGACACATCTATGAGGCAGGCAAAGTTGTCTACAATACTCACTTTACAATACCTTTTCACTACTGACTCCAAACTATGACCCCAACACTGTCATTGTTTCCTTGAGTGCCCAAGTGCACTCGATCTCTCCAGGAAGCCCCATGTTCTGAATGTATCTGTTCTGCTCCAACTAACAAAGCATTCCAGCCTTGGGTTTCATTTGTCTGGTGTCCTGACCTTTAGATGATGAAGCCTAGCTAATATGACAAACCAATCCATGGGAATGTATTGGTTGATATTATTTAGCTTCTGTGGTTTTGATATACTGTATATCAGGAGAACAAATGATGATAGGGACTCAGGTTCACAGTTGTTAAGATATTTTTGAGCAGATGGGATCATGGAGCTCTTTTCAATCACAATTGAAGTATGTATTTAGATGCTGGAACTTCTTTTTAGAAAATGGAATTATATTTATTTTGTATGGAATAGATTCTAATCATATAAAATCTGTTACCTATAATGTTAACAATTAGACCACTTGAGAGACTGGCATTTCTGATAACACCCAGGACTAACATTCAGTTAAAAAAAGGATTACCTGTAGAGTTAAAATTTTTGCAAGAAACTTTTTGTTAAAGTTAGAAGCTTAAAAATGTTTTTGATGTCATTAACTATTCAAGAGATCTGGAAGAAGAATAAAACATCACCTCCAAATTCCACCTAATGAAGAACAGAAAGCTTCAGACGGATGTTTCCTTTCAAAAGTAAAATTTTATTTGAGATGTAAGAAGTTAAAGATGATGGGCAAGCAATAACAACGTATTTAGACAGAAAACAACAGTGATAAAAATCTGAAATTACTTCTAGGTCCTTTGGCTTGCTAAGAGAATAAATTTGACAAAATATTACTGAATATCCAAACTGTAGTCTTTAAAATGTTGTCATGTAGAAGTAAAAAAATTAAAAAAAAAGGAAAAGTTTATGAAGTTCTTAAGAAACTATAGCTAAATTTGTTAATGCCTTAGTAGTTGCTATTTTTCCTCTAACACCTTTCTTCCAGTCTGTCCATGATGGATTAAATCCCAGTCTCTCCATCCTAATAGGAAGGATTTTGACCATCTTTCTATTCAGAAAGTTAGCCACTTGGGCTCCACATTTATGTTTTTAGAATTGACCTCTCTGAACATGATGTATTTTCAATTTCCTCATGATTCTTCTTTTCAATCATCTTATGATAATTCATGGAGGAAATGACATTCAATTGTTAAATATAATTCTTAGTCAACCATAATTGCTGACTAATTTGCATGTAGCTCATCCAATGTGCAAGATGATGATACTTGTCACCCTGTCGTATTTCTTCTGAAAAATCATTAAAAATGGGTTATAGGTTTTAATTGGGGACCTTGAGCCCTATCAACTTGAATGTTAGTTTAAGGAGCCAAAGAAAGCACCTGCTCAATTTTACTTGCTCCATGACAGGTTCATTGTCTTATTTCATTTTTCTTGTGAGTAGGATTTTAATTTACAAAAGGGATTGCATTTATCATTTCATTTGCATTTTAATTTTTATTCATTTTTTTAAAGTGGGAAGCAAGTCAACAATTTCAAGTTCCATTGATGTGATTGACAATATAGCAATATACTGTTTTTATTTAGTGGCCATCTGTTTTCAGATTGTTAAGAATCAAATTAATTGAATCTTCACATAATTCCTTAAATGTACATAAGGGACAAGTTGTGTTTTGGTTTATTTAGAGAACTGATTGGTTTCAGTTTCTGGTTCTAGGTGAACAAAAGACGGAGATAGATATGGATGAAGAGAGTCAGAGAAAGAGCTCATGGACTTGGTCATCTGCACAGAATGATCAGATCAGGCCCAACACCCGCCACTGAGCAATATCATCAGAGAGAAGGCAACTTGGAGAGAATGCATGACGAGTGATGGCTTTTTCATGAGAAGTTAAGAATTTTAATTCAATTTGGAAAGAAAAAAGATGGTAAATATGTGTTTTACTTCACACACTAAGGTGATGTCCTATTTATGGGGTTTCTATAAGTGTTGAAAATGGCCAGATCACTGCATACTTAGCCTACTTGGTGATACCTGGAATGGATCATTTTATACCCGCCACCCCACCTCTCGATAACAAAATTGGATTCAGTAGTGTTTATGGTTCAAAGAGTAATAATCCTTATTTCCTCTATTTATTTTTGGTTTTAAAATAATTGGCATTAAAATAGGATGCATATTGACTGTAACAATGTCATTATCCTGGTTGTGATGTTGTACAGTTTTGCAAGATGTCACTAGTGGCGGGAACTTGGTAAAGGGTACAGAGGATCTTTGTGTTATTTCCTACAGCAGTGATCTACAATTATCTCAAAATAAACTGCTCAATTTAAAAACAAAACAAAAATAGAGCAATTACAAACACACCACCTGATACAAACATTGATTTCATTTTCTTCTATTTCCCTCTAGTTTGGGGCTATGTGTATATACAGTATTTGTTTACACAGTTATCATCACTGTGTACAATTTTATACTCTGTTTCCTTCGTTTAACATTAATCAATAATTCCGTTATACAGTCTTCTTATTTATTATTATTGATGACTGTACAGTCAAGTTGGTAGGCCATAATTACCCATTTTTTGGAAAACAAAGTGCTCACCTTTCATTTACTGAAAAAAAACTCTACATATGAATGATAGCAAAGGATGTAAGTTATAAAAGAAAAGGAAATTAAAGACATAACCTCCTTTGGCAGAAGTGAATAAAGGTGGGAGGTTTGACTACCTACAAGCTGTAAAATCATATGATTTTATTTTGCAACAGAACTCTCCCAAAATGCTATAGCTAATATAGCTATTTTTTTAATTTAAAATAATTAAAAATAATCTGCACATGAAAGTATATGGAGGCTCATTATTCTATTGTTTACTTTTGTATACTCTTAAAATTCCCCAGGTTAAAAAGACAGAAAGAATATAGTGATAAAAGATTTTTCCAACATCCTTGGAAATAGTTTGAAATATCAGTTCATCAACAGGCCTCTATTAGTGCACATAGCACATTTGTGAGAATTTTTTAAAGCTACCTCTTCCTAAGTGTCTCTGCAAGGAAACACAATAACTAAATGTAACGTAGTATCCTGGATGGGATCCTGGAGCAGAAAAACAGAACATTGGGCAGAAACTTAGGAAATCTGGATAAGATAGGGACTTTACTTAATAATAATGTGTCAATATCGGTTCTTTAATTGGGAAAAATGCACCATATTAATGTAGTGTTAATAATAGGAGAAACTGGGTGTGGGTTGTACAGGAACTTTCTGTACTATCATCAAACTTTTTCCTGTAAACCTAAAACTGTTCTAAAATTAAAAATTTTATTTAGAAAAACAGATTTCAATGTTAATGATATTAATCAATTTTGATAATATATTTCATGGATGAAGTAAAATTTCTACTTACCAAGCAAATATGTTAACACTGCACATTTCATAATGTGCCACTGTCTTAATTTTAAATGCAAATAAAAATTCCGAGTGGTTACACACAACAACAGATTTAAAGTCATTCAAATTCTATTCCAATTTACAATCACTGTCAATGTAGTAATGCTGAAGTTAGAGACAGGAAGTGACCTTGCAGAGGGCTTGAATAATTCCAAACACCTAAAAGCTTGATCTCGAAATACAATGCTTGTAGCTGAGCCTTTCCTTTGAGTTCGTGGACCGACTCTAACTCTGAGTTCTCAGAATTGCCTTCCATATGGAATACTATGTTTATTACAGGAAAAGTAATGAAATGTGCTAAATGTACAGATATACAGGTCTTAATAGTAACCACAGCCTTATTTAGCACATAGGCTAAAAGATTTTTAGAAGGAGTTGTACTTTATCACTTCAATTGTTTAGTGTTGCTGGTGCACAATGATAATGAAAAACAAATGAACTTGTAGTTGGTTTTATTTTTGTTTTAAAATTTTCCTCGAGTTTCCCCTTGTGGCCTGCACAAGGGTTTACTGTTCCTACTGCCCTGCCTTTGGTAGTCAGTGAGACAGATATAATTTTAGATACTGAGATATGGCAGGGGTTTCTTCTCTCATGGGGTTTACCTTATAGTGTGAGACTAAGATGATAAACACGTAAATAAACAAATAGAAGAGATCATTTCATGTAGTGATAAGTGCAGGGTGGAAGGTGTTTCCACCAGGACCCAAAAAGTTTTTGGTCACTGTACCTGATTCTTTGTAGTAGGAGATGCAAGATGCAGCAATTTTCTTTTATTTAAGAGGAGATATCACAGGATAGCCACTGGCCTTTGGGACCTTAAAAACTTCAGTGAACTTGTGGGTTTCAGAGTCTTCCTAGGGTTTATCTCATTCTCTGCAGTAAATGTGTCTAACCAAGTCTTCCACTGTACTAGCCACGTCTTGCTTGCCTTGTCCAGTCAGCAAGCGGCTATCCATGTAATGGATCCCTGTGATATTCAGAGGGGTAACCAGTATGTCCAAATCTCCTCAGACTATATTATGACAGAGGGAAGGGAACAAATGTAGCCCTGAGGTAAAACTGTAAATGAGTATCTTCATCTATCCCACATGAAAGTCAATTGCTTTCGATCCTCCGTCTTGATTAGGATTGAAAAGAATACCTTGGCCCAATCAGAGGACACATGCCAAGGAAGTAAGTCTTCATTAATCTGCTCTAGTAACATTACCATGTCCAGCAAGCAGCTGTGAGTGTCTACTACCTGGTTGACCCTGAGATGGTCCTTAGTTAGTCTCCAGTTTCTGCAGGGCCAGGCCAGAGATTTAAGTGGAGATACGATGGGAAAACCACCCCAGCATTCTTCAGGTGTTTATTGGTGACTCTGATTTCTGCTGCCCCCCATTCCTTCTACCCTGGGAAAGAAATAAGTGGGAGGTAATATCAGAGGTTTCAACTTGGTCTTGCCAATAGGAAGGATCCAACAAAGGATTTATTCCAATTGCAAAGTTTATCAATTGCAACTTTATAGGAGAAATGACTGCTGGGGTCCACAGTGAAGTGAACTTTAGCCAGGACCCCTTTCATAACTTGGCCCCCCTGAGCCTCCACTCTAACAGGGGCCATGATAATATGGTTCCTTGGGTATATCGATGCCAACTCAGACACTGTATCCAATTGTTCTCCAAATACCTGGGTATTCTCTTACCCCAGTGTACAGTCAACCAAATAAATGCCTTTAGGTCCCTCTAGAAAAGAACTGGGGGAATCATCCTAATGTACACATGCCACTGGGTGTCCTAGTCCATTTCAGCCAGTGCAGTCTGACTCTGAAAATTGTCCCAAGCCTGGAAATGAATTTTTATTGGGGCTACCACCCTCAGGCTCCAGCTCTCACATTTGTTTGGTTATAGATGCTAATCAGCAAGTTTGTTGGCTGCTCCCTTGTCTATTTGGACCCCAGGGGCACCATGCTCTATTAGCTATCTCCACAACTCTCTGTACACCTTGGCCATACCCATCACCTTCCCAATTGTTGTGGTATTTGCAGCCCCCTGGCTTCTGGCAGTTAAGCACAGCCACCTGGTCTCTCTTACTTTGTAGGGGTCCCCATTATACCCATGGGTGTTAATGAACCCAGCTCTCTGACTGCCCCTCCTACCATCAGCCCTTCCCAGGCCAGTAGTGCAGGTCCATTCAGTCATCACTGAACTCTCACCAGCACATTCCCGTCTGCTTTGGTGAATGGTCTCTTCTCCTGTGGCCTCACAGGTTTGGATGACGTGGTTGGTTTCCCTTAGAAGAAGCAAAATTGAATTCAAAGACGGATGTTCCAGAGTCCTGTGGCATGGACGGATAATTAGTGGAACTGGTGAGGTAAGGAGCAGCAATAAAAGAGAAGCTTCTTCCCTAAGGAGCAATATTATCCCCTGCCATGACAAGTAGAAGCAAGGTAGGGAGAATAAGCAGAATTTGAGGGAGACTGTGGTAGGATGGCAGCAGCTATATCAATCATCAGGCTTTTAACCTGAATTGGCAAAGCCTTTCTTGGGTGCAGCAGAAGTCCCACCTTGTCGAATTTCTTAATAGGTTGATTCAATGTGTGCCTTGGTTTTGAGAAAAACAGGGACACATAAAACAAAGAAAACACTTTTTGAAACAACGTGGTAGTTAGGAAAAAAAGACAACATAATTATTAAGTAGACAGTGACAACTGTTGGATTCTCAGAATGTGGTTTAGTCTGGTTTCTATTTTAAATTACTTGTGGTGAGAAATGGAGTCATTATAAGAATGGCTACTATAGCCATTTTTTATTAATCTGATTCTGGAATTCTAGTCAAAGAAATAATACAAGAAAAAATGGAGGTATTGGAAATAAAAATAAAATATCTGATTTAAATAGTTATCTACTAAAGCAACTCAAAATAATCCATGGAAAATTAAAAATAATTTCAATTTTGAAATGATCTGTACCTGTACATCAAGATTCCTCAACACATCACTAAAGCACATGAAAGATAATTTGAAAGATTACATGGATATGTGTATGTGTTCCTGAGTGGCAAGTTTTAATATTATAACCACATAAATTTCTCCGAAATTAATCTGTGTATCAGATATTAATCAAATTTATATTCCAATGAGGAATTTTTGTAGCTTGAAAAATTTACTTTGAAATTCATAGGAAAAAATAATGAGCAAAAAATAGCACAATGAAAATAAGAATAATGATGGGGCACTTTTATTCCTCCATATTTTATCATAAAACTGCAGTTGTTTAAAATGTATAGTCTCATTGCTAATATAGACATATGGTCTAGAGAATTTATCATTTTGAATTTGTTAATAAAAATGGCATTCCAAATAAGTTGGTAAAAAAAATCAATAAATGATTTTTGAAACATAACTTTATGGACTTAATAACAATTATCATTCAAAGATGAACATATCTAAAATGTTTAGCATGTTAAGGGTGTGACTAATACCCTTTTTCAAGGAGCACCAAAAAAATACTCTGAGAAAAATATGCTAAAAATATGCCAAGGATTTGTTTTTTTTTTTTTTTTCTAAAAAGAGATAAAACAATTTTAGATGCTCTTAGTCAAAAAAGAATGCTTTGACTACAAAGGGGCATGGGGGACTTTTGGGGTGATGGAACTTTTCTATATGTTGACTGTGGTTGTGGTTACACGACTGGATGCATTTGTCAAAACTCTCAGAATTGCACACCAAAAATGAAATTTACTGTATGTAAATAAACCTTAATTAAAAAAAAATTGAGGAACCCTCAAAAAAAAAAAAAAAAAACCCATACAAATGTTATATGAAATCAATTTGTACTTAGAATCATATTTAGCTTTAACCCCTTTCTTTTACCAGACTTTTATTTATTTATTTATAAATGGGTGACATATGTGTGTTTGTTCTTCCTCAGTAAAGACATCTTCTTTTGACATAAAATACCAGTTGCTTTATACCCTTTTCAATACTCATAGACAAATTTCATTTTCTTCTGTTAAAACTTCAGGAATGAAAAGTGTCCTGGATGAAATATTTGCTGTATTCAATGTAATAGTATTGCAGTCAGGAAAAAAATAAAAAGTAGACAGCTAGAAATATATGTTTGGCATTTTACAGTGATGATGTGGTTGAAGACATGGGTTTGGAAATTTACCTCTTGAAGAAAATAGTTCATCAGAGAAAGAATACATTTCTGGAAAACTGAATCTTTAAAAAATCAAATGTAAGTGAAATGATAACAGTGATAGAAGTCCTATGTATGTAAATAAAATAATTATATTTATATTCATATTCACACCCACACTCACCTTTTTCAGGATGGCAGAAGGTGTGGGATTGAACAGTTTTGTGTGATCGGAGAAAGTTATGGCCTACTGAACTTTTGCCAGTTTAAGTTGCCTTTTACAATATGATAGTTCCACAAAACCATTCCCAGATATAGAAAAGCTCAGAAATATATCACATAATACTCCTTCTTGGAGAAAAAAGAATATCTGAAGGTTTACCTTCCATGAATGCATATTAGTGTCTATCTGGGAGCTTTTAAGTACTCCTGATATCCAGGCCCAGGATTTGATGAATTAAATCCAGATCCCTGGCAGTGCAGTTCAGGCATCAGTACATTTAAAATCTGTCCAAGTGGTTCTAGTGTGCGGCCAGGGGGAAATGAGAACTAGGGTGACTCTACAACTGAGGGTGTTCCCAAGATGTGGGGGTGTCAGGTGTAAAACTGGGGCAGTCCAGGGAATACAGAGAGAAGTTGGTCATCCTCAACGAGTCCAAAGTAGGAATTTGGAGGTCATGTGTGAAGAACTGATGGGCTATTTTATGGGACTATCAGTAGATACTCACACTACTCCCTGTACAAGTCCTGAGGTTAGAGGGTGAGTAGGCATTTACATTATGCCCGGCCTTGTACTACGTGGAAAGAACAATGATGTTTTCTCCAAGTGTGATTGGCCTCCAGCAGGAGTTGTTGAAGGGGGAGTGACTCATGTGCTTCCATATGGTTTAAAGAATTGCTCCAGCTGTCGTGGAGAGAATAGAGATGCCTACCCCTTCCTAGACAACAGATTGGGAGGAAATGCACCAAAACATTTCCATGGCTATTTTTGAGTGGCAAGAGTGCTTTGTTTTGCTTTGTTTTTAACATTACTCTTTTGTATTCAAAATTTTCCTTAATAGTCATGCATTACTATTTTAAAGAAAATGACTCTTTTTGTTAAAAAAATATACTTTGTGAGACTATCTGAAGAAATAGAGAAAAAGAAGATGACACAACTCATGTTCCCATTTAATTAAATGTAGGTCTAGTATAATGTGATTTTTTTGGTCAAAGTTCATAATTCACTTAAGCCAACTGAAGAAAATTAAGAGCTCTGTTTCCTTATACACATTTGTTTCCTGAGAGGCCTAACTCCAGACTTTGTCTGAAGTTCAGAGTCCCTTCACCTGCGTATAATGAGAAAGGGCAATTTGGATTTAAGAACAACAAAAAAGCAATTTGCTTATATCAGCAAAGAAACGTTTACTATATAGTTTTACTTCAAAGGTTCTAAAATATATCAGTAATGCAGAGCTTAAAATTATATAGACCTGTACAGATAACAGATTTGACTCTTTCTCCATTTATACACTCTAAAGCTTTAATCAAGATAATAAAAACAAAACAATATCCTTTCCCAAGCACAATGGTAAAGCCCCATTTTCTACTGCTGGTGTCTTAGGCAGACTCATAAAGACTATAATAGATTAAATATTTGAAGGTGATATTATTAAACATTTAGTCTCATAGCATCTTTTACATTTCTAATGAGGATATCTTCTAGGGTCTAGTATAGCACACAAATATATAGTTAAATTGGCAAAGATACTACATTAAAAATAACTTCTCAGTAAAAAAAAATGAATCATAAGTATTTTCAATGTTAATGACCACAAAGATTTTAATATCCTTACTCAAGGATAATGATAGTGTCAGTGTTATCATTTGAAACTATGAAAGCAAATGGCTAAGTAATAACTTGTTTTTCTGCATGCCATATCATTACAAATTAGTGACGTCCTCCTCAAATTGTCCAGCATCCTGTTCCATTGATCTCTAAGCAAGTTTCTGAAAGCAGGAAGTTAGAAGGGTGTACAGTTAATGTTGGCAGCTACTAATAGACTGCCTACAGGTCTGTTTTTGTCAGGAAAATTTTCAATTAGTGAAAGCCGTGGGCATCGACTTTCAAAAAGAGGAAAAAGAACTTCCTTATGAATCTTTGATCTTTTCTGCTGCATCATGTTTTTCATGAAAGAGAATTACAGTGTGCCTGCTTAGCTCCTATAAAATAATTCTGTTTTCAATCCAGTGGGATTAAAGACTTAGAACTTTATTCAAATAATGTTGCTGGAAAAAAATGTTAACTTTAGATCATGTTTAGAAGAGAATTGCTAGATTAAAATTAGCCAAGGAGTAAAAAAATAAATGAAAGAACTTATTTCATTCTGTTTGATTAGAATTGAGGGTGTCAACACTTCATAGACTGGCTTTGTGTGATCATTCCTTGCTGATCTTTCTCTGTCTTAACCACCACTTTATGAAATTATTGGTGCTCCCAGGGTTTTCCTTGATTCATGGAATCTCCTTTCAAAGATGTTTTCAATCTCCTCTCTCTTCTGATGGGGGATAACTTTATGACAGCAGAGAAGGGTAACACTGGCGCTCCACTGTTTCCATCAATCAAGCATTTCCATGGACTCATATTTTATTTCTCACTCCCTCTATTTTAGGTTCCTGGCTGCTAAAACAAATACCACATGATGGATTGGATTAACAATAGGAATTTACTGACTGAAGGTCTCAGAGGCTAGAAGGCTTGTTTTCTTCTGGCTGGTTGGCGATCTTTGGGATTCCTTGGCCTTCCCATTATATGGCAATGCACATGGTGGTGTCTTTTCTAGTCTCTTCCAGTTTCTGTTGGCTTCCAGCTTCTGGTTGCTCTCCATGGCTTCTGTTTACGTGTCCAATTTCCTTTGCTTATAAGGACTTTAGCCATACTGGATTAAGGCCAAGGCCTACCCTTACTCAGTTTGGGTGCACCTTAACTAATAACATCTTCAAAGTTCTTATTTACAAATGGGTTCACACCCATAGCCCCAGGTGTTGGGACCTGAACAAGCCTTTTGTGGGGGACACAATTGAATCCCTAACAGCCCCCCATTAAAGAAAACAGCTTTGCTTCATGTCATGGATAGGTTGTAGACATTTAGAAGGTATAACTCCACACATTGGAATAGATGTTAAGGACTTTCATGAGAGGAAAGTAATCTGGGGTGAATTATAGCCTTGCCAAGGTATTAATATAACATGGACATAGCTCCAGAATGGGAGGATATAAGATTTTATTGAGCACTGTGATCAGATTGTAATTTTCTAGTATAGAGCATTGCACAGAACAGGCACTCTCAAAGGATTATTGAATTGGATTGTGTTAGGGGGTTTGGCCAGCTCTCTATTAAAAATAAATAAATTCCCCCTTATTGTGAGTATCATCCCTGATATCCAAACATTAATTTTGTTCCTTAGTCCTAGAACTTCATTACCTAATAGCAAGCTTTAGTTTCTTTTTGCAAATGTGAGAAATTTACAAATGTAGTTAAATTTATTAATGATTAGGAAAATCTATTGATAACCTTTCTTATAAGAAATAGAAAATAATGACAAGTATGCTTTACTTAAATTAAATTTCAGATTAATTTTGTTGTACGTTTTATTTTAACAGTAAATCTTTATAGGATCAATATTGTTGCTTTGTCATTCATGTAATATGATATATTCAGACACTATAAACAATTATTGAAAACATTAGTACAGACAGTTCTATGGAAAGCAAATAGGGAGAGAAAAGTCTACACAGATTTTAGGGAAGAAATAAACTATGATTTCATGCTCTGCCATTTCTTTTCTGTTTATACCTGTACACACACTCACAAAATTCTTAGTAACAGTAGTTGTGAAACACATGAAAGAGATTGAAAAGACAATTCCCTGTAAATTAAAAGTCAGTGACAAATTACATCCCCAATGGAGGAGCTTTAGGCCTAGCCAACATTTCTCAATGTGCATTCTTCAGAAGACAAGAGTCTGATAAAATGCTTTGAAGAACTCAACAGAAAGTCTTCTGTGGTCAAGTAAGTGAGGGAAATATCGCTTTTTAAATATACTAATCACAATGCCAAAGTCAGCTATAAACATATGCAGCATTTCCCAAACCCACATAAATGATGTAACTTTTTCTATTGCTTAGTTCTGGTGTGTGTTCTGTGGAATAAAGTTTAAAATGGAAGATCAAAATCTTTTTTTTTTCTTAACATCCTATCATTCTTACATCTGAATTGATTCTTTGTCTGATGATTTTGGTTTACCTTACAAACTCTTCTAGATTCCAGGTAGTGTTTCATGGAATAAAAAATAATTATTAAATGCTGTTTAATAAGTATGTGGACCCCCTAATGTTATGTCCTCATTGTTTGTCCTATCTGGATCTTGCTTTGTCACACTAAGCATTTCCTCATACTTAACAATAAATCATTTCAGTTTTAAAACTTTTATATCCTTCATTTATGTTTAAGTAAAATATTTTGTAAGGACCTGTTCTTGAGAGCATAAGTTTATGTTTCTGAAATCATTTGAGCACGTAATATATGGAAGGCTTTTATCTGGTGGCATTACAGAAATAAGGGATACGAAGTTTTTCTTCTGCATAGGAGCACTAATTTAATTCTCAGCCCTTTTAGTTCTATTATTTTGTGAATTAGTCAAATGTTACAATCTTTAAAATATGTGTTTTCTAATGTTAATAGCTTGTTATTCATCTCAAGTATAAAAATTCTTACCTCCTCACTCTTTTTATTTAAGGAACTATCCTGTAGAGCTTATATTTACCTCTTCATCTTTAAAATAGAGTATATATTTACTCTCTTCACCTTTAAAATCTGTGACTCCTAGTGAAGCCATAAAAAAATGTGGTTGATAAAATATAAAAATGCTTCCATAACAAACTGCACGATTTTTCATGAAACGCATTTTGAAAGCATTTTTGACAGGGTTCCACATCAATGGTTAATGGCAGAGTGTTAGGTGTGGGAGTCTTGGAGAAGTAGAAAATTGGCTCAACAAATTAGAGATGAAAAGCAAGAAACCAAGGAAAGCAGAGTCATAGATGTATGATATGACATTGGCAGCAATGGTGAATAAGTACAGACTGACAGCCAGAAGTCGAGTTAGATCATTTACAGTCTAATAGATGAAAAAGAAAATAATCAAGGCAGATCAATTACAATTCTATGACAATAGGTATCTGTTGGCATTACTCTTACTGAACATGCCCTCAGTTTCTGGGTATACCAGTGGCTGACAAAATCAACTACATGGCAACACTTGGTGGGTTAGGTCTCCAGCCAGTAGCAACGTTTCTTTGTTAAACCATGAAATGCACTTGGCCTTCAGTTTCCAAGAAAAGAAAAAAGAATGGAAACTTTACTGGCACAAAGTGACTCATTTAGAAAACACAAAATATTATTCTGCCAAAATTTTGTCCTATTTGAGTGGAGGTCTTGGTAATCGGGGAATTCTCAGAAGAGCAATTTTTGGGTTCCAAAATTAGTTTGTGTGTGCCTTATAAAAGCATATTCCTAAGAGTACATGTGAAGTCATGTAATGGCATAGGAGACTTTTCAGCATGGAGAAGGACCATGTACAAGTAATTCCCTTTTTTGTGTAATGTATGAAAGCTGAGTTTAAACTATTGGGGACATAATATACCTCTACCAAGAAACAGCCCAAATACAGATTTACCAAACATACCAGTGCAGTAGAAAAGACCAACTGTATTTAGAATATCTATTCTTAAAACAATTTAACCAAGAAAATAAAAATTCCTCTTCTTTGCAACTATTCTCAACTCGTTGCTAAATATCTATTATTGCCATTGCTTTGAGTGCAGGCAATATGTTGAGCATTCCAGAAAAACAATAGCCATGATACTTGCTACTCAGCAATTTTTTTGAAAGCTAGTGAATATATCTCCGTAAAAAATCTACTCCATATCACCCTAGCCCTTATCAAATGTATAGGTTTTAAGTAGAAAACAATGAGTATCAATTGTGAAAAATTAAACAGTACAAAAACATATTCATTACTATTAGAATTTCTCCTCAGCCTTAGGATTGTACTGATTTCCATTCATGTTTGATACATCATTTCTATGCCACTAAATTATTTTCTACAACCTCAAATATCTAGATAATAACTAGAATAAAATCAGTTTTAAAGGACACATTTTGTCTATGCTTTAGAAATATCCACTTATTGACCAAATAAGTTAGTGTGATGGGACTGGTGAATATGGTATCCCAGGAGACATTTCCTCTATGGTAGATTACATTATATACCCCATTAAAAGGCATGTTCTTAATCTTAATCCTATCTATAGATAAGACCTTTTGAAGATGTTATTTCTTGAGGTGTGGCTAATTAAATCAGGGCAGTCCTTAATCCGTATTCCCGGAGGCCTTATAAAGAGAAGGCCACAGGAAGAAGTTGGAAGCTGGGAAACAGCAGAAACTGGAAAAGCAGATACAAGGAGACAGATTGCTATGGGGCCACGTGACAGGAGGTAAGAGATTCAAGCCAAGGAACGCCAAGGATTGCTGCAAGGCAGCACTGGAACACTACAGAAAGAATGACCTCGCTGATGATGCCTTGATTTTGGACTTCTAATCACCAAAACAGTAAGACAATAAGCCAACCAGTATTCAGTATTTGTGATAACAGCCCTGGCAAACTAAGCATCCTCTAATACTGAAGTATTTATTTTTAACGATGTTAACTACATTTGTTTCAGCATCACGTTCACATTGTTATCTAATGAATGGCCAGTAAGAGGACATAGTCCTGTTTCTTAGATGAACTATGTTCAGTTCATGGGGACCCGTTATCAAACTGACAACATAATAGGTGCATTTGTGTACATCACCTTATTTAAGTCTTGACAAATTACCCTGGAAAATGAGCAGCTTCATTTTATAAATAAGAAGAATGAGAAAGGTTGAGTAATTGTTCTAGTCATTTGCAGAATGAAATTTTAAATCTAGCACAGGCTGATTTGAAAGTCCATATTCTTTATTGTTTATCATCCTGTTCTGCACATTCATTAAAATACTAATGAAGAAATATGCCTGCTATGGCACCTTAGTGTAAGAGTAGTGGTTAGTTTATAGGCACTAGACTTTTGACCGCATGCTTCATGGGCTCACTCTCCTCTTTTTTCCCCTCATTCTGCCCAAGCTAGATGGCTATCTCGCTTTAAAAAAATGTAAAGTTTATTTTGTTATCATTGTTGATTAATTTGATTTTAAAATGTTAATTGGGAATGAATAAACTAACTACTGTAAAATAATATCTACATAAAGTAATTATAATTATTCTATTCATAATTATGAACAATCCACAAGTATTACAGAATTAGCTTTTGATATTAACTTCCAATATTTTAAAACAAGGAAATGGAAATTTTTTAAAAATGAAAACAACAAAAACACTATCTCTGTTTAGACCCAGAATTCTATGATCCACATTCTGCTTGTCTTACGCTCTGTAAAGGACTCCGCTCTTGTCTATACCCTGATACTAATTTTCTTGAACTGGGATTGTTAGTGTGAATTAGAGAGAATTATTTATTTCTTGAATCATGATTGCCCAAAGTTCTCAATTGCCTCATGTTCTGAAGATTTGTTTTTCCCAATTCACTGTGCAAAAATACCTCTTGTGGTGGCTTGAAGCTATGTGCACCCCATAAAAACATGTTCTTTAAATCTAATCCATTCCTGTGGGTGTGAACCCATTGTAAATAGGACCTTTTGATGGGACTACTTCAGTTACGGTGTGACCCACCTCATTCAGGATGGGACTTAATCTTTTTACTGGGGTCCTTTATAAAAGGAATGAATACAGAGAGAGAGAGAAAGCCACAGAAGCAAGAAGCTGAAAACAATGAATCCCTGAAAAGAAGGGAGAGACTAGCAAACACAGCCATGTGACTGCCCAGTGTCAGAGGAGACAAGGATTGCCGGCAGCAGTTTTCAGGAAAAAAGCATCATCTGATGATGCTGTGATTTGGGCATTTCCTTGGCCTCAAACTGTAAACTAATAAATTCCCATTGTGTAAGACAACTCATTTAATGATATCTGTTTTAAGCAGCCTAGGAAACTAAAGCAGATTTTTGATACCAGGAGAGTGGGATGCTGCTATTGCAAATATCAAAAATGTAGAAATGGCTTTGGAATTGGTTAATGGGTAGAGACTGGAAGAATAGTGAGCTGTTTGATAGAAAAGGCTTACATTGCTTTGAAGATTTTATTGGTAGAAACAGACGCTAGAGGTACTTCCTATGAGGACTTAGAAGGAAATGATACAAGTGTTTCTGAAAACTGGAGGAAAGGTTATCCTTGTTTTAACATGGCAGGTAACTTAGCAAAATTGAGTTCTGATGTTCAATGGAAGGCAAAACTTGAAACTGATCAACATAGATATTTAGCTAAGGAGATTTCTGAGCTAAATGTGGAAAAGTGCAGCCTGGTTTCTCCTTGCAAATTTCAGTAAAATGTGAAAAGAAGGAGATTAGCTGAGAACTGAACTCTTAGGTACAAAGAAACCAGAAATCGATGTTTTAGAAAATTCTGAGCTTCCAGAAAGCAAGTCCCCAGAGAATAGTGCTCCACGTGAGGGTTTAACAGAACATCAATCCAGTCAGCCATTTCAGTCCAAGATAGGAGCAGAAATGCAGTTATCAAAAAGGATTTGTGGGAAGTTCTTTTGTCTGATGGTTTGGACCCCAGTGTACTGCACTCAAAACTGACAGGTTTTTGTGAGATCTGTATAAGTGGAACCACTGCCAGACTGGACTTGAAGGGACAGATTGAAAGAAAAATCATTTCAAGGGCAGAAACATGGATGCTAAGGTCTGGACTGAAGACATCTTCTGGGCCAAGAGAGTGAACCCACCCGTGTGTGTGTAAAAGGTGAGTCTGCCCCAGTGCTTGAAGAGGGCAGGCCTTCCACCTCAGGAAGAGTGCTACCACCCCAGTTTTCTCAGATGCCTGGGGATTGTGGAAAGTCTGGCCGCCACCCCAGTGCTGGATGAGGGTGGAGCCTAAAATCTGGCCACCACCCCAATGCTTGAATAGGGTGGAGTCTTCACCCCAGTGCTGGGGGAGAGCATGGCCCATGAACAGGCACCTGAAAGGGGTAGGGCTGCCACTTCATCAGGCCAGAGGACAAACATGGTTCCATGGATGACTCTCAGGCCTTGAAATCTAATGGAGTATGCCCTGCAGGGTTTCGGGATTGTTTGGGACTTCATGACCCATTTTCCTTCCAATTTCTCTCACTAGGAATGATTATCCTATGCCTGACCCTTCTTTGTATAGTGGATGCAGATTACTTGTTCTCTAGGCTTCACAGGTCCACAGACAGAGAGGAATTGTGCCCCAGGAAGGACCACACCTATAACTGATTTTGATGAGACTTGTACTTTGCATTATCCTTCAAAATAACTTAAGGCTTTTGAGATGTTGTGATAGAATGAATGTATTTTGTATGTGAACAGAACATGTCTTTTTGAGATCTGGTGGGTGGAGCCTCAAACTGTAATCTAATAAATTCCCATTGTTTAAGCCAATCCATTTCATGGTATCCACCTTCAGCAGCTAGGAAACTAAAACACATATTAATATTTAATTAATTCCATGTGACTGGCTTTTCTCTATTTGCATAGCCATGACATTCCCTAAGTCTCTCTCTGTGTGTCTCTGGTGCATCATTTTGCCCCATGGTGATAATGGAAGGATAATTTTAGGCTACTTTAGGATAATCTGGGAATAATCATTTCTTCTTTGTATGTGATGCAAAAAGATATCCTATGTTATACAGAAGTAATGGATATCCCCCACATTTCCTATGTTAGAACTTTACCCTTCTGATGGCACTAATATGTAGAGTTTTATTCACTAAAGTTAATATCTTTCCTGTCAGCATCTTATACATTCTAATTTTTCAGATTTTGAAGTAGTCTAGAGAATCTCCAAGATTCATTCAGAATGCTTAGTGAGGCTCTAACTTCATCAATGGAAGGTGCCAGTCTGTGTTTAGCCTTAGTTGGTGGATCAGATATAAACTCTCCAGGGCCTCTTTGATAGTTCAGTTTAATGCAAAGCTGTCAATAATTTGGATCTCCCACATAAAAAACATTGCTTTACTTTTCAGTTTTTTTTAAGTACTCAAAATTTTGGTGGAAATGTCTTGATATGGTGGTGAAAACAGAAGTAAAATCAAATAAGAAGGAGGGTTCCATGTGGAGCCACCTATCCAGTTCCTTCTGCAGAGGACACAGACTGAAAGGTATCTTGATTTGAGGTTATAAAGAGAATGACTAGGGAAGAGTGTCAGTGGCCTTCTTTCTAATTCCTCCTGTAACCTGCCATCTCCACCAGTGCATGGTTGATTTAATGATATGGATGAAAGCCAACTGGCCCACAATCAATCTACACAAGGAAAAGGTGATACTGCAATTTAAAAGGAGAGGCAGATGTGATTTAGAAACCCTCGAAGAGAACTGTTTGCCCTTAAACCACAGAGGTTCTTAATCTTGAGATGATACTAAATCATTAGTAACTAGCATCAGATTTAGGAAAACTTCAGCTGTGAGCTATAGGACAGTACTGAATTGAAAGTGGAATCATCAGTGTGAGTTTTAGTGAACCATGATGACAAGAACATATGAGCAAATTCATAAATCTTTCAGGAATCAAATAAACCCAGTAAGAAGAATTTTAATTTAATCATTTTGTAAGATAGGATGAAAAACTTCAAATGAAGCCTAGGGAAGATTATCATCCAACAACAAACAACCAGTGTTCACTGAGCATCTACTAGGAACCAGGATTTTAAATGTTGAACAAATATCTCCTGAGGGTAGAGTACAGATTCTACCCCCATGGAGTTTACAATCTACACTTATGCTGCCCAACTGAACTTTCTGTGTGATGGAAATGTTCTATATCTGCACTGTCCAATGCAGTAGCCACTACCCATATGTGGCTAGTGAACACTTGAAATGTGGCTAGTGTGGCTGAGGAACTAATTTTTTAAAAAAAATTAAATTAAATTATATGTATATAGACATACGGAGCTAGTGGCTACCATGTTGGCCAACAGAGAATCTGGACAGATATTAATTTAACAATCAAGAAAACATGTAATTACCAATCATGACAATTGTTCTGAAGGTAAGGTAATGAGAATGATAAAGCAGGGAGACCTTAACAGCAGGGACATGATGATTGGGGAAGGGTTTCCTGAGGAAGTTATAGCTAAGTTCCCAAGGATGAGTAGCATTATCTAGGAAAGTGAGATGGCGGTTGAGTCGAAGCAAATGTTTTTCCCATTGCTTTGCTTGGTTTCGTTTGGAAATTTTCTTTTAAGGTGATAAAGTAATTTTAAATAAAAAAAGGGGAATACAATATGCAAAGCAATGAGGAAGGGGGAGTATCCTATATCTAGAATCAAAAGGGTAAGGAATAGGCTGGAGAAGAAGGCTGGGTTCAGTTCATGCAGAACCATCTAAATAAAAATTAAAGATTTTTGTCTTGGTATAAGAAAACTGAAAAGTTTACCTGCTTGCATTTTTAATGGATCATTCTAGCTACAGTAGAAAGAGGATTAGTGGAATAAGAGTGGAAATGAGGAGCAGTTGGAGTCCATGGAAGTAACCCAGTCATGGCGTAATAGCTTAAGTAGGGAATTTTGGCAAAGGTAATGGGGAGAAGTTGATGTGTTTCAGAGACAATAGGGAGGGTTAGGAAAAGTCAAGTATCACAAAAAATGCTTGGCTTTCTGACTGGGAAGACTAGATAGATGGGGCCATTAACTGGTTGGGAAACAAACTTGAAGTTCATTGGTATGTTGACTAAGGAATTTAAAGTCATGAACAAGAAAGTGGTTTCTAGGAGTGAGAGGGCAATGGGAGAAAGGAAAAGGGCTTAGGATTAAGCCTTTAATAATTGCAATATTTCATTTATTTCTTGTATTGATTTAATGTTGTACATAATTTTGTCTCTATGCCATGTAAAATGTATCATTTTAGATGATACATTTGGACACCTAATCATTTAGGCTCCTTTTACACTGACTTATTTACTCCTAAGTTACAAAATATGTGAAACCTAGTCTTATGGGTTTAACTACATCCCCTCAAAATATATGTTGAAGTTCTATCCCCCAGTACACAGAATGTGATCTTGTTTGGAAATAAGGTCATTTTAGAGAGAATTAGTTAGGTTAAAATGAGGCCATAATGGAGTAGGGTGGGCTCCCAGTCCAATATGACTCCTTATAGGAAGGAGAAAGTACCTACGTTCAGAAAAGGAAAGAATGCTGGTGATCACTGAAGCAGAGAACAATATGGATGGCAAGCTACTGCCAGAAGCCAGGAGAGAGTCGTGGGACAGAATCTTCCCTTACAGACTTTAGAGGAAGCCCGGTCCTGTTGATAACTTGATTTCACACTTAAAAGCTTCCAGAACTCTGAGACAATACGTTTCTGTTGTTTTAAGTCACCAAGTTTGTAGTACTTTGTTGCAGGAGCCCTAGAAAACTAAGACACTTAGAATATCTTACTTCCTTCATATGCAATGTGTTTATATATTTTTCACCACTCTTTACACTTAAACTTCCTGTCAAATGTTCTATTCTCTTAAATTACAAAGTTTAGATAATTTACAGAGAGATGTGTAAACAGTTTTTCAAGAAATACTTGTTTAACCCAAATACATTGCAAGTTAATTTAGCATATGGAAACAGATTTTTCCAATAAAATTTCTAGAAATGGAAAAAATGACCTGAGCATCCCTAACAAGTTTCCTTCCACCACACCCTAACATTTTCCCTGACTGTCCTCCTTCCTATCTTTACTGAATGCCAATTAGCCTTGTTTTGTATCAGCTGGGGCTCTGCAGGGCAACAGTAACCAATCCCTGTGCAACTTCTTTATCAGTCCTTCCCCATGCACCAACCCATACAAAAGTAGGTGCACAACCAAAATAGGAAATACTTCAGTAATTTATTCATGCTGTTTTGGGGGTGGAAAGGGTGGGGGTGTTTGTAGGAACCTCTTCCCTAATATGCTGTATGAAAATTTAGCATCATCATCACAGCTATTATACTGTAACTGGATCTTTTGTTCTCATGTAAACTCTTAAGGACAGAAACTTCATCTTACTCATTTGTAGCCCTTGCACTTAGATCTATGCCTAGACATTGTATTCTTAGTCAATAATTGAATGAAGAAAACAAAATAAATGAATATTATAGAGATTAACAGATGCTCCTTAAAATAATTAATATTTACATTAAGGAGAAAATATAACTCATTTTTTCAGAAATTATAAGTTTTCACTGTCGCCTTTAATGCAAAAGCAAACATTTTAAGTAGAAAATCATAAATTTAACATGTCCTCATTGCAGTCTCTCCCCTCAGGCCTAATGAAATTATGTTGACCCACCTAGATTTTTCCTGAACTATGCATTTTTTCCAGTAATTAAATCAGCTTTTAGTTGAAACCATGGAACTTTCTTTGGTGGTATTATGAGATAATTAAGTGATCATACAAGCAATTTTCCTGGAACATACCTGGTTCACTGTCTTGTTTACTTGGTGTGTTAATAATGCCCTCTTTTACTCTCAAAAAGGTTGTGGACTGGACCATAAATTATATGATTACCGAAAATATAGTCCATGCTTTGAATTTGATGGCAAGAGAAGCCTGAGGTTTGAAAAATAATCCCTATTATATTGCAATCATGCATAACTGTATGAGCTGGAACAAGTCAGCTGACCTCACTATACTGTTTTCTCACTGCTATTCAAGAGTTTTATATTTCCAACCTCAGAAAGGACTAGAAAGTACATGAAGCACCTCAAGTAAAGGCCACCAGCAAATGACTTGTATATAAACTGATTCTTCTGTGCTGTAGTTACCATAACAGATAAATTATTTATTAAGTAAATGGGAAACTTCCCCAGAGATTATGACAAAATCATTGGGTTAAAATGCATGATAAGAATGGCATTAAATCTTTTACCTAGGGAGAGGAGACCTATTTGCCCTTTCTGTACTTGTGCCTTCTTCACTTTCACAGCTGACCTAGAGTGACAAAGAGTCTATGTGCTCCTAATGGAGGTGGGCTCTGGGAATTTGTCACTTAATCCTGGCATGTGATAGTAACGGCAAGTCCCAGAGGCGCAGACTAAAGGCAAAAGAATAAGTACAAACATTTAGTGTATGTTGATTATTTTTAAATTTAAATTTACATTTACATAGTTTATGCCTTAAACCAACTTAAATTTTACTCACCTAAGTTAGAATTTTGATTATAGGATAATTTGTAGCATTTCCTTAGAATAAAAGAACAAAAATCAGACTATACCACTAATTTGGCTGATGTGCTTGTCAGTCTTGTAAGTAATATCATGATATGCTCATTTCCTTAAAAATTTAAGTCTGCATATATAGGGCTCTGAAAGATATAGCAGGCCAATCCTTCATAGTATTTTCAAAGATATATATAGTAGATTGCACTATAGAATGAGACCCTCTAGATAAATATATATTGAGCTAGTTCTTCATTAAACTGACTAGCAAATGTGGTCAAGAAGCTTGTTTAACTCGTTTCCCTCATAAACCAGTGGTTTTTGTGGTGGTTGACTTAAGTGTTCATTTGTTATTCATTCATTCATTCATTCATTCATTCATTCTTGTCTGTAGATTCTGCGTGAATCTGTCCAAGAACTAAACTGATTGTGTGAAATATAGTGATAGATTCGATGTGAGGAACTTTTTATGTTATAAATAGTAAAGTAAGGTGCTGCCACATATTACATACTACAAAACCTTCACCAGAATTAAATGTATGGTTTCCCAAAACATATTCATATATTCATAACTTACATATAAGGAAACATCACTATATAATCAATATTTTAGCTTTTCTAACTCTTTTGTACGTAGACTTCATCTTTGTGGCTTTCATCCTGAGCTTGCCCTCTTTACTGCTCCTTTTCCAGGAGATGCACCTTAAGCCTCAGGGCTCATCCCTCTGGACTAGATGTCATTTGTGCCCTACAGCTAAAGAAAACCTAAGAACTGATCAACAATGGAAACAAGTGGGCTGCTTTTTACTTTCAGCAATACTAATTATTCTGTACTTCTTTTTTTTACCATAAAATATTGTTTACACAGTCCTTGATCAGAGGCTTTTTCCCACAAGGCTTTAAAAAAATAGCATCCATAACTAATGCATGGAAACTTTTAAGAAAATATGAACTTGCAAACTGAAAAGAACAATTTGAACATAGTTCTGCTCCTGAAACCAATGTTTACATTTCTCCCCATCTCTTGTCAGTGATAGCTTTCCTTTCTTACCTAATGTCTGAATCATTGCAAGAAATGATGAAATCCACTAACACCAGGAAATATAAAGGTGTTCACTTTTATATTTGCACTTCTATGAATGTGAACTTTATGTTTCCTTGTGTTTGGTAACTGGCAGTCTTCTCTAAACACTTTGCTTTGAGCCAAAGGAAATTCCAGCCTCTGAAACTTAGGAGGAAAACGGGAACATAACTTAGAAAATGTTCAAAAGGCATTCATCTTAGGAAAATATCCAGCAGCTGTAATTTTACTATCAAACACCTTCTACATTTCCTCACTTCACTTGCATCAGTTTGCCAGTAGCAGAACAGCAGGTATTTTTACTTATCAATAAGTGTGAAACTGTATGCATATGGTGTCCATGTATTTTTTTTCTCTTTTGTTTTTAACATGAGTTAACTAATTATATGTGAATGCTTAGTTGGAGGGGGAAGGCTGAAGGACATGACAGATAATGTAACACTAAACAATAGTCAATTTCATTCATCACAATGTTTACATTAATTTTCCTTAGTTACCCTCTCAGTTCTGATAAAGCCAAAGGAAGTAGGGAAAGAAGGATGGAGACCTCTTATGTCCTTTCCACAGGGAAGCTAGTGTTCTCTTACAACCATCAGAAAAGAAGACACATGGGGCAAGATGAATTGAATTCAACTATATTTATCCATTCATTGATTCATTGATTCACATGTTTATTTGATAAATATGTCCAAGGCACTGGGAATATAGAGTGAATAAAATAGACATGGGGCTTACAGTCTAGTGGTGGGAGACAGACAATAAACAGTTAATCAAATACATTTAAGATAGGGGCTATAAAGAAAATTGGGCAAAGGGCTACAAGATTCTGTGGGCCATGAGGAGAGTGGTGGATAGAATTGGCATTATTTTAGGTAAAGTGTCCAGGGAAGGTGACTTTGAGTTGATGCTTGTATAAAGAGCAAGTGACAATTACATAATCTGGGGAAAATGCCTTCTGGGCAGCAGGGAGAGCTAGAGCAATGGGCCTCAGATAGGATGAAGCTTGGCATGTTTAAGGAACAGCAAGAAGGCTGAGTGGTTGGAAAGGTGACAACAAGGGGGACAATGGAGGGAACGGCCACTGGTGGTGGGCAGGCACTTGATCATGTAGCATCTTGAAGGTGTGGCACTTCACTGGAAATCTTCAGAGGGCTTTTATCAGGGCAATGACCTGAAATCATTTATGGTATGTGCCAGTTTGGATATATTATGTTCCCCCTCCAAAAAAAGCCATGATCTTTTAATCTAATCTCGTGGGATATTGAGATCAGGTTGTTTCCATGGAGATGTGACCCACCCAACTGTGAGTGACGTCTTTGGTTAGTGTGTGACCTCTGATTAAATGTTTCCATGGAGTTATGACCCTGCCCATTCAGTGTAGGCCTTGATTAGTTCACTGGAGTCTTATAAAGGGGCTCACAAACAGAAGGACTTCAGAGCAGCTGCAGCTAAGAGAGGACAAAACACCTCAAGAGCAACATTTTGGAGAATGCCATTTTGAAACACCACCTGGGAGCAAGCGGACACCAGCCATGTGCCTTCTGAGCTAACAGAGGTTTACTGGATGCCAATGGCTATCCTTCAGTGAAGGTTGATATCTTACCTTGGACATTTTATGGCCTAAAGACTGTAACTTTGTAACCAGATAAACCCCCTTTATAAAAGCCAATCCATTTCTGGTATTTTTGCATTAGCAAACCAGAACAATGAGTTAACAAGAGTACTCTAGCTGTTGATTAGAGAAGAACTAGAGAGGAACAAGAGCATCTTGAAGGAAGGATCCACCCTAGATGATTTATTTACTTCACATGAAGCATGACTATAATCTGGCATATTTAAGAAGTTTATATGAAATAGATATATCCAAAACAATGTATTATTGATGTATCACCATGAGATGCTATAACCTTGTTATACAAACAATGTTGCTATTTAAAATAACAGATTTGAAAAGTCTGTTTGGGGTGCGGAAATGGGAAAGGGAGGTTCACAGGCTGAAGCGTACCACTCAATACCTGAAAAAGAGTCTCTTTGTATTACTTTTATTACTGTATTTGATTTTTTAGGAATAGAAGCAAGTCATTTGGAGTCCCATCAAGTAAAAACAAATATGGGAAAACAAAAAGGATAATGCATATTTTGGTCAGAAAGCAACTAAGCTGATTTTTTTGTGTATATGTAAAATCATGCCCTAAGTGTGAGTTGTAAAAGAGTACTGAGTGATTGAAACATCTTTGGATTGAGCAATCCCTTCTGCCCCCAGATGGTGATGGTTCCTCTACCACTGCCCTTCCAGCACAATGTCATCTCTGCCTCCATAAGAAACCAGCCTCTTCAGCATGGCCTATTATTTGTATCCCTGTCTCACATCTCATCTTCCTGGTGAGGCTGCAAATTGTTAAGAGCAGAATCTTGCTCTTGGCTTTACTCAGGTCTGTTGGTCTGGTGCCTCCCACATAACAGGAGTCCAATTGGGGTTTGGATGAATAACTGTTGGCCTTAACCTTGCCAAATCCCAACTCAACAAACCTTAGGAATTGTGCTGTTTTCAACCTTAGTCTAGCCAGTCCTGGATCCCGGAAAGCCAGGTCTGGTGACACTAACTAGAAACTCCCTCTTCACTAGCCATGGGACTAGAAGAATATATTTTCTGTTGGAACATGCAAGTTGAAGGGACTAGATAAACAATTAGATATGGTTTTGCTTCCCTTCTTCTATATTTATTGCTTTCTTATTTTTGTTTATCTTTAATTTTGTTTTCTTTCTTTTGGTTCCTTTCATTCTTCAAAGTCTCTTACTATATTTTTAGTCAAATTTATTTTTTGTTCATGGGATAATTGCAATTTAGTTTTTGTTTCTGAGATAATTTTGTCTTTTTTTCAAAATATTAGTCAACTCCAGTTTTTTATCTTTAGTTTCATATTTATTTCTATTTTAGTTTTAACTTCCTGATTTAGGGGTGCTATTTCTTATCCACCAAATCATATTTGTTTAATTTATGTTGGAGTATTGAGTTACAGTTTTACTCTGTCTTATGGTTGGGGTTTTCATGAATATTTAGATCAGTTTAATAATTTGACTATCACTTTCTGGTTCTTCCTTTAGAACACTTTGCTTAAGTGTTTCCTGCCATTTTGTTGTTCACTTTTAAATGTCTTAGACTTTCTGGGACCAACAATAACAGTGAATTATGGAAGAGGGTAAGGGGTTTAAGTAATTTACTAGTTTTCCTAACATGATTGAATCCTCTTAAACTGATAGAGAAAAGTACAATTTATTTAAGAGATGCCACCTATTGGGAATGGGTTGGTGCATCTTCTGAATCTATGAACTGTCTTTGTTTCTATCAGAAATGCAATAGCTATTGCTTGTTTGCTTCTTTCTTTCCCCACCAAGCTTCCGTAGAATGCTATCCCCAGCCAAATTGTTTCTACCTCTTCTAGAAAGTTACATTTTCAAATTGTCACCTCTGGTCCCAAGCACTTTCAAACCCCTTTGTTCTAAAGGAATCAGAGCTCTAACCTTTCCTTATTTCATTGTTTCCCTCCTCAGGTTAGGACCGACTAATTTTGGGGGTTAGGTTATCTATGTTCTGTGATTTACTTTATCTATGTTCTATGCTAATTAGAACCCTGCTGTAATCTCCTCTTCTGTGCATACTCAGCCCAGCTCATCTCCTTTCCCGAATGTGAGAGACAAGTCTATGGATTTTAGGTATTTATTTTCACACTCACATATAAATTGAACTTTTTTTGTATTCTCTTTGCTGCTTTTGCTGTAGGTGTAGGTTATGGGTGATTTTCTTTTCTTATTAAAATGACTGGTTTAGGGAACATTTGTAGATATAGATGGAGATACCTGGATTCAGCCATACATGGAACCAGCTTTCTAGTCACTTTTAGAGTCATGTAACTAATTATTGTATCATTCATTATTTCACATTCACTTTGGCTACACAACTTGCCTATTTCAAATGCTTGGAAATCCAAGAGAGTTCCTTTTTTGCTCCTTTCACTTGTAAAATACCTAATTCTGTGCTTACACATAAGTATTAATTTAACATTGACCTTCAACAGAGTACACATTTTTTGAACGGATTCTTTCATGGCAGCTCAATACATGTGTTAATTCCCAGTATGTAATGGGCTCTATCAGAATTTGTACTACAAAAATCATGCTTCTGAGCCAATTATCCATATTTGAAAACTCTCCTATTTGAGTTTAAGTCAATGATACTTAGCTATAAATGACTCTATAGCTTCATGTGTAGTCACTGTTAACTAAAGCAAGTCCATGAATCAAATATAATCTTATTGTAAAACAGAACTTCAGGTCTAAAGGGCAACAATTGTACAGTGCATAGAACACGGGTTTGGTGTCAAATTGATTTGGGTTTCAGATTGGTTTTGTCACATACTAATCTTTTTGGCTCTCTCTAAATTAGCTTTACTGGCTCAGTTTTTATTTTTAGATTATAAAACAGATATAATGCCTACCTCACTGACTGTCACATTTAAATAAGGTCTTGTGTTGGAAGCACCTAACAAAATATTAAGCAGCTAATAGACACACACATAAGAATATTTTTACTTTTCTCTTTCCCTAGAAGAAATTAAAATTCCATATAAAGAGCCACAGTGCTGTCACTGCTTCTCTAGTTTAAGCCATCCGATTGTTATTAATCTGATTATTAATTTCTCCCACCTGAGAATAGTGATCACCATGATTTGAATAGAATATTTATTAAGAATTCACAAACATGGATCTTGTAGTAATTAGCTATTTGATGTTAACTATTGTCATTTCCATTTTCAAACTGGGAAAATGGAGTAAGAAGGACTTGGTCCCAACTCTGGTGGCTTGGGGAATTCCATTTTCTGTATTCTCTACCAGTTAAGGTTTTATACACCAAAAAGGTATTTTTCAAAAAGCTCATCATTACATGCATAAAAATACAATACTTTAAATGAAGTAATTTGGAATTAAACAAATGTAATAGAACTGCTAGTGGGATTTATAGTACCCAATAACCCTCTCAGAATGTACTTCACAGATTGTCTCTTTATATTGCAAAATGAATAGGATTTTATATCAGAAAAAAACAAATCTGCACATTAAAAAATCAATGTTTCTCATGATACACACTTGGTAGTATTTCTGGGAATACTATAGCTGGCATAACCTAGTTAAAATATTATAATTTACTTGACTACATACATAGTCTTTTTGGAGTCAAAACCACCACTTATGACATGTAAAGAGAAACAATGACCTGTCTGCTTTTGGAACCATCAGAGGTACTTTTTGCTCTACTCCCCTCAAAGCCCTGATGCGTAATCTTTCCCCTGGTTAACAAATGTCTCTTGAACTGAAAAACAAAAAACAAACAAACAAACAAACAAAAAAATAGAAGAAGTGGGTGAAGGAAGAAGAGAGGTAGAAAGGCACGTTCTGTCACAGAACCTCTACTGAAAAATCCTCAACAGGCAGAATGGATTGAAAAATTCAAGCATGGCTAAAAAGTACATTCCCCACTAGTCAGTGGATTTTGCTTCCTATTTGTCACTGCCACCTTGGAGAGCGGTGAGCATTAATAATGCATGGGTGCTAGGAATGTATTAGCAACTAACCTTGCGAAGAAAATCAGCTGGGGACCCAGAAGAGCTGTAAAAGTGAGAGAGAGAAAGACGCAGAAAGGCAGAATGAGTATGCACACATGCTCCGTAGTATCCTTCTTATTTATTGAAGAGATTTGGGGAGCAGTGTCAGGTGTGTAGGCAACTATGTATCATTGTAAATGGAGGCTAGAAATCCTTGGAATGGAGCCATAATTGAGTTCATTGATCAAATTCCTGAATACTCCACCCCATCGGGGCGCTGTATTGCCTACCTTTATGGAGCACAAAGAAAATACCTCTAGGAGATTAAGCGTATTTATACACTTGGGCAAATAAGAAGTCCTAGTAAATAATGCCTTAGACATCTTTCTTAAAGAAACATGGGCAAGTATAGCTCTTAAATGTCTGATGTGTGATTTGAGGTCTGCTTTAAGACGTAGTACACATCGCAGGTAGATTTGTCGTGATACGAGAATGCCAATTCCGATTCCAAGAATTCCAGTAAAACAAAGACGTACTGGTACAAAGCAGTAAGGTTGTTCTTGTTTCACAAAAATTTCCTTTAGTTTTTAATTGGAGGGATTATTTTAAATTGAAACCAACTCATTTCCTTTGTGAAGTTATCACTTGCCCCTTGTCCAGAAGGAGGCTGCCACGTGGCGCACGCTCTGCCCTTATCACTTCCCCTTAAAGCCCCTCATACCCCACCCAGTAAGACTCAGTTCATACCTAACTCAAAATTACCTGTAAATTCATTGAATTGGTTCTAGAAATGTTAGACAATGATAAACCAAGTGAATACATTTGTATAAATACTTATATTTTTAACCTAAACCTTCAATTCAAAATATCTTATGCAATAGTATTCATATTTTCACATCTAAAGATTTTGTACTTGAAAAATGGAGCTGTAGTCAAATATGAAAAGATGTGCATGTGAAATATGTTAATTTGTTTACTAATGGATGTTTAGTACCATTTTCCTTTTAAAAAGTTTTCTTATAAAAAATTTCAAACATACTGAATAGATTAAAGAAATATACAGTGAACACCCATATATTCACCACATCGATCAGACAACTAATATGCGTGTTACTATACTTGCTTTATCACATATCTAATTATCCCTCTCCTATCTATCCATCAATCCATCTTTCTTTTTTTTTTTATTTGCATTTCAAGGTAAGTTGCAGGCATTTCCACACTTCCTCCTAATTACTTCAGCTGGAGATCAATATTCTTTTATACTTCTTTTCAAGTAAAATTTACATGCAATGTAATGCCCAATTCCTAAATACGTAAATCAATGAGTTCTGTTAAAAGCATACAAGTAACTGTGTAACCCAAATTGCCATCAAAATTTAGAGCATTATTATCATTAACTTGCTACTTTCTTACCTCCCTGATATTTACTAAATTTTGAAGAAAAAGTGAGTCCAAAGATTACAGCTAACAGATTTTCCCAGGGAAAAAAATGCTTATTCAGGCTGTAAGACTGGATTTTGGCATCCTAAGAGGGTCACATGATTAAGATATGAAGATTGTAAGAGAATTGTTTCTCTACTGCTTTCTCATATTCATTACAATTGATCTCTTGAGAGATGAGTAATTTCATCCTATTATTTTCTTAACAGTTTTTGTTGAACTTAAGTAAATTTGTACCGATCCTTCTTTAATTATTATCATTATTATCATTATTATTCCTTCCCTTAATTTCTCATTTGGAAAAGTATCTCAGAATGATTTTGTTTCACTATGGTAATACTCTCCAATCGCCTTTCCACCCCAAACCTCTTACCCCAACATATACACAAACATTCCAAGAAAAGTAATGGGGTGGTTACAATATTCATTCATGTTGTTCAAAGTGCACAGTGTATACTTAATATATGTTTTTACCCTGGAAGAGTTAAGAGATGAATGAATAAATGGTATGGAAATGACTTGAGTCACATTTACTTACAATTTAGCTAATGAATATTCTTTGAAGCAAATTACAAAATACCTTCAGAGTTATGTTTTCAGAAATGCACCTCTGTCATTTGTTATTGGTCATAAATAGCAAAAATATCTCAAAAATGAAACTTACTTCATCTCAAAAATACACCGTTCAGTTTTTAGATTGCTAAATTTGTTGAAGGCTTGCTCTGCCCAATCATTTTTTTTTTTTTTTTTCCATCAATAGCCTGACATGTCTTGGAGTTGGATAAATTTTTCTTAATTGTTTCTTGTCTATAGCTCTTTGTTAACTGGATATATTGATTTATTGTGAGTTTCCCACCTTTTCTTTTCAGTGTGAAATGTGCTTCCCAGTTGGACAATCTTCTTTTACTTTAGATTTGATGACTTGAATTCTCTCTAATCAGTCATATTATATTCTCCTCTCCCATCCCACAATTCCCACAGAAGGGGAAGTACTAAGAAATGCATAACCCAGCAAGTGGTGGTGGCAGCAACATCCATTGTCTTTTTCCTGAAAACATCCTATTTATTTGAGTGATAAATGTCACTCATGCTCTTGCTACCTTAAGCAGGGACAGGAAGGGGAAGGAATAAAGTTAGAAAAATCAGAGTACAGAAGAACCTAGGGAAAAGTGAAAGACCTTAACCCTTTCCAATGAATTTATTTCTGTAAACAAATTAAAGTGATAAATACTAAGAGAGCTAATTTATTTCAAATTATTTATTTTATTTTTAATTCTCTGGATTACAAAAATTCCCTAAATTCTTTAAAAACTTCCACAAGACCTCATGCCTTGCTTTGCACATACTGGTTGCTCAATAAATTATTTTGACCTGGTAGGAACATATTTTTGTTTATGTCTGTCTGTCAGGAGACTACCTTCATATTTCTTTCTTTTCTTATGCTTAACACACCTTTTCTCATTTCTAATTTTATGGGAAGGAGAGCAACCCTAGAATATTTAACGTTGAATATGAAGCATTTGACTGCTTCTGTGGATGAAATATTTGTGTAATATAGTAAGGAAACGTGGAAGAATGTATACATTTTCTTAAGTTAAATAAGGTGTTTTTAAATGAAAATATTAAAGATCTTCCATGAAAGTATTTATAAACACATATATAAATAAACAAGATATTGACACGGTTCGCAGAACAAAACATTTTTAAAAATTAAATACCATCTAATATGCACTCTTACAAACAAATGATCCTCATTAAAATCCATCAGCATGGACCCATTCAAACTTGATTCTTCTGCTTTTCAAAATAGCTAGTGTAATTCTTGAAAAAAAATTAACCACTGGAAATAACTGATAGCCTTGCACTTTTGTTAACATCTTTCAATATTTTAACAGAAATTCAATTTCTTTGACTTTAAGTGAAGGATTGTAATTAATTCATTCTTCCCATAGGGTTATAGAAATGCATAGAGCCTGCCCTCACTTTCCTAGCTAGGTGCTTTCAGCTGACAGACTGAAATTTCCTTATTGCTGTCTAAAAAAAAAAAAAAAAAATGAATACTTTGGGGTTTTCCATACAATTCCATTAGGATATTATCCTATTATCCAGTTCTTCCCAACACATTTTTTAATGACTGAACTGATCCAATCCCAATATTTCTCTTTGGAATAAGTTTTAGCAATTGTGTAAATAAGAAAAATACAATCCAAAGGAAATATTAACCAGAAAAGTTCAATTAAAAAAATCATTATTGCTATGTCATGAACCAACAGGAAACCAAGGCATGTGCAATAAATATGAACAAGCACTGCAGTTCTTCTACTAGCTAAATTCCAAGATGATCCACTTTTCCTCTAGTTAGAATGCTGCACTGTGCAAAGTTCCTAGCATGTTTTCTTGCTCCAGTAAATTGTGGATTAATAAACTGTTGCTTTTCCATTAAAATTGCAGTAGCAGTATAATTGATAGCTGAGGCATTTCTTCATCACTTAGCCTGTTAAAACACATGTTAATTTAAATGTTAAGTATATCCCATTCATTTTGGCAAAAGATTGAACAGAAAACATAAAATAAGTAAATTATATAGCATGTTGTATATCTATATCATAATGTGTTCAAAGGTGATACCTGGAATGTAAAAAACTGAGCATATCAAAAGGAATCTGGAATACTGGAAAGGGATGAAGACTGTAATTTAAATAGAGGGATTAGAGTATCACTTTTATTGGGAAACTAGCATTTGAGAACATCTTGAAGGTGGCAAGAAACTGAAACGCTGTGATGTATGTACCCCAGAAAAGAGCATGTTCTTTGAATCCATTCCTGTGGGCATAGACCTATAGTAGGAGGGACTTTTTGATTAGGTTATTTCAATAGAGATCTGACCCACTGCATTCAAGGTGGGTCTTATCCTTTAATGGAGCCATTTTTAAGAGGACAAAAGACAGAAAAAAAGCCCAGAGAAGTTTAGAGAGAAGAACATGCAGAGAAGCTGAGAGACCCAGAGAAGCTGAGAGAGAAGCATCCAGAAGCTAAAAGCAATGAAACCCGGGAGAGAAAGACCAGCAGATGCCAGCCATCTGCCTTCCCATGTGACAGAGGAGCCCCAGATTGCCAGAAGCCTTTCACTGGGGAGAAGGTATCATCCTGTTGAAGCCTTAATTTGAACATTTTCACAGCCTTATAACTGTGGACTTGTAAGCTAATAAATCCCCATTGTTAAAAGGCAGTCCATTTCTGGTATATTGCATTTTGTCATCTCTAGCAAACCAAAACAACTATGTTGATATTTAGGAAAGATCTTCTGAATAAATCCTTTAAGAAGCTCTGGTCCCAGAGTCAATGGGACTGCTAGGGTGCCCAGGAGAGATACACAGAGCATTAATTACACATAGTCAACTATACTAGGCAATATCCCCATAACAACACTCTCTCCTCAGTATGTTCACACACACACACACACACACACACACACACACAGTATAAGCTATAATGTAAGCACAGGCAAACAAATATTTATTTTTTAAAGAAATTATACAAAAATATGGGGAGAGCCAAAATTTGTCTACTACAGATTGGTGCCTAAAATAAAGCCCCTTTTATTCTGGCATGTGTGGGGTTGCAGCACAAAAGTTTGCAAAAATGACCACTGCTCACCATAAAACTTAGGGGTCAGTAATTCCACTTAGCCTTCTCAAACAGAATTCCCACAAGAGAACAAACTCAGCAAGAAGTCAGACCTGCTCAAACAACAACAAAGAGAACACACTGGGTAGTCACTCCTTCATTAAATAGAAATTTGCAACCAAAAATTATTGGGTATGAAAAGAGAACCAACATATCACTGAAATCAGCAAACAGGAGAAAGAGGAGTCCAGATTAAAAGATGATCCTGAGAAGTGTACATTGAAAAAATCCTTTAATACACCAACAGAGACTAGGGACCCTCTTACATCCAGAGACACAAACATGATATTAGAAAGAAATGGCATCAGATGAAAAGAAAAATCTCTTACAGAGTTTAAAAAAAGTCTTAAAATTCAATAAGATTAGAAAATAGAAAAGAACGTAGTTCAAAAGCAAAAGAACTGGAAAATATGAAACACACATACACATACATACACAAACTAGGTGTTCCAACTTTCAATTTGTTCCACAAATAGAAAATGTGAAAAAAGGAGTGAGGAGGGACATATGTATTTTTTTTTTTAAAGAATCAAGGTTTCCCTTATTATTCTGTGTTTTAGTTTACTGGCTGCCAAAGCAAATACCGCACAATGTGTTGGCTTTAATGATGGGAATTTATTGACTCATGGTTTTGAGGCTAAGAGAATTACAAATCAAGGCTTCCTCAAGGCAGTGTTTTCTTCCTGAAGACTGGCCTTCTGGGGCTGGCTGCCATCAATCCTTGAGCCCTGGCTCCTGTGTGACACAGTAGTGCACATGGCTGAAGGTTACATTGACCTTCAGCTTCTTGCTTCTTCTTGATCTGTCAGAATTCCATTCTTCTTATTACAGCCGCCAGTCATAGGATTAAGACCCATCGTGATTTAGTTAGGCTACACCTTAACTGAAATAATCTCATCATAAGGCCCTACTTTCAATGGGTTCATATCCACAGAAATGGATTAGATTTGAAGACATGTTTTACTGGGGTACACACAGTTCCAAGCCACCATACTCTGCTCAATAAGAGGAAAGGGATTCATGACTACACATATTACTGTAGAATTTCAGAGCATTAAAACATAATCAAAAGACCTTGAAAACTTGAAGAGGACAGAAAAATATCACCTTCAAAAAATACAAAATAATACTGGCATCATAATTTTCATTATCATCACTGGATGCTAGAAAGAAAAGCTTCAATGCTTTCAAAATTTTATATCCAGACAAATGTCACACCAGTAAAATAAAAGCATAAAGATTTTTAAATGTGCAAGGATACAGAAAATTTACTTTCCACTCATTGTTTTCACAGGGAAATATTTGAAGATCTGTTATAGCAAAATGAAGGAATACACCTCAAAATAAGGAGACATGTAATCCAGGAAACAATAACTGCCACTCAGTAGATCTGTGAAGGAAAGTATCAAGATGAATGATTTATCGCAGGCTTAAAAGACAATTGTTTCAGATTGGAGGAGGAGAATAGAGACCTGCAGGGAAAATGTTGCTTGAAAGGGTGAGTCCTAAAGAAAGAAAAAATATGATTGAGGAGTTGGAAATCATTAAATATGTGATAAAGACAAATAGCAGATAAAAAAGAAATTAGAAATGCACAGAAAAACAAACACGAGAAAACTATATAATAAAGACATGGTCTAAATGTAAGGCAAATTAAAATGAGGCATTCTCTAAAGCAATTTGGGAAGTAAAGGTAAAGAGAGAGCATTTTAATTTTGATTATATGCTCATTTTTATTCAAGTAGCTCAGAGGATGTGACCTTGTATCTGTGGCAAAGAAAGAATAATTTTAGTACACAGCTTGCTCTATTGTTGAACAATGTTTACAACTTCATATCATTGTAATCCCTATTTCATGGCTTTAGAGGCAGCCTACAAACTAGGCATGGCAGACTCGCTTGTGCTTAAGGATAAAAATTATGTGTTATACCTTGTATCCCATGGACCTAAAACAGTGTCCATAATAAATATTGGTCATCAATAAATATTTTAAGAATGAATAAATGGATGAATTTTGACAATGTAAAGCTATAAGTATAACTGAGAATATATAAGATGTAACGTAATAACTAGAAAGAAAGGAAAAGGAAAAATAGGTATTTGAATATACTCATCTTGTAAAATCTGGAGTCAGGATATACTGTGAAAAAAGGTACAAAAAATATGGCTTTAAATATATCATTTAAAATTACAACAGCCACCAATAAAAATGTGAAAATAATAAAGTAAGGCAAACACTGAGACAGAGTGTATATAAGATAAATCTTCATATTTTATATCAAGAAGTCAATATATATTGACTTTAATAAAGATATAAGTATATTGTCAAAAATTTTGAGAGTGTCTTCAAGAGGAATTAAAATCATAAATATTTCTTTAAATAATGTACGTAGGACTGGAGTGGTAAGGAAAGAAGCCAGGGACTATTGATTTTAACCCTAAACTTATTGCACTATGGGATGTGTTTGTTGCCTTACCCATGTATTATTTTAATAAACAATTAAAAATATTATTAAAATTACACAAAGTTAGTCCAAATCAGGACAGACTTCAGACTTTTTGAGAGAATAGAGGAAATGGAAGAGTAAAATGTTGTCCAGTTTACTAGATTGTAAACGGATGCAAAAATGCTTGTGACATAATCCTTTTTTTTTTACTTTCAGACGATATAAATGGATTTCAGCTATTTGTTTCAATTATATGCTTATAAAATTAAATGAATGCAAATATATTTCAGAAAAGTACAATAAACAATAAGAAATCTATAAGATGAGTGTCACATGTACTTCTTTAATTCACCATAATCCTACCGTAATCTGCACTCAAAGCTTTGTGTATTAATTATGAAGGGATATGAATCTCTGCATTTCCTTTATCCTTGCCTTTTAGTAGTAACTTAGTAATATCTCCTAATGGGCTCTGTTGTCTGTTGAACTGAATTACTGCATTCTCTGCACGAGGCTCTACTAAATCATCTAAGATATTTGAGGAATTAACCTCCATTTGAACATTAGAAATGGGGACAAAAGCATGAAAATATTACCTTGGATAGAAAAGAAAAATCTATGCTTTTCAGCTTTACAAGAAGACAAAGCAGTCCTCAGTTTTCTGTTCATCATTTCATTTGTATTTAAAGCAAAAATGAAAAGCAATGTTCACAAACAAAAAGAAAAAAAACTCCACTAGCCCTCACTCTGAATATAGCTATTTCCCTGAGAAATAGAATTTTGTCTTCAAAACTTCCACTATTTCAACTTTTGGAAATTTTAGTTAATTTACCCATTGACACACTACAGAATATCATTTTTTTAAAAGAAGTGAATTTTGCCCTCATTTACAATGGCAAAATCTTCCAAATATGCATATTTCAAAATTCTCAAATTTGTAAGTGGAACTTAATGAAATGGAAATCTGGTTGGTAATTATACCCAGCTCAGCCTGAGAGTTCCTGGTGCTGTCAGCCTTTGTGGTCATGGGTAGCTAAGCAACACAGCCAACTAGCACTTTTGTGGAGGATATTTTTAGCTTCATTGCACATTTTTCATTTATCTATTGGAGATTGATTTGTTTTGCAATTTATTTTGAAAGTCCACTACCTAAACTGAAAGGTATGCCATTACACCAGAAGGTAATGTACAAATGGGAATTTTTTAAAAGGCCATGATAATCTTCATGATTTGATACATAAGCAATATAAATATTGTTGGAGGGTTAAAAATCAGACTTTTTATTTGTATTGCTTTTCAAGAAAGTGAAAATACTTTTGAGACTTTGAAATAGGTCTTTATCAACAAATAAGAGTTGAGTTCTCTGTTCATGGGTGAAGGCACTGACACATCAAAAGTTAAATAATTTATTTAAAATCAAATTAATATCTTAGTGACAAGTCCATGAATGCTTGTGTATGAAAGTATATGAATCAGACCCTAGGATTATGTTCCTTTGGTAAACAGCATTTCAAGGACGGACAAAAAAGTTAACAAGTTGTCACAAATCTTAAATGTCTAAGCAGCAATGGGCAGAAAACTTTTTGGAGTATATAATTGCATTTCCAGACCCCTGAGTTCCTTTACTACACCTAATTTTCTAGGGCTGTTGTGGCAAACATCACAAATTGGTTGGCTTCAACAATAGGAATTTATTGTCTCATGTTTTTGGAGCTAGGAGTCCAAAATCAAGGAGTTTGCAAGGCCATGCTTTCTTCAAAGTCTATAGCAATCTGGTGATGGAATCCTGTGTCACATGACAATCTCTTTCTTGCTTCTCCTATTACTTGCCTCTATTGACTGTGTCCAAATTTTCTTTGCTTATAAGGACTTCAGCCATCTTCACTCAGTTTGGCCTCATCAAAGTAGGTTCTTCAAAGATCCTATTCACAAACGGGTCCCCACTTTAATTAATAATAGCATCTTCAAATAGCTATTTTCAAGGGGTTAGCACTTGAACATGTCCATGCAGGGAACGTTATTCAATCCCCTACAGACACAAAGAATATTTACTCTATCAGGTCACACTTGTTCATTTCTACCCACTGGGTCTGATTGAGAGTTCTTCTCCATCAGGTAACCTTCTTTTCACATACCACTGATGGAAAACTCCATGGCTTAGTGGAGAAAATAACCAACCAACCAAGCAAACAGGCATGTTGGCTAGAATTGGCAAGTGTAGTGGGTTCAAATACCAGCTCCGCCACTTAACATATCTATGTCCCTAAATTAGATATTTCTTCTCCCTCTAGTTTGCATCCTCACCTGTGTAACAGAATGACAATTTCTACCATTCAGTGTTGTGAAAATGAAGTGCATAAAATGCATGGCACTCTAGACCACTTGATATTGTTCACTTTTGCACCCCCTCTTTAGCAATAGCACACCACTCCAATACTAATAGTGATTTAGATATTTGTTGCATCTTACCTTCTACCATTAACACAATCTAAGATACCACTCTTAAGGATTTGCTATATTTTCTTAGGAGGAATAGCCAACCTTTCAGTAGGAAAGTAAGCAGTATTTCTGTAAATATTTAGAAATTGACCTGGGCTAGCCAAATGTTAGGAAAGATTTTACAAACTTATCTCTCTCATTATTAAAAACCTGCAGAACACTTTAAATTATAAAACACTTCTACAATATGTCCCCCACTTTTCTTAAGTATAATGATTGCTTAATAGAGTAAAATTCTCTTTTAAAGGGTCCCTTTTAAAAAAGACTTCCTAAGAGCCTAGAATCACGATTCTTTCTCCCAGTTTGTTTTCTTGGTTGTATTCAGAATATTTCTTGAATAGTATGTTACAGGGTGGGGGCTCACTGTCTATACAAACTGAAGAACTCTGAGGTTCTCTATGTGAATCGATAGTGGAGACAGAGTGACGGGCTTGAGGAAGCTTCTCTGCTACTCCGTTGTTCATTTTTGTATGTGAGCTGAGTTGAATTTCAAACACCAGCATTTGTGGAGTTGGTAAAGATGATCATGTTAGAAACACTAAGATGATGACGAGGTAGCCTCCTACAGAGGTGCTCAGGCCCCAGTCTTAGCTCATAAGTGAGGATGAAGTGGAAGTAACCTGGATGGATTTAAGTGGTTATGTGAGGAGGCAATCACTATTTTTAGCTTGATTTACTCTTGTGTTCCTTTCCAGTGATTACTGAATAAGGTAGAACCTGACCCTCCTATTGGGGGACAACAAAGGAAGGAAGTCACATAATACACTCCCTTTAGTCCTGGAGTAGAGATAAGATTAAACAATAGTACTGCTTTTCACTATTGACATAAAAATAAATTACAAACGTTACCAGGAATGCCATTAATTCAGAGCCTCCCAGACCCGTACTCCTAATATAGACACTCATTTCCCAGTACTTTGGAGACTTGTGAATGAAAGGGTCAAAATGCAGTGATTTAACTATTACCCCTAAATAATGAGTAAAAAGTAGCAGACCATCAACTTATACATGAAAATTGATGATGACAATGTTCAAGTAGAAACTGTAAAGTAGTCTTTTCCCCCATTAATAGTTTATATTAGTTAACAATGGAAACAAAGTTCTAGATGTTGGTATGCATAATATGTATTTGAGCACTATTACATGCTAAAAACATTACTGAACACAATAAGAGAAAGTTCTTATTATTTAGAGGAGCTGTATATCAAATATATTGAACCATTAGTATAGAGAGTATGTAAATATTAATGAATTTGACCCATTAGTATACAGAGTATATAAATATTAATCATATATATCTGTAAGAATTGGGGGCACCTTGTTATTCTGTGCACATCACTTATTTTTATTGATTTGATACTTTCCTCTTTATGATAGTGTCTTTTATCTGTGTTTCATTTTTCAGAGTCAATTAAGTTTTATTTTTGTCATTTAATTACTTCCCATGACAAATTATTGAGCTCAAAGATATTTTATTTCAAACCTTTTTTGTTGTTGTTGTTTTCCATTATCCAACATATTCTTGACACCATTTTATTTCAAAAATCACTTTATTCTTTTTGAAATTTAAATTTGACAAATAAAGAGCACAGATAATTCCCTGGTCATGCTAAATGCAGCTGTTGTTTATCTTGAAATGATATTGATGCTTTTAAAGTTTTAGGTCTTTTTCTTTCCCTTCACTTCAGACTGGAATACATGTTTCAACATCTAATCTTGCACAAATAACATAAAAAGGCTTCCCTGACTGGGACTCCATTTATTTCATTTCTTCTTTTGCCTTTTTCTTCCTTGCCCCCCTCCCAAACTTAGCAGGATAAACTTTATTAAAATGCAGATTTCCCTGATATAACTAGGCTTAGCAAATTGTTTTATTAGTTCTATATTTTTGGCAGATTTTAATTACTTTATTATTTACTAAATTATCTGTCAATGATGCTACACTACAGTGGATATGATTTCTGATATGTGTCTGAGATTCAGTTTTAAGTTTGTCTTTATCATTCTTATTTTATAGATGATTCTATGAAACTGTTTTTGCTCCTAAATTCTTTTTCATATTCTTAAAATCAAATAAATAATCCTATGTTGCAGAGTAGTTATGTATTTATTAATAGATTATAGTATATGAAAATAATACTTCACATTATATTCTTTGTTGATTTAAAAAAACATACTGCAAGGAAAGATTATGGAATTTGACATCAGAATATAACGTCCGACAAGACACTAAGTACTACTGAACCTCAGTTTTATCATCTGTAAATGGGTATAACTATACAAATTTTTGATAGTGGTGAAAATTAAATGAGAGTTTACATGTGAAATACTGAGTATACAGTTTGATGTGCTATGGATACTCAAGAAACAGTAGCTATTATCATTAAATATATACTGAACTTGATTCTAAATTGTTCATTCTTTGTAAATAGAAGTGTTTATAGGAAATGAAGCAGATTTAGAATGTGTCACCAACAGCTTACTCTTTATTATTTTTTTTCTAGGATATCTAGCAACTTAAAATTATAAAGCTTAGAGTATAAAGCAAAGGTATGAAGCTTTTTAATAACATGATTAATTATTTTTTTTATTTTAAACTTTGTGGTTATCTTCACAAAATCTTGATTTTGGAAAACTATGCTTGTGGTTTTTAAAAATTTGACTATATCCTTCACTAAACACGGGTGGCCTCAGCTTAAAAATTTATACAAGGAAGCAGGAGACATGATCCAGAATGTATTTCATGGAATTTAAATAGGGATATCCAATTAATTAACATCTGCATTCATTTATGCCTAACTTTATATTGGGTGGATTCTGTAGTCCATATCCTGCCATGGTTTTAAAGCATGAAAATCTTACTAACTGCAGAGATATATGTAAAATAATCAGTCAATGCAAGAAATATTCTTCACTTTAATGTTAAACAATAGTTATTTACTTCATTGGCACTTGTGTGCTCTATGAATAACTTGTATGGAGGAGGGTAAGTCCATAAATATTACAAAAATTTCTGTGTTAGGAAAGTATAACCTTTGATTCTTCAGCATTGTTTTACGAAGCGAATGATCTTACGAATATGGACAAAGGATAACAGTTCATCTTTTTATCTTAACTACTTTTCCTCCCCTATTCCCTATTTGAGTGATGCTACAATGTGGTCACTGAATAAAATCAGTCACATTGAGAGAAATTTGGGCTTGGAGCTGTGATTTTTAATATATGGAAATGTTGTAATTTAGTCGTCCTCTAATACTAATTACAACTACCTCGTGAATATTTTTCCTGAAGTCTTTTTAGACAGACGCAAATAGAACTAGGCTACTTCTCTTTCTCTCTTTTCTAACAGAAAAACCTCGTTTAAACCAGAACCAGGTAAAAGATGAAAGGACTAGTTTAACATTGATGCTCTATAGTGAATATTTGATCCTGGGAAACTTCTTGGCTTACCTTTTGCTGTTGAATAACACCACATTTTATTAAAGATCTGTGAAATGCACCCTGAGATGCTACATAGTCTTTTCTCTTTAGACAGTAGGTTTTGCAAAATCTTCTTGGCTTTGCATAGGTGATAACAGGAAACAAGAATAATGAGATAAAACCTCTTCTTTCAGGTTTTTAAATTGAGGAACAAATTATTTCATAGTTTCTCATTAGTTATTCCCATGGATTCTAATGACAAGGTGCCAACTTTCACACTTTAAACAGGTTAATTAATCAGGTAGTAATGAAGTTGGGTGATACCTGAGTGTTGGTGTGCCAAATAATCACAGTTCTTAATAATGTGCTTAAATGTCTGTAAACCTGAGAGGATAAGTTGAAATTCAGATCTTCTGAGTTCTGCATAAATAAACATGTGCTAGCTAATGGGAAAACTAATTTTAATTTAATCCTCTCTATATATTCTTTAATTGTGATATATACATAAAAATGTATATGCATGCTGTATGCATGTATTTATACACATCATCATATATATTGCTCTTTTCATATGGGAGTTTAAGCATGATCATATTCTAACCTTCATATTTGAGAATTTTTGCTTTGTTAAGCCACGCCATAAAATATTATATTTTCAATCTCATAGTTAATTTGTGATTTCGCTTATGAAGCTATTAAGAGTAAAATTTTAGATGAAATTCTACAACATGACACAAAGATGTGAGTGTGTCAAATGAGATATTCATTACCAGGAAGACATCATTAAAGTGTAAATAATCTTGAGGACCCTGAGTGCCCACTGTGCAGAAGGATATGGTGGGGAGATTTGAGGCTCTTGTCATCTGGGATCCCCTTATTCAAAAACCTCATGGAAAGATTAGCATATACATATATATATATATATATGTTATGTGTGTGTGTGTGCGTGTGTGTGTGTGGGTGTGTATCAGCTATGCTGGACATTGCGTTGTTTAGAATCATAGAAAATTGTAATACATATTTTAAGAATGGAAAAATTATTTCTATTTTCCATATTATTGTAGACAAGTCTATCTTCAAGGAAATAGGAGATTCAGAATATAAGACATTGTACCTAACCAACAAATTTATCATCTTTGTGAAATCAATAATAAAGAATCAAAGACCTTCTTCATAAGTGAACATCCACACTGCCCTGGTAGTAATGAGAAAAAAGACTGGGATGATACCATATATCATTAATCTTCAACTAATTAGGATTAAAAAATAGAGGTGGATCAAGGAGGAAAGGGTCATTTCAACTCACTATTAACACGATTCTACATTCAAATTTCAAAGATCAGAAGTGACTTAGCTGTGGTTAAGAAGCAGTAAGGAAGTTGAAATGTATCACCCTTCTAAGATGAAGCTCCATGACAAATAGTTAATGATGAGGCCATGACGGCCAGCTCCCTCAGAAAGAGACCCATGCAGCCAAGCCTTAAAGGTGGTTCTCTAAGGTGAGAGAAAAGGATGGGTGCTGTGGAAGGCACACACACTCTCAGCAGCCATCTTGCAGTTCTTGCCTACCTCCTTCCTTGTCTACTGTGTGCAGATGTTTTAATATGTTTCCATTCCACAGCCCAGGGGAAATATTAGGTCTAATGGAACTGCCTGAACCCAAAACCAGGAACAGGCAGTTCCAGCTGCTTATCAGGGTGAGAACGCTCAGTGGCTGCCTTCCCACGGTGTCTTTAAATACCCACTCTCTGGAAGTACAGGTGTCTCTCATCTCTGACACAAAGCAAGGTAGAGAGGCCATCCACCAACTGTGACCAAGAGGTTGGCCTCTGCAGGGGATCAGCCACAATGGGATCTCTTCCCCTGCTCTTTTGGATCCTTGGTACTGTGTAAGTACTAAAGCAGTCATTTGCTGAAATTTTCTGTTATGCTTGAGCCTGTGTTCCCATGATGCACCATATAACAACTGTCTCCGTAGTGGGTTACAGGGTTCCCCCTTGCACTTCACCAAATCATTGGGAGGATTGGACCCGAGCCCTCAACTCTGTTCCATAAGGATCTAACAATTTAAAAAACAGTTACTTCCCAAATATATGAGCCTTCTGGGGAGAGGGCACTTGGCTTGCTCCTGCTGCATCTTAAATTTAATCTATAAGCCAATTAGTCCTCTACCTTTGGATAATTCAAAATTCTCTCATTCTACCTACCTGCCTATATATACATATGTGGGTATAAAATATTTTATTCATATATATATATGTTTACAAACAGATATACCTACATAAGCACATATATCTCTGTGTGTTTACCTGTACTTATCTAGCCTACCACCTTGAGTTTTTTTCTTTACTTTTGTTTGTTTTTACATGTTCTGTTTTGCCTTGAGCTAAATTATTCACCACCTTTCAGAATAGCCCCATCCCTCAACCACTCACTGTACAATCTAGCAACACAATCCTGGGTCCAAGGTTGAGTTACCCACCTTCTAAAGAGTATAATGTAAGTCTGCTAATTAAACTTTAACTTCAATAATGCAGCAGTTGCTGCAAATTTGACAAAATAGAACAATTAACTGCATTGATGAATATTAATATTAAATAGTTCATAATCAAGGAATGTGAGATTTCAGAACTCTCCTCTTTTAAATGGAAAGATAATGACAGATTTTCTTATTGTACTTGAGTTTAAACCAAAGTTTTCTAGACCCTATGTGGTCTAAAAAATTTTATTCTGATGGGATACAATGAATGGTGCTTTAACTACTGAAGTACTTACATATTTTCCCTCTTATTTACAAGTTACAATTACAAGCCATGATCTTTATTCACAGTTTATTATGGGTGACTGTCAATAAAACTCACTGATAGAAGGATGAAATGATGGAAAGAAAACAAAATCTCTTCACGATATTTGAAAGGCACACAATTCTATGTAGTTTGCCTCCTTCTCTTAAAAGCAGCATATGGACAAACCAAAACCCCAAAATGCCCTTAAAGCTTTTGTTTCAAAATGACATGGCTTTGCTAAGTTGTTGTCGAAAGGAAAAAAAAATAAAGAAACGTGTATATCATTAGCACAACAGCTTTCCATTGTTTTCTTTTGTGAAATAAATTACATAAATGGGGTTTGTATTGTTTGCTGTACTTCACCCAGAGATTGGGATAATTAGGTTTCAAGAACCAAGATGTTTTAAAACACATTCAATTTAGTAAAATTGGTAAGGAAGCTACTGCAATTAAAAAAAATAAACAAAAAAGGACAAAAGTTTCCTCTGTCTCTAGGTAATTTGGAGTGAATTTAGACTATGGCATTAGAAGTACAAAAGGTAACTAAAAATGCCATTAAATGAAATGTTCCAAGTCCAAGCAATTTCCTTCTTAACAGAAAGTGAAATGCAAACAGAGATTACTAAAACCCTGCTGTGTTTAATTTAAGTGTATGTAAGCCTTTTACTCAGTCATTTTGTCCGGAGATAATCATGGCCATCCACAGTGGTCAGGGCTGTGAAGCATGGGTTGTCAAAAGTTGCTCACTCTTTGATTCCACCTTGCTTGTGTCAGCTATGGTTCACATCAGGCAAGTTCAGCTCATTCATCTTCTGCCAGGGTGGGATTCTCCTATTTCTATCTCTATCAATTTGGTTTTTGTTGCCTTCAGAATGTTTGCAGCAACGTGGAGTTGTGTTCGTAACTGCATGTCTCACCGCAAGGTGATGTGGCTGAACCAGACAGAGAGGCACAAAGACCTCTGTGGCTGTGTAACTCTAAATCAATTACACATGTATTCCTCTGTGGATTATTTAGGTATATATGTATAGTTTATTAGACACCAAATTTTCAAATGATAGAGCTTATAATCATCAAATCAACACTTTTACAGCATTCAAACTGCTGGAAGTATTTTGTGACACATAGAAACTATTTTGAAAAGTCGACAAATTCTTGGCAGTGTTTATCAGAGGTTTTGAAGAGATATGATTAAATCCATATTATAGAGAATTAAAGGTATAATTGTATGGTCTGGCTAATAAGACTAATTTTCCTTGTGATAATCATTTTTGCAATATTTTAAGTTCACATTTCAAAATTAGAGATAACAATATTTGAAGATAAGAAGATGACTTTTATAGAAGAGATGCCAATGCTATTTTGCTATTCACATATCCCACTTCTGCCAGTAATCCCAGGAAGTGGAGAGAACTTGGCATAATATGATGATCGGGTCATTATTAATTTCAAAATTATACATTTGATATTTATTGAGCAGTTAGGTGTGCACGAATCCCTGCTACTAGATTATATGTGCAAATAAAAGGATGGTAAATAAAATGGCGTATTTTCTGTCTTCAAGTAAAAACAGGAAGATTTATAAAATTTCCAGATGACGTTTATATATTTTTTCCTCAAACTTTTTGATGAAAAGAGGTAAGATCCTTAGACATCTATTTAAGTCCTTTTTTGAATGTGTAAAGTGTTGTAGAAAAAAAAAAAATTAGCATAGTGTAACTAATGGCTTCTGAAACATTCAGTACGAGCCAGAGCTGGTATAAAGGACTTCTGTATAAGTTATTAAACAATGTAATTCAACTAGCATTAATCAAATTGTAGGGTCACCTTAACATGCAATGCGGAAATGTAGGGGTGGTCTCTGCTATGTAACAGACAAATACAATGCCAACTAGAATTCTATATACATAGTTTTTGACCTCTGAGGAACATTTGATGTCATCGACAAGCCTGAATTGTGGCCAATAATAGGGAGTTTTGGGTGTCCAGGGAAATGTAAGTGTATCTCAATGTCCTCTGTATGAAAGTGACTAGATAATGTAAAAGTGTTATTTAAGATGTGTAATTTTGTCTCATTTATTGTAGGCAGCTCTTCCTAAGGAAGCTATATCTATATATGGTGCTATGATGATGAGGTTAGTCTCTATGTAACTGCCTCCAGAAGACTGTTATTATAAATAGCATTAAAATAAATGTAATTATATGAACAAGAAATAGCATAGAATCATACATCTTTTGAGATAATCTAGTCTAATCAGCTGATACTATCTATGAGAAATTGAATGCTCAAAGAAAGTGTGTTCTTTCCCCACGGTCATAGGTAGTCAGCAGGGCCATCATAAACAGCCATGCAGATTAAGCGCTACATGTGTCCAAAGGTTACTCCTCCTACCCATCCCCACTCAGAATACAGCTTGAATAGCACACACTGTAGTTTTTAAAAATTGTCAGAGTTACAAAGGTAAATATGAAATGACAAAAAATTAATAAAGGAAACTTATCTCAATAAAGTTGGAATTTTCCTGATCAAGTTTACATCAGATGCACAAGAGTGATAGAGGCCCAGGCAAAGCTGGAAAATAGGAAAACTGTATCTTTGGTACCTCTGCAATTCTAGCATTATGGACTGTAGTGGTTTGAAGCTGTATGTACTCCAGAAAAACACGTTCTTAAATCTAATCCATTCCCATGGGTGTGAACCCATTGTAAGCAGGACCTTTTGATGGGGTTACCTCAGTTAAGAAGGTGTGGCCTGATCCATTCAGGATGGGTCTTAATCCTATTACAGAGTCTTTTAAAGCAGAGTGAAATCCACATACACACAGAGAGAAAGCCACAGGAAGCAAAAGGTTGGATATTGATGGAACCTGGAAGAGACAGGAGTGACCAGGAGACCCCACTATGTGCCTTGCCAATGTCGCAGATGAACCAAGGATTGCCAGCAGCCAGCCCCAGAATACCACAATCTTTGGGAGAAAGCATCATCTCAATGATGCCTTGATTTGGATTTTCTTTAGCCTCGAAACCATAAACTAATAAATTCCCATTTTTTAAGCCAACTCATTTCATGGTATTGTTTTCGCAGCTTAGGAAACTAAAACATACACTTTCTATATCTTTAAACATATTTACAGATATGTAAATATGTGCCAGAACAGTGATGTGTCAATGATTAATTTATTGCTTCTCAACTCCAAATTCAAATTTAACATTTTTGCCCGCTTTGTGAAAACGGATCTGGACCCTTTCAATAGGCTTGCTTTGCCAGCTGTCAGAAGAGGTCACTGGGGAGAGACTACAGAAGGAAAGGATCTTGCTTCCTGGTTTCACTGTATTTGCTTGGTAGGTTCCTGCAGCACACCATGCTTCTTCAGTGTGAGTAACTTCTCCAGGTTCCAGCTCAGGTGCATGCAGATTCTCCAGCATCAGATCCTTGCAGCATTCACAGCTTCTCCAGTACCCAAAGCCTGCAGTGCATGGCAGCCAGTCACATCCTCCAGAACTTCCTTTGGGTGGTTTCATAGCAGAGTGCTTCTGGTGAGACAATGCACTGTTATAGCTTTCCCCAGCCATAGAGGATGGATTTCTAGCAAGTTACAGAGAGTGAATTTCCAGTAAGTTCTGCAGGTGTGGCATCACAGTGACCTCTCTGCCAACCTGTTAGCCACAACTACATCCTCTCCAATGAGATCTGGATTTAGTACTGGGGATAAGACAGGCTATCTCAATGCCAGGGGTGGAAGCCAGTATACTATATATAGTATAGTACAGTATGGTACTATATATATATATATATATATAATATAATATAATATAATACTATGCCACATTACATTATTATTATATAATGTAATGTTTTATCTGCTGTTACATTATATTTTATTTCTGCCATGCCTATATTCTTAAGCATTCCCTTTACTTCCTTGTAGCTAGTCCCTCACTATGCCAATACACTGTCATAGGTAATAATACTTCTTATTACATTTTCTCTGTTTAAAATACTTCATGGTTTCTCTTTCTTCATTCAACACAGGCTGATACAAAAGATTAACTAGTTTATAGCCCCAAGAACAGCATATGAAGATTTTTGCCATCCCTTGTTATTGGCACTGCTGAATATTATGTTTTTAACATTTTATCCATTAATCATTTTAATAAATGTAAAAGTAGTATTTAGATTATTTTTTTTAATTAGGGTTTCTTTGAAGGCTGGTGAAACTTAATACTTTCTCTTTCTTACTGGCCATTTATATCTGCGTGTGTGTTTGTGTGAATTATTTGTTCATACATTTGGCCATTTTATTTCTATTGTACAGGTTATGTTTAAAAATTGTGATAGCTCTTTACATATTGGGAATGCAAATCCTATATCCGATATATGTTTCAAATATTTACCCCTCAAGTTATTCAATATTCATGTGCGTGTGTGTGTGTGTATATATATATATATATATATATATATATATATATACACACACACATACCTTTTTTCAAATCATGCTACATGCTTACTATTGCTTAGTATTGCTATAGATTTTACCTTTCATTTTGTGCATAAAAAGACATTCTATACTTCAAATTTATAGAAATATTCATCTACATTTAAAATTTTTTTATTTTAAGTCCCCTAATTTATTTAATTCTTTAACTCCCATGAAGGGAGAATTTAGGAGAGGCACTTCCAGAATAATAGAGTAAGAACTTGTCTTAGCTTCCTAGCTGCTGTGACAAATACCACACAGTGGGTTGACTTAACAACAGGAATTTATCGATCTATGTTTTCAGAGACTAGATGGCTTGCTTCCTCCTGGGATCACTAATGTTCTGGCTAGCCTATTATCCTTGGGTTCCTTGGTTTTCCCAGCACATGATGATGTACTCTCCTTTCTCTACTGGGATCCTTGAATTCCAGCTTCTACTCATCCACATGGCTTTCTCTTCATGAAGCCTCTAGAAATATGATTAAGGCCCATCCTCTTTCAGTTCAATCACACCTTAACTAAAAATTATGCCTTCAAAAGTTTCTATTTACAATGGGTTCACACCCTCGGGAATAGATTAAGATTAAGAACATGTTTGTTTTCCTGAGTTACATAATTCAACCTACCCCAGACCTCCAAAAATCTGCTCCTCCATAAAAACAATGAGAACACTATCAAAAAATTGTCAACATTAAGTTTTTTACTGAACCCCAGTAATGATCGAAATTGTATAACAATTCAAGGAGAATTTATTCAAGTAAAATGACTGTATCTCAGTAAGAATCACAAGATTTTTGATGTTTTAATTTGCACTATTCCCAGGGTAAGCTTGAAATACAGCAAACTGAGAATTTCAGTAGCTATGAAAACCAGCAGCCTAGAAGCCACTGTTTGGAGCAAAAAGGATTTAGAAATCTCTTGAAATTCCCATGCCTACAGAACTGACATTATGTGACCTTTCTGCATTTTCCTGAGAAAATTCCATTCACAGGACTTGTCTATATTTGATGACTCAGCTCACTCAGTGAGAAAGAAAGCTCTATTCTATGGAACTATGTCAAAAAATTTCAAAAAAGGAAATAAAATATTAACTACAATTGCTAAATAAACATTGCATCTGCTTGAAGAAGCAATGTAACTTGGGGTAAATAAAAGGCTAGACAAAAACAGGGAAATCTTCATTATGAGGTATCAATAAGGAATTGAATAGCTCCTTTATATTTCTGGGGAGCTGTAAGCCCACACATTTGTTCATGGCTTTGTTCATGCCTAGTAAAGTTTGAGAAGGCTCTAAACGCTCACATCTCTGTCTGACTTTGAGGCTCTCTCATGACCAGAAGAGAAAATTAAGGCAGATTTGGAAACTTACCTGAGCATTAAAGGCATGTCTTAACACAGAAAGAGTCCATCAGAAAAGTTTGGTAGACTTCGTGGTTCATGACATTTAAGGAAACCTTTGTTCAATCATTAGCTTACTATGAAGCTACCTAAGCAGAGACTTTAGTGGCCACACACCGCAAAGAATGCCAACTTTACTGAAATAGTTCAGTGAAGTCATTTTAAAACAAACAACAACAAAAATGAACAGTGACAACAAACTCTGGGGAAGGGAAGAATCTGATTTCCAGATTTGCCAAATTATATTAGTCAAAATGTCCAGTCTTCTTAAAAAAAATGGCATGCAAACAAACAAAAATAACAAATACACAAAGAAAAACACCATTAATAGAATCTATGTGGACACCCAAATGTTGAATTTACTACACTGAGACTTTTAATCAAATATTATAAATAAGTTCAAAAAACTAAAGGAAACACTGTCTGTAGAATTGAAGAAAAATATGAGAACAATGTCTCACCAAATAGAGAACATCAATAAAGTGATGAAAATTATATTTTTAAAAGGACCATATAGAAATTATGAAGTTGAAGGGAACCAAAGAAGATTTGATCAGTTGGAAGGAAGAGTCAATAAATTTCAAGATAGACTGATATCATCTACTTCAAGGAACAGAAAGAAAAAAAGAATGGCAAAAAATGAGCAAAGCCTCAGAAAACAGTGGGATAGCATAAAGCATTCCAATACATGCATAATGGGATTTCCAGAAGTAGAGGACAACAATAAAGGAGCAAAAATAATGTTTCAAGACATAATATCTGAAATTCTTCTACATATCCAAGAAGCTCAATGAATGAACTCAAAGTAGGGTAAATACAAAGTGAAGCAAACATAGACACAACAAATGAATGAACTCAAAGTAGGGTAAATACAAAGTGAAGCAAACCTAGATATAACAGTCAAACTGTCATAAGACAATGAAAAAAAGAAAATATTGAAAGCAGCAAGGAAAAAAAATGACATTGGATAGAAGACCTCCTCAAAGATAAACAGCTGACTTCTCGTTAGAGACTATTGAGGCTAGGCGACACTGAGATCACATAATCAATGTGCTAAAAGAAATAGACCTTCAAACAAAAATTTTATGTCCAGCAAAAGTAACATTCAAAAATGAGAAAAAAAGACATTTCCAAATAAAGAGAGATAGAGAGAGAATTTTTCTCTATCAAACCTGCCCTACAAGAAATACTAAAGGCTGCAATGAAAAGACCCTAAAGAATAGCTGAAATGCACACAAAGAAATAAGAGCACTGGTAAAGATAACACATAATAAATATTAAAAAGCAGTATAAATGTATGTTCTCATAACTCTTTCTTCCCTTATTTGATTTAAAAGACAAATGTGTAAAGCAATATTTATAAAACTGTGTTGATAGCTTTATAATGAATAAAAATGTGATTTGTATGATCATTAGTGCCCAAAGGAGGGGTAAGAAAACATAACTCCATTGAACAAAGTTTTAATATAGGATTGAAATTAGTATTAATGCAAACCTTGTTGTTTTAAGTTAAGATGTATATTATAATCCCCAGGGCAAACACCAGGAAAATAACACTAAAATAAACATCAAGGGAATTCAAATGGTACCCTAGAAGTAACTATTGACTACAAGAGAAGATAATAAGGGAGCAATAGAGGAACCAAAAATTCACAAGACATGTAGAAAACAAATAGCATAATGGCAAACATAAATCATACCTTAACAATAATTGCATTAAATATACATGGATTACATATTCAAATTAAAGGTAGATATTAACAGAATGATATTGTAAATTGAATTATGTGTATCAATTTAGAGTTGTTCTAATCTTTTTTTCATTCAATTTTTTTTATTATTAAATTCAGTTTTATTGAAATACATTCACACATCATACAATCATCCATGGTACACAATCAACTGTCCACAGTATGATAACATAGTTATGCGTTCATCACCATAATCTATCTGTGAACATTTTCCTTACATCGGAAAGAACCAGAACAATAGTAAAAAATAAAAGTGAAATAAGAACACCCAAATCATCCCCCCATCCCACCTCATTTGTCCTTCAGTTTTTATCCCCATTTTTCTACTCATCCATACACTAGATAAAGGGGGTGTGATCCACAAGGTCTTCACAATCACACTGTCACCCCTTGTAATCTACATTATTATACAATTGTCTTCAGGAGTCCAGACTGCTGGGTTGGAGTTTGGTAGTTTCAGGTATTTACTTCTAGTTACTCCAATACATTAAAACTTAAGAGGTGTTATCTATATAGTGCATAAGAATGTCCACCAGAGTGACCTCTCGACTCCATTCGAAATCTCTCAGCCACTGAAATTATTTCGTCTCATTTTGCATTCCCCTTTTGGTCAAGAAGATACTCTCAGTCCCACAATGCCGGGTCCACATTCATCCCTGGGAGTCATATTCTGCATTGCCAGGGAGATTTGCAACCCTGGGAGTCGGGTCCCACGTAGAGGGGAGGGCAGCGAGTTCACCTGTCAAGGTGGCTCAGTTAGAGAGAGAGAAGGCCATATCTGAGCAACAAAGAGGTACTCAGGGGGAGACTCTTAGGCACCTTTACATGCAAGTTTAGACTCTCCTTTGCAGTAACGAGCTTCATAAGGGCATGTCCCATGATTGAGGGCTCAGCACATCAAACCGCCAGTCCCAATGTTTGTGACAACATCAACACCAGTCCACGTGAGGAAGTCCAACACTTCTGCACCTTCCCCCAGATCCTTGGGGCTGGGGAGGGGGAGGCTGTAAATATACTTTTTGTTATCTGCCCAAATTACTCTGGGATGTGTCACTATTTCACTCCAGCCTATATTAACCTACCGTATCTCACTTCCTGTTCAAAGTTCCATGCAATTGTGATATTTGAACAAATCGACTGTAGAGTTGTACCTTTAAGGAAATTTAGATCCTGTACCAAATAGATATCTCTTTCCTTGGTCTCATATGAAAGTTGAAGTTTTAAAACACAGTCAGTTTCGACCTTTACCCTTTGGCCTGGTTTGCCCTGGTCTTAACCAGACCTGCTTCATTCATATCACTAATTGAAGTCTGGGCTCTTTTTCAGCTTTTTTTTTTTTTTTTTAACAGTGGCTGTATGCACTAATACTGACATTCATATCTGCCGAGCTCTAGCTCTGAGTTTCAGGTGTCTCAGAGATACGCATTGTTCCAGAGACCAATCAGGTTATACGCTAAGGGATCAGCATCTCAAAGTTGAGAGATAGGCATTACAATTCAGGGATAGAGTTAACTGCTGTAAGAGCTTACAATCTAGGGACTATTACAATAATTATGTCCACGCTAGGCTATGTTCTAAGATTCAATTCTGAGTTTACACATTGTAGTTAGTCCATACTGGTGAGGCATTAAAGTGTTTGCCTTTATTTCTGGTGTACTTCACTCAAATACTGTGTACAGGATCCATTCACCTTGTTGTGTGTCTCACAGCTTCACTCCTTCTTGTAGTTGCTCAATGTTCCACTGTATGCATACACCACAGTACACCATTCCATTCTTCAGTCAATGTACCCTTAGGCCATCTGCACCCTTTGCAAGTCATGATTACTGCCTCCATGAACACCAATTTGCAAATGTCCATTCATGTCTCTGCTCTTAGATCTTCAAATGACATGCCCCATAATGAGGTTGCAGGACCTTTTGGTCCCCACATACTTAACTTTTTGTGGAACAACCACACTGACCTTCAGAAAGGCTACACCATTCTACCTGCTCATCAACAGTAGATAGGTACATCCCTCTCACCATGTTTTCTCCAACACTTTTACTCCTATATATATATTTTTTCCTACAATTTTATAGAGTTATATTCACATACCATACATGTATCCACAGTGTACAATCAGTTGTTCATGGTATCATCATAAAGTTGTACATTTATCACCACAATCAGCACTTGAACATATTGATTACTACAAGAAAAATTATTTTTTTTAGCAATAAGAAAAAAAATGATAAAAAGAAAAATAACATGTCATACAATACAATATAATAGTAAGGACAGCAAATAACACCACTACCAAGAATCCCATATTCCTCCCCTATATCCCCCTCTCATATACATTTAGCATTGGCATATTGCCTTTGTTACATTTAATGGAGGTATATTACAATGTTACTGTTGACCATAATCTTCTAATCTTAATAGACATACCTCAGGATGTGAACCCTTTGTAAATAGGACCACTTGAAGATGTTATTTTTAGTCAAAGTGTGGCCCAAGAGTCTCGATCCACCTTACTAGAGACCTTTTATGGAGATGACTTTCGTTCATGCAAAAAACTTGTACATGAATGTTCATAGCAGCATTATCAATACTAGCCAAAAATAGCCAAAAAGTAGGAAAAACCCAAATGTTCATCAATTGATGAACAGATAAAAATTGGACGTATGAATACAATGTATCATTTAGCAATTAATAAGAGGAAAGTTCTAATGCATGTTATTACATGGATGGACCGTAATGATAAGGTAAGAGGAATGATGCTGGTCAGAAAAGACCATCAGTGAGTCCATTGATACTAAATGTCCAAAACAGGCAATTCCCTAGAAAGAGAAAGTAGATTAGTGATTGCCAAGATGTGGTGGGAGGAGGAAATAAGGAGTGACTGCTAATGGATATGGGGTATCTTTACAGGGTAGTGAAAATATTCTGAAAATTGGATGTAGTGATGGTTGTGAAATTCTATAAATATACTAAAAACCACTGTGCTGTATATTTTAAAAGGGTTAATTTTATGATATGTAAATGATACCTCAATGAAACTATGATAAAATATAGATAATAGTAAGAGATAAGAACAAAAGAAGGTATAACAATGTTTTATTTACCTTCATTTATCCCCAACTTCTTTGCTTTTTTAAATATAACACACCATTATAGACTAAAAACTTTAATTTTTACATCATATACTTACTTTTCAATAATAGATTTACAAATTGAATGCATTTTTATAGTCAGATTTTGTACCCTAGGTTCTCTGGAAAGCAGAAATTAAGGCAAAAATTATGGTAGTGGCAGTTTATTTGTGAACTGAGAGCCCAGGGAAGTAAGGAAGGAGAGAAATTGAGGCAAAGAAAGATGACAATAAAGTAACAAAATATTCTGCTTCAGTGGGTGTTTGAAATTGGGGAGTATATTGAGTCTGTCAGATAATCACAAATGGGGTTTGACCTCATAATTTGTGAAGACATATTTTGCTTGTGGTGAGGGGTTTTGATCAAAATTTAATAGAAAACTTAGATAAAATTCAGGGCTGTCAGAAATGCAAATATAAACTGTAGGATAAAATGCATACACTTATTCATGCTTACATGCACATATAAATTCTTTCTAATCTGAAGGTTTGCCTAGTGGTGTGCTGAGCTCCTATTGAATTGCAAGAGCTTATTGTTAAATATTCATGAATTTTGTGAGACAGCTGTTAAACCATTGGTAACTTGAAGGTAGACATGGTGGGAGTATTTACACCTGGAAAATTGGCAAATACTACCCATAGAGGATTTTTCCTTGTTCAAAAAAAAAAAAAAAAAAATTCCATTTGCTAACTACCAGCTCACCACAGATAGTAAGCTTCATAATAAAGAGGAAAGAAATAATATTTTATATTCATTGTCTTAACAGAGGGATCACCAAAGTGGTGATTTATTGACCAATCCATAGGGTTATATTGATAACAAGATTGATGCCAAAGAATTCCAATTTACTAAGAAAACTTATGAAAGGTTTTTGATTGTAGGGATACTTTCATTATAGAAGCAAGATATTAATATTGTTTCATTATACGTATTTGGGAAAATATAACAGGTATAAAGGTGAAAATTGATTTTATCTATATATGCTTTTTACAACTTCTTCCATATCATATATCTCCATTATCTGAAAAGTAGTTGTATAGACATTTTGATATTGGTCAAATTATCTTACTATTGCTTGAATTGATATGCAGAATGGCTTATTCACTTTGTCCCTTCAGACACTGATTATTGTAACTCTTGACTGCTGACCCTGCCAGCAATCATCTCATTATATGGTGCAAAATGTTCCAGTTCTTTTCTAACTCAAAATGAAGTCACACCACTGTTATCAGAGCAATGTTATCCATCCATTGATTTCTCGGCAGCTGAAGGATTGACTTCAAGGCATCTTTGAGTTCTTCAGGGTTTTATTTGGATTATGAGATTGAAAGCTTTGCTTCTTTGTATTTGATGAAAGTAATTACCACCAATTCTTCATTCTTGGAAAAGAGCATTACCAGTGTTGTCAAAGTTTACCTGATGATCATGTAGAATAAGTGCCTTTTCTTGATGTTTCTAACTTTAAGAATCCATTGCTCAAGTTGTTTCTATTTTTAATATTTCATCTAAAATCTGTTGTAATATCATTGTAATATTGTGTTGTGTTATATTGACTTTTTAAGATATTTGTCATACTTAATTTTCAAATATCAAGATGAATATCAAGTGCTTTGGGAAGTTTCTACAAAAAAGGTACTTTATAAAATAAATGTTTTTGTTACACTCTAACAACTTCCAGCAATCACTCAAGCACACTTAATTTTGAAAGACTATTTCAGTTATCTATGGGGGAAGAATGAACTTTTTCATTTTAATGTACTTTTAAAGAGTGGAAACTTGAAAGCACTACATATTTTCAAGAAAAAAAGATAAACGGAGTTGCTGGTTTAATCTTATACATCAGAATCTTTGAGGCTTATTTTTAAAGACAAAGGGTGCTAATTATTATATTCCAATAAATTTTATTACCACATTTAAAACCCACTTGAAAGTGAGTCCTTGTAACATCAATAAATTGCTACATTTTTGCAAACACTTAATTTCTCGTTAAGCTTGAGTTTTTTTCTGGAGGAGAAATATTGGGCAATTGGGTATACTGTGTTGCCATTCTGTGAAAGAGCATTCTCTCACTTGATCATGTGTGTATAGATCAGTACTATGTAATTATACAGGAGACCTGGATCCCTTCTAAATTAAATGCCCAGATCCCTTCTAAATTCGTGTAGTTTTATTTACAGCAATACTTGTTGCTGAAAAACCTTGAATTCTGGAGGAAAAACTGAGGGTAATAAAAGAATGATACAATTTAAATGTGGAATCCCTCATTCAGGAAAATACCATATCTGCCCAAGCCTTGCTATTATACGAATGGATTAAAGCCTCCCTCTGAGCAAGAGATGAATCCTTGCCACCAGTTTTAGGGACTGAAGCCTTTCTCACAGCTAAGAGACAGCAGGAGTAGAAGTAATACCGGTTGGAACCTCAAAACACATCAAAGAAAATGAAGCCCTATGGCTGAAGAAATTATGTGGATGCCATAGACCAATAATTTTAAATATTAAATGGCTCTTTTCAATCTAAGGATAATTCATAGTTAACACAGACAGCCCAAGGTTACTGAGTACTGAGAGAAATCAGTCCCTGAATCCAAAGATTTTTTTTTTATTTTTCACTTTTGAGCCTCAAAGGAATTAAACTGACTCATCTAATTCATACTAATTCATGTCACCATTGTCTTTTACGTGTGTGTGTGCACGTGTGACCGTGTGTGTGTCTTCTCATCAACTTATATACATATTTTTAAAAGACATAACTTTCTTTAATCCCCTATCACATTTTAAAAGAGCAGTGGCAATTTTTAATTTAAATAGAAATGTATTTTGATTGATGGTGTCTCTAGCATATTTCAAACCTGATGTTCAAATTGATACTAAAATTTGAAGTCTCACTTTCTTTCTGAATTAAAGCTATCTCATTTAGCCACTAGTCTATGCTTTTGTTGTGCCAATGTGATAATATAAGGAGATAGTTAGAGGTTCAGATTTTTGATGGTTTCTTTAAAAGATAGCTTGCATGTAACTCTTTAGGGTACTTGCTTGCTTGGCTCCTAATAAAGGCTCATTAAATTGAGTGAAACTAATATAAAACTCACCTTGAAACAGTTCCCTTGCTGAACCCTAGTCTCAAAGGATTTTCTAATTTGCAATTTTTATTTTAGACTTTGACCAAGATATTAAATAGAAACAATATGTACAACTCTCTGCAAATACTTGAAACTGTTTCAAAAGTGGAATAGAATCCTGGTACTTGTATTATCAAGACATTCGTATTCATATTATTTATTTATAAAGAAAGATCATTTAAGATGATTTGTGTCTAATTAAATGGCATTTTGAAAATTGTAGATTCAGTAAATGTTGGTTATATTTGAATACCAGGACAACCTTTATATATAGATTTGTTTAAGAGGATTTAGATAATAAATAAGATGATGATATTCTTGGCTGCATGTGTGTGTGTGCATGTGGGTGTATATTTTCTCCCTAGCAAAACCTTAGCTGAAAAATTTTGGACATATTCATAAAACATCGCATGTTTATCTTTTTAATATGATCATTTTGATGTGAAAAAGTAAACTCTTTGCTATGTTTTTGGTTTCAATGTTTTCTCATTTTATGTACAGAATGCAATCTAATTTAATCATATATTTGTTGTCCTCTCAATCCGATGTTTACAACATGAAGTAAAATATCAATAAACAGAATTCTTAGCTATTGTGTTGTATTCTGGCTTGTATTCTGAGTACTCAAAACATAGTTAGCTGAATTTCTGATAAATGTAAGTTGAAGTTTGAATCATAAGTGTTAAAATCTTTCTAAAATATGTTTGTCTATTTTCTACCATAAAATATTGAACTCAGTTTCAATCCTGTGATGCATTGTTTGTTTTTTTACTGTACCTCAGGGTCATCATCTTGAATAGCAATTGTAATTTTCCAAAATTAGATGAAAAAGATTTACAAAGAAGTGATGCCAGGATATGTTTGAGAAGCCGTGTTATGAACAAATTCCCGAATTGGTTTGGTTTCCTTGATTATTGGCTTCTTCCTCACAAAAGGTATAGAAAAATATTTAAATCTTATTTATCACAGGATTCTGATTGATTGGAATTCACTTATGGTTTTTTGAAGAGAAATGACAAAAGTCACCAAAAAGTTGATATACTATGGTTACATACAGTGATTACCTAAATTCCTGGCTTAGTTTTTTTTAAAGGCAAAAACTGTGGCTAGTTTCATTACTGCTTCCTAGGAGAATGGAAAATATTGGAGACTAGAAGATTTTTTCAATAATGTCTTATTGGTTGACCCCATCTGATTATAGATTTGTATGTGATTAGATGCTCTAAGGAAGCCATCTCAATCACATCTTGGTAATGAGCCTGTGTACAATGAATTGGCTCCTATTCTAATTTTTGTTTGCTGGTTGATTTGGGAATATGTATGCAAAACTGAATGTGTAAATATTCCTGTATAGCTACCTCTTTCCATGTGCCTAATGGCTGGAGCTGTCTTGAGTAGGGCTCACCCGGCTTTGAATGCAAAATAAATAAGGCTAGCCCATCACTGCATGGATAGAGGATTTTATCCCCTGGGTAGCTCAGACCACACATGTAGTATAGTGAAAGTGCCATCTGGAAGTAATTCACTGTTATTGCTTCTTATCAGGACTGCTGAAGTTTTTTTTTTTTTTTATCAGGTATAAATGAATTATAGAGCACAATGATGTACGCTCATTAAACTATTAAAAAAAACTTGTTAGGCTATCATCTTCCCATTCAAAACAGAAGTCTACTAGAGGTACACCAGGTCATGGTAACCCATGGCATGAACGTGGTATGTAAAGGAAAAAAGAGACTGAAATTTGTCTGCATTAAGCCAGGAAATTACATATTCTTCTTAAAGTAAAATAAACACTTGACAAAGCTGTTACTCATCCCTAGTGGAAAGGATTTACCAATTCAATATTAAGATGATGAGCTTCTCACTGGTCTTAGAAGCCCTGTAGTCAAATGAATCCATTTTCTTCTGAAATCACTTAGACAGAAAGCATATTCGCATTGGAGAATATGAATGGCTTGAATGCTAAAATGCAACTTAAAAATGCATTGTCCCTTCCATAGGCTCCTAATAGCATTCCATTAATATTTAGTTAAGAAAGAAAGACATCCAAAACCACCTTCTTGAATGGATAAATAGCTAATGTATGTTTCCTGTGAAAAGGAGAATGAGATTGGGGATGAGAACAGGGGCAAGAATATGCGTCTCTCAAATTCACTTCATATTTCTGTGTGCAACTAAGCCTAGCTCAGCCGTTAGAGAAAGGCACTCTCACTTGGGTTAAGGTTACTCCATAGACCTCTCTCTTAAACTTGGGGGTAAACTGAAATTATCTTTTACTGATAAGATATTTTGAAATTCACCCACAGTGATATTGTAGCTGGTAACTCCTATGAAAATAAACAATTTTTAGAATTATCCATTCACAATGAGATTATAGAATTTAGTGATTAAGTATGTGTGAAGTGCAGTGTAAATGCATTTCTGTTCTAGGAAACAAACTAGCACTGTCCCACCAAAGAAATTTGTAAATGCTAAAATATTCTGTAATCAGGCTACAAGAGAACATAGCAAATGTTTAAAAGAAATAAGTATTTGACATCATAGCCATTTTCTAAATATACTTGTAGTTGAGGCCTGCTGTCTGTCGGAGAGATGTATTTCTAGGGTGAGAACAAATGATATGACAGGTAAACCAAGAACCTTCTTTGACATGGCTAATCCAGGTGGCAGAATTAATGCAAGTGCCAGGCTGAAGGATTTAAGTTACTCAAGACCATGGGTGGGCTTTTTTTTTTCGCAACGGGTTTGCCGCCAGAACACAGGTGTCGTGAAAACCATCCCTGATTCTTAAGCCAAAATGGGAAAGGAAAAGACTCATATCAACATTGTCGTTATTGGACACGTAGATTCGGGCAAATCCACCACTACTGGCCACCTGATCTACAAATGTGGTGGAATCGACAAAAGAACCATCGAAAAATTTGAGAAGGAGGCTGCTGAGATGGGAAAGGGGTCCTTCAAATATGCCTGGGTCTTGGATAAACTGAAAGCTGAACGTGAGCGTGGTATTACCATTGATATCTCCCTGTGGAAATTTGAGACCAGCAAGTACTATGTGACCATCATTGATGCCCCAGGGCACAGAGACTTTATTAAAAACATGATTACAGGCACATCTCAGGCTGACTGTGCTGTCCTGATTGTTGCTGCTGGTGTTGGTGAATTTGAAGCTGGTATCTCCAAGAATGGGCAGACCCGTGAGCATGCTCTTCTGGCTTACACACTGGGTGTGAAACAACTAATTGTTGGTGTTAACAAAATGGATTCTACTGAGCCACCCTACAGCCAGAAGAGATACGAGGAAATCGTTAAGGAAGTCAGCACCTACATTAAGAAAATTGGCTACAACCCCGACACAGTAGCATTTGTGCCAATTTCTGGTTGGAATGGTGACAACATGCTGGAGCCAAGTGCTAACATGCCTTGGTTCAAGGGATGGAAAGTCACCCGTAAGGATGGCAATGCCAGTGGAACCACACTGCTTGAAGCTTTGGATTGCATCCTGCCACCCACTCGTCCAACTGACAAACCCTTGCGTCTGCCTCTTCAGGATGTCTACAAAATTGGTGGTATTGGTACTGTCCCTGTGGGCCGAGTGGAGACTGGTGTTCTCAAACCGGGCATGGTGGTCACCTTTGCTCCAGTCAACGTTACAACTGAAGTCAAGTCTGTTGAGATGCACCATGAAGCTTTGAGTGAAGCTCTTCCCGGGGACAACGTGGGCTTCAATGTCAAGAACGTGTCTGTAAAAGATGTTCGTCGTGGCAATGTGGCTGGTGACAGCAAAAACGATCCACCGATGGAAGCAGCTGGTTTTACTGCTCAGGTGATTATTCTGAACCATCCAGGCCAAATCAGTGCTGGCTATGCACCTGTGCTGGATTGTCACACAGCTCACATTGCTTGCAAGTTTGCTGAGCTGAAGGAGAAGATTGATCGTCGTTCTGGTAAGAAGCTGGAAGATGGCCCCAAATTTCTGAAATCTGGTGATGCTGCCATCGTTGATATGGTTCCTGGCAAGCCCATGTGTGTTGAGAGCTTCTCTGATTATCCTCCTCTGGGTCGTTTTGCTGTTCGGGATATGAGACAGACAGTTGCTGTGGGTGTCATCAAGGCTGTGGACAAGAAGGCTGCTGGAGCTGGCAAGGTCACCAAGTCTGCCCAGAAAGCTCAGAAGGCTAAATGAATATTACCTATAACACCTGCCACCCCAGTTTTAATCAGTGGTGGAAGAACAGTCTCAGAACTGTTTGTCTCAATTGGCCATTTAAGTTTAATAGTAAAAGACTGGTTAATGATAACAATGCATCGTAAAACTTTCAGAAGGAAAGGAATGTTTTGTGGACCATTTGTTTTTGTGTGGCAGTTTTAAGTTATTAGTTTTTAAAATCAGTACTTTTCAAATGGAAACAATGACCAAAAATCTGTCACAGAATTTTGAGACCCATTAAAACAAAGTTTAATGAGAAAAAAAAAAAAAAAAAAAAAAAAAAAAAGACCATGGGTGGAAATGACAACTACAATAATGCAAAGGTAAACTAATTTTAGAATAAAGATTAGAGACAGGAATGAAAGGACACAGGCTCCAACCACAGCTCTATTTAAATCAAGAGGGGATAATTGAAGAAAAAAAAATATTTTCTCAGGAATCACCATTACAGGTGGGCAGACTAAGTAAGTATTCACCTAATGATGCTATTTGCTGGGTAAAGACATTCCACGCAAAAAAAAAAGTGTTCTCTGGGTATGGCATGGTGCCCAAAATCTCCACCACTGAGCTACATTTATGAGATTTCTTTGGCATCTCTGTGTCTATGAAGGAGGCTAAAACATTTTCATGGGACATATTGCTATAGAGGATAAGAGAATTTAGAAGGTTTGGTTTCTGACCTCAATTCCTTTATATGCAAAATTAGAATCATGATACCTGTTTCACAGTGTTGCTGAAAAGATATGCTGTTAAGCAACCCAATATAAGAGATAAAATAAGTTTAAGACACTTATTTTATCTCTTATATAGTAAGCATTCAATACATGACAGTGTTTAATAAATTCATTATTGAAAATATGGCCATATGTTACTAGGAATTACATATATTCAGGCAAGTACCATGTACTTTGCCTTTATCCTAGTGTGTTATGGGAAAGATTGATGATAAAATATAAACAAATGCATTCATAGCATATAATATATCTGATAATGATTTTTCAAACTTTTTATTTTGAAATAATTTCAAAATTACAGGACAGTTGCAAAAATAATACAAACCTCATATGGAAAACTCCAACTTACCCCCACAATCCCTATGTGCTAGTTTGAATCTGTTATGTACCCCATAAAAGACTATGTTCTTTTAATTTACTCTTGTGTGGGCAGACCTGTTGTGGGTGGGATCTTTTGATAAGGTTGTTTTCATAGAGATGTGACTCACCCAATTGTGGGTGGAACCTTCTGATTAGATTATTTTCTTGGAATATGAGCCCACCCATTCAAGGTGAGTCTTTTTAGTTTACTGGAGTCTTTAGAGCTCAGGAAGAGAGAGAGAACTCAGAGCTGACACAGACTCAGACTCGGAGATGCAGTCAGAAAGACATTTGGAGATGCTAAGCTAAGCGATAAAGCCCAGAGTTTTTCCTGAGAAACTAAGTGAGAACCCACAGTGCTTAAAGAGAAAGCCACTGGAATCAGAAGCTGAAAGCAATGTAACCTTGGAGCAAAGAATGAGCAGATGCCAGCCACATGCCTCCCCAGCTGACAGAGGTGTTCCAGATGCCACTGGCTTTTCTTCAGTGAAGGTATTCTCTTGTTGATGCCTTAGTTTAGACATTTTTATGGCCTTAGAACTGCAATGTGTAACAAAATAAATTCCCTTTATAAAATCCAATCCATTTCTGGTATATTACATTTTGGCAGCTTTAGTAAACCAGAATACCCCAGATACCCAGATCCACTAGTTATAACATTTTTCCACCTTTGCTGCATCATCTTCATCTGTCTATCTATCTATCTATTATCTATCAGCAACCCCCCTCTATTTTCTGAACATTTGAGATCAGGCTGCACAAATCATACTCCTTGAACATATGATATTTCCATGTCATTTCCTACAAACAAGGATATCCACCTATGTAATCACCTTAAGTGCAGTTATCAAGTTCAAGAAAATTTAATGCTGATATAAAGCTTACATTCAATATTCCATTTTTTCCTTATGCCTCAATATCCTTCTGAGCTTTTTCTCCTTTACTATTATTTTTTTAATCATCATTTTATTGAGATATATTCACATACCACGCAGTTATACAAAACAAATTGTACTTTCGATTGTTTACAGTACCATTACATAGTTGTACATTCATCACCTAAATCAATCCCTGACACCTTCATTAGCACACACACAAAAATAACAAGAATAATAATTAGAGTGAAAAAGAGCAATTGACGTAAAAAAGAACACTGGGTACCTTTGTCTGTTTGTTTCCTTCCCCTACTTTTCTACACATCCATCCATAAACTAGACAAAGTGGAGTTTGGTCCTTATGGCTTTCCCAATCCCATTGTCACCCCTCATAAGCTACATTTTTATACAACTGTCTTCGAGATTCATGGGTTCTGGGTTGTAGTTTGATAGTTTCAGGTATCCACCACCAGCTACCCCAATTCTTTAGAACCTAAAAAGGGTTGTCTAAAGTGTGCGTAAGAGTGCCCACCAGAGTGATCTCTCGGCTCGTTTTGGAATCTCTCTGCCACTGAAGCTTATTTCATTTCCTTTCACATCCCCCTTTTGGTCAAGAAGATGTTCTCCGTCCCACAATGCCGGGTCTACATTCCTCCCCGGGAGTCATATTCCACGTTGCCAGGGAGATTCACTCCCCTGGGTGTCTGATCCCACGTAGGGGGGAGGGCAGTGATTTCACCTTTCAATTTGGCTTAGCCAGAGAGAGAGGGCCACATCTGAGCAACAAAGAGGCATTCAGGAGGAGACTCTTAGGCACAAATATAGGGAGGCCTAGCCTCTCCTTTGCAGCAACCGTCTTCCCAAGGGTAAAACTTATGGTAGAGGGCTCAACCCATCAAACCACCAGTCCCCTATGTCTGTGGTCATGTTAGCAACCATGGAGGTGGGGTAGGCGAATACCCCTGCATTCTCCACAGGCTCCTCAAGGGGGCACTACATCTCTTTTTTTTTTTCCTTGTTTTTCTTTTTTTTTTTTTTTTTGAACTTTCCCTTCTTTTTTAAATCAACTGTATGAAAAAAAAAGTTAAAAAGAAAACAAACATACAATAAAAGAACATTTCAAAGAGACCATAACAAGGGAGTAAGAAAAAGACAACTAACCTAAGATAACTGCTTAACTTCCAACATGTTCCTACTTTACCCCAAGAAAGTTACCTAATATAGCAACATTTCTGTGAACTTGTTCCTACTACATCCATCAGAAATTAACAGACCATAGTCATTTCTGGGCATCCCCAGAACGTTAAATAGCTTATCTGTTCTTCTTGGATTATTGTTCCCCCTTCCTTAATTGCTCTCTACTGCTAGTTCCCCTACATTCTACATTATAAACCATTTGTTTTACATTTTTCAAAGTTCACATTAGTGGTAGCATATAATATTTCTCTTTTTGTGCCTGGCTTATTTCGCTCAGCATTATGTCTTCAAGGTTCATCCATGTTGTCATATGTTTCACCAGATCGTTCCTTCTTACTGCCGCGTAGTATTCCATCGTGTGTATATACCACATTTTATTTATCCACTCATCTGTTGAAGGACATTTGGGTTGTTTCCATCTCTTGGCAATTGTGAATAATGCTGCTATGAACATTGGCGTGCAGATATCTGTTTGTGTCACTGCTTTCCGATCTTCCGGGTATATACCGAGAAGTGCAATCGCTGGATCGAATGGTAGCTCTATATCTAGTTTTCTAAGGAACTGCCAGACTGACTTCCAGAGTGGCTGAAACATTATACAGTCCCACCAAAAATGAATAAGAGTTCCAATTTCTCCACATCCCCTCCAGCATTTGTAGTTTCCTGTTTGTTTAATGGCAGCCATTCTAACAGGTGTTAGATGGTATCTCATTGTGGTTTTAATTTGCATCTCTCTAATAGCTAGTGAAGCTGAACATTTTTTCATGTGTTTCTTGGCCATTTGTATTTCCTCTTCAGAGAACTGTCTTTTCATATCTTTTGCCCATTTTATAATTGGGCTGTCTGTACTATTGTCATTGAGTTGTAGGATTTCTTTGTATATGCAAGATATCAGTCTTTTGTCAGATACATGGTTTCCAAAAATTTTTTCCCATTGAGTTGGCTGCCTCTTTACCTTTTTGAGAAATTCCTTTGAAGTGCAGAAACTTCTAAGCTTGAGGAGTTCCCATTTATCTATTTTCTCTTTTGTTGCTTGTGCTTTGGGTGTAAAGTCTAGGAAGTGGCCACCTAATACAAGGTCTTGAAGATGTTTTCCTACATTATCTTCTAGGAGTTTTATGGTACTTTCTTTTATATTGAGATCTTTGGTCCATTTTGAGTTACTTTTTGTGTAGGGGTGAGGTAGGGGTCCTCTTTCATTCTTTTGGATATGGATATCCAACTCTCCCAGCCCCATTTGTTGAAAAGACCATTATGGCTCAGTTCAGTGACTTTGGGGGCCTTATCAAAGATCAGTCGGCCATAGATCTGAGGGTCTATCTCTGAATTCTCAATTCGATTCCATTGATCTATATGTCTATCTTTGTGCCAGTACCATGCTGTTTTGGCAACTGTGGCTTTATAATAAGCTTCAAAGTCAGGGAGTGTAAGTCCTCCCACTTCGTTTTTCTTTTTTAGAGTGTCTTTAGCAATTCGAGGCATCTTCCCTTTCCAAATAAATTTGATAACTAGCTTTTCCAAGTCTGCAAAGTAGGTTGTTGGAATTTTGATTGGGATTGCATTGAATCTGTAGATGAGTTTGGGTAGAATTGACATCTTAATGACATTTAGCCTTCCTATCCATGAACATGGAATATTTTTCCATCTTTTAAGGTCCCCTTCTATTTCTTTTAGTAGAGTTATGTAGTTTTCTTTGTATAGGTCTTTTACATCTTTGGTTAAGTTTATTCCTAGGTACTTGATTTTTTTAGTTGCTATTGAAAATGGTATCTTTTTCTTGAGTGTCTCTTCAGTTTGTTCATTTCTAGCATATAGAAACATTACTGACTTATGTGCATTAATCTTGTATCCCGCTACTTTGCTAAATTTGTTTATTAGCTCTAGTAGGTGTATCGTTGATTTCTCAGGGTTTTCTAGATATAAGATCATATCATCTGCAAACATTGACAGTTTTACTTCTTCTTTTCCAATTTGGATGCCTTTTATTTCTTTGTCTTGCCGGATTGCCCTGGCTAGCACTTCCAGCACAATGTTGAATAACAGTGGTGACAGCGGGCATCCTTGTCTTGTTCCTGATCTTAGAGGGAAGGCTTTCAGTCTCTCACCATTGAGTACTATGCTGGCTGTGGGTTTTTCATATATGCTCTTTATCATGTTGAGGAAGTTTCCTTCAATTCCTACCTTTTGAAGTGTTTTTATCAAAAAGGGATGTTGGATTTTGTCAAATGCTTTTTCAGCATCTATTGAGATGATCAATTGATTTTTCCCTTTCGAGTTTTTAATGTGTTGTAATACATTGATTGTTTTTCTGATGTTGAACCATCCTTGCATGCCTGGAATGAACCCCACTTGGTCATGGTGTATGATTTTTTTAATGTGTCTTTGGATTTGATTTGCAAGTATTTTGTTGAGGATTTTTGCATCTATGTTCATTAGGGAGATTGGCCGGTAGTTTTCCTTTTTTGTAGCATCTTTGCCTGGTTTTGGTATTAGATTGATGTTAGCTTCATAAAATGAGTTAGGTAGTGTTCCATTTTTTTCAATGTTTTGAAAGAGTTTGAGTAAGATTGGTGTCAGTTCTTTCTGGAAAGTTTGGTAGAATTCCCCTGTGAAGCCATCTGGCCCTGGGCATTTCTTTGTGGGAAGATTTTTGATGACTGATTGGATCTCTTTGCTTGTGATGGGTTGGTTGAGGTCTTCTATTTCTTCTCTGGTCAGTCTAGGTTGTTCATATGTTTCCAGGAAATTGTCCATTTCTTCTACATTATCCAGTTTGTTGCCATACAGTTGTTCATAATATCCTCTTATAATTTTTTTAATTTCTTCAGGATCTGCAGTTATGTCACCTTTTTCATTCATTATTTTGTTTATATGGGTCTTCTCTCTTTTTGATTTTGTCAGTCTAGCTAGGGGCTTGTCAATCTTGTTGATCTTCTCAAAGAACCAACTTTTGGTGATATTTATCCTCTCTATTGTTTTTTTGTTCTCTATGTCATTTATTTCTGCTTTAATCCTTGTTATTTCTTTTCTTCTACTTGGTTTAGGATTGGTTTGCTGTTCATTTTCTAGCTTCTTCAGTTGATCCATTAATTCTTTGATTTTGGCTCTTTCTTCCTTTTTAATACATGCGTTTAGTGCTATAAATTTCCCCCTTAGCACTGCTTTTGCTGCATCCCATAGGTTTTGGTATGTTGTGTTCTCATTTTCATTCGTCTCTATATATTTAGCAATTTCTCTTGCTATTTCTTCTTTAACCCACTGATTGTTTAGGAGTGTGTTGTTTAACCTCCAGGTATTTGTGAATTTTCTAAGTCTCTGATGGTTATTGACTTCTGATTGTATTCCATTGTGGTCAGAGAATGTGCTTTGAATAATTTCAATCTTTTTAAATTTATTGAGGCTTGTTTTATGTCCCAGCATATGATCTATTCTGGAGAAAGTTCCATGAGCACTAGAAAAGTATGTGTATCCTGGTGATTTGGGATGTAATGTCCTGTATATGTCTGTTAAATCTAATTCATTTATCAGATTGTTTAGGTTTTCAATTTCCTTATTGGTCTTCTGTCTGGTTGATCTATCTATAGGAGAGAGTGATGTGTTGAAGTCTCCCACAATTATTGTGGAAACATCAATTGCTTCCTTTAGTTTTGCCAGTGTTTCTCTCATGTATTTTGTGGCACCTTGATTGGGTGCATAGACATTTACGATTGTTATTTCTTCTTGCTGAATTGCCCCTTTTATTAGTATGTAGTGGCCTTCTTTGTCTCTCAAAACATCCCTGCATTTAAAGTCTATTTTATCTGAGATTAATATTGCTACACCTGCTTTCTTTTGGCTGTAGCTTGCATGAAATATTTTTTTCCATCCTTTCACTTTCAGTTTCTTTGTGTCCCTGTGTGTAAGATGAGTCTCTTGTATGCAACCTATTGATGGTTCATTTTTTTTGATCCATTCTGCGAATCTATATCTTTTAATTGGGGAGTTTAATCCATTTACATTCAACGTTAAAACCGTGAAGGCATTTCTTGAATCGGCCATCTTATCCTTTGGTTAATGTTTGCCATATTTTTCCCTCTCTCTATTAATATCCTTTATTGTACCCATACCGAATCTCTTTAGTACTGAACCTTTCTCCAAGTCTCTCTGTCCTGTCTTTGTTTCTCTGTCTGTAGGACTCCCTTTAGTATCTCCAGTAGGGCAGGTCTCTTGTTAGCAAATTCTCTCAGCATTTGTTTGTCTGTGAAAAATTTAAGCTCTCCCTCAAATTTGAAGGAGAGCTTTGCTGGATAAAGTATTCTTGGCTGGAAATTTTTCTCACTCAGAATTTTAAATATATCGTGCCACTGCCTTCTCGCCTCCATGGTGGCTGCTGAGTAGTCACTACTTAGTCTTATGCTGTTTCCTTTGTATGTGGTGAATTGCTTTTCTCTTGCTGCTTTCAGAACTTGCTCCTTCTCTTCTGTGTTTGACAGTGTGATCAGTATATGTCTCGGAGTGGGTTTATTTGGATTTATTCTATTTGGAGTTCACTGAGCATTTATGATTTGTGTATTTATGTTGTTTTGAAGATTTGGGAAGTTTTCCCCAACAATTTCTTTGAATACTCTTCCTAGACCTTTACCCTTTTCTTCCCCTTCTGGGACACCAATGAGTCTTATATTTGGACGTTTCATATTTTCTATCATATCCCTGAGGTCCATTTCGATTTTTTCAATTTTTTTCCCCATTCTTTCTTTTATGCTTTCATTGTCCATTCTGTCATCTTCCAGGTCACTGATTCGTTGTTCAACTTCCTCTAGTCTTGTACTATGAGTGTCCAAAATCTTTTCCTTCCCGGAGCTGGCAGCCCCTCCTCCCACGGGACTGAGCCTGGCAGGGAGGGGCGCGGGTCCCCTGACCGCAAAAACTTTCAGATTTCGCTGATCTCAGCAGTTCGACATTTTCATGAGTGTTGTATGAAGTACGCCCAAAGACAGATTGCTCTGTGGTGTCCAGTCCACGCAGTTCCTGGCTTTTTACCTACTTTCCTGGAGGAGTAACTAAAACTTACAGCTCACCAGTCTGCCATCTTGCCCCGCCTTTTCTCCTTTATTATTAGATCCCATCCAGTATCATGTATTTTACTTAATAGTCATTATCTTTTTAGTTCTCTTTTTTAAAAATTGTGTGAACATACACAACATAAACATTCCAATCCCAATCCCTCCCAAGCATACCATTCAGTGGGATTCATCACATTCACAACTTTGCAGAATCCTCACCACCATCCATTACTAGAACTTTCCATCCACCCCAAACAGAAATCCTACACTCATTTTACTTTAACTTCCTATTGCCCCTATCCCATGCCCCTGATAAACTGTACTCTACTTTCTCTCTCTATGAGCTTGCAAATTTAAAATCTTAAATATATAACAATCTTGTTTGATTTAATACCAATTTAACAACTTCAGTAGCAAGCGTAAACTATGTTCCTATACCCCTACTTTTATGATGTCCTTGTCACAAATTATACATATTTATTCCTTATGAATCCAAACCATTGATTTATCATTACATTTTACACATTTGCCTTTTAGATCCTGTAGGAAGTAAAAAGGACAGCTACAAATGAAAAATGCAATAGTACTGGTAGTTATATTTACCCATGTCATTATCATTGCCTGAGATCTTTATTTCTTCCTATGGTTTAAGTCAATTGTCCAGTGTCCTTTTCTTTCAACCTGCAGAATTTTTTTAGCACTTCTTGTAGGGATGGCCTAGTAGTGACAAAATCTCTCAGCTTCTGTTTATTTAGGAAGGTTTTAATTCCTTCCTCATTTCTGAAAGACAGTTTTGTTGGATACAGAATTTTTAGTTGGCAGTTTTTTGCTTCCAGCACTTTAAATATTTCTTCCCACTGCCATCTTGCCTTCCTGATTTCTGATGAGAAATCAGCATTTTATCTTAATAAGACACCTTTGTATGTGAGCTGTTGCTACTCTCTTGCATCATTCAAAATCTTTCTTTGTCTTGGCATTCTGTAGTTTGATTATAACGTGGTATGGTGTAGATCTAATTGGGTTTATCCTGTTTGCAGTCCATTGAAAATCTTGTATGTGTATATTCATGTCTTTCATTACATTTGAGTAGTTTGCAGCCATTATTTGTTCAAATATTCTCTCTGCTCCTTTTGTTCTTTCTTCTCCTTCTGTGGCTCCCATGTTTATATGCCTGATGGTGTCCCACATGTTCCTCAGGCTCTGTTCACTTTTCTTCCTTCTTTCCTCTTTCTGCTCCTCAAACTAGATGATTTCAGTTATCTTATCTTCAAGCTCACTGATTCTTTTTCTGTCAGTCCAATATGCTGATTAACCCCTCTAGAGAAATTTTTAATTTCTGTTATTGTGGTATTCAGTTCTGTTTGTTTCCTTTTCATAATTTCCATCTCTCTGTTGATATTCTCTTTGCTCTCTTCTGTCATTTTCTTGATTCCCTGTAGTTCTCTGTGTATGTTTTCCTTTAGCTCTTTGAGCATATTTTAGATCATTAAAAAAAAATCTTTGTCTGCGATGTCCCAATATTTTCATTTGTCTGGGCCATCACTTCCTGTTTGTATGCAGGTTTTATGCTCTTTTGTTGCAACCTAGACATTTTGATATTTATGTGTGTGTATCACAGGAATTTATATCTTGGGTGTCTATTCTTTATGACTGTGTCCATTTAGTGTCTTGACAGAGCTTTCCTTGAATATCAGGAGCAAGAAGAAGAAGAAGAAGGAGGAGGAGGAGGAGGAGGAAGAGGAGGAGGAGGAGGGGAGAAGGACAGGGGGGAGGAGAATGAGGAGTTAAAGAAGAAGAGAGGGAAAAAAGGAAAGATTGAGCTTTGTGAATGCTCTCCTTCAGGGCTCACCCAAACAATGAGTTTAGAGAACAGCTCTAGGCCAAAGCATAGGGACCTCCCTGATCATTTCTGCTTATGTAACTTCTTGGACATGTGCCTGTGCCCCTAGGAAATCCCTCCATTTACACAGATACAAATGTTCCCCTGGAAACAATTTCCTCTTGTTTTTTTTTTTTTTTTTTTTTTTTAACTTTTTACGAGTGAGGATTTATTTCTGTTTAAGCAATATTCAGGGAACTTTTAAATGGTAAAATGCTCCAAACATATCCATGTTTAATTTAATATTACAGCCAGGTGGCAGCTGTTGCTGCCTCCATTTTGAGTGTGGCCCACAAGAAAGGATTAGCTAGGGCACCACAGAGATCCTACCACTTATAAGTGGCCTTTTTCTTGAATTGGCACTCCTCTTGCCATTGCTATCTTTACCTGTTTTCTGGAGCTTTTAGAAAGATGTTTCTGCCAGTTCTTGCTGGTTGTTGTTTCAATGGGAGGATGGAGGCCTGATGTTTCTCACTGCATCATCTTGCTTGGGGTAGGGCTAAGGAATTTTTTTCTGAAGAAAAAAACAGAAAGGGAGGGAGTGAAAAGAGATCCCATTTTAGATAGGATGAACAGAGAACAGCTTTCTGTGCAGATGACATTTTAGCAGAGACCTGAAAGAAGCAAAGGGTATACATGCTAATAACTGGGGGAGAGTATTGCAGATAAAGGAGGAGCAGGTGCAAAGGCCCTGGAGAGGTGGTATGATTGCTTGAGCAAGAAGCAAGAAGACTAGTGTGCGACTAAAACAGAATGCAGAGAAAAAGGGAGGAAATAAAGGTAAGAGAGATGAAGAACCAGAAAGTATTATGTCTTGGAGGCCATGCTCAGGACTTTGGATCTTAGTCTACATGTGATAAGAGGGCATTAGAAGATTTTGTTTAAATAATTGCAAAGCTGATTTGTCTTTGACGCATGGACAGGGCATTTATTTGTAATTGGTGGATGGAATCGGAAAGTCGAAGCAAGGGCTTTAGCACTCTCTAGTTGCAGATTGGGTAGAAAATGAAGTAAGTGGGTATCTGGTGGGGGAAGTTATATGTCTGGTTGTTGCATGAGGGCACTAGGCCTCTGAGTAAGAGACACCAAAAGTGAGCAGATGACTTTGAGTCCTGAATTTCACTTTTTTGTGGTCAATATGTGTATCTTCAGACACAACCTCCAGAGATGACCATTCTGTTGTGCACAGGAGTGGATCTACGGATCTATTTCACACAGAGTCAGCACCATTGCTGGAAATACCATTGACCTTTTTCTCCAATAATCATGTGTGGCCACAAATGCAGTTAGACACACATGCTCCTTATTAAAGAAGAAGAAATATTCAGAGGTCAACTTTTTTCACCATTGTCTGTAACAAACAGATGGAGAACAGCATGGTGTATGTGGGGAAACAAAATATTTAAATTCTGAGGTTAGAGGAGGAATTGGGGTTTATTTTCATTTGGGAAACTGTGAGGTATTCTACTTTACAGTATTGTGTTGCTCAGAAGTCCTCTAAGTCATGAGGAAAATTATTGAAATTGATCTAAGTGAATACTTCCTGTTGGCAAAACTCTATGATATGAGAACACAGCTACTCTAGACATTTAATAAGAAAGATATGGGAATACATGAACACAGCTAAAATCGGGGGACTGCGTACATAAGGAAGCAAGCAGAGACCAAAAATGTTACAGAGATTTAAAAACAAACTGTAGATATAGCATACATGTTTGTACATGAAAAATTGTAGAAAATAAAACTTGGCTATTCTACCATAAAAAGAATGCATAAATATCTACTTTAGGAAATTTAGAACTATAAATACCATGGAGGGAAATTTTGAATAACTTTTTAAAAGTCAGATGTAAATTCTAGTTGTCTTATCTGCTGTAGAATGTGTACGATCTCAAAAGCATACTTCTGGACTTTTGGCCACCAGATTTGGCATCATATCTCATGTTTGGCAGTCTGCTAAGGAGAGGACAAGGAATGGGATTAAGTCTGGTGGCATGTCAAGCTCTAGCTGCTTTGACAGAATTGTATGGTGAGGCTGGCACAGCACCTGCCCACTCTGATCCCTGGTCCCAGCCAGTGAGTTTTATCAAATATATACATGAATGCCAATTTCCTACAGAGTAATAAAAAGGAAAAGCATAATTTGAAATTGAAAGTAAAAATTCCAGCATGCATTAGAACTGCACTGTCCAAAACAGTAGCCAACAGTCACAGGTGACTATTGGAACATTTGAATTGTCACTAATCTGAACTGAGATGTGGTGTAAGTGTAAAATACACTTACAACAGATTTATAAGATTTTATACAAAAAATAGGAAGGTAAATATCTCATCAATAATTTCAGTTTGACTACATGTGAAATGATAATACTTTGGATATTTTTGTGTAAATAAAATATTTTGAAATTAAGTTCAACAGTTTCTTTTTACCTTTTTAATGACTATTAGAAAACTTAAAATTATATATTAGTATTTGTGGCTTGCATCATTGCATCATATATCTTTTGGAAATGTTTTATTAGAACTTTATTGGACTGGGCTTCAGTTTAGCCAATGCAACACACATCGGGCAAGAAAAAAAAAAGAAAAGAAAAAAGAAAAATGTGGTGGCTAAAGTGAGAGGACTATTATATTATTTTGGTGTTAAATATGAGTATGAATCTATCATTTAATGGCTATCTAACCTTGAACCTTTAATTTAACCTCTCTGAAGTACAGGATATTTTATCTACAAATAAAGAAAAACAATACTAGAAGCTTAAGGTTATGAGAGATTTTAAATATACTTAGCACAGTCCTGGTTTCCTAATAAGTGCTAGGAAAATTTACTTTTCCAGCACTAGAAGAGAGAAAACTGAATTCTGCCCACACTTCCTCTAATAACTAGCTTTGTTGTGGTAGGAATATATGTTAATTTCTCTAGGTCTCAGTTAATTCAGATGTAAAATAGGGATATGATAACTGTTTTGAAAATAGGTGTTTCTGTAAATTGATTTCTGAGATCTTTTCACTTCAAATATTCAAATTTTAATGATTCTGTTTCAATGACTCAAATATTAGAAAAAATATCCATATGACTTTCAAGAATCCTGGGGTTTTCCTCAGGATTCAGAATTCAAAAAGCACGTTAAATCTGTTAAATCTTATCTAACTCAATGCGATCAATATATTTGACATCATCAAAATGGTGACCAATATTTTGTAAGTTTAACTATTTTTTACTAAAACAAAAATACCGTCTCCTTAATTTTAAAGCTCTTGCAAAGTTACAAATTTTCTTCATATCTGACAAAAATGTTGCCTCCCTTAAAGCCCATAGATGTACTTTTACGAGAAGCTGTTTTTGTCCTTCCTAAAAGCAAAGATATTTCTTCCAACTTAATATATCTCATGCTTCCATGACTAACTGCTTCCCTCCCCCCATCCCACCCCCCCACCCCACTTTTGTATTCCACTCTGTGATGCAACAGCTGAGAATCAGCAAACCAGATTTCCGTGTTACCAGCTGCTTCTATGTTGGATTCTGCCAATAGAGGATGCTAGAGGGAGAATGCAAAGTTGGAGGTGGAGAAGGGACTTGCTCTTTCCAGTCTGCTTCTTGTTGGGTCCCGCTCCGCTTTCTGTTCTGGCGAGCGTGACCCCAGGGGCAATTCTTCACTCTGACAGTGGCAGGTCCTTCTCCATCAGGAGCTGCACATAGCTGGAACGTAGAGTTCGAGCCTTGTGGGGCCTCCTCAGAGAGACCAACACCACCAGCTGGACAGTGGCCTCACCTGAGTTCCAGGAAGAGACTCAAACACCAGCCTGCTAGCTGTGCCTCTTCAGAGGTCTGAGTGTCCCTCGGCTCCGAGAGGTCGCTCCTCCAAGCTTCTAAGTCTTAAAAATTCCAGCTATTTCCCCTTGTTCCTCCAAGCCTCAGTTAATAAATGCTTCCTTCAGTTGTGACCACTGTGATACCTTCATGTTCTCTTTAGCTTTTCAGATCTCTGATAACTTTATATCTAGTCAACAATTCTTTATATAAAAGCCTCTCTGTTAAAATAACTGATGTGCTTTCTGTCTTCAACCAGATTATGTAGACACAGATATGTAGATTTCCATGTTTATGTATTCCCTAGTTGGATTGGTTGGCATTTAGCCCATCTCTTCCCTACAATCTTCAAGTTAGGTTAATTGACAGTTCGTATTCCATCACAAGTTAACTTCCTTATAGGTGGAAGATAATACTGGTATTTGGTTTCTCAAATTCTTTGTTACCCTTAGAATTCCAAAATGTGACTTCTGACTTAAGATCTAAAGATGGTACAGTGAGAAACTGGGATTGACAGTTTCATTTTCATGAATAATGTGCATGTTTCACACATTGTCTTGCCTCTGAAAATTTACTCTCCCAGAACCAGCAAGCTAGAGGTAGTTGGGTAGTTGAACTCACTGAGAGGGCTTATGTTCTTCTGACGTCTGAAAAGATCTTTGGAGTACATGATTCATGGCTTTTAAATTGTTTCTTTTGAGGTTGACGAGTTAAATATATGAATATTCAATCCTCAACCCCCCAAAAAACATCCAGACACAAAACCACATGTTTGCAAGGAGGTAGTAAATAGACTGTTAGATTCTAAAGGGATTTGCTAGTAGTTACATCTCAATTGCATTCTAACAGAAAACTTTCTAGAGAAAGGATTTATAGCAAATTTTAAGGATAGAATGGGACTATATGGTTTCAGAGGATGTGGGATAAGAAAAGCATAGGGAAATACTAAAATTCAAAATGGAAAGAAGTGAATAGTGATAGATAAGAGAGTGTTATTTTGAGGCAAATGAGTTAGAAGAAAAGGGAAAAGAGAGAAGAGGGAAAATGGTGAGAATGAGCCATTGATTTTTTTTTATGCAAATTTGCTTGACGACAAAAAGGAGAATTCTGGTGACAGTGCAACTCATATATGTACACTTCAGCCCTTTTTTGTTGTTCTTCAATTTACTTTCTTTTTGCTAAATGAGATTAATTCCCTAAGTCTGTAGTTTCTTATGCCTTTGGCTATTTTCCTAAAACAGAGTTATTTTAAGTGAGTGTACTGAGGTTTTAGAACTGTTATTTAAGGTAAAAGTTCAATCCAACTCTCTCTAGGGAGAACATTTTAGATAGATCATTAGGTAATTCAGGGGGAAAAACATCTCATTTCTTGCTTACATTTCAGATTTGATTCCCTATACAGATTTAACAATTTATTAGGATAAATGGATACAGTCCAACATTACCCTCCAAAAGCACCCTTACCATGCCAAAGAACCACGATGCCAAAGAATTTAAAGGGAGATAGGGAAGGCCATCTGAAGGGTAAAAAGGTTTACAAAAAAGCATTTGCATTTTTTTAAGAGGCTGCAAAAACTGCTTTGTTTCTGAATTATGTCATTCAAAAAAAAGTAGAAGAAAAATGAGTCAAATTCAATTTTTTCAAAATATAAATTGAGTGTATCATCTATTTGGATGCCCAACTTATATGGCTGGAAATCAAATAAACCATTCTGATGAGGATTAAAAAATAACTCCTCTACCTTGGCTCTTTATTTCCTAAATTCTGATTTAGGACAATGACTTGTATTTTGAAATGCCCTAATGACACATCATTTAACTTTTTTAGAGATCTACTTGATCTATCTTTTTGTAAAGCTGATAATAGTACAAAGTAATAGCTTCTAGGAAAATCAGCAGTGTTCAAATTCTACAGTGCAGTGTATCTGCTCCCAAAGTATATGACTGTTTTGCTGGAGGGTGTAAGCCAGCAAAGTCAGATTGTATGTAGAGACCAAATAGCAATGTAACTATTGGGGGAAAAGTAGAAGTTGAGAAATTGCCCTCTGGGTAAAATGTTAAGTGAGGAAACGGCATGATTTATGGCCATTTATGTGGTATTAGCATGTATGTGGGTATAACAAATTAAACTTATGTTTCTGCTAATAAGTAAACCAGAAAATGATAGTATCCAGAGAGCAAGTCTCTGAGAAAATCTACCTGATAGTTTTGTGGTTTCTAAATTAGCTTTTTAAACTTTAATGACGATGCCCTGGAAGGAACAGCATATTTCACAGCTTTGGAAATACAATGCAATGTTAGAACGACCACAAGCTTTCTAAGAAATCCTTTGCTCTTTTTAAATAAGTATTTCAAAAGTTCTGTTAGGAAAGAATCTTTGAGATTTCTCCTTTTTGGCAGACTATATATTGCTATGTTTCCCCAAAGGATTCATCTATTCTAAAACACATTTAAATAAAAAATTATTGGATTCAAATTAAAATTTGTTTGATGTTTTTGTTGTTAAATGCTCCCAACCTACTTTAAATTTATTTTTCCTTTCAGTTTAAAATACTGCATCTTTTGGGGGAAAAAGGTTTCCTACCTTTTAAATCAAAAACTTGGACTGCATTACAGGAAAAACAAATCTTGTAACAGAGGAAAAGTAAGGTTGAATAGCAAATAAATTAGATTCAGACTTGAGATAACAGAAATAGCTGTAATCAGAAGATATGTTTTATTATTACAGATGGAGATAATGGTGAGAAAAGTGTGGGAGAATGCCTAAAGGCTTATTTTAAGACAAATGTAACAATATATTACCTACATGGCTTATTTCCACATATGTATTTTTAATGTCTTTTCTAGAATTTACTTTTAATAATGAAAAGCAAATTTCATCATCCTAGAAGAAGGATTGAGATTGTCAATATTTATTGTGTGTTTTTAAGACAAAAGGTATCCAAGGCTATTTACTATATACAGAGAGATAACTAAATTGAATATAATTTTATCCATGGCTTCATGAAGCTTACAATCTCTGTTGAAAGAAAAGTTTATAAATTTGAGGGGAAAAAATGAGGCATACTTTATATCAAATGTTTGATCATCAGATTTTTAAATTCAAGAAAGACAAATGAAAGAAATAAAAATCATCTGACTCTGTGCTCATCTGACGCTGAGGAATCAGATCTGTGCAGTATTTTAGTCACAAAGAATGTTGTTTTAATAAAGAATAGGTTGAGGTAAGGTCTAGAGTAGAGGAAAGGAGGAGAAGAAAGGGCACTGGAAAATTTTTGATTCTGTGTAAAGGAAATTACATATGAAAATGACCCAGGCTCAGTTCCTAATTTGAAAAAGTTCCTTAACTCTTCGAGACCCCGTTTTCTTCATCTGTTAAATGAAACAGTTGACTTAGCCAATTGTTATTATATTTTCCAGTATTAAGATTTCAGTGTCTCAATGCAGCAAATAGGGAGCTACTGGAAGTCATCACTTGGACAGCCAGTATGAGAATTTACTGATTATTGCTAATCAAATGCTATTGCTACATTGCTTAGAAGTAGGGCACTTTAAAGAAACCTATAGCAAAAGCAGTGGCTCTTCAAGAATGTTATTACATAATTCCTAATAAACATAGATTCTATTCATATCATGGGCCAGGTACTGGATCTGGAGTTTATCAGATAAAATACAGGAATTTTCTTTGCTCAATCTGGCAACCCTAATGGACTAGGTCTTTCTTCATTGACTTCACTGGAGGACATGAAAGGACTATGCTTTGAATCTTACTTTTTTTTTTTTTTTGTCTATAGCTCTTAATTCTATCTTTAAAAGAAACTTATAAATGAGAGATGCTATATTCTCCCACTAAGTGATTTGAATGAAATTAGTAACAGCTGATAGCAGAATAGAGAAATTCTGTTGAAAAGTGTCTAGAGATGGTGAAGACTGTAGATCTATAATAAAGATTTCATTTTGTGGCTCTTTCTGTTAGTACAGAAGAAAAAACCAACACCCAGCACCACAGCATTTTATGTGATTGACCAGGTATGGCTTATGTATATATGTTGGTCTCTACATAATGAGTTCTCAATATTAGTACTACAAAATATGTTTGTGACTTATTAGTTATCTAATCACCAAGACCTGACACTCATGCAACAATTGGCAAGGATATTAATTTATTCTGTTTTGTAAGTAGTGTCTCCATTTTGGTGCCAGAACCTTTCCTTCCCTTTGTGAACAGATAATAGCCTCTTTAAATTTTAAAAATATTTTTTATCATATGCAAAAATTTATTTTTTATTTGTGTACATTTAGATGATTTTTAATAGGTTGTATGGATTTATGTAACTTCCAACCCAATCAGGATACAGAACAATTCAATCAGGCCCCCAAAACTCCCTCATGCATCCTTTACAGTCACATGCTTTTCCGACCGCTAACCCCTGACAACCACTGATCTGTTCTCTATCACGATAATATTATCTTTACAAGAACGGAATCATACAGTATGCACACTTTTGAGACTGTCTCCTTTCTCTCAGCACACTGCCTTTGAGATTCATCTTAGTTGTATGTATCCATGGCACGTTCATTTTTATTCTATGGCTGTACCATAGTTTGTTTATCCATTCACCTGTTGAAAGACATTTGGATTGTTTCCAGTGTTTGGTAATTATGAAGAGAACTGCTATGTGTATTTGTGTACAGGTTTTTATGTAAGCATAAGTTTTGTTTTGTTTTGTGTTTTGTTTCTCTAGAGTAACTACATAGGAGTGGGATTGGTGGGTCATGGGATAACTGAATGTTTAACTGCCAAACTGATTTCTGGAGTGTAAGACCATTTTGCTTCACCACTAGCAATATACAGGCATTTTAGTCTTACTGCACTTCAGAGATATTTTTACAAATTGAAAGTTTGTGGCAACCCTGCTTTGAGCAAGTCTGTAGGTGCCATTTTTCCAATAGCATGTGCTCACTTCGTGTCTCTGTCATATTTTAATTAAAGTATGCACATTGGTTTTTTTTTAGACATAATACTATTACACAAAATAGACTGCAATATAGTATAATCCCAACTTTTATACATACTTGGAAACCAAAATATTCATGTGACTTGCTTTATTGCAGTATTAACTTTATTGCAGTGGGCTGGAACTAAACCACAGTAACTCTGAGGTATTCGTGTATATGTGTTCCAGCTGCTCTGCATCCTGGCTAACACTTGGTATTATCATTATTTTTTTTTTTTTTTATTTTTTATCATTCTAATAAGTGTGCAGAGGTATCTCATCATGGCTTCAATGCACTCTTTCCTGATGATACTGATATAGAATATCTTTTAAAGTGTTTATTTGCCATCTGAACATCCTGTTTGCTGAAGGGCCTGTTCAAGTATCTTGCCCATTTTTTAAGCTGGGTTGTTTCTTTTCTTACTGTTGAGTTTTAATATACTGGATAAAAGTCCACTGATGGATATATGATTTGCAAATATTTTCTCCAAGTCTATTGGTTGTCTTTCTTCCAATTAACAATGACATGCACAGGGTTTTAATGTTGAAGAGGAAGAATTTATCAATGTTTCCTTTTCATGGATCATGCTCTTAGAGTCATATGAAGGAATGCTTTGTCTAACACCAGGAAACAGACATTTCCTCTTATTTCTTCTAAAAATTTAATGGTTTTTTGATTACATTTAGATTTATGATAGAGTGGAATTAACTTTGCATATTTTTAAGGTTTAGATTTGCTTATGGATAGCAAATTGTTATAATATCATTGGTTGAAAAGACTTTATGATCTTTATTAATAGGATTTGAACTTTTCAAAATTTGCCATGTTTTATGGGTCTATTTTTTTGAGCTCTCTATTCTGTTTTACTTATCTGTATATCCATCCCTTCACCAATACCACACTATCTTGATTAATTTATAATCATGAGTCTTGTCATCAGATAGTGTGATTCCTATAACTGTATAAATAACTTTTTATAAATAAAAAAATCATTTTGGCTTTCTAGTCCTATGTCTTTTCATATAAACATTAGAACCAGTTTGTCCACGTCTACAAAAAATCACTCTGGAATTTTGAATGGAATTGTATTAAATCTATAGATCAACATAATGTTTTCAATGTTCATTTCTGTTATGGCATGAATTAGTACTTCAATTCTTTTTGTGGTTGGATAATATTCCATTGTATGAATGTACCACATTTCTCTTAATCCAATTTTCCCTTAATTTTGAAGGATAGTTTTGTTGGAAATAGAATTCTTTGCTGATAATATGCTTCTTTCATCATTTTGCATATGTTATCCCACTGGATCTTTTTGACCTCTGTGGTTTCTGATGAGAAATCAACTGTTAATTGATGAACCCTTGTAAGTGTTAAGTAACTTCTCTCTTGCTGCTTGCAAGATTCTCTCTCTTTGGTTTGGACGGTTTGATTTTGATGTGTCTAGGTGTGCATCTCTGAGTTTAACCTACATGGAGTTTGTAGTGTTTCTTGGATGTTCAAATTTATGATTTTCCACAAAGTTGAGAAGCTTGGGGCCATTATTTCTACACCTATTTTCCCATAACTTTCTCTCTCTTCTCTCCTCCTGGGACTCCATTAGGCCTGGCATGGTGCACTTGATGGTGTCCCACACATCTCTGGGGATCTGTTCATTTTTCTTCATTCTTTTTCTATTCCTTAGACTAGATAATCTTAATGACCTATCAAATTCAATGATTCTTTCTTCTTCCTGATCAATTTTTCTATTGTACCCCTATAGTGAATCTTTCAATGCAGTTGTTGAACTTTTCAACCCCAGAATTTCATTTTGGCCTTTTCTATGATTTCTGTCTCTTTATTGATATTCTCTATTTGTCGAGCCATCATTCCCCTGGTTTCCTTTAGTTGTTTGTCTTTGGTACCCTTTAGCTTTTTGATCATATTTAATACAGTTGTTTTAAAGTCTTTGTCTTATAAGTCTAATGTCTGGGCTTCCTTAGAGATGGTTTATCTCAATTTGTTTTTTCCCTATGAATGCACCATAATTTCCTGTTTCTTTGGCATATCTTAAATTTTCTGTTAAAAACTACACATTTTGAACATTATAATTTGATAACTCCAGAAATCGATTCTTCATCCTTCCCAGGATTCACTGTTGATATTTTTTGTGAGCTGCAGATTCCATTTGTTCGGTAGCTTTTCAAAACAATTTTTGCCAAGACTGCATTCCTTGTCATGTATGGTCATGAAGTCTCCATTCCATTATTTCAGCACTCACCCAGTGACCTAACAGAGACTTTCTTAAATGCCTGGAGCCAAAAGAAAGAAGAAAATACTCTCCCAGTCTTTGCAGAATGTCTTTGAACAGAGACAGTTTTTTAAAACATAGCCAGGACACCTGTAACTCTGCCTTAGCCTTCAACCTCTGCTTGTGTGGATCCCAAAAATCAGCTAGTAGTGCAAGTCTGGGGTACTCTCAGGTCTTCTCCGAGCATGTGTCAAGCCCTGCACATGTGCAATGCACTTGCTCTCTGGTTTACTTGATATATGCATGAGCCCATCAAAGCCCTTATTGCCCCATGTATCTTCCTTCACAGCCTCCTTCTTACCAGGCTTGTAGGTCTGTCTGCTGCATTCACTACCTGTCATCTGTTGTCCCAGATGGCTGTGGCTAGTGCACTTTTAAATGTTTTGAGAAAATTCTGTCCAGGAGTTTGTGGCAACACTCAGAGAGTTTGGAGGTGGGCGAAACAAAGGCACAACTTTGAGCCAAAGCCTCAAGGAAACACCAGACAGGTAAAAATGCAAACTACAATTCTTTGAGAACAAGGTCCATATTTCCCCCTCTAGCACCTGCAAACCTCATCAGGACTGCTACTCACCATCCCCATAGCTGCCACTGAGCTGGAGAATGGGGGATGATAAGTGGGTTGGCACAGGTGTCATATCACTCTTAACAAAATTCAGCAGCCTCTTCATTAAGCATTCTTTGGGTGTTGTAAGTATTTTATTAGATTTCAGAATTAGGAAAAAATTGATTCTGGCAGTTTTTTTCCATGTTTATGGTGCTTCTTTGGAGGGATAGATCCTTAGAACTCCCTACTTTGCCATTTTTGGTGACATGGCTCTGGCCTAATATAGTTGTTATGCTAATTACAATCAGATCAACCCATGCACAGCTTGGAGGTGAGCTCAGGAGTTAATAAACAATTATAGAGTTGCTTTTCCAAGATCCTCCCTCCTCAGAATCTCCCTGTTACCATGTAAGTATTTGGGGTCCCCACTTTGTCCTCTAATGGTAATCTGGGGGTTTGCTTGCTCTGCTCGGTGTGTCCTTTTGTGGCCGTGCCTACATCTGGTGTCAAATGTCAGGAGGACAGAGAGAGAGAGAGAGAGATGGAAAAAAAAAAAAAAAGGCTTCAGAGTTCAGATTCACTTTCTTGGGACCACAGCTCCCTTGAACAGAGAGGACAATTCCACACCTGAACTGCAGTACTTTTGGGCCTTTGTTGCTGCTACTGTCGCTGCCATTTCTGAGCTGATTGTGGACACAATAGAGTGAAGAAATTTTTAAAAAGAAAGAAAAAAAAATGACAAAACAAACCAGAAATGGGGACTATCATAGTTGTTTCTGAGTGTTAGGTGTCCCCTTTCCTGCTCCTCAAGTCAGAACTCAGCCTTTTCCTGGAGCTCTGTGTCTGTAGCCTTGTACCTGCCTCTCATTTTGGGGTTGCACTGAGATCAGGTTGAGGGATAGCCAGGAGAAAATAAAATGGTCAACTCACTGCCAGGTCATTGATATTTCAATGTTTTCCTCTTGATCTGCCTGCTCCTGTTTAGTTTGCAGATTCCTCAGATAGCTTTTCCATGCATTCTGTCCCAGGTTTTATAGCTGAATTCCATATGATAGGCAGGGTCAAGTGTTCTTATGCCATCTTAACTGGCATAAGAATTTCAAAAGATTCTTCTGTACTCCAATTGCATCACTCTATAATCTTTACTTATTTACTGAGAAAGAACACAGTGAATTTGTGTGCATTAATTTCTGAGCCAAACTGCTTAGGTTCAAATCCTGCATCTACTGATTAACTGTAGAACAGGTGCAAATTATTTAAACAGAATCTGCCTGTATTCTCATCTTTTTAAAGGTAATAATGACAATAATAGTATCTTCCACACAGTAAGTTACTTAGTTAAAATATGTAAATGGTTAGAATAGTTCTCTGCAAATAGAGTACTCTGTATGCTTTGCTATTGTTATAGATTTAAAATAAAATGCAGCTCCCAACTCACTGTTTTGATTGTACCTAAAAAATAGTGGATGTCTGAAAAAAAACCACTGTTCAATATTACAATATTAAGATATACCTGGAGTCACTTTGTTCTTTAAGACTTTGTAAAAATACAGATGATCTTTTTCTAGTTTAGGCCACCACTTTCCCTTTTACCTTCACCATTTGTGTCGGTACATTTGTATAAGATTATGCTGTGAAATGTACTGTTAATGACCTGGTCTGACCACTCTAGCAATTAAATCACGTAATCAGAGAGCTAATTTTGCATTGCTGTGAGAAGGTTATTATTTGTTGATGTATATATTTTACAGAAAGTCAAATACTGAGCAGAGGGCATGGACTGATAGTCATGCATCAGCCAGGACTCAAAGGGAAACATAAAACCATACTTCCTTAGGATGAAGATAACAATCAGAAGAGTGATGTTCTTATATGGAAAAAAACAAAAAAACAAAAAACAGTCCATCTCTCACTCTTCCTCCTCTTTTGAAGGTAGGTCACTAAGAGTCAAACTTGAGAGATTGCAGGGAATTGCTGCCAGATTTTTTTTTCAATAATATCCACAAAAATTTAAGCAGAAAGTAAAAATGGAACACAATCTTATACTTGCTGCTTAGACAAAACAAGAACATAATTATGTTTGGAGGATACTTTCAATGGTGTCTAGCATATAGGTAAGTTTATAGCAGTCTTAGAAAAGTTTATGGACTCAGAGGCAAAAGTCAGAACCATGTGTGTATGTATATACATATGTATGTAAGTATATGCATGTATGTGTATATAATATGTATGTCTATTTATGTATGTGTGTATGTGAAGGACATTCATTACTGGTTAAAAAAAAGCACGTGTCCTTATTTTGTCTGTTCAACAATTTTGTACTCAATGAGATAAAGAGAGATAAAAATAACTTTTATTTATTTGCTGCTTTAGGGTGAAGGAGCCTTAATATCTAAAAACATTAGAGTTCCAGGCAATAGCTGAGTAAGACATCTGTAATGTTCTAAAACTGGAATGCCATGTTTCCAATCACTGCTATGTACAAATACTCTACTATCAAATCACATTATGAGGAATTGATAGTCATTAAGATGCACTGACAAATTTGACACCTGAGAGTTTTGTTTTAAAATAACAAGCAAAAATCCTTTAGAGTCAGGTGTTACAAAACTGGGTCAAAACCATCTTAGGAGAAAATAAATTTTGGTTCTCATGAAACAGACCATTCACGAGACTGGGCTGGATTTCGGCACAGCCAGAATTGGACTCTCTGATACCATCAAGATCATCTGGAAGTTTCAGTCTCTATGTGGAAGCAATGGGTACCAAAGCTGGGGGTAGCATGGTGCGACCAGTCCACGCTGTGAGGAAGGACTACTTTATCACTGATAAAATAGTTTAGAATTGTCAGAAAATTATGACAAGAAAACGCACTCTGACTTTTAGTAGGTTTTATTATTGTTTTAAAATTTGATGCCCGACCTAGAAGGGAGCACCATCCTCCCCACTATCCCTGCATTGTGTAAAAAGATGATGACAGCAATTCCAGTCCCTATATTTGTTCCGAAAGAAAGACACCTGCTTTCATCCCAAACATCTCGGCAACTTTCCCATTGTATCATAGTGCTTTTTACTGGGCTCCTAAAGGTCGCTGAACCAACATCTGTGGCTAGGAGGAAAGACCGTCACAGTATCCTCTCACCCTACCCTTACCACAGGAGCTAAGAGTGGTAAGGGTTGGCTTCCCAAAGGAAACGTGTCATTTTTTTTTTTTTTTTAACCAGAGAGGGTTTGATGAATGCTTGACAATTTAATTAGTAAATTCAACTTAAAAATCTTCACATACTTTGTCTAATTGATTTGTTATTAAGATTAAAATGCTTATTATTACACGTACCTGTTAGTAGGACAAACTCAGAGTTGGTACTCTAGGTCCAGGATGGAATTGTTAACCCTCTTCCCTTTTAACCTTCTTTTCCTCCCTGTCTTACATTGGAGAACCACGTTTGAACCACACTTTTGTCAACAGAAGTACAGACAGGAAAACACAGTCCTCAGAGAGCACCTAGCTATTCCAACTATGTAACCAACAACATGCATGAAATTTTCAGTGAAGTCCATGTTTGTACCTGTAGCCAAAGTTAAATATATGAACTTCTGTTCCTTGTTTATTTGTCTTGACAGGTTGAATCAGCAACCATGAAACACAATTAAATGCATCCTTGAGCAGTAATGAAATAACTGGCTCATACCTTTCATATGTATGCTGTTAGGGAATCCATCTTTTTACTCATAAGTTTGGGTTTCTGCAGAAATAACAAATAAAGAAATTGTAAAGTATTCATCATTTTACCACTTGGTTAATTCTAGCAAGCCTGACTCGATAGTCATGTACTGTCCCAGAAATTGACAAGCCGTGGATGGGCCAAATCTAATTCACTGCCTGTTTTTGTAAATAAGATTAAAAAAACCCACGCCCATTTGGCTATAGATTGTCTATGGCTGTTTTCACCTTACAAAGGCAGAGTTGAGTAGTTGTAACAGAGATGGTCTGGCTTGAAAAGTCTAAAATACTTAACAATCTGGCCTTTAGCAGAGAGTTTTCCAGTCCTTAGGTGTGCCGGTTTGGATGTATTATGTCACCCAAAACGACATGTTCTTTGATGCAGTCTTGTGGGGGCAGATGTATTAGTGTTAATTAGGTTGGAATCCTTTGATTGAGTGTTTCCATGGAGATGTAATTCAATCAACTGTGGACGAGAACTTTGATTGGATAATGTCCATGGAGGTGTTACCTCACTCATTCATGGCAGGTCTGAATTAAATCACTGAAGCCATATAAAAAAGCTGACAAACAGAAGGAACTCAGAGCAGCTATGAGTCATATTTTGGAGAGCAACTGAGAGAGACATTTTGGAGATGGCCATTGAAAGCAGACTTATGCTAGCCCAGAGTTTGCTCTGGAGAAGCTAAATGAGGACAAAACGCCCAAGAGCAATGCTTTGAAGAATGCACAGGAGCTGAGAGAAGAGCTGGAACATAACACAGGATCAGCGGATGGCAGCCACATGCCTTTCCAGCTAACAGAGGTTTTCCAAATGCCAATGGCCTTTCTCCAGTGAAGCTACCCTATTGTTGATGCCTTACATTGGATACTTTATGGCCTTAAGACTGCAACTTTGTAACCAAATAAACACCCTTTATAAAAGTCAGTCCATTTCTGGTATTTTTCAAAATAACAACATTAGCAAACTGGGACATTGGGCTGTATTAACGGTTTACATTTATTGAGTACTTACTATTTGTAGTCACTGAGGTAAAAATTCTAAATGCATGCAATGATTTTATTCTTGTCACAACCCTATGGGTCATCACCATAATTATCCTAGAAATGAAAAAACAAAAATAGAGGGATAAAATAAGCAAACCAATGTCACATAATCAGTATACATAGAGTTTTAACCAGAAACTGGAGTTTAAAAAAAAATATTATAGCTGATTCACTTAGCCACCACATCCTCACATTTGGTGAGTTTTCTAATTTCTACTAGGTGCAAAAATAAGATAATTAAGCAGTATGAAGTAATATAAAGAGCTTTTGAATTAGATGACCAAGGAACAAGTCTCAAGGTCTAAGTTTGTCATTAGTTAGCCAAAAGGATGCAATCACTTTACATTTCCTGTCATCAGCTTTTCTTCCTATGAAATGATGCAGTAATACAAGATGATCACTGAGGTCTCTTCTGGATCTAATTTATGAGACACTAAACTACTTAAAAAAGAAAAACCTATTCCTAAAGAGTAAGTACATTTACAATAATCTCAAAATACTAGTTCAAACAAATCTATAAAAAGTAAATAGATTACAAGGCTGAAATGAATCAAAGTTGAACTGGTTCTTGAAACAGGTGTTGATCATTTGGTAAACTGACATTATAAAACTTGCCTGAAAAATTGATTTGGGGGCAAATCTAGAGTCAACAGAAATTATATAGTGAAAAATATTCAAGAAGAGTAATTTGCTCTTCTCACTTCTACTCCTTTGTCTTCACTGGTTTCTATATACTTCCATCGTATATATTTGTTTAAATTTTAAAGTCTATAATATGAACAATGGAATTGTTATTTGTCTACAGGGTTAAATTGCATAACTACTTTCCTTCTTAAAATAATGACTTGTGATTCCCTGTGGACATTATTCAGAAAGGAGGAAGTTCTGTTGTAGCTCCCCTAAATTTCAGGGGATTACGTGCAACTACACGAATACATTCATCATATTGTCATTATCCAGTCTTAAGAAGGAGGAAGAAATTTGCCCTTACAACATTTTCCTTCAATGCTTTTCATATTCTATAGAAAATTTCAAGGAATATTAACTAGAATTCTCTTCGTGGAGAGCAACTGAACTATGCTGAGGACCACAAACAAATTGGAGCTGTCTTGCATATCTATAGTTGCCTGGATCTGTCATATCATTTGTATAGAGCTGAGGCAAAAATACAGAGATACAGATATAGGTGTCTCTCTGTGGCAAGAAAAAAATGTATCAGCTAATCTGACTAGAAGAAACTTCCCCTGTCTTAGTCTTGTCATGCAGAGGTATTAAATGACAATTTTAAGGAAAGTGACAAGGTGGATTGCAGAACCAGCCCCCCACTGCTTCCATGTCAAATGGCCACTCTGTGCAACTACACAGAGTGCTCATCTTTGGATTTTGGATTTTGTGCAGGGATGTGATATGTTTGACTGCTAAAACATGAATCTATGTGCTTGTGTGTGTGTGCAGGCATGCGTGCCATCCATTTTTTAACATATATGGCTCAAGAGACGTGTTTTATGAATCTAGAAAGGTTAAGCTGAAAATGTTCTGCACCAGTTAGTTGTTCTCCTGAACCCTGTCCAGCTATGCCACACATAAACCATCACAGAAACTCTTCGCGAGGAAAGACCTTCAGGCCATATCCTTCGGCAAAAGCTGACTCCTGATCACTAATTGACCTGTGTAATTATATGCAAATATTTGACTTACACAAAGCTAAACTCACTGTCATTGTGATGGTGATGATTGTATGTGTGTGTTTGATATATGTATATATGTATATACATATGAGAGAGAGAGAGGAAGAGAGAGAGAGAGAGGAATTTGTGTGTGTGTGTGTGTGTGTGTGTGTGTGTGTCCTTTTCCAAAGTCCACATGGAAACATAGTCTTTGTGCTGACATCATATCAACCAATTCAGAACAACCTGAGAGACCTGACTGGAAGTAAGTGAAAACATTTGAAATAATGGATATTGTTATTCTCTGAATCAATGTGGATATACATGGGTGTGTGTGTAAAATCAACTTTCTCAGTTTATATTATTTCATCAATCTACTATTCTATTATACATTGTTTAATGATAATACTATCTTATGAGTATTATTTTCCAAAATCAGTATTATATTCTGGTACTTCTAATGGAAATTTATTCTTAGAAAGGATTTTATTTCAAACTTATGAAAAATTTACACAATAAATCATCAAAAGATGTGAAATTACATCATCTGGTTATATTTATGTTCATGAATATAATGTGACTTTTCCCACTTCACACAGGCCTCTGCTGCTGTCAACCTCAACCTTTCCAAGTGACATTTTCATTTAGAATCTTATCATTTTATAATTATTACTTTCCAGAACTCCTAGGGAGTGAACAAAAGCTTCCTCTTCGTATTTCCATTGTTAGGTTACTTTGAAGAACAAATTAAATTTCAGCCCCAGCCAAAATAAACTTTTATATGGCAAAATAAATCTAGAAGTATGTGAAAAAAACCTATCTAGGGAAAGCTTGACTCTGGATATCATAAGTTCAGGTGTATTTAAGATAATTTACTACCATGTTTTCTTTTCTTTGTGTGAGACTGCGGCGCCATATGCTCCCTTTGTAGTAGAAAAGGGAGGAAAGAGCTAAGGTCTGAAAAACATTACTACAAAAATGAGCTGAGGAAACTAGTTAGTATATCATTCTATCGTGTCCTGAGAACAAAGACACAAAGCTGAATTTTCTTCCCCAGCTTAACTCCCATCTATCTCTTTTATGCCCCCTTCTCCTATTAATGTCAATGATCTTATGGACTATAGGAGGTGTCTCTAGTCTGAGTCTATACATTTAACTGCATTAGAACACTGAACCAATACAATAATTGAGAACCCCCTTGGTGTTTGGGCCCATTTAATTAATCTTCTCCCAAGCATCTTGATCCTGTGGGAGCAAAACTGTTAATTCCATTTACCATACACAGTTGATATACCAAGTGGACTTCAGTCCTTTAAATTTATAAAGTTATGATTTGACCTTCACATAAAATGATTCAACCATTTCACTTGAATCTGTCCCTCCAAGTTACCACATTATATAATCTTTTGTTTTGTTTTGTTTTGTTTTCTCCAGTCCACCATATCGCTAAAGTAAATTGCCTTCTCTCTTTCTTTGTTTTGGCTTCTGCTGTGTTTTCCTTTGATTTACTTTTCATTTATTCTATTCCAACTCATGCTTTTGGATTCTTACCTTTCCTCCTGCTGAGTGTAAACACACCTTAAGGCAGTACCACTGCTGAATTAAAGAAAAACTAAAAGCTTAACTATTTAAAACAGTGCATCTTTAAGAACAATGGAAGTATAGTGTCATCAATGTATTCTTTCACATCTTCTCAAAATATTTGAGAAAAAGGCTGTAAGTCCATTGTTAAGGACATTTTGAAATAACACTGGGCAAATTCTTCCTTAAAGGGGCCTTGGTACTTACTAATTTTGTAAGATTCCTCCTTTCTCAAGTCTCACTTAGTCATTTCCATATTTTCTGCCATAGTATGAGTTTTCTCTTTTAATTGGCTCTTTGATTTACTGAACACAAATATTTTATTAATTTTATAATTTTTATTGCTTTTTTAAAGTTTTTTTTTTTTTTTTTTTTTTTTTTTTTTGCTTTTTAATTGCTTGACCTAGTTGGTCCTATTCTGCCTCTCCTTGTTTCCATTTCATAACTTCACAGATTTTCAATTTCTAACATGTTAAATAAATATATGCATTTACATATACATGCATAAATAAATTAATCCAAAGGATTAAAACACAAATGCATGTTGATGTTATCCCAAAGGTGCTATACTTATGAAATATTCTGGGGTCCCATGTGTTACTATCAACAAATGAAAGGGGATTTTGCTGGCACTGGATGTTATATCTAAGGTCTCCAGAATAGGAGTTATATGAATGGTTAATATCCCAGAACCTTTTGTTGACAGTGGGAGAAAGCACCCAGGATATGTAGTCTCACCTGGAAAATAACAAATTGAAATGTTGCTTAATTTTTTCATAGGTTGATATATATATATATATATATATATATATATATATATAGATATAGATATATAGATATATAGATATATAGATATAATATATATAGATACATAGATATATAGATATAGATATATATATATATCAAGATTATTGGCAGCTCTTTTTCCTATTTATAGATAAAGTATCTGGAGCTAAAATAGGAAAGTGAATTGCTCAAGGGCATGTGGTTGGTAGCGTTTCAAACCAGACCTAAAGTTTAGGAATATCAGCATCAAGTCTCTGACTCTTCTCACCCAATTTTGCTGTCTTCTGTCTTTTTTGTCTTTGGATACTCAACATCTTGGACTTTAAAGATTTCTCGTCTGTAAAATAGAGGAAATAATTTTATATATTTCAACAAGTCATTGTATCAAGTTAGATAACAGAGAGACACCTGACCTATGTAGGAGCCTATTAAATGTTGGCTATAATCGTTCCCATCATTTTTATCAGAAATTAAGAGGCAGAACTAATAAGCAAACTATTTTCAGAATATAATGATGCCATTCCACATATTCCCATTTTTTACTACTGTATACATGGGTAGCATAAAACCGATTGTGACAACAATATTCAGTGAGTTTTAATTCTGGCATCTAATATGGACTTTATAGAGAAAACAATACCCAACAATTCAGTCTAGCAAATCTCAACTGGCAGAACTTTCCTCATCCATGCTTTCGGGCAAAACACTTCATGAATGTCTGGGGAAATTGACGCATTTTAGAGGGACAGAAATTGGAGATGATTCTCTCAACACATGCCCAGGGTATCCACATCCACTGCAGTTGGGCAATTAGTGTAATTTGACATAATGGTTAAGGACCTCTGCTTTTCAATGCTTCCCCTGCCGCTTACAACCACATCAGCTATGTCAACTTGCTAAGTCTATGTAGCTCAGGGTCCTCACCAAGGAGGATGCTAATGCGTCTTTTTTCAAGGAAGCATCCAGTCTGCAATCTACAGGTGACAGGATTATACTTAGAGTGGCCATATAATATTTCCAACACTGGGACATATCTGAGAATGCGACGCGGATCTCTCAATAATTACTCTGGTAGAGTGAGCATGGACCAGGATGTCCAGGGCAAACCAGGCCATATGCTCAACCTAGCTGTACCTAAATTTGCTATGAGTTTCCCTTTGGAATTGGAGGTGCTTAATAAATTATGCTTCTTAACTCTTTGAAGTTATTTTTATCTTTTTCCCACAACTAGTTAGTCATCACATCCAGTTTGATTCTGGCAGTCAGCATGGACCCAACTGCCTTAGGCAGACTCTATTCATTTCTTGTGGGTAGGTGGTGTTAGATAAAAATTAATTTGTCCTGAGGGTCCCCACAGATGGAATTTAACTAGTTTTATCACATAAAATTCAATTTCTTGCTGCGGTTATTCAATGTGTGGAGGTTGGGTGTGCCAGGAAGGTCTGAATCTCTGAATGGGTGATATTCACAGCTAGCTCTGCTTTTCTATTAGCAAGACAACATCTGCCCCCCATGTTGTCAGGATGAAAATAGAGCATACCTGAACCACATGAGATGTGGACTAGAGATAGCTTGGGAGGGGTAAAATCCATTTTTTAAGTGTTGTCTAATATAGTTTATTTGTTATGTATTGCCTGCCCTTTGTTCAATCTGCATCAGTTTCCCCACTTCAACTGTAAAGAAATAATGTAGTTTTCTCACCTTTGTCTTTTCTGCCATGATAGGCTCTCACTGTCTGCATCTGTAAACCCCAAATTCCAAAAGTTTTCTAAGAGCAAACCACAAGGTATGGCCCTAGGGATGAATCAGAGGAGAAGAAACATTATGGGTGATATAGAAAAAGGAAATTAGTAAAGCAATTAGACTTTATACAACATAGTGTCTGGCAAAGCAGTCTGTGTAAGCCTGGCATACCTACATTTGGTGATGGGCCTGAATTAAGCAGGGACATCAGCTGGGAGGGACCGACAGACATAAAGTAGGGGAGACTAAGGGAAAAACAGGATACCTGCGAGGGCAAATAAGAACCATGTCTGTCCACACCAACTCCAGTGTCAATGATGCAGGTGATCAGCAAGAGAAGCTGGCACCCTTCCCAGTAGAACTGCACATTTGCCAAGCCCAGGACTCTTTGGAGAAAGAGAACCGGCAGGAGCTGGGGTGCTTTGAGGCTGGATGCTGTCCACACTGACAAGGTGAGCAAGAACATCAGCAACTACACAAGTTGGTTACAACTGGGCCTGCCCTACAATGACTTTCTGACTATAAAAACCACCTGCTTCTTCGCTTCCACCTTGCAAATCTCAGCCAAATTTCTCTTGTGGCCAACCCCAATGCAAGCACAGAGAAAAACAAAGGAATTCTGGGGAATGTAGTTCTTGCTAAACCAACAGACTATGAAGCCACCATAAATGGTTTACATCAATTTCTCATGGCTAAATGTAAATAGAAAAGTGCCCAACTATCCACATTTCCATAACTCTTCTGATTCTTCAGCCTTTGGAGGCTCTGTTCCAGTGGCTTTTGTGGCTAACCTTGGTGACCTACTGGTTGAAATATCTTATTTGAGACCTACATTGCACTAAAATTTAGTAGTGTTAGGACAAGAGCTCCCCTAACTTTAGTACTAACATACAAGCCAAAGTCATGAAGAAATTATTTGGGTCACTATGATACCACACATATTCAGGCAGCAAAGTGAGGTCAGTGGTTAATAATATTGATTCTGGGATTAGCTTAGATTTAAGGAACGGCTCTGCTTCTAACCAGATGTATGATGTGGAGCAAGTTACTTAACCTCTCTGTTTCAGGTTCCTCACCCGTGAAATGTGATATTTATAGTAATTACCTCATAAGGTGTTGTGAACATTAAATATTTCCAACATAGAAAGAATTTAGATCACTATTGCTCTCAATAAATCATATTTAATACAATGATACCACAAATCATGGAAAAATAATGAGCAGTATGATACTTCACCAAAGCCTTCATGATGATTGAAATTAATCTGTCTTATATCTGATAGTCTGACCTTTAAGAGATAATGCTATATTGGATAAGGATTCTTGTTTCCATGCTACAGTTTATCTTTTCTTTTCCTGTGGGAGAATTCTCTTTTGAACTGATTTTTATTCTATAACCTAGCTTTGCCCATCTGCTTTAATCTGCATGTCCATGACCAAAATTAAGGCATTAATAATCAGTGTTTCTTCCCAACACAAGTGTTTTTAAATGCTCTTATTTTGTGGATTTGGACAAGTAGGTTAGATTCTGAGAAATGCCAGTGGGGGCAATGCACATACCATGAACTGCTTTAAGTTTTTAGACTACATTGTCTTGTCTTTTTTTCCAGTTATGTCAAACTCAAACATACCCATCCAAATAATATTTCCAATGAGTTTAGGAACCACCCATTGCCCCTGCATGTTGATTTCTTCATAAATAAGTAGAGCCTTGCTATGTGCCAGAAACCCATTCTAGGAAGTAGTACTCTATCCCACACTTTATTGATATGTGTTAATAAGATGTGGCTAGAATTCTAGGCAGCTGACTTTCAAAGCCTTCAAAGGAGCAGATTGAAACTTGGATCCAAGTTTTGTCCATATTTGACCATTTTCACCTTGTGAAGTTTTGATGGAATTTACCACCATGCATTAGGTGGAAAATATGGGTAATTGCATTTGCCTCAGTAAGTAAAGTATATATTTTATTATCATTGTTAGCATCGGGGAAATTATGTTTTCTAGCTTTGTTGTACATAGATCAAAGAAGAGACCCTCTTTTATGCCAGATTTCACTATATATTAAATGAACTATTTTTGGTAAGATTATGAGGTAACCAAAACTCTTTTTAGTTTAATTTTACCTTTAACTGGATTCATATTGCTGTAACTGAAGAGTCAAAGGGCCTGACCTCTAATTCATTAATATAATCAGAAGCACATGTAAGCTACTGGCTGCCAGTCCTTTATCCAGTCTGTGACTACAGGACTCACGTAGCAGCCTTAGATGTTTGTCTCAATGGCATTTTGGGGGTCCTCAGGTGACCGGCAGGAAAAATATATACAGAGAAAAGGGAACAAAACAAAGAGGGAAATGCCTTAAAGTAAATTAAATCTATATATAAATTAGAGTCCAACTTTTCATAAGATTTAAGTCAGTTGTCTTTAGGTGAAGGAATCCTGGAAATGTCCCTTCATTTTCCTCACAAATGTCCATTCCTGGGCTTTATGTGTTCTACAATTTCTGAAAATTCCAGTGGCAGGTGATTGTAATAGCTCCTCATGAAACAAGCTCTCTTGCTGAGTGTTAGCTCTCCAAGCAAATTAACTTTCGGTAAGAATTAAAATAGGAGAGGAGGAGAATTCAGGGCTTCAAACTCACCTCCTGACATACATAAAGAGGTTAGGAGAGCAGAGAGAAAATCCTTTGTTGAGATGAAACAAGAGCACATTAAAGTGGGTGACGGCTGAGCAGTCAGTTCCTCAGGGACTCTACCCTGGGAGGATTTTTGTGAATGCTCTCCTTTTTTCAGCTTACTGTTTTTTACTTTGTAAAAAAAGTCTCATTCTTGCAGAGAGGAAAAAATATCAACTGAAACCCTAGAGAAATAAATGAGTTGTAGTACAATTCAGATTTTTATTTTCATTTTCTGCCGTCTGGCAAAAGAAACCAAAATGTATGCAATATCATTAATGTTGCAAATACAAAAATGCCAAGATTCTCAGGAACCACTGACCCTGCAATATGTAGCTGCAAGGTCTTCTCTCTAGTAGCATTCTTTACTCAGCAAATATTATTCAAAATTTTCAGAAATACAAAAATGAAGACTCGTTTGTCAGTCTGTTTGGTTTTGATTTCATAGAGCCCTGCCTTTTATAGTGGAATCCTCATAGCTAATTAGGTCAGATTATTAAAGTAAATTGCCTTACTTATATCTGTAAACAGGCAGAGAAAGATTTGTCCCTAGAGACAACTTTCATGCAGGGTATCTTGGCCATCTTATATTTATATTGCTTTCTCTTTATACTTTAATTCTCTGAATCATTTTTCTGTATTGTACTTAAAACTTATGTCTTTTATCACTGGTCAGGGCTGAGAAAAATATTGGTGTATCTGTCAGCCAAAAATGCCCTTCATCTTTAAACTGATCTGAGCGAATGACTCAATTACTGCACTTTTAAGTATTTTTTAGTGAAGTTATTGTAGTATCTCCAAAAATCTTTTTGCCAATCTTTTTTCCCCTCTCAAATATGTTCTGGTGAACCATATAGGGTTTCATTAACTCAGTCCCAATAGAGTACTGAGATAGTAAGTACTCAATTATTTGAATGGACTGGTACTGGTATTTTACATAAAACAACTGAAATTAAATGGGACTGTGCCTGATGGCCCAGATCTGAAAATTCAGACTAAACCTCGAACATAATTAATTCTCATAACCATTGTGTCTTATCCATTTTGCAGAACTTTGCCATGCCATGTCCATTTCCCACTACTCATCAATTACTCCTCATTTACCCTCCTTTCCTTTATCTTTCTCAAGTAGACACTTTATAACCCTTTTCACAGCTCTCCTTTCTTGCATGTTGCTTGCAACAGGCCTTGAAACTCTGTTGTTTTAGTTGTGTCTTTCAACTCCTACAGCATCCTTTTGTCTGTCCTATTTTTGAGTTAGAATTGTGGTAGATAGAGGGCAGACTTGATAATCAGAGATACTGGGTTTGAATCTCTGCTCATCCAGTTATTACCTGTGTTATTATGAATAAGCTAATTAACCAAATGGTGACTCAATGTCTTCATCTAGAAAATGGATGCATTGCCTACCTCAGAGTAATATTGTTTGTAGTATAGCAGAATTTCAATAAATTTACCTTCGTTATTCTTTCCCTATTTCTTTTGCCTCTCAGTTTCCTGACATTTTGTTTGTTTCTTTCTTCCTTTTATTTCTTCAATCATGGAAATTATGTTTCCTTCTAATTAACTCCATCATTTCTTTCTACAGGTGGCAAGCCTTCTACTCTCCCCCACCACCCCCACACAGACAGCTCCACACTTATCATTATCTTGACTATAATATTGAAAGATGCAAAGTGAGCACCTGTATTCATTTCACATGCTATTTGGGTTAAGGCTCCCAACCTTTTTTGGATGACTTGGCATTGAAGGTACAGATTTGCACATCTTTCATTCTTTAGTTATAGACTCTAAACAGCAGAACATACTCATTGTTTACCAATTTGTTTTCCATCACTGTTTTTGCCTTATGGTTGGACAACCAATGTTTGGTCCCATTCTCATACAGCTGGGGAAGAAAACAATTCGCCTTTAAAGTACAAACAAAAACCAAACAAATAAAAAATTATCACCGTCTTTTCCTCTGCCCTTAAAGACTAGTATTCTTTAGTATCTTGCTATTCAGTTTGTGCCCTTGGACCGTTAATATCTGCATTTTCATATGATCCCCTGGTGATTTGTACGCACAGTGAAGTTTGAGAATTTCTTTGGAGCACATCGATTAAAATAAGTAAAAGCAATTTTGAATTGGAAAAAAATCTGAGAAAGCATAGACAATATTTAAATACCATCTAAACTAGCAAATGATTAGGCTGGGGGGAGACTGAAAAGTGTTCTTTCTTTTGAAATTCACCATAATGTAAATGATAAACTAATTGCCAGTAGAAGTGACACTGTTTGCCCAGATAAAGGAGAGGGTGGATTTTCTGCTTAGTACTGAATTAAAGCCATGGAAAATGTTATTAACCACCTTGATGTAATAAAGAAAAAATCACCAAGTGACATATTTGTAGATTAAAAGGAAATATTAAAACTGGCTTTCAATATTTAAAGCTTACTTAACTAGTAACACTTTGCCTGACACTAACTTGTGTCATTTTACTTCATTCTTCTTTTGATCCATGCAAATGGCTACATGGTTTAAAATATATTATCATGTCACCCTTTTGAATAGATGAGATAAAAGAACTTTTATAATACTGGGCCATGAACCCTATGGCCAAGCCTTGATGAGACAATGTTTGCAATAAAGCAGTGAATCTAGGCAATAGGAAAGCCATATTTTCTTTTTTAAAAATAATGAAATTGTATTATTTATACCTAATATTTCAATATTGTTCTCACTGATAATTAATGAAAAGATTGGTGACCATTTGCTTGAGGTACTTCCCTAGGCATAGGGTGGCCCATCTCCATTTTATTCTTAGAACGTAAAAATGGCAAACCATCAGTATTGTTTCACCTCTGGTTATAAAGATGCAACGGGCATCACAAAAAGTATTAGCATAAAATAAAATTAGTCCTGTTCTGCTTTGCTGTAAAGTTACCCAGGTTCTGTTTTTCCCTTGCTTCACATTTAAAGAACTATGTTCCTTTCCCATACTTGGTATGTAGTACATCTTTTTTCTCTGAGTTAATTCTCCAAGTCTGGTCTGTCAGCCAGTATAAACAACACTTGATGAATGAGACTCAAGGTGTTTAGTCACCTGAAGCAGCTGTTTGAAGTAACTCTACACACAGCCTGAGGCCTGTGTTTTCACAGCTGTGAGAACTCTTCAAAAGCTTTCCCTCTTGGCCTAGCTCTTTTCTGTGGCTTTAAACTCTTAGCACAAAATCTGGACTATTTCAAAAGAGCAGAATGAAACTAGAGACAGTAATTTTGCATGATTTTGAGCCAAAAATGGCCTAAAATAAATAAATGAAGTACATTTGAAAGTGCTTTACCTAGGTGGGCTATATATCTGAGAATTGCTCTCCCTCTGTACATACCCATATACTCTCTTAAAAGGGAGATATGGGACTGAAACATTACTCTTTGTTTATATGGCAGTATTTTCATTTTCTGTTCTGATTCTGTGACTCCAAGTCTAAAATCTTATGAGCTTGGAACTATATGTACCTGAATTAACTTCAGGGAATTGCTAGATGTTTGTTACAGTTCCAGGCTCATAAATCGACCTGAGGTGATTAAAAATAGTATTCTTTGCCAACCTGTTTAGGTGATTCAGGCTTTTGAAGTTCCTCTAATGCCTTCTATTGGCCTGGCCTGCTTAACTCATGGAGAAAATGTGAACGTGATGTGTTTGTTATAAGGCTTCAGACTTGCTTGAGTTTATTTCAATGGCAGTTATTTCTCTTCTTATTATGTATAATGAAAAGGACATAGTTGCTGCTTCACACGAAGGATTCTTCTTTACTAGAAATACATAAGGGCCATTTTTGTTCAGAATGACAGCCATGTGCTTTTAAATTTGGGATTTTATTTCTGAATTCGAAAAATGTTTATTTCCTTTCTGGAACTACTTGTCGCCAGGTCAAGTACAGTACATTTGAATTATATGAAACTTTCACAGGGTGTGTAATATCTAAATTAATTAGTCTTCAAAATATTCCCCTCAATGTAAACAGCATCATATTGATAGTTTATCCATTCACTTCACAAATATATATTGTCTTATACGTGCCAACAACTGGGTTAATCGCTGAGAACATAGAAGTAAAATAGACATGGTCCTGCCACCACATAGCTTAAAATCTAATTGAGAAAATATGCATTGAATAAGCAAGCAAACAATGAGTTTCTTACAACAATATAAGAGCTACAAAGGATAGAGTGTAGATAAGCCTTCACTTCACCTGACTTCCTTGATCTGAAGCCTTTGATTTTAAAATGTGCTAAAATCAACATTGATATTGAATTTTTATTATAATATCTCAGTACATTGGTTATCATAAGAAACTCTAGCTTTTATCATTATGGTTTGCTTATGACTCACATAGTACTTTTGCCCTTATATGCTTCTGAATCTCATAAATGAGAATCTCATAAACCATAATAGGCAATAACCTAGAAGCCAAGAACCATTGAATTCAATACTTATGAAAAACAAATTAGAGAAGTAGTTTTTAGTAAATATGTTGAAATTTAAATATAGTTTTATTATTCTCAAAATTTATGTAACATGTTCAGAGTGCTTGACACAGCAATGAAGAACTATGGGATTTATGCGATTCTGTTTAACCATGGCGCCTGCTCACAATGATTTCCCAAAACAGAGGCTGAAGCAGGTTAAATTCATTCATTCATTCATTTATTCATTCATCACACAACTATTGACTACCTATTAGAGAAATTATTTGTTCTTGGGAATACAAAAATGAATATGTTGCAGCTTATATTTGTAACCTAGCAATAATTTCCGTAACTGATGAACTCCATAAAATTTCAGTGGCTGAACACAGAGGAGGGCAAATGACAGGCTACAGGCCACTGCTTGGTTTTGTAAAGCCATTGGGCTAAGAATGGTTGCTACAGTTTTTAATGTGTGGAAAAAAAAATGAAAAGAGGAATAGTATCTCATTATGTGAAAATTATATGAAACTCAAATTTCAGTGCATATAAATAAAGTTTTATTGGAACACAGCCTTGGCTGTTTGTTTATGTATTATTGTCTTTGGCTGCTTTTGTTCTACAATGCCAGGGTTAAGTAACTGTCACAGAAACATAAGGGCCCACAAAACTGAAAATATTTACTATCTGGCTCTTTACAGAAAATGTTTGATGACCCCTAGACTAACATAATAGAAGTTTACTTGTTATCAATAAAACAGTTGTCCCTGATACATAGGTAGCTCTCCTGTAAGTAGTGATTCAGATACCCACAGCCCCTCCATGCTTGTCTCTGGCTGAGCTCTTTAATGTGTCATCCCATGGTTGTGCTTACCTGCAGTGTGCGGGAGGGAACATATAATTTGGACAAGGCCTGGAAGAGGCCCACATTGGTTCAGCTCACAGTGTTTTAGCTGGAGCTCAATTCTGTAGTTACATCTAAGTATAGGAGAAGTGGGCAATACAGTCTAGCTATATGCCCAGGAAAAAGAGGAAAAGAGGGTTGGCTGTTAGCTGCCAACCTCGGCTATAACTTTTATCCTAAATTCCTTAATAATTTGAGGCAAACATGTAAAAAAATTCTTATATTACTCTGATTTAATGAATAAAGTTATAGCAAAACTAAAATGGAAGCAAGGAAAATGAATTGTTTTAAGATTTCTAAGAACTGTAAATGCAACAAATTTAACATAAAAGAAAGAAAAGCAAGCAAAAGATTTCACTAGCATACCATAAGATCCCTCATAGGAGCTTATATAGAGTGCTAATAAAACTCAGAAATGCTGTTGAGAGCGTCTAACTTTGTGTAGGGGAATGTGGGATGAATTTGCAGAGAGGCTGACATTTTTAACGATAAAAATAATAGTCACCACTGAGCATAGATTAAATTTAAAACATAAGAGGACATTTTCATTTATTAAATACCTCATATGTATTGATCACCACAAACCTATAAGGTAGCTGTTTTTCCCACTTTATTGATGAAAATACTAAGGAGCAAATAGATTAAACTATTTCCTCAAGATCACGTTTCTAGCAAATTATGACTTTTAAGTTACATGTGCCTGAATCCAAAGCCTGTGCCTTTGGCTGCTTTATGAGCAAGAAGACACCAGATGGACAAAAAAAGAGGGTCACTTCTTGTAGAGGATAATTTATATACAACTAATGGGACTCAATACAACACAACACATGGAGAGCCGTAAATAATTCTAGGTAAAAGAATATGTGGTGCATGTGGGGAGAGGTAGATGATGAGGACAAAAAGACAGGTTAGACTTTAGCTTATAGTAATGGACACCCAGGAAATACTTTTACATGGGGGAATGACATGATCAAATTTAGGTTTCAGATTTGAATGTGTCCAAAGAAGAGAGATTCAAGTAGAGAGATGACAGAATTCCTCAAGTGTAGATAAAAGAAGCATATTTATGTGGGGTAATTCCCTTAGAATAAGTCACTCATGAAACAGAATGTTGATTAGAATTTTCATAATCAACAACATTTTTAATGTATTTCATTTCAAGAAAGAAATAAATTGGTAGTATGAACTTTTGGAAGTGACCTCATTTTTTTTTTTAGTATGTGATAGATTTAGTTAGATTACCAAAATTGCCACAGACTTTGTACTTTGAAGAAGCTTTAGATTCACAAAACACTTAAGGAGTCCTGAGCGCTTCATTATTTTCTTAGGTGGAACTTTTATAGAGCTGAAAACAGCAAAAATGAAACCTCTCATGGACACTAGTGCAAACATTACCTGGCATTTGTACAAAAATTTTATGAGTTCTTTCTCACCATAAAGGGCAGTATTTTTCTAATTACTCAATTTAATTAAACCGTGTTCTAGAGACCACCTATGCGACACCACCCTTCTCAGCTCCACAGCTCTAGCAGAGAACATTGCCGGGGCTACTCAGATCTTAATTCTGGGGGCCTTCAGGATTCTCTCTCACTCTCTTTTCTGGTCTTTTGGAAGAGACTGTTGGTCTTGAGAATATTGTGACTTTATATCAAAATCTCTTTACCCAGTCAATTAATGTTTTGGCTTATAGTTTTCAAGTTTCTAAGACCTGGTATTTCTTTGCGCAATTAATTAGCTTACAAGTAAAGTGTTTCACATAGAGCTTGAATTTTATATTAGCTATATTTTCAAGCATAAATGTACTTTGGATATTAAATTAAAAATGTTAACTTTGATTTTTTTTTTTTTTTTTTACTCTATAGCTATTTTATAGCAGTAGAACCTGGGGAATGTGGATGTTTTCTGACCTACTCATGCTACCATTGGAATTATGTTTTCTCTTAAAATGGTCTATTACAACCAGGAATTGCCTAAGTTCTATCCTTTTTTTACTGCCATTGACAGTGATCAATATCTTGCCAGATATATAATAATCAAGCAGTAAATGTTAACTAATTTTAATCAAAGTAATGATGATGCCATACTGTTTGGAGGAAGCACCGTGTTTACTGTGTACCATGAGGTTTCGGATGGGGATGATATTTTGATGATATTAAAAATGGCCACCATCTCTTTTCTATGAACATGAAAGAAATCAAGGCCAATATTAGGAAAGTATATGTGTTTACATATGTTAAGTTCTGTGATTATATATATATATGTATACACACACACATATATGTATATGTACATGTGGTGTGAATATATAAACATATATATACACACATACATACTCATGCGTATAATTATATGGTAGGATTTGAACATAAACCTTAATATTAACATCTGTAACTAGAATTCATACCAAATCATCGTTATCCATCTTAGGTGAAGTTCTACAGAGCAGACCTTGAGAAATAAGTTTGTGTGCAGAAAGATTTGGGGGAGTGCCGCCTCTGGATATTATCTGTGAGGAAGGAAAGAAAGTAGGATTGGGCAAAGGGAGGAGTTAAATTGTGATGCTGTCACAACAGAGCCTCCATCAATCCCACAGGGGACTCGGCAGCTCAGATGGCCTAGCAGCATTAACCCAAACTGAGGAAAGGGATGAGACTTTTGTATCCCTTTGTTACTCACTCAATGACTGTGGCCCTGCTCCCAAGGAGGGGCTCCAGTCGTCGGTAAGGCAGCTCCCTTCACCCTGGGGTTATCTTGTGAGAGGGACTGAGCTGTAGACCACCAGAACATAATCCTCCCAGGAACTGAGGGAATAAGTACTTCAGTCTTAAAGGGTTTATCTGGGCAGTGCACTACAGCATCTACTACAGTCCACTTTTGGCTTCACGCAGATGCGCTTGCCTCTTACAGTACATTCACCTCAACTGGAAAAAGCTCTGCCAGGATTCTAGTTGGCCCTATTTCCTGTGGAAATTTACAAAAAGATTAGTGGGTTAAAACACAGTTCTCACTGAGGCAGCTGGTCTCAGCGATGCAATGATACTCACCATCACCCTCCTTCACCACCTATTCTAGATTCTTACCACCCTGGCTAGCGCTTCTGCTGTTATAGATGACTTATCTAGTGGAGTGACCCAGACCTCATCTGGATGCATCTGAGCCCCTAATTACCACACATTTATATGCAGAGGCTGATGTACTCATCCATTTATTGTCAAAATAAATGCCCCAATGTATAACTGGGTGCAAAACATATACTATCCTGAGCCTATTGTGCAACATCTTCTCTACTTCCTCCTGATGATCAGGGTCAATTACCCCTGCCAGAGTGGTGACTCCTTTCTGGTTGCCTCCTGGTCTACTGATATGAAGACCCCAAAGTTACCACATGGCAATCTTAGACTACAGTTCAATGGAAATCTTGCTGGGTCCCTTAGTGGAACCATTCCTTTTCTGAGGAACAGGATTTCTTAGCCCACCAGGCCCAGACTTACAAGGACAGGAAGCACAGATTCCCCAAATGGGGTACTGGGAGTGAAGTACTCCTACTTTCATCCAGTTCCTTGGCCCATTTATTTTATCTATTGGAGTTACAGCACTATGGAATGGTAATTGGTTTAGTGTATATACTATATCGAGAGGATTAGATATCATCCTCCCAGTTTATCACTTCCAACCTGGTCTTCAACTATGCTTTTAGAAGGCTATCTCATTGTTCCTATCAGCAGAGAGTTTCTGGGTTGCATGGTATGTGATTTGATCAGCTGATTCCATTGGCCATGAGCCCACTGTTGTACCTCCTTTGTAGTAAAGTAGATCCCTTGGTCTGATGTAATGTTATACAGGATCCTGTATCCATGATGAAACACACTGAAAGCCCCAAATATTGTGCTGGCAAAGGCCCCACAGGCAGGGAAGGCAATCCCATACCCGGAATACGTGTTTATTCTAATCAGGATGAATTGCTGCCCCTTCCAAGGAGACAATGGTAGGGTTCTGCCAACTATCAAGTATTTCCATCCCAATTATGGAATAAATTATCTCCAGGTGTATCTCTGGAAATTAAGGTCCCACAGTAAGCTGAACCTGACCAGGACTCCATTTGTTACCTGGTTTCCATACACTCCCACTCAAAAAGGTCTCTGGGTATGAACATCAACTCATACCCATTGCCAAGCAATCCTGGAAAGTTTGGATAGTCCTGTTTCACCAGTGTACAGTTTTTATAAGCAAGATCCCTTCTAGGAAGGGCTGGAGAAATCACTATCATATATATTTGTGCTGTTGCAGGATCCTTCTCGAGGACCCATCCTTGTGGCTGGTCAAGGATATCCGCGTCTGGAGACTGGCTCAAGCCTGGCAATCAGGCAGGGAATCATGACTTTTCATTGAGATGTTTACCCTCAGTCTCCTTTATCTTCCATCTTTGATTATTTTTGTTTGAGTAAATTAAGCACTATCCTTGTGGGCTGCTATCTGTTTGCCTTGCCTCTAAGGGAACTGTGTGCTACTAAACATGTCCATAGCTCCTTACATGTCAAGACCACCTCACCATCATTCTGACATTGTTGCTCACTGTGAAAATTGTACACTTTGCTTCTGATAGTTCTGTACCACCATGATGTCTCTATAATTTCAGGATGTTATCATCCCAATGGCTATAAGAGAGTCCAATACTGAAAAAACATCTTCTATTATTCTATTATTTTCCCTGGTCCGGAGAGGACACCCATGGCTGAGATTCTTAGTGATGTTGGTGCCCCTCTTGCCAATGCATCCATTATTGCTTTTGTATTTGAGCTGTGCTCTAGTACCTCCCATGGAACGTAACATGATGATGGGTTTTCCAGCCTTACATAGTATATCCACTCTATCATGCTTGCTTCTCCAATCATTGTGACTCCTTGCACTGTCTTCCATGGCTGCTCTGGCATTTTTGTTCCACTTAGTGTGGACTCTCTCTTTCTCTAAGCTTCTAAGAATCACTATAGCATTGTGTTAGTATTGTCTTTAGCAGAGCCCCTTGCCATGATGTAAAATTCTGTATCATGGTCATGGAAAAGTACTTCCATACTGACAAACTCTCCCTTATCCAACTTTATATTCCTGTCCTGTTGATTCTTCATCTTCAGGATTCAGACACATACATATTCCCTTGCTCTTTGTATGTGCTGAGTAGGTCTTACAGCTCCTTCAGGGCATGGTCCCAATTCTCCATTGGCAGGCTCAGAATATCTCTGGTTGGGTTACCTTGTGACTTAAATGGGTACATGCCTGCTAAGTTCAGAGTGGAATGAGGAGATGAGTGTGGGTCTGGGGGAACAGTCAGAGCCAAGGTGAAAAAGGTAATATGAATCATAGCCTTTAAAGTTATAGTGTCTTTTAAGCCAATGTATGTGTTTGGCTTTTACTCTGAGGGATATGGGAGACCATTTTAAGTATAAGACTAAATGATCTGACATGTTCTAAAAGGATCAAGCTTATTTCCAGGCTGAGAATAGGCTCAGGAAGCCAGGGCAGAGGTGGGGATCTCCTTTAGAAGATTTACAACAATTCAGGCAAGACATTATGGTGAAAATAGGATGGCAGCCATGGAATTTGTGAAAAGTAGTCAGATTCTGGATGTATTCTAAAAGTGGAGATGCCAGAATGTTCTGACATATTGGATGCACAGTATGAGTGAAAAAGAGTCAAAGAAGACTCCAATTGTCAAAGATGACTACACAGAGAATTTGGAAGAGTTGTCATGCCATTTCTTGAGATTAGAATGGGGCAGGTTTAGGGTTGGGGCACGATAAGGATCTCAATTTTGACTTGCTAGTTTGAGATTTCTCTTAGACATCCAGGTGCACTCAGCAGGTGAATATGTGAGCCTGGAGTTCAGAGGAGAGGTCTAAGATGAAAATATGCATTGGGTGCATTGCCATGTATAAAAGTTCAGGGATGCAGATGAATAAGAAACAGAACTAAATATGAGCAAGCTGAGAAGTAGGAGAAAAACCAGGAGAGTGTTATATGTTATGTCTCACATGACAGTGAGGAAAAGGTTTTGAGGAAAACAAGTTGTGTTTTTTACCATAACAGGATAGAATATTCTATAAACCATAAATTTTGGCAACCAATCTTGAAGTATTTGGTTATAATTCAGTAAGAACATTGCCAATAAATACTTTCTCAGTGTATTAGCTGCAGGTTCATAGAGGCTACCCAGTCCTTGGCTGCTAAATTTGTGACATTTCTATGGATTCAGATGTGAGAGTTCAAGTTCCTAGAGGAATAGGGTCATATAATTTCATTTCATTGATAATATTCATTTGAAACATAATCAGCATTTACATTCCTTTCACAGTTTCTATATAAAATGTTCATATGTATATTGCCCATGATACCAAAGGAACAGTGCAAAGAAATATATAAACTCCACAGTTTCCATCATATTAGAAAAGTTTAGAAGTACTCAAATTTTGACACTCAGAATACAGACTAGATGATGATCTCTTCTACTTAAGTTTTTCTTATATAAGCAAATAGAATGACTTCATTTTGTATTAAACAATTTAGCATTTCTCAAGCCCCCTGATTAATTTGGGCACTCATAGATCTCATGCCTCTAGTTTTTGCTTTCATGTTGTTAAACTATAATGCTGCTAACAGCTATTGCAAGTAATCTCCCCTCCCTGGTGATTGATGGTAGATACAACAATTATGATGCCAATGCTGGGGATAATTCCTCACAGATGTTGTCAAATTACAGGTTAAACAGAGAAAAGAGTTTCTTTCTTCTGGCCACCCACTCTTCTTTCCCTTGAAATAGGTGCATGGTGCTGTGTATCCCGTGCTGTAGGTATGCCAACTCCCCAGCCTGTCGCTCATCTGGTTTAAATGACTTCCATTTGCTATTTCAAAGAATGACAGAATGTTATGTTCAGAGTGCTTTGCAGGTACCAAAAATGTAGTAAATGTAGTAAAATGTGGTAACCGTAGCTGGCAAAAGGAAGTCCATTGGGTCTGGCAGAGTCATGCTGATTTTTCCATTATTATAAATAAACTTGCCCCTGCTAATAAAAAAAAGCGAAATGATATGAAGGCTGTGATTTGCTTTGGAATAGCATGGAAGAAGGATAGTGTCCTTGAGTTGATAACAGTTAAAGCTGTGTAATAGGTACATTGTGTCTACATTTTATATGGTTAACTTTTCATAATTAAAAAAAAAAAACACTACAAGTGAAAAGAGAGATTATATTATTTTAACCCTTCATAAATCTTTATGTTCTCATAGGGAGGAAATACAGAAATTCCACAGGTAATTCTTCTCTTGGTTATTTAAAATAATGAAGTCGTATTTTCTTGGTCATTTAGTTTGGGCCAATGGATTATGGTATGGCATTCCTTTAGTTTTGCATTTATTTTTCTAAGTGAGTTCACTGCAAGTCTCAGCGGGGAAAGGTGGAAGGTTTGGGATGAGGGACAGAGGAAAGAAAAGGAAACGGGTTGCCAAGTAAACAAGTGAAGTTAGAAAAAAGATTTGGGGATTTAGGTTTTAGCTTCATCAAACAGCTGACATATTATAAGCCACGAAAACTTGATCTACATTTTAGCTGTAATTCTTCCACCTGGATAAACTAGGGGTGATTATTTGAGCTATTCCCAGAGAGATGTCAGTAGGCTCAATTAATAAATCTTAGTCCAGAATGTAAGATTAAAAGGATGCTCCCAGACATTTCAAGTATTAGTACTATCCATATCTCCCACTGGAGCAGGAATAATGGAATGCATTTTTTCTTGGTTCTATGGCATAATTTATTTTAAATATAGTCTTCCTACTCAAGGTAGGAATATTATAAGTAGAAAACTTATTTTCTCCCTTTGAACTACAAGTTGTCAAATGTTCATCTAATGTAACCCAATATGTCTTGGCAAAATTTCATTAAAGGCATTCCACCAATAAAATTGTCTACTATTTTTGGAAATCTCTAGAGATAGCATTGCCTTTCTTTAAATTACTTGCCAATATCTCTAAACTATAATAACAAGGAAGTACTTCCAAGTGTCTAATTGAAATCGTTACCACTGTAATTAATATCATTAACCTTGAATTTTCAAGGTATTTTCATCAATCTTATTTCATCATTCTTATTATTTTCTTAATGACACAGATATAATTTTGCTTGTAATAACTTGAATGAGTTCAAGTACAAGGCTTTCCAGGCAATAAGAAGGTGGAAATAAAAGAACCCAGGAATCCAGGAATCTACTTAGTAGTTTGCATACTCTCTGATGGAGTGCAAACAACTCAGGTTTGACTAGAGTCCCAAAAATGATAAATTCAAGCTTTGGCATTATTCATATTTAAGGCAATACAATCATAAGGTGAGTTGTGGCCATTGTTAAAAGGAATAATGATTCTGTCCTGTTTGAGTTATGACCCTGATGATAACTAAGTATACAAAGAAAGGAGGATATATTTTTCATGTGGTTTTGGGATTCAAAACAGATTATCAAAATTGGGTTGGGTCAATTACAAACATGCCCCCAGTACTTCACCTTACTCTGTACCACATCCTTTGTAATATGACATTGAAGCTTTAATCATCCAAAAGGTGGAGTCTATTTTTCTACAACCTGAATCTGGTCTGACCTTGCAACACACTTTGGCTAATAAAATGCACACTTGTTCTCTCTAGGACCCTTCCCACAATGACATGAGCAAACCTGAGCAAGCCTGCTGGAGGATTAGAAATGAAAGGAGGAAAGCCAGGCACCCAACCAAAAGTCAACCAATCCCCAGAAACATAGCCAACATAGCCATACCTGAGGGAGCCAGAGACACCATAATAACTGACAGCTGAACCCAGCATATGTTGCAGACCTGTAGAAACATAAATAAATAGGTGTTTTATGCCACCTGCATTTTGGGATGATTTGTTATACAGCAAAAGCTAACTGATACAAAGATAACTGACCAATAAGTTTGAATTCAAGGTGAAGCTCCTTTCCTTGCAGCAATACTATAATGCAAATCAGGAAGCACATAACTTGGACAACTATGGACAGGATAAAGTGAATGGTTGCCACTCAGTGGCTATGCAGTATCTAGGGCTGACATCAAGTGTTAAAATTGTTAGCCACCCTCTTAATTTAGTGTAATTGACAAACAGAATAATTTCTTCTAGTGTCTCTCTTAGAGAAGTGTCTGGCTACTTGCATGTTGTACAGGAGAATTCATTAATATAACTGAAGAGTAGGATGCTTAGTGTCTCCAACCCCTAAGTGTTAGAGATCAGTAGCATTTTTCTAGCATTATGATAACCCAAATCATTTCCAGATGTGTGCAAAGATTTTTAAGTCATGGTACTACACCAATGGAGAAATTAAATGCTAATGAATTATTATTGAGGAAGACTGTGTTCTTGTCTACCTATTTTGACTTTGAAAGGTGAGTAGCTAGATAGTGGATGTGATCAACTGAGAAGTAGAACCTGTGTTTTCTGTTATTCACTCTGAACATCCAGCACATCTCATAGTGCCTAGCATGTAGTAGGTACTTTTAGATCAACTGACAGATGGAAGGAAGGAAGGAAGGAAGGAAGGAAGGAAGGAAGGAAGGAAGGAGGGAAGGAAGGAGGGAAGGAAGTTAGAAGTTCGACTGTTCACGTACTGAAGCAGTCATCCAAATCTATTTCAGGTGCATCGGTGCATCTTTCTGTTCTCAGGTGCCAAGGAGATTGCTTATACTAGCCACTATGAACGCACTGAAAGTGAACACTTTCACTATCTAAATAAAGGGAGTTGAAAATTGATTACTAACTATGGGTTCTTTGCTCTGTAGTGCATTATATCATTTTATCCTTCTAATAACCAATGGTGTACTATTTTTATCCCCATTGTATAACAATAAACACCATTAAAAACTAGAGAAGGAAGCTTTTCTATAGTCTAAACCTGGGAAAGAGTCTTAATAACAGTGACTCCAGGTTGTAAAACAGTAAATATTAGCTTCACTTAAGTTGATCAACACATTTATTTCTTATTTTGTCAGTTCAGCTAAGTCTGTCCACTGCCCATAAGTCAAATTTTTACCCACTAATGTAAAGTAAGAAATTAAAATGGGTGTTTTGGAGAGCCATCTTCTGAAGGGATAAGAAAAAAAAGTTTGTATTTACAATATAAAATCCCAGATTCTTTCTATAAATTGTCTAATTAAAAAAAGTCAACCTTTTATCTCAGATTTCATAATGTAGGAATTTTCATTCATTCAACAAATATTTTGAACACCTTTTAAACAAGGTGCCTTTAAGCACTGGGGATATAGAACTGAAAAAATTTGGAAACAGAAAAACAAAGTCCTGCTTTCATGGAATTTATATTCTGATAGAAGATTCAGATTGTACTTATTAACCAAACAAGTGAATAGTGTAGATTTGGATAGGAAAACATGGAGTCTCACAAGATGGGGTTGTGGGCTCTTTCATATACGATTTCAGGGAAAGCTTTTCTGAGATTGACACTTGAAGAGGAATATGAATGATGTGAAGTAGTAACAAGCAATTGGGAGGAGATAAATGAGATAGGCAGAGTAGTCTGCTCATTGCTGAGCATCCTATAAATCCTTCACTAATGTACAGGTTAATTAACTTACACGTTGTATTTTTGGACTACCATATCAACTATCTCGACTTTCTTCACTCAAAATCAAAATTAACGTACATTCAAATATTTACTATTGTGCTATTCACATACAAAAATGCTACATTTGTAATAATTACAAGGTTTTAAACATATTAATTAAATACAGTTAAATGGGTTTTGTTTTATCATTTATCACTGAGGAAATAGATTCAGATTGATCATTAGGTTATCTCAGGTTAGAAGGCCTATTGCTTAGTTCAATGTATAAATTCAACAAAATACAATTTGGAGAGACAAAGATAATGGATACAAGAACCCTATCATCTGGTTGGGGTTGTGGGAGAGACCAAAAGTAAACCAAAGAGAGAGACATGGTTCTCCTGAAGCAACAATGAAGGGTATTTCAAACAGAATGAATGTCAATAGTGGTTTTCTAATGAATGTGAAGGCTGAGCTGACTTTAGATGAATTATTGATGTAGGAGCTCATGAGTTGAAGATAGAGAAAGAACATTTCATAGAGAAGAAATGAGTGAGAGAAGGCATGAGGTAATGTCACTCTTGGGAACATGCATTACCTGGTATTGCTGTGGCCAGCAAAGGTAGTAGTGGGAGAGAAGGCTAGACAATTGTGCAGAAAATTGATCATGAAGATCATGAAGAACCCAATGGACTAAGAAGCTTGGACTTTACCCTATGGAGAACTTTCATGATAAAAATCCCAACTTACAGCCTCAGACTCATGAGTCAGCACTAATAAAATCAGGCAGAATGTATCAACAGACAGGTTCTGATTTACTTAGGCTCCTAAAACAATGTAAAAAAAACAGAAAAGAATTCAATGATTCCTTGTAGTGGAGGTCAAACGGCAACCATTACAAGAAGATAAATCATGGGGTTTGCAAATTAGAAAATTCTCTGGCAACAATACAGATGATGGATTATGGGGCAGCAATGGTCATGAAGTTGTATCTGAAGGTAAGAAGAAAGTTCATTGTTCAGAGAAAATGTCCTTGGAGCTTGTACAAAGGTAGTCCTGGTAAAGCTTATGAGGAAGAACAATACTGTAGAAATTTTTAAGTATAGAATTCAAAGGAATTGTTGCCTGGTTGGCTTTGGTGTTTGGGCAAAGGGAAGGGAATCAAAGACAACCTGGGAATTAAGATATGCCAAATGCTAGAGAAACTTTCAAGGGAAATTTATTAGTAGCTGGAAGCCTGGATTGTGTAAGTCAACATAAACCCCTTTCCAGACTGTGAGGGATGCTTTGGGGAATGCCCAAATTATTTCCACTTCATAAACTATAAGTGAGTCATTTCCGATGTGGATATGAAAGTGATACATTAAAAATCATAGTCATGGTTGTTTGGTATCATTCTGTGCCCACTGAAAAACTTAAGTTTAAGTTTATTGCTTAAATGCATAGAGGCAGTTGAGGCCAAGATTAGTGCCCACAGACACTCTGAAGGACAAAACAAAACAAAACAATTTCTTTCAGATTAAGTGTGGGTACACAGTTTAACCAAGGTTTCTCAACTTTAGCATTAGTGACATTGGGACCAGCTAATCTTTGTTGTGGGAGAATAACCTGCTGTGCATTGTAGGATGTTTAGAAGTGTCCCTGGCCACTACCGATTAGATGCCAGTAGTGACTGTTGATAATCAAAAATGCTACCAGAGATTGCCCAATATCCCATGGGAAGCAAAGCCACCCCTGATTGAGAATCTCTAACTAATCACAAGTTGTTAACATGAACTGTTCATTCAAGCAAAACTTTCATAATATCAACTGATTAATTTTAAGGATTTGTTCTGCCTATTTTCCCTCTCTTTGAACTAATGCTTCAAATTTGCCAATTTGCATTGTAACCATATTCAATGTAAATTGTGACAAAGTATAATAGCATGAGGCATCTTGTGGTCATTCAACAAATCATTCACCAAGTTATTATTATCAATAAGATTTTCTGCTGCTCACATTGTATTGCATGTGGCTCCTTGGAAGGTGAAAAATAAGTTCCAGACTTTCAAATAGCTAACAAGAGACTTGAGTTAGGCAGTGATGAACCACAAATTTCTATATAGGAATTGATTTTGATGGCCATTTTGTTAGTAGATGAGAATAAGGAATTCATATGGAGTTACTAATGTAGCAAACAAAATGTAATTTTGTTTATCTGTGCTTTAATTAGATTGTATATTTATATGTAGAGGCACATCTGGAAAAGCTGGTGGTCTCTATAGGGAGAAGGGCACCTATAGCCCCAAACATGACCTATGTGAATCCACTGGCGTTGTGGAGAATGTAGATTGAACACTAATATGTAGTTCTGATGAAAAGAAAAATGAGAGTGAAAAGCAAGGGGGGGGGGGGTTGGTTAAAGGATAGTCCCTGAGGGCCCAAATAGCTAAAGCCATCTTGAAAAAGAAGAATGAAGTTGGAGGACTCAAACTTTCTGATCTGAAAACTTATTACAAAGTCACAGAAATCAAAACAGCATGGTACTATCACAAAGACAGACATAAAGACCAATGGAATTGAATTGGGAGCTCAGCTTTTTTTATATGAAAAAGTATAAAAGAGTCAGATCATATTGAGGAATAAATGACAAGGTAAAGATTTGAAGCATGAACAAAAGCAATGACAGTTGAGTTGGAGACATGGTCATGAACAGATTTGATGAATAAGGTGATCATCTAGCAAGGACTATGCAGAAGACAGCTATAAGTCCATGTAAAATAGAACAGCATCAGAGACTGGTCATCTGCTCACAAAACCTATATCCTTCTTGCTGGGCATAGAGCTTGACCAAATTTCCCAGCTGCCTTTACAGTCCATGGTGGCCATATGACTGAGTTCTGGCCAATGGAATGTGAAGAACAGTGAAGCGTGTCACTTCCAGGCCAGGTCCTTATGGCATTCCATGTTGTTTCTCTTTCCAAAGAGCAGACAGAGACTATCGTGGTTACACTGGAAGCCATATATTGAAATAACAGAAGCCATAAGATGGATGTAGACGCCCATGAAGAACTACTTGAAAAAGAATTTCCCAAAATCAGGAACATTCAATTTTTACTCTACGTCAGTGGAAAATAAACTTTTGGGTTTGTTTGGGCAGCAAGCAAAACTTTAACCAATATAAGATCTTATCTGAAGAGAGACAGCCATAGCATTACAGTTTTTGTTTCTTTTATATTTACCATGACATCTCTATAGCTATAGACATATATACTTAAGAGTATGCACACATAATGTATGGAAGATACATGTGTTTTATGCACAGCACCAATTTTTATTTTAAAACATGCAATGTAGATTTTCTATGCAATCATTTAGAAACCAGGACAAAAAAAATTCAAGCTTGCTGGTGTTCAACATAAGAGGAAAGCAAGGCCCCGTAATAGTAGAGTGATGCACCAAATCTTTATTTAAAGTCATTTACTTATTCAAATTTATGTCACAATTTATATTGCTATCTACAAACAGATATCAATAGTTAAAGAGATTTTATAGCTATTTGACATTTAATATATTATGCAGGTTTAAAAGGCTGTGGAAAATGGATGAACTATCTAAGCTGAATAAGTTTCCACTTGTAAAAATGTTTCTTAAGTATAGAGCCCTCAGATTTAATACTTAGTCTTGCTTGTTTAAGCACATGGTAAAATGTAGACAGGTTTTTCATTTGACAGAACAATCCTGATGGAACAATGCAGAATCCACTGGGCTAAAGCCAAATGAAAAAATGACAGCCACATCTTATTAGGGGAGATAATTTAAGGAATGCTTAGTTTTAATGCTTCTCTTAAGCAATACTACTTTATTTGTCTTTTGATATGCAGTTCTCTTCCTTACCAATGGTGACTTTATTATTTACTTGATCTGGGTATATTCTTATCCCTGATATTAAGATAATTTTGAGCCAGTCCAAGTGCCGAAGATATTGCAGAAGCTCATTTATATTACTTAAAGTATACAATAGCTTTTTTTATTCTCTAAGGGTCTTTACAACAATAATTTCAATTTGCCAGTAAGTAGTTTAGGTGAAAGCCTAAAATCCTGTGGCCAAACAGCCTCCAAGGCAAGGCATGAGCCATTTGATAAAGCTATTGCAAACACGGCAGCTGCACATCCTCAATTAATACAAATAATAGAAAATTTCCTAAATAATGTTTGGTTCTGCACTGCTAACAAAGTAGTAATTCACAAAATATGACTTTTTTCATTGGGAGGGTTATAAAAATTTGTTTGTTGGAGGTAGGGAAGGAAATGTAATTAAAGGCTAAATTCAGACTCACATTTCATTTTAACCAAAAGAATATGTGTGGTTTGGACATCAGTCACCTAGGCACTTCCTATTTTAAGTCAGTGCACATTGTCAGCAAATCAAATTATCCAATAGCAAAACTACATCTGGCAGAATTACTATGCCAGGTAACCTTAAATAGAAGCTCGGGGGTACTTAATTGTGTTGCAACATTGGACCTTGCTGGTAAAAGTTATCAAAAATTCTTTGTAGCACTGCTATTAAAAGAATTAAAAAGGAAGAAGTGAAATAAAAACATAAAACTTGTGGGTATATGTGTGTTTTACTGTCCTTTTTACATTTGAATATGCTAACGACAACACATTTAAAATAAAGCAACTCTGGAGTTTCTTATATACATATATAGGTGTGTGTGCATGTATACATTATATATATAGTTCTTAAAATTTTGCATATGGTCCTTATAAATTGAAGCTTTAGATCATAGATGTTTTAAGAAAGACCTTTTACAGATCACTTACATTTGGAAAACTCAGGAGTTTGAATTTGGATTGACTTCAGGTACTGGTGCAATCCAAAAATGCCCAACGAAATTATTTTCATCATTGTCACTAACAATCTGAAGAGAAGCTTTAATTTATCATCCTGTCAAAGGATTTGTGGATACCTGTTTATAATAAATTTTTTTAAAATTGTATTGTGTTGTGCACTCCATACATTTGGAGATTGAATCAGGCTTCCAGAAGCACAAGACACATACAAAATCACTCCTGAAATCTAGTTAATTCAGATCTGACAACATTTTTTTCTCTAATAGGCAGTGATATTGCTTGTGTATGAGCTCCAAGTGGCTCTGGCATGTCCACAAGAGTTGGGCATCTATCAGTTGTCTATAAGGTTTGTTTTAATGCAAACTATTCAACGAAAAGCATACCCTTTCCTACAGACAATGATCAGGGCAAATTTGATCACATGTATGACAGCCAAAACACTTCATTGACTTTGCATGTAGCACGTCACAATATTTCAGCACGAGGCATGAAGTTTCTTTTCAAAATAAAAGCAACAAGAAACCTTCTGGATGAAACTTTGGAGATACATGAGCTTAGAATTTAAAATTTCCCTCAGATGTCCAGTGTTGGAAAGAATAAAGAAAGCCCTTCTTTAGAGTGAGGTTAGAGTTATCCCAAGAATGAGTTGACATGGGGAATTCGAGGTCTTTAACCCTATCTCAAATATTCTGTGAACAACTTTAATTTATTTAAATATATTTGCTCACTGAAACGCAGTCATTTGTTCAATTATAGCCAAAATTTCAAAACAAGGATAGAAACAAGGAAATGCAGAGCACGGGGCTCCAAATTTGTGAATCCACTTCTAAATAACCTGCATGTGATACCCAAGCACGTTAGTTTATTCACCCTAAGATTTGTCCATCCTGTAACTCAAAACCCTTTGTCAGGTCTGAGAAATGGTTTGTTTTCTTAACCTGATGTTGTTTTAAAGGGCAATACCCAGATGTTTTGGATTTGCGATAAAGAGAGAATTAATGAGTCTGTCTGTCTAACTAGAGCCCACTTATGAATCTGTATGGATGCCAATTGCAGAGTAAAGTATGATGTTCTTGGTGCACAAGGATTCACAAACATTTCAGTGAAAACAAAAGGTTTTAATTAATCTTTCCTGTAAATATTTTTCTTTTTTGTAGCCCACCAACAAACAGATTCAGTCATATTCTGACATCACTTTAAAACCCTGATTTTTGTTTCTTCTTCTCCCTCTCTTATGAAACCTTAAAGCAATTGCCTCTGTTATTGTAAGTTGGGTTTTGCTTTTTTTTTTTTGGCTTTAACCTTAAGCTTTACTGTAAGCTGTGTAAACTAGAATTATAGATCTCTCTTCATTTTCCAAGTTATTTCCCTCTAAGAAATCCCTTCTGTCTTTTTCCTAAGTAAAAATACTAAAAATACGTTTGAATAGGAACTGTAACAATAATGACCTTGGCTGGCATTTTGGCTGAGCATATCCCACGTGGACCAAGAAGAAAACTCTATCTAAGGTAAGCTGAAGGTCGCCAGTGCCTGCTGAAAGTATTTTCAGTAAAACTATTTCATTTCTCTCTTTCTTTCTTTTTCTTTTTTCCTAAGCACTGAACATAAAAAAGCATGGTACAAACATGTTCTGTATCTATTACCTCTGCTGACTTGTGAAATATTGACATTTTGTAGCTCAGCAATCATTCTGATTGCTGATTTCTATGTAAAACTCAGAAATAATCTTTTTGATTAAGTTTTTCTTTTAGCTGCTAACAGGAGTTTGTATGTAAATCCCATTTAGACTAATGGGGCTTTGTGTGTAAATCACTGTATATCAAGGTGAGAGTGTGCCCCACGGAATTTATGTATTTGTTTAGAAATTACAATGTGTAACACGTTTCTTATCCTGTAGATCATAATAATTTTATAGTGCAACTAACTAATCCCAATTTAGTGACTATATTCAGAAGGTGTTATCTTTTATTCATATCCAACCATCTACTTTAGGAAATCATGAATGTCCTTGTATTTAACCATTTGAGGGCCAGTCTTTATTAGGCATATCTCTTCTTCTAAAATACTCATGATTTGTTCAGCAGAAATTACTATAGAAATGCTAAAATTTTATCATAAAGATGTATAAAAATGTGACCTGAGACTGTCCTTGTCCAAAGAGAAGGGAACAGAGAGTTTTAGTACTTTTTCTGATTTTCTTTAAAATTTTGGAATTGCTTGAAATCATTTCTTTTTCTGAAATAGAACAGATTTTTAATTAGTCATTAATAAGTACCTTTAGTCTAAACTTCTAGTGATTTCTAGGACTCATTTGATTTCACTTATTTCCCTTGCATGACAGCTGACACAGTCCTTATAGATGTATCCAGAAGGGATAGGCAGGTTGCAGGAGAGGCTCAGGGTTCATTTTTAATAGGAATACTTTAAGGTTTAACTTTATATTGTTTAGCTATAATGGATTTTATATAGTATCATGGAAATAAATCTTCAGAAAAAATTAAATACTTTATTTTCTAGTCTGAGATTTAAAATTAAAATTTTAATTAAAATTTGTGGTTTTTTGACTACATGCATAATAATGGGGCATAATTCTAGCATCACTCCAGTGTGTATGTAAATCCCAGTGTTAGGAAATGACTAAATCAAATCATAACTTTTAATCTAAACCTGCTGAGAAATGATACTTGACATCCTGCCTTGGATGACACAACTATCTAACTTGCAACTTTCATCCCCACAATTCAATTTCTAAAATAATTTCTATGCCTACTTACTTGCAGAAAGAATTTTAGGCATGTTGCATAGAACTGAAATTTTTTTTTTCATTATGACTATCCTTTCATAATTTTCTTCATCCACATTTTTGAATTTCTTTCTTTGAATCAGGAAAAAAGTGGACTTATTTTAAAAGTTTATGCTGCCAAGGCAGGGCAAGATGGCAGAGTGGTAAGGTGAAGGTTTTAGTTATTCCTCTGGGGTAGTAGGTAGAAAGCCAGGAACTATGTGTACAGGACACCGCAGAGGACTTTGAGTTTGGATATACTTCATACAACACTCACGAACATGTGGAATAGCTGAGATCAGTGAAATCTGTAATTTCTCTCAGCCAGGGGGCCCGTGCCCCTCCCTGCCAGGCAGAATCCCGAGGGAGGAGGGTTCATCAGTGCTGGGAACCAGGAGGGAGAACTGCAGTTGCAGCACTGATTAACAAACTCAGACTGCTGAACAAAATCTCCAACCATACATAAACTGAGACCAGACACCCAATTTGGGAGCAGTCAGCCCAGCAGAGAGGAGATAAGGCTAGCAAAAACAGCAAAAAAAAAAATAATTAATTAATTAAAATAAAAATTAAAAAAAATAAAAACAGAGACTTTTGGAGCTGGGGTGAACATAACATGGAGAAGGGCTGGGCTCAAACCGAATCAGGCACATATGCAAATCCAAATCCCTTCTCTGAAAAGCTGGTTTCTCTGCTTTCTTGATTGTTCCTTAATTGCCCCCAACTCCTTGTATTTTAGCATTTCATAGCCCATCAGAACTGTAAGGACTGTAAATAGTCCATACTGGGCCCTTCTTTTTCTTTTCTTTTCTTTTTTTTTTTTTTTTTAAATAACTATTCTAAGAAGCCCATTACAGAAAGCCTCAAAGACTAGCAATTTGGACCCAGGCAAGAGCAGAGCTAAGATAGCTCTGAGAGACAAAGCAATAAGTCTAGTGGCAGAGAAAATTCATTAAAGACCATAACTTCCTAAGAAAAGGGAGATGTGGCCCAGCTCCAGTGGCAGCCCTCCTCTGGGAAACTCAGACCCCAGGGGCTGGAATTTAGACACCAGCTTCAGTCAGCCACACCCTAAGAGGGTCAGGGTCACCAGGAGAACTAAAGGCACTCACCTCCTTACACTGGTAGGGGAGCTGCAATTTGGCAAGCACCACCTGCTGGACAGCATAGGAAAAACACCAGGTCTAGAGGCCTCTCAGGAGGGTCTCATTCTCAAGGAAACTCCATATGCTCCTCCTGAGACCTGGGCCTCTCTGGACTGGGAAAACCTGACTGGGGTTGACCATATTGAGGAGACCCTCATACAAAAATCCTACACAGAGGCAGGGCAAGAAACAGAAAAACAAGATGTGAAAAAATCTGATCAACTAAATAGAACCTAAGTTAGAGGCCTAGAATAAGCTGAACTAAACACCAGAGGTTAGGGAACAAAGCCAACCAACAAGAAAATGCTAGGTAAAAGAGAAAACAAGCTCCAGAATAAACTGTTCAAGAAAGTCAGATGCCTAGACAGCTCAAGATAATGAGCCATACTAGGAAACACAAGAATATGGACTAGCCAAAGGAACAAACTAATAGTTCAACTAAGATACAGGAGTTGAGACAACTAATGCTAAATCAGTCAAATGAACTGAAGGAAGAACTAATTAAAAATGTTCAAACAAAACTCCTAAATGAATTCAAAAATCAAGTCAATGAACTGAGGGAAGATGCAGCAAAAGAGATGAAGGATATAAGGAAGACACTGTATGACCATAAAGAAGAATTCATAAACATGAAAAAACAAATTGCAGAACTTATGGGAATCAAGGACATAATGAAGGAGATGAAAAAAGACAAAGGAGGGATATGACAGTAGATTTGAACAGGCAGAAGAAAGGATCAGCGAATTGGAAGACCAGACATTTGAATTCATAGACACAAAAGAACAAATGGTGAAAAGAATAGAAAAATATGAGCAGGGTCTTAGGGAGCTGAGTGACAACATGTAGCACACAAATATGTGGCTATGGGTATCCCAGGGGGAGAAGAGAAGGGGAAAGGGGCAGAAAGAATAATGGAAGAAATAATCACTGAAAATTTCCCAACTCTTATGAAAGACAGAAAATTAGAGATTCAAGAAGTACAGCACACCCCAAACAGAATAGACCCCAATAGACACTTACTGATCAGATTGTCTAATGTCAAAGACAAAGAGAGAATTCTGAAAACAGCAAGATAAAAGCAATCCATCACATACAAGGGAAGCTTGATAAGACAGATTTCTCTGCAGAAATCATGGAGGTGAGAAGACAATGGTATGATATATTTAAGATACTGAAAGAGAAAAACTGCCAACCAAGAATTCTATATTTGGCAAAACTGTCCTTCAAAAATGAGTGAGAGATTAAAATATTTTCAGACAAACAGACACTGAGACAGTTTGTGAATAAGAGACCAGTGCTACAAGAAATACAAAAGGGAATGTTACAGGCTGAAAGGAAAAGACAGGAGAAAGAGGTTTGGAGAAGAGTGTAGAAATGAAGATTATCAGGAAGGGTAAAAAGAGAGAGGAAAAAATAAGACATAACGTATAAAATCCAAAAGACAAAATGATAGATGAAAGTACTGCCCTTACAGTACTAACACTAAATGTTAATGGATTAAACTCCCCAATTAAAAGACACAAACTGGCAGAATGGATTAAAAAACAGGACCCATCTATATGCTGTCTACAAGAAACTCACTTTAGACACAACGAAAAAATTGGCTGAAAGTGAAAGGTTGCAAAAAGATACTTCATGAAAACAGCAACCAGAAAAAAGCAAGAGTAGCTATATTAACATCAGAAAAAGTAGACTTCAAAAGTAAAACCATTAAAAAAGACAAAGGACACTATATATTAATGAAAGTGTCAACTCATCAAGAAAACATAGCAATCGTAAATACTTATGCACCAAGCCAGAGTGCCCCAAAATTCATGAGGCAGGCACTGAGAACACTGAAAGAAGAAGTAGATAACTCCACAATAACAGTTGGAGACTTCAATACACTGCTCTCATTAATGAATAGAACATCTAGATGGAGGATCAATAAGGAAACAGAGATGTTGAATCATATGATAAATGAACTAGACTTGACAGACATTTACAGAACACTACACCCCACAACAGCAGAGTACACATTTTTCTCAAGTGCTCATGGAACATTCTCTAGGATAGATCACATGCTGGGTCACAAAACAAGTCTCAGCAAATTTAAAATATTGATATTGTAAAAAAACAGTTTCTCAGATCACAACACAGAACGAAGTTGGAAGTAAATAACAGGCAGAAGATTGTAAAATTCACAACCATATGGATACTAAGCAACACACTCTTTGAAAACCAGTGGATAAAGGAAGAAATTACAAGAGAAATCAGTAAATACCTTGAGGCAAATGACAACAAAAACACAACATGTCAAAACTTATGGGATGCAGCAAAAGCAGTGCTGAGAGGGAAATTTATTGCCCTAAAAGCCTGTATTAAAAGAGAAGAGACAGGAAAAATTGAAGAATTAACTGTCCATCTGGAGGAACTAGCAAAAGACCAGCAAACTAACCCCAAGGCAAACAAAAGGAAAGAAATAACGAAGATTAGAGCAGAAATAAATGAAACTGAGAACAGGAAAACAATAGAGAGAATCAACAAAACCAGAAGGTGGTTCTTCAAGAAAATCAACAAAATTGATGGACCCCTAGCTAGGCTAACAAAAAAAAATAATAATAACAACAATGACAGCAACAACAACAATAATAATAATAATAAAGAGAGTGGATGCAAATAAATGCAAGCAGAAATGGGAAAGGAAATGTAACTGCTGACCCTGCAGAAATGTAGGAGATAATGAGAAGATAATATGAGCAACTATATGCTAATAAACTTGACAATATACGAAATGGACAACTTCCTAGAAAAGCACAGACAACCAACATTGAATTGAGAAGAAATAGACAACCTCAACAAACCAATCCAAATAAAGAGATTGAGTCAGTCATAAAAAAAACTTCCAAAAGAGAAAAGCCCAGGACCAGATGGCTTCACATGTGAATTCTACCAAGCATTCAAGAATTAATACCAATCCTGATCAAACTCTTCAAAAAATGGAAGAGGAGTGAAAGCTACCCAACTCATTCTATGAAGTTAGCATCACCCTAATTCCAAAATCAGACAAAGATTCTCCAAAATATATATATATATATATATATATATATATATATATATATATATATATATATATCTCAATCCCTTTAATGATTATAGATGCAAAAATTCTCAAAAAGATATTTGCAAATTGAATCCAGCAGCACATTAAAAGAATTAGACACCACGACCAAGTGGGGTTTATTCCAGGTATGCAAGGCTGGTTCAACACAAGAAAATCAATTAATGTAATACACCACATCAATAAATCAAAGCAGAAGAACCACATGATCATCTCGATTGATGCCAAAAGGCATTTGACAAAATTCAACATCCTTTCTTAATGAAAACACTTCAAAGGATAGGAATAGAAGGGAATTTTCTTAATATGATAAAGGCAATATATGAAAAACACACATATAACATCATACTCAATGGGAAGAGACTGAAAGCTTTCCCTCTAAGATCAGGAATAAGACAGGGATGCCCACTGTCACCATTGTTCTTCAACATTGTGCTGGAAGTTCTAGCTAGAACAATCAGGCAAGAAAAAGAAATAAAAGGCAAACAAATTGGAGAGGAAGAAGTAAAACTTTCACTGTTTGCAGATGACATGATTCCATATGTAGAAAATCCTGGAAAACCTACAGCAAAGCTATTAGAACTAATCAATAAATACAGCAAAGTGGCAGGCTATAAGATCTACATGCAAAAATCTGTAGTGTTCTTATACACAAGTAATGTGCAACAAGAGGGAAAAATTAAAAAAATCCATTTACAATAGCAACCAAAAGTATCAAGTATTTAGGAATAAACTTAATGAAAGCCACAAAAGATCTATACAAAGAAAACTATAAGAAACTATGAAAGAAATCAAACAGGACCTAAAAAAAAATGGAAGAACATACCATGTTCACGGATTGGAAGACTAAATATAATTTAGATGTCAACTCTACCTAAACTGATTTATAGATTCAATGCAATACCAATTAAAATTCCAATAACTTACTTTGCAGAAATAGGAAAACCAATAACCAAATTTATTTGAAAGGGCAAGGTGCCCTGAATAGCCAAAAATATCTTAAGAAAGAGGAACAAAGGGGGAGCTCTCACACTACATGACTTGGAAGCATATTACAAAGCTACACTGTTCAAAACAGCATAAGGACGAAGATACCAACCAATGGAAGCAAATTGAGTGCTCAGAAATAGACTCTTGCATCTACTGACAATTGATCCTTGATGAGGCAGTCAAGCCAAAGCAACTGGGACAGAGCAGTCTCTTCAATAAATGGTGTTTGGAGAACTGGCTATCCATTTTCAAAAGAATGAAAGAGGACACCCATCTTACACTTTATACAAAAATTAACTCAAAATGGATGAAAGGCCTAAACATTAGTGCTAATACCATAAGACTCTAAGAAGAAAACATAGGGCAATATCTTAAACATCTTGTGATAGGAGGTGGTTTCCTAGACGGTACACCCAAAGTGTGAGCAACCAAAGAACAAATAGACAAATGGGATCTCCTCAAAATCAAACACTTTTGTACATCAAAGGACTTTGTTAGAAAAGTAAAAAAGCAACCTACACAATGTGAAATAATATTTGGAAACTACGTATCAGATAAGGGTTTAATATCCCAAACATATATAGGGATCCTACAACTCAACAACAGAAAGACAAACAACCCAATTATAAAATGGGCTAAAGAGGAAATACAAATGGCTCAAAAACATATGAAAAAAATGCTGAACTTCACTGGCTATTAGGGAAATACAAATCAAAACCACAATGAGATATCATCTCACACCTACCAGAATGGCCATTATCCAAAAAAACAGAAAATTACAAATGCTGGAGAGGATATGGAGAAAGGGGTACACTTATTCATTGCTGGTAAGAATATAGAATGGTGCAACCACTCTGGAAAACAGTGTGGAGATTCCTCAGGAAGCTAAGTATAGATTTGCCATATGACCCAGCTATTCCATTGCTAGGTATATACTCAAAGGAACTGAAAGTTAAGACACAAACAGACATTTGTAAACCAATGTTTATTGCAGCATTAGTCATGATTGCCAAGAGATGGAAGCAGCCCAAATGTTCATCAATGGACAAGTGGATAAACAAACTGGTATATACACATGATGGAATATTATACAACTATAAGACAGAACAAAGACATGGAACATATAATAATGTGGATGAACCTTGAGGACATTATGTTGAGTGAAGTTATTCAGAAACAGAAGGACAAATACTGTATGGTCTCACTAATATGAACTAACATTAATGAGCAAACTTTGAGAGTTAAAAGCTGATAACACAGGCTATCTGGAGATAGAAAGAGGGTAGAGATCAAGCATTTGATGCTGAAAGGCTATAGAATGTTCTGCAGGATTGATTGAATAGATCCAGAAATAGATAGCATAATACTGTGTGATGGTAGAACAATATTTTAACTACACTGAACAAAGATATTTGTGAGTAAAGCTGAAAGAGGTGGGGTAGAGGAATGTATGACACCAGAAAGATAGAGTTCCATTGGTTGATAACAAGGCACCAGGAAGAGGAATATTATGGGTAGATTTTAAATACCAGATATTCTCCCACTGCAAATTTTGAGGCTTCTACTGTTATACCAGCTGTTAATTTGGGCATAAGTAGGATCCACATAGTCATGCATAAAGTTCCTGTGGGAATAGGAGGCCCTGGATTGGTGACAAAGATTTTAACAGGTATTTAGATCTTATTACAATATTTTGGGTAACTCTTATTCCCCAGGGATTTAGGATTCCTAACCAACATGACTGCATAGGCTGGCACCAAGGCCAATTGACCTAGTTTTCCCTGTTTTGTATGGTATGAGGCACAGGCAACAACGAATTATTATTATTACTGCTTTTCGGTTGTAAAGCAGTTGGCCTTTTAATTTGTATTCTCAGCACCTGCATCAGTCCTGCTGTTAGCATTTCAATAGGAGCTGGGACTGCAGCTCTTGGTGTGGAGTTCAGGTGGGTTGGGGCCTGATAAAGCCTTTTGTTGTAGAGATTTCTTATTATCTTTCAACTGTTCCTATAAGAGCCATTCATTCTTTCTATAAGGCCTGCACCTGTGGGGTTATAATGCGGGTGGAAAATCCATATTACATGTCAGTCCTTAGTCCATGCTTTTGGTCATTTGTACAGTAAGGGGTCCCCCAATCACTGTCTTGTATAGGTAGGCCATACCAAGGACTCATTCTTTCCAAACAGCATATGGTGGCTCACTGATTTGCCTTCCCCACTGGGAAAGATAACAAAAGTCCTGTAGCCATGTCTATGACAGTAACAGCATACCTTACCCTCTCCAAGAGCAGAAGGGAACTGATGTTGTCCACTTGCCACCAGGTCACTGGGGTTTGTGACTGGCCAATATGTCCCATCTGGTGTGGTAGCCTACATCATGGTTGATGCAGGGAGCATGAAGGGCACACTCTAGTGATGTCCACTAGCTGCTGGTGCATTATTGGCAGGTGGAACTGCTGAGCCAGATGCCACAGGGTTTGATACCTTCAGTGTCTGCTTTTCTGATGAAGCCACTCTGGTTTTAGCTATGCTGCTCTGAACCCACACAAGTGCATCTGTTTCCACATTTCCAGGTAACATGTTGGGATTGTGGTGCTTGTGCCTGTGCTATTGCCCTTTTTTCCTTTCAAAGACAGACTTTTGGGAGGTATCCCATTCCCAGGGATGGCCTTTCCTAATTAAAACATACAAAGGTTTAAATATTTGGGCTAAGTGAGGAACAAGGTCTCCTATACCCCAACAACGCCAAGAAAGTCATTAGTTGTTTTGGCATTTGTGATGTGGGCAAACATTGCACCTTATCAATTACAGCAGAAGGTATAGTTTTTGTCTCACCTGACCATACAACACCCAAAAACTTCTCAGAGCAGCCAAGACCTTGCAGTTTGTCACCATTGACTACCCATACCTGATTTTCAAGGTGAGACAGCAATAGGCCTGAAGCTTCTTTTAATTCTGAAGGAGAGTTACTGGTTAAAATGATATCATCAATGTAGTAAAATAGAGTTACACTTGTGGGATTTTTCCATTTAGCCAAATCCTTTGCCATGAGACCATGGCAGATTGTTGGACTATGTAAATAGCCTTGGGGAAGCAAAGTAAAAATCCATTGTTGGCCTCCTCAGGAGAAGGTGAATGCAAGCTGAATTTCTAGGAAGACACTGAAGACAGCATTAGCAAGATCCAATGCAAAATGATATTGACATAATTGGGAACTAATTTCTTGTAATAAACCAGTGATGGTTGGGACAGTGGCATACAATGGTGTTATTACCTTGTTTAACTGCTGATAATCTACTACAATGTGCACATTCCATCAGGTTTTCACATTGGCCATAAAGGACTATTGAAACAGTTATGTGGGGGTATTGTTATTCCCACCTGCTCCAACTCTTTGATAGTAGCTGAGATCTCTTGGTGCCCTTATGGAAATTTACATTGTTTTGTAGCCATGACCCTCCAAGGCAGGGGTCCTTTTACAGGGGACCATTTTGCCTGCTACTTTAAGACTGCTTTGATTACTCTACACTCTTCACAGGTGGAATTGCCCTATAGTGGTCTGAAATATCGCATTCTGTGGAAAGTCAATTCCTACAATGTGTTTCAGTGTAGGGGAAACATATGCCTGATACTCTTGGGTGGGGGGCAATCTCCCAATTTGCAAGATCAAAGTATGCCATTTGGCTCTGATTGTTTTTTTCCCCCCATAGCTGTCTATGGCCAGCATGGGTCTGTTAAATCAGGCTATATTTCCATAAATTTTAGTACATTCAGCTCCTTTATCTACTAGTGCTAACAGTTTCTGCTGTCTAGTAGGGGACCAGTAAATGGTTAATTCTACATGTGACTTCTGATTCTGGGTAACCCCAGCTATTGTTCACACCTGGGATCTCAACCTTCTCTGTATGGAAAGGGTCTTGTCATGCCTCTTCTGGGGTAGTGGATGGCTCCCAGGCTTGGGCTTTGAATGGTGGTTTCTTTCCTGTCTTCCTTTCTCCCTTGGAGGCTTGGGAGCTCACCTTAGTAAATCTCTGGCCTTAGGCAGTTTGCTCCATGCTTTACTAGGACTGCATTAGGTTGTTTATCTATAGCTTTTGTTTCTGGGCCTGCAGTGATGAGATCTGCCTATATCTGCTTACGGGATACCCGATTAGGGCTGTCATGCTCATGGGGAGCCTTTTCCCTTGCCCTTACTCCTGCCTCCCTTTTCCACAGCCTCTCCAACTATCCAAGGCTGCCTACAGCCTGAGCATAAGGGACAAGGGCTGTCCTACTAATGAACTTAAGATAGTCAAAAGAGTCCCATAGTAATTTTGGGGGACAATATGCAACACCATGGCTTTCATTCCTGCAGTAAAAGTCTCAGTGTCAGGACCTATGAAAACTGTGGTACAAATGGCATGCTTCATTCCTAGCTCCCTTAAAACATCTTGTAGCTCCTCCATAGTTTTCCAATGGGTGTTATTATGCAGTATATCCCCTTCATTAGGCCATGAAGACTTACACCCATCAACCAGCCATACCAATACAGAGGTGGTTTTTGCATTAGCTATGGTAGCATACAAGCATTGTCATAGTGAAGGGTGTATTGTAATAGATGCCAGTTTGCTCATTTCCACTCCAGACAGCACTGCCCCTTCTGCTCTGATGTCCCATAACCTCAGAAGCCAATTGAGTAGGGATACCTAATTTGTTTTGTCTATACCACTGCTCTAAATTGTCCAATTCTGCAGTATAGTCTCTCATAGTAATGTGTAATTTCTGTTCAGGAGGTTAGAATTGCTGAACCAGGGGGCTGATCTTGTGACACCTTCCATTTCTGATGTATTATATGGCACACCTGTTGGGGCTCTTTGTCCTCCTCTAATTTCCATTCTTCCTCCCCTTCCTCTTCTGAGGAGGAGTCTATGAGGTCCTACACTTTGGGGTCCCATCCTGGAGTAGCTAAAATCCTCCAGACTCAAATCTGAGACAACTTATGGCCTTTGACTCAGCAATATCTGCATGCCAGAGTCTCTAACTGATCATCCACTCAGAGCAGGTAATTGGTCGGAGAGTCCTTCATTTCTGCATGGGCAAGTCACATTTATTTTTCTAGTTTTACTTTTCCTTTCAAATGGCACACAGTAGCTTTTGCCACTTGTTCTGTCTCAGTAGCCATCCTTAAATCTCCTAACAGGGGCCATGCTACAGCTGCTGCTACCTGGCAATCTCTTTTCTTCTTTTAATTTAATTCAAATTCAAATGTAATTGTCCTATGTGTTGCAAAACAGTCAGCAACCCTGCTGGAGTTTTCAGGGCATCTCCATACTCTCACAGCAGTCCCCATTCCTCTAGAAGATTAGCCACCCCTCCCTGCATGGATGACACAGGCCAATTTAGGATTTCCCCCATTTATTCTCCCTTCTTAGATCTCATACACACTACGGCAGGTAGCTCTTTGGCCTCCCGGCTGGCTTGCCAATTGTTCCAACCTAGCTCAACCCCAAGACCAAAGAACACTCAGTCATGGTGTTAGACGTGAGTTTAGTGGGTCTTACAGACAGGAGATGGTTCCACAGCAGTGCCTGGGTGGGAAAGATGGAAGTTAGTGCTCTGAAAAGAGCAGGGGGTACCAGGGGATGGTTTATAAGGGTTAGGACAAAGACATTCTACAGGGTGTGAGAACAGAGTTTCGGCAGGCTCTTGTGACACAGGGGTGTGGTGATTTGTTATCAACAGTGATCTGGGGAGGTCAGCTTTAGTATTTGTTTGTGATACCATTTGTGCATTGTTCCCCCAACCCTGGGAGATCTGATGGCCTTTAACATCTGTTCCAGTCAAGTAGGTGGCTATGTGCAATAACTTACTTTCACTACAGGGTGGGGGAGGGCCTAGGCCCTGGGTCCCCACACTCTTACATAATCCTTTTTCTGTAGCCTTCAAAGCACTGATCACAGTATATAATTGATCTTTTATTTGTATATAATTGATCTTTATTTGTTTACATGCTTTTTAAATGTCATTTTATTTGTCTAGGCTCTAGGCTCTGTGAGGATACAGCTTATATTCTACCTTCTCCGTACCCAGGGGCTAGCAGAGTAGATAATCAATAAATATTTCTTGAATTTAAGGATAATTGAATATTGTGGCATAACCAAGGAAGTAAAACCCTTCCTCAAAATACCCATATCTGAGTGAGATAAAATATACACATATGAAAATGAAAACACTACTACAATTTCAAAAGACAACTGAAAATAATATTGCTGATGGCCACAGTAAACATTTGAGAAAATGAGGATTCATTAACATCAGGAGTCATCAAGAAAGTCTTAAATGGAGTTGACAAGATTTAAGCTTTAATGAAAATCACAGGTTGAATGCAGCTAGACCTATAGAGATTAAGTCAGTCTCACGACTGGGAAGGGGGCATCATTCATTCATCATTCATTCATTCAATTAATATTTTTGCATACTTACACTGTTTTCAAAACTGGAGATATAGAAGCAAATGCAACGACAAGCCTTTTCCCTCATGGGGCTTATATTGTAATGAGAGAAGAGCAAAGATCAAGCAAGGAAACATATGGACTATCAGGAGGTTATAAGAGCTATGGAAAAAGACAAAGCAGGATAAGGGGAGAAATGCTAATGGAGAAGGGGGACAACAGAGTTGAGGCAGGAAAAAAAGCAAAGCTCTTGTTGGGGATGGTGGGTGGCTCAGTTTGATTAGGAATGTGGATTATTGGTAGACAGCATAAAGAGTGGCTAAGAACAGGAAGCTTGTAGTCAGGCACATCAGGGTTTGAACTCTGCTACATCACTTATTTGGCTGAACTTTGAAGAGTTCCTTATTTTTCCTAAGCCTCAGTTTCCTTATCTGTGACACTGGGATAAAAATACTCCATTGCAGTAAGCACTGTGGTTGGTCCACTCAGATCCTCTTTGTTTTTTTGGTTTTTTGTTTTTTTCCCACCAGTTCAATGTGACTCTCCCACCAGGTTCTGAATGCTTTTTCTAAGGGCTTCAACTTTTTCAACTTTCATGGTGACTTCATTTTATTGGTCCTGGTTGCCTACTTATAGCACTATATTGAAAAAATGTTCTGCAGCTGCTTTGTGGATTAGTGGCCAAAATGTTGTGATTGATTAGTGATATTTGACTTGGACACAGGAGGGAGGAGTTTTAGTATGAAGTTATATGTTTCCACATATGCCAACTACAGACAAGGAGCCTGCTATGAGACTTTTATAATGATGCAAATTCAGGAATAAGGTCTGGAGTAGGTTGGAGACAGTTTGCATGAAGAGAGGAGAATGGATGTCAGTAACTTTATGAAAGAAGAATCAGCATGATTTGTAGATAGTTGAAGGAACAGTTGGCAAATATAGAGGGGGAGAGAAGGAACAAGTAAAAGGAACCAAGTTAACCTGGTGACCCGAAGCCTTCTGAGTATGAAAAAAAAAGTGATTATTGACAAAAATACATATTTAAGTATATTAGGCAGAGAAGCCAGTTTGAGACAAAAGATACATTTAGTTTTAGGCTAGATGAGATGAGATGAACTTGGAGAGTGTTTTGGCAGTTGGAAATGGTGGTCAGAGTGGAGAAGTCTATACATATTATTGGGGATAATGGTGAGAATAGGTTGCTAATAGGATGGTGTTAGGCCAGGGATTCAAACAATATGCTTGGTTTACTCCTCTTCACTTGAGGTCCCCAAAGTATATATGGGGATTACTAGTAGAGAAGGGAGAGTGACATTTTCTTAGTAGCATGCCTTGAGATTCAAACTCTAATGCAGAAGTTAGGCTGGAACCCATAATAGGGTTACTTAAGCTAACCTTTACTTTCCCTAAGCTAACACTTACTTAAACCTTTTTCTTGATCCTTCCAGTTCCTCTACATTCACCAAATACACATATTCATTAGCTAACAGGGCTAATTAGACCCAGAGACCCTATTTAATTCACCTGCCAGACGTCCATTTCGGAGCCTTGAATCTTACTAAATACCAAGGAAATCTGCCCAGGTACTACAAGAAATGGAGGCAGAGACAAAGAACATGAAAGAGAGGTTAGCCCCACTATCAAAGGCAGAACTCATGTGAACATGCAAAGTAGGGATGGAATAGACAAAGTTTGCAAGATCAGCCATAAGATCTTACCATTTCAAAAGCACTGAAGAGAGAAAAGACCACATTTCCATGTCATTCAGAGCTTTCGAAAATTCTACCCCTACAAATGGTAGACTAATCCTTTCTTTGGGATTTAGCCTCAGCCCCTTTCATTGGGGAAGAGAAGAAGAGAGATAGAAAGGAGAATTAAGTTCTCCTAAAGACAACAAAAAAAAGAGAATAATCCACAGGAGATAAGGGAAACCTTGAGAGAATTTCAATTATTTGAAGTAAAGCATTTGCAGAGAAAGAGGGAGTGGCCTTAATTTATGTATCCTGGGAATGTGAATAATCTGTTAATCAACAGATGAACCAAAGATTGTGTCAAGATTAGAGAGGTATTTCAACCCAGTTTAGCCCTAAGACAGAAGAACACAACAGGCACGGAAGTAGACTTGGGTTTAATCGGGACTGACTTACAGGAGATGGTCCCACAGTTGCGGGCTGCTGTGGAAAGTGAACTGGGTGAAAAAGAGAGTGGGGAGTGTCAAGGGGGAGGCTTATGAAAGCTTAGGTTCAAAGGGTGTGACAAAGGAGTTTCAGCAGGGTCTCACGAGATTTGGTTATTTTCAGTGTTCAGGGGAGGGGAGTTTTAAGATACATTCTCTCCCCACTGAGGGGGTCTGTTCCAGTCATGTAGGCGGCTGCCTGGCGACTTGCTCTCAAAATGGAGGAAGGGGAGCGGGGCCCTGGGTCCTCACAGGAGGTTCCAAGGATTCCAGGAAGGATGGCACTTCAAAAGGTTTCTGCCAGCAGTCACATATGATGCAAAGATGAAGGACAATGAAGTCTAAGAAACAATCTTTGGACCATTGGATTTAACAGTTAGGAGGTGATGGGTAACTTCTGACTGGGAGTTTTCCTAGGGTAGCATTTACTAAAAAGTATTCAATACAAGTGTAACTGGATAATAAACATTGGATAAAAATATTTAATACATATTAAAATATAACTCTATAGTTACAAAATAACTGTTATTTTAAATGCATAAAATATCTCTTGGGGGTGTGAGAGGATGTGGAGTACTTGATGAAGCATTTCTGAGAAACTTGAGAAACAGATTTGCCCCAGAAGCTATTCTCAGAGCTTTTATTATGCTAACATAGATTCTGGAGCTCCAAAGGCCAAAGGAGACAGGGGGTATAGAATTCTGTCTTTCCCTAATTTATTTGCCACTGAACCTCTTTTATATTGAGTGTTTTATGAGGCCAGAATGCTGAGGAGCACACTATGGGAAATATTTCCTCAGTTTATTTAATGCAGAAACCAGATTATCGGGAGTTCAAAGTGACAGGATAAAAGGAGAGGTGAAGAAATGGAGGGTTTTGTTCAAACTTCGTTTGTAAATCCTGGCTTTTACTTGAAAGAGATAAATTAATTAGGGTGGAAACCTAAGGAAAGAACAGGTTTGAGTAAAAGGTTCATTGTCAGGACTCTGTAGATTTTCAAGGAAAAATGTAGGAGTCAGTGGAAAGGAAAAATTGGAGGAGGTACAGCTGATGGAGGGACACAGAGAAGGGGTTAGGGGCAGGAGAGAGGGAAACAGAGAGAGAACGGAATGGTTGGCAGGTCTAGGTCCCAAGGGAAGTAGAAAGGGGGGTGGCTGTAGGACTGAGAACGCAAAGGGGATGGAGAGACACCTTTTTGCTTCCTAATCATCAGTCCTTGACCTCCAAGTGCAAGTCAAATTCTTCTGAAACAAAGCTCCTCAGGACCTCTCTGTGAAATTGCTCTATCCTGGATTTCTATAGGAAATACAAATCTAGGCATTCCATCTGGCACAGAGAAGCAAATAGGCTGAAAACAATGGCTTGGCCTTTTAATTTTTTGTAGTTGCTTTGAATTTTCAACCAATTACTTGACTATGCAATAATTTTTGTTTCCTCAATAACAAAAATAACAATAATGGCTTGGAATTCAGAGCAAATGATTCACATGGACCAAGTTCAGCCTCTCTATTAGATTACTTTAAGGTCAGTATGAATCAGCCAAACCTGTTCTTAATGTAATGCTAACTAGGACTCTCCACCCTGTTTCTCTGTCATTTTCTCCTCCTCCCACATCTCCTTTGCCAGGAAATCTTCCACATCTCCACCTCTGGTATTGATAGTCTAAACCAGTCTCTCAACAACCTCTGGACAAAAGTAGTCTCTCACAACTTCATTTGATTTTGATTATCCTTGTTCTTTCTAAAGAAAGAATTTTAAAGGAAAAAAAAGTGATCATATTTGTAAAATGAGGTGGGTATTTGAAACCAACCAGTTTATTTGCCTGTGCAGAAAAGTTGGGAGTACATGGGATAGACTGAATCTGCTGGGAGTAACTTAGAACTACAAAATAGCAGGTCACCCACCCTCTTCCCTCCCACATCACCCCGAGGTCTTGCTGATCAGAAACTCCACCTGTGGAGCCCAGCGACTTGTGGTTTAACCTGCCATTCAGGTGATTTCAAATTTTGAGAACTACAGGTCCAGGGCAGGGGTTGGGCAACCACAGTACATGAGCTAAATCCTGCCTATTTCCTATTTTGGTACAGCCTGGTATGCTAAGAAGAATTTTTAACATTTCAAAATAGCTTTTTTTTTTAAAAAGAAGAAAAAAAAAGATGGATGTTTTGTGACATTTGAAAATTATATGAAATTCAAATTCCAGTGTCCATAAATAAAATTTTCTTAGAACACATATTGTCCATGGTTGCTTTCAAGCTACTGAAGCAAAATTGAGCAATCATGGCAATGGCCCAATGAAAGCCTTAAATATTTATTATCTGGCCCTTTACAGAAAGAATTGGCCCATCCTCATTCTAGGGCATAAGCTCTGAGAATCAACTGCACATGTTGGTAACAAACAGTAAACTTAGACTTTTCCTTGGGTCCACTTCTCCTCTCTCAGGTGATATTTATCACTGGTCTAGAAATCCAATGACAGTTTCTCTCAATCAGACTCTTTTTATTCCCAAAAGGCAGCTCATCAGGATTGCTTCAGAGCAAGGAAAATTTCCTAGCAAGGGGCTTTCTCCCCCTTAAATGTAATCATTACAGTGACTTGGCTAAAAATCAAAGTAGAGACATTCTCTGGACTTTCTTGTTGTTGGTTTAGCAAAGGTTCTCGGACTTTGCTGTACATAAAACTGCCTGTGGAGCTTGATAAAAGTAGAGTCTTGAGGCAAACTCGAGAAGGTCTGAATCAGGAACTCAGATAGGGCCCTAGGAATCTGCATTCTCACCAGCACCCGAGATGACTCCGATGCTGGTAGTCTGAAGGACATAATTGTAACAGACACTGGTGGACAGAAAAGTCATAAGAAAAGAATTACTGGTATTAGAGAAGAAGATGCTGATAGTTTAAGTACTCTTCATTGAAAATAACCAGATTCAGTAATAGTTCTCTACTGCCACTGCATAAAGATATACAGGTTTGGGGATTGAGACATGTAATTTTGAGTTAGAGACTGAGAGGTGGCAAACTTACCTAAGAGTGATCATATATAAAAACTCAGCTGGAGCACGAGACAATACATAGCAGGCAAGATTTTCAGCTATCTGATGCCACTCTAGTGGGAGCGTCTTTATTCTTCTTAGGTATTTAAAATATTTCTTCATAATTTAGACATTTTCAACCCTTCACTTCTTAATGCTTTTAAGGCTTCTCTATAAAAGAAAAAGGTCAGTCTATTTATTTGTAGCATTATCTGATTTTTACCAAAGTGTATTTAGTGGACCACAACTTAGTCTCTTCCCTATTATCATTATCAGTTCTGTTCTTTCCATTTGGTATCTTATTTCGCTAAATTTGGTAGAATGGGGCTTTTTGTGTACTTTCTGCTTGAGACATTTCATATGAATAGTGAAAATTGCAAATTAAAGAAATATGGACATTGAAAAGGAAGCATAGCCCTTAAAATACTTATCTTTTCTCACTTCTCTATATTTCTAATTATATTTATATTTCTCAAAATATTACTAATATGACTGAAAGTTTTCAAGATATCTTTTAGTAGAAAGCCTGCCATTAAATAAGTGTACATGCATCATGTAATACGTCTCTAGGTATAACATGTAACTGTAGAAAAGTAATGGCATCCTTAAAAGTTTCCCCTCCCTTTCTGATGATCAATAATTTCAGGTTGCATTCTGCTCTATTTTTGTCATTGAGTGAACTCTTTAATAACCATCACAATAAAAACACACCTTAATTTATTTTCATTTTAGCTATATCACCCAAGCAATTGCACAGGACAATTGAGTAAATATTTTTGGATCCAGATATGGATATCCAGCTTCAAATTTGAGAGTTATTTGGTCCAGCAAAGTCCTAAGTGATTACATGGGTGGTCCACCACTATCCAACCTTGGGGACAGTGCATTCTGACGCTGTCAAGTGGGGAGGGTTCTGCTTCTCCCTTTTCTCTGGAAGAGCTTCTGACACATCACAAATCCCACCCAGAAGACTGAAATGTCCTTCTTTTTCCTTCCCTTTTGCTTTCCTGCCCACCCCTCTGTCAGCAAATCCAAGGGAGATGACTCATTTCTGAGGAAGGAGCACTTGTCTATGGCACAGGGCAGCTATTTATTTATTTATTTATTTATTTATTTATTTATTTATTCATTCATTCATTCTGTGCATAGGCTTTTCCAGATTTATAACATGTACCATCAGCCTCCTGTCTGGGTTCCAGAAATGAAAAAAAAAAAAAAAAAAAGAGTCATAAATTGAATGCACATGGAGAAACCCAGTCCCCATCCAAGACCGCACAGGCTCCCCACCCAGCAATCCAAGGCCACACCCTGGTTTACACAGCACCTTTCTTCCAAGGATCCCAGAGAGCTGCTCCAGCACAATGGTGTGTTTGGATTTCCTTCTACACTAGTAAAAGGAACTACTAGGCCCTCTAGAGTTTAAGGCCACACAAGCAGGCTGTCTATATAGCTAGGAATCACATTGGATCTTCAGTCTATTTAATTATTCAATCTTTAGTTTATTTTACATTTTAGAAAGTACTAATCACTCCTGATTTCTTTTATGCTTAAGAGAAAAATATGAAGATTTTTTGCCTTTGGAAATATACTCCTTTGTACCCTCTTTTGGCTCACTTTCTCCCCATTTATCATGCTCTGTCTGCAAATAGCAAGTGCTCTCATGCTGTCTTTCTCCCAGAGACTACCCCAGATGAGCAATCCGACCAAATCACTCGTACCAACGTGTCCTGATGTACTGCTTATCTCATGTATAGCCATGTTTCTTATAAAGGACATATTCTAAAGAATGATTGCGTGGCCAACAAATCACCACAAATGAAGAAATTTAATTGGTCTGTAGGATGGAATTTGGGGGATATATGGGTCTTTGTAGCCACCTGTATGGGTGTAACCTACCTCTTCCTCTGACTAAGTCTAAGGCCCATGTGGCACAAAAGAAAGCTGAAGTCATGTGGTTATCAGGGCCAGCCTGCTGAATGCTGCTTCTCCTTGCATACACTGTCTTCATCCTCAGCTTTAAGTTGGCTGGTTTCCACATAAAGTATTCAAGCATTAATTTCAAACCTCAAATTTAAATGGGAGATATATAAACATCTAGAATCTGAGGCATATTTCAACTCAGCATCCAGTCAAGGCTAAGTCCCCAGTGGTCCAGCAGATTTATTTCTTAGTCACTTTGCTGTGACTTGCGGTGACTGCTGACTCCTTTCTGATTTGTCTCAGTACCTGGACTTGATCCACCAGGCTTTGGCCATCACAAAAGTTAACTGCCCTCATTCTGATCACTGATTTTGTTATTTTGCTGCTATAAGACGTGTAGGACCTGGTCTTTGCTTTCCAGTCTAGCATCTTTACCTTTTATTTGCAATTTGCTTCTTCCCACATTCTAGAATGACTCAACCTCATGGGTAGAACATCCAGTGTGAGCCTGAGAGAGAACATTAAATCCCCAATCTGAGGATTGGGGCACTGTCAGAGCCCTGGAATAACCAATTCCTTCACCCTTCCTTGCTATCTTCCTACCCTGCTTCATTCTGTTTGATAGAAGAGGCAAGTGACAAGAGGACAAGCTAATATTATTAAAGATTTACAATGATTGTTTGATGAATGAACCCTAGAGATGGGGAAATATCAGCTCTTGAAATAGAATCTTAGATGTTATGTATTCTTTCCAGTTCATACTGAGACTATAAAAGATGAAATTAAATTACTTAAAAAATGGAACCAGGAATAGAATTTTGGTCTCTTGAGTCTCAAGAAAGTGCTCTTCCTATTACACTATCTGCCCTGCTCATTTATAATAATAATAATAATAATAATAATCATCATCATCATCTTTATACAGCATGGAAAGCTGTTTTGATGTGAGCCCCCCAGCTCCTCAGCACCTTTCTCAGCAGGCCGTATAGGTGTTTGACCTAACAACTGCAAAATGGGCTTTTGGACAGAAACTTGAGATTTTTACTTGTATTAATTACAAAAATAGGGCTGAAGTTACCAAAATTAAGACTTTTCCAATGCCCCCCACTTCTGCTCATATTTTGGTCATATTTGACATTCTCATTTTATTTTATAAAAACAATTTTTATGCCATCAACTCAATTTTCTGAAGTTCTGGTTGGTGTTCCCATACCTCATATTAGTTCTACTTCAGGTAATTATGTTCTAGCAAAGTGTCCTCTTGTTTATTATACATATGTCTCTATTTGAAAAAGCATGCGGGTCTCTACACAGTCAGTTTACTCTCTCCTACCCTCCAGCATTATACCAGCATCCTCAGGAGAATCAATGTTCATGGAAGTAGTATATGTAACAGTCGAGTGCAAACATGTTTTTGTTTTTTTTCCACAAGACTTTCCATAATAAAATACATCCACGGTTCTGAAAGTTGATCCAAACATGAAAGCTCAATTATTCACAACCCTTCATTTTACAGAAGAGTTCTAGTTGTTTCACATTACTGTGCTGGATGGACAGGCACAGACCAGAACACACACCCTTGCTTAGCCGGTAAGTGTAAGAAACTCTTGGGAGAATCTTCAAACAGAATTGAAAGTAAAAGTGTTTGCAAATTAACACCAGAGACCCAAACAGTCAGATCCCCTTTATTCTCTGAGCATTTCAACTAATAATTATTTTCAAATCCATGGAATTGGGAAAATGGAAAACCTTTAAATAAAAATAGCAAAACTCCTCCTTGTTCTCAGGAATATTAGGCTCTATTTGCCAGGGCAGAGCATGTGAAAAGAAAGAAAATTTGCAGACCAGAAAGAATAAAGATATTATTGACATTGAGGTACCCAGAGTAGAAGGGTGAAGTTTCATTTGGGTTGCAATATTAAAATGTTGGTAATATTAAAAGTCATAGCTTTCCTTCTGGGGGGATTTAACATTTTCTGTTTCTTGGAGAACTGAAACTTTGCAAAAGACATGCATTATCTTGTTTTGGTCATAAACAATCAGTGATTTATCCGTCCTTTCCTTAGATGCTTGCTTAAGTTTGAGTGCTGGCCATTTTGCTCTGTCTGCTGATACCACAGACTTGGTGTTCAACACCCACTCAAATGCTGGTATGTGGGCCACATGTGCACACACACTCCTTATTTAAAAAAACAAAAAATGTGTTAGGGCTGAATTACGGGTAAAGTTTTCGCCACGGAATGAAAACAAGGGTATCTGTTTTCATATAAATATCATTTTTCTCCCTCTACCTGTGAACAGTGGAATAAATAAAACATTCTTTTCTTTTCTCTCCCAACACAGATATTGTTGTATCCTACTGTACAAAGTCCAGGATAAGTCTATATCTTCACTGCATTCTTTACAGCACTGGTGCTGTTTATCAAATGTTTTTTGTAGGAGCAATTCCAAATACCAAACAAGCACACAAATGAAACTCTGCTTTTTCTTGTAGGAGCAACTCAGGGGCAAGAATTTGTACTAATCCTGAATAAAATCAAATTAAGAAAAGGAAATTAAAAGTTTCTTTTAAAATGTATTCTAAAGTTATGAAATTAGGGTTAAAAACAGCTTATTGGATGTCATTCTGTCTCTCAAGAGATTTTGTATTCTAGTCTCTCCCTTCACAGAAAGCGTTAATCTATTCATGCTAGCCTTAGAGTGATTTAAAAATAAAAACAATAACAAAAACAAAAAGAAAATACTCTAAATCATCAACAAGCTTTCCTATTCTTTTAGGTAATAAAGACCTTTTACTTAGAACGGATCATGTATTAAACTTTTTCTACATCTTTGCTAGCTCAGCAAACCTTTGTTCTGAATGCTTTGTGACCATCAGTGGCTTTGATTATAGATTACACCACCATTTGATTTATTTATTTTTTCTCATGGGCAACATATTTCTTTCATTGAGCAACATTCTGAAACTTGGAAATCTAACCTGTGTTTTAGTCTTAGGAAAGGAACATTCATATGGTAAATCCTCCCCAGTTGGACTTGGTATTCATTCAACTCTTATATGGTTGATTTCGGGCCAGGTTTAATTATGCAATCACCCTCAACTCAGAGAGGATGGTAGAATATAAAAGCACTATCAGGGCTTGCATTTAATACAGTGCCAGTTTTCTGGAAGGAAAAAAAAATAGGGAAAGGTTAGCATTTAATAATGAAGTAATAAACTCTAAATGAAAGTCTAGAGGACAATGATATGAATTTATTGTGTAAATTAGACATCAGTTAGGCCTGAAATCCAGTCAGAACCCCTTGTCTGTCTCTGCCAGTATTCAGAAAAAAAATAAAAAAATATATATGTGTGTATTATTCTTTCCTTTATCATGGAAAAAAGGAAATCAGGCACCTGACCTGAAGGTTTTCTGAATAGAAACAATTTAAGCACACCAAAACCACATTTGAATTCAGTTTTTTGCTTCCAGAAAATTGTGGTCTCTTTAACACAGTTTCCAGGGAAGTATTTTTTTACACAATCTGAATTACTTGTGCGGTCATTTTCTTATATTACATTACTTACATCCCCTTGCTGAAGGAAATTCCCTCTTACAAATGCTGTATCACTGGGATGTATGTATATTTATATAACCCTGGTGGTTCTGTTTCTTAGGCAATTTCAATGGCCCTATTTCCTGAACTGAACTCTGTTGTCTTCGTTAATATGAATTTCACACTTGCAAAAGGCAAAATGCACTAAAATCTCCCAGGCCTTTTCTTCATGATCCTTCTAGCTAACAAGCTCTGCTCTGATGTCGAGGTTTACTGGAGTCTCCAAACTTCCTGGAAAACTCAGCATTGTAATGTGTTGGCTCGGTGCTTGCACGACAACGTTTCCCTTCCACAGCAGCATGCATTTTTGCCATATTAATGATTCAGAACAAGGATAAATCAGAGATCCTCGGCCTTAGCTAAAAGAAGCTTATTCTCCAAATAAACAAGCAGGGTGGTTGAGCACTCCAGAGAGCCAAAACCCCCGCAATTGTCTGGCTCATTTGAATGACCCAGAAAGGTTATGCAGACTTCTTGTCTTACAAGAGCCTAGGAAGCCCCCTGGGGAACAGCTACAGCCTCAACAATCGTGACATGCTTGCCATAATAAGGCAATACAGCCCCGAGACTTGCCCTCTAGGTGATAATATATTGGGACCTCACAGGTTACATGGCCTATAAGGAGAAACCTGGAAGTCATAGATTGCAGTATATGGATATTACTGTGACATAAGTTCTGTCTCTGTTTCTTACTAAATGGGGAGGATATTGAGGGAAGGTTGCAGGGTTAACTGCACACTGGTAGTTAGGTTCACTTTTCCTATGCCCTTAGACTCTCAGACAAAAATTGAGCTTATGTTTATATATACCCGTGCACTGCTTTGGCCTTTAAATATGATTTGAAGGGTAGTGCACCCTTAAATAATGCCAGCAATTCTTATTTAAAACATCGTGGCCTGCATCCAGATTAACTAATGTGACTGCTGGGTTTCCTTCTCTATGCTTCAAACTTCGATATAGATTTCTGTCCTAACTACTTATTTAAGATTTTTTCTGAATGGTGCACTTAATTCATATGTGAGTTAAACAAGACATTTGCTAGGAAAAAAAAATTACAAGTGGCCCTGTCCGAATTACTGTCTAAGTATTACATCGTTCATGAGTTTACATAAGTTCCTGTGGGCATAGAAGTGCAGCATTTTCCCAAATATTTACATGAGAAAGGCTCATGCCGTTACTCTTCATCAATTTTCTTAGAAATGTTTTCTTTAAAGGTATCAGGCTGCTTTCTTAGTTTTCTTTAAATTTGTGATCTCAATAGTGAAAGAATCCTCCTGAATCCTTTTTCATGACTCACACATATTTGATCATGTTAATAGCCTTAGAACTATTTAGAAATCATTCCATGTCTCATGATTTCATGCAAGGCAACAGAAAAACAATTATTGTGGTATTCCCTTTAAAAAATTGAATGTTCTCATCTGATTTGAGAGTTGGGTGGAGCTCAGGGTGTGTCTCTTCTGGTTTCTGGTGGAGTTTATTTTTTTGGAGGAAGTCCCTTTGTTAGATGAAGACAAAAGTCCCAGGAAGATTATTAGCATATTGTGATTTTTTTTTTTTCTGGGCAATCATAAACTCATTTTTAAATCTGTTCTGGAATCAGAGTCAAGAGACAAACTAGATTTTGAGGACCATTTCACAAAATCGGCAGGGAAGATGTTAGATGACAGGGTTTTGAGGGGAGGAGAGAATTGGTGAAATAGGAAAGAGCAGGTTGCCTGTGCATTAATGTATCTGTACTTACGACTGTGACTTCAGGGAATCCCCGTTGGACTCCATTAACCTTTCAGCCTATTTCTTCCACAGACTCCCTGGGTGGCCAGAATGAGCAAGAACCAAAAGAGTTGGGGGTTGAAAAACAAATCAATGTGGAAGTGTTGGGATTAAGGTCAAGATTTTGATTAGTCATTGACAGGGAAACATGGCTTAGAAATCAAGACATGTTCCAGAAAGTTTTTCTTTTTATCCTTCTTAACCATAAATATACCTTATAACAAGGATGCATCATTTCTCAGATTCATTTAATTTAATATTGTAGTGGAATATATTCAGAGGCATTTAGAGCCATTTATGTGTATATGAAGCAAAATTGTGACACTATAAAAATGTGGGACTGAAAACTTTTTTATGCCAAGGTTCAAAACTTCATTAGGAAGTCATATCTTTATCAGTCCAAAAGGAGATACCTGCCTTACTTAATTACTGCCATTACAGTCTCTTTCTCTGTTTGTCTGTCTGTTTTCCTCTCCATAAGAAATAGCACAATTGCTAATCATCCTATCCCAAGGTCTGGCTCTAAAGAGGCCTCTGGTATGGCCCCTGAACTTGAGGTTACTTCCTTTCCGATGTATCTCAATAAGTGGAACTGGAGCCTTGATCTCCCAAATGCAAGCTGGTCATTCGAGTGGAAGCAGGCTGTCCCTGGCCCTCTGTTCTGGCCCACTGCTGCCACTCCCTTTCCCTGGTCCAGTCCCTTAGACGTTGCCTTAAAACTTCCTGTGCCATGGCCAGAAGGAACATCCCTGTGAAGTTCATCTAGCTCTCAGTTAGTTCTAATAACCAGAAAACCTGCCAGCACAGACCATTCAGTATATGGATAACAACTCTTAATTGAGGGCATAGTCTTTAATCCCCCATCCCCATCATTTTACAAGAGCCACAATCATTTGAAGGATTTAAATTTCATGTTTCTCTGTTTCCCTCTTTGTTCCTCTGGCAGAAGTCCTAAACAATCTTGGAATGGCCAAAATGCATCAAGTAGGAAAAAAAGAAAAAGAACAGAATCCTGGATAATCCACCAAAGGAGTAATCTGTTTGTTAAAGTTTTTTAAAAAACACCGATTTATAACTCTGTGACAGGTACTTTTTTCCAGTACCTTAAGTCCTTTCTTATGCATTTAAACAAAATCAGTTAAAATAGTGATATTTCTATAAAAAAGAAACCTCTCCCAAACACATATACATACATAGACACACAGATGCACTCTGCCAGCCCCACATACACATGTAGTCCTAAACACACTTCTCTGCTACTTCTATGCATAACATCCACGACCACAGTTCCACACTTATAGCTACCACTCTATCTGACCCCTCATTCATGAAAGCTCCTGCTGCTTAGCCTTAAGCTATTGGGCTCCTGTCATTCCCCACTGAGCACACTGGGGTGGATTTGGGTGTCTTGCCCTCATTTACAATCTGAACAAAAGAAACCCAAGCCAAGAAAGCAGCTGGCACCATAAAAACAGTAAAAGCTCTAGCTGGCGTCTCTGGTTGCCACTGACTAGCCAAATATCCACAGGGAATGGTGCCAATATAGATTTCTGGGACAAAACAACAAAATAGATTTTTGTCAATAAACATTGATTTGACAAGAAGTCAGACAAATCCATCCATACCAAATGATATGTACATCCACAGAGTTCCAAACCAATGAGCACATTATGGACAAATTGAAAACTTGCCTAAGCTGGATTCATACATGACACATGCTCTCCAAGGTCTTCATCTGCCAAATATGGTTATATGTTAGGTGTCAATGTTGTGTTCTGATTCTGCTACCAGCTGACAGCCTAAACCATGGACGCTGACAAAGCAAACACATACCATCACTCTGGGGGTGGTATTTTTCAAACTGGTTTTGAATGCAATGAAAGAAATGCATTTGGCAGTGCAGCCTAGTACATACACAGACATACAAACAACAAATGAAATAAAATTTCATGGAACGATGCTTATCCCTCCTGTGTGTGATCACTCAATTTTATTTTTTGTTTTTTCTATTCTATTATGTGGTTTCCATTTTATATTTTTAATTTTTTTAGCTATGGTTATGACCATTGAAATTGGTCACAACATTAATGGGTCATGACAATGGTTTTAGATATACTACTCAGGGGAATACAGACTTTCTCACCTTTCAAACCTGCTTACGTCTCTTAGTAAGTTTGGGGAGACAGCTTTCTGGTTGCATACAGACACATAGCTATTGCTCTAACAACTACGTTCAGAGGGCTAACAAGCCCTTTTATTAAGGCTCAAGAAAATTAAATCCAGCAAATGCAGCATACTTTGATTGAACACCTACTATGTGTCTGGCCCTAGGTAAGTATTTTAAGGTCTCAAAAGATGAGCTCAGAAATTGTAGCTAGCAATATCTGCCATGGCTTGGAGTTATATACCCCAGAAAAACATGCTCTTAATCCATTCCTGTGGGCATGAACCCACTGTGAAAAGGACCTTTTGATGAGGCTATTTCAGTTAGCTGTGGCCTAACTGAATCAGGATGGGTCTTAATCTTATTACTGGAGTCTCTTTAGAGAAGGTCACAGAGACAGAAGTCAAGGTAACAACTTCTGGAAGCTGGGAGTCACCAGAATCCAGAAGAGAAAGGAGAAGATGCTGCCATGTGAATTGCCATGTGACAGAAAAGTCAAGGAACTCCAAAGATTGACAGCCAGCTAGAAGATACTGACCCAGGGAGCAAGGAAGTCTTCTGGCCTCTGAAAACAGAAACCAATAAATTTCTGTTAAGCCAACCCATCGTGCGGTATTTTTTGTTGTTGTTTAGCAGTCGGGATACTAAAACAAATATCTACTACATCTAAATTATTTAAACTTATATCTATGGAATTAAATTCAATTAAGTAAGCTCTTTGAAGATTAATTATTCATCTAGAGTCAACCTTCTTGGGGAATATAAGGAGGTAGTGGTGAATAAGGTAGAAACCCAGCAAAGTCCAGTCAAATATTCTTTTCCTCTCTCTAGAAGGAAAATTTCATTTAAAAATCCCCTGAATTTAGGGTTGCTGGTGATGGTTAGGGCTAGAAGGTTATCCATCATTTTTGCAATTAACGAGAAACAAGCAAACCTATGGAAACCACCAGTCTCCCATTCTCCATTTGTGTACTTATCGTGCACTAACCTCACCCTCCTGCTCCAAAAATAAGCATACAAGCCTGGCCCAGTCAAGCAGGGTTCTCCAATGTCCTAGCCATTGTAAAGAGCTCAGGATTGGGCATATGACCAAATTCAACCAGTGGGAGTCATTCCTGAGAATCAAGCTTAAATTACCTGGAAAAAAAATCATATTTTTAAAAACTTTTTATTTGCTATTTTTGTTACCTGTGATACAACATAAGCTTTGAACAAAGCAAGTGGTCTAGGAAAAACATACCTTGAATAAAGCCTGTAAAAAATAGAAAAACAGATTTTTCAAGGTCATTAGTTTGAGTTCTCAATCTCATTGTGCTTGACAGTGAAATCACTTTTATGTCCATCCAGTTAGAAGAACCAATTAACTTCTTAAAAAAATTTAAGCCAATTTGAATTGAGCTTCTAATAGGAGCAACAGATAAAAGGCCTAACACTCTACTTACTGTGTACAAACTTTTTCTTAGGTCCTAGTCCCTACATGTCCTCGTGTATCCCTTCAGTAATTAAGGCTCCGTCTGCTTTCCAGTATTATATATGTAAAATAAAGGTGCTAAGGACATTTTTAATGTATTGCCAGTTCACTCATTTGTCTAGGACTGTGGTCAATAAATAGAAACTCTATTACTTCACCAAGTGCAGATTCATAAACTTCCCTTTTTTTCAGTCACTCATTGTACCCCATTCTCTGATTCTTCATTTCACATAGAAATAGTGCTCACTTTGAACAAGCCTGAAAATATCAGCCTTAGTGATTCATATAGTCCTTTCCTATTACCAAAGAACCAACTAAAAGAAAATGTTTCTTATAATACTAGTTGTTTAGTGTTCTATAGATATCTCCATTCCCCCAAGAGATTGCACATTTGTTTTAAGATAATCTCTCAAAGTCAGTAGAGAAGTTTGTATTAGAAGTATTTTACATAAGAGGAAGCCAAATTAAAGGATATTCAATTATTTCTCCCCAAGTCAAAAGCTTAGGGAGTTTTATTCAATACTGCATCCAGAACAGTACTGGGTGAGGGGTTGGGGGGGGCGGTACGTGGAGAAATAAAAGATAGGATTGTAGCCAAAGGTATGGAGGGAGGAATGATCAGAAAAAAACTCAAGGGCTTGGGATATCGTCATGACTCTTGGGCCAAGTTTATGATTTAGGCACATGTTTAATGTGAGAATAAGCAGACTGAAAGTTAGTGTTCTCCAGAGAATAATGAATCAGGTAATCATGTACACATTTACACCTTCATGCATTATATCTTTCATTTCTAAAACAGCACACTGTAGGTTAGCTCTTCTGGTCTTGAGCAGTTTTGCCTACGTTTTCTTCTGATCAGTCTACACATTGGCTGTTTGTCAGCATTCCCCCTTCAGCAGTCAGAGAAGCCAGGACCTCCCACGTCTATGATGGACAGACCTTTAGCTCATCTGTCAAAACCACCTGCTTGTTCACCGAATGTGTAGTCACTGAAGAAAATGCCCTTCTGTTATTTTCCATCTTATTTCTCTCAAAATTAGGAGGAGAGCTTCTCTTTTTCACCTAGAAGCAAACTTACGAGCAACAGTGTGGATTTTAAAAGCTAAAGAAGAGAAAGCATAGAATTTTATGGGTGGTCCCAACATGCATATCAGAGTAACATGCATAGTTTCTGCAACCCTTAAACTATCTGGCTCCTTCTACTTTATTCTGCAATGTTCTGTAGTTTGTCAGTAAAGATCATGCCTCCTTTCTCTCTATATTTTTAACATAAACACACAAAATCATAAAGAATATAATGAGGTAGGATTCACACTCTTTTCATAATTTAGGTCTTTTCATAATTTAGGTATAAAACAAACTGTGTGCAATGCAAGAATGTAAAGTCCTATTGCCCAGTATTTTTAATCATCAAAACATGTTATATAGTCTCAATGTTTAAAATAAGAATTATTTGATCTGTTATTTGGAAAAATGCTTTTACTCCCTCAAGTCATTAATTTTATTCATTCATTAATGTATCACTAGAATACTTTAATGAATGAATAATACACTAATGTATTCATAAAGTTATTTCTAGATTACATAGTACATGCAAAATATTTTGTAAAGTCTTTTTTATTCCTTAGTGGCCAAATAACTATTGTAACAAAACTATCAAAAAAGGAAAATGTATTTTAAATCCTGACAGTAAAGAAAATAATAATTCATGTTTGCCATCATGTATTTTTCTTTCATATTTGCCTGTGTACTGAACCCAGGTCTGTCTTTAACTATCAAACTTCTTGGGGAAGTTGCTTAACTTTTTAACCCTCAGTTTCCACATCCGTAAATAAATAAAATTAGACTAATTGCAATTCAGGTTATACTCATAATTTAGTTCCAATTGCTTTTCTTTTACAACATTTATTCCCATTCAAAGAGCCAGAGTTCCTTGAAGCTTGGTACTGTCCTCGATTTTCTCACATCCTCAAAGCAATCATAGCAGGAAGTGCTCAATGAGTACTGAGTTGAATTGAAATGGATTAACTTAAGTCATTTGCAATCCTGAAAAATGAATTGGAGTTAAAAGTGGTGAGTAGAATATACCACATTCTCTATTTTTGTGGCTGGTTATTCAGACCTCTTTGAAATAGACTGCAGGATATGGTGGGTGTTCAAGGCAGCAAGAAGAGTTGAGTCAAAGGAAAATTGTAAAAGGTAAAGTACCATGCCCGTTTTGAGGAACCCACAACCCTCACTTTTCTTCTTCCCCATTAAGACATTTTCTTAATGCATCTTTCATATAGTGAGATGGTTTTGAATCAATAGACCATCTCTCCCAGTTGCATTTGTATTTGAAGCTTCACCGCTGACTCTTGAAAGCCCCATCCTATTGAACAGCTTTGTGAGGTGTGAGAGTGTGGTCAAAAGGGGGGCTGGAGGATACTTGGAAGGATATTTGGGAAGGTCAAAGAAGGTCTTCCTGACTTCCTGAAGTCATATCAAGAACAAGATTCATTCTGTAGGCAGCCTGAATATCTAAATTCAAGAGATTTGAGTAAAAATAAAAGACCTTCTGACATCCTCCTTAACCTCTTGCAGACTAGTTTTGAGTCTAGCTTGGCTCTGCAGGTGCAGATCTCACTGCAGAAGAAAGAGATTCTGCTTCATTCCATTTTGGCTAGAGACCCATTGGTGCCAGTATGTCAAAGTTTTCAGTATGTTCTAAATTAGACCCTGGTGTTCTTGGTGTCCAAGAAGTTTATTTTATGTGGCTATCCTGGAATTAATTGCCTCTCAACCATATTTATCAAGAATGTGGGTGGCACATATAAATTGTGAGCAGATTACAAACTAGAAGACACAGTCCTTGCTCTCAGAAAGCTGACAGTTTAATTATCCCTCAGGCCTAGTGATGACCCGAAGACTTCCTAGGACTTTAGGTGCTTAATGGGTACTTTTTGTTTTCTAAATTAGCACTCTATTTTCAAAAGACATATTGTCTGTGGGAAGACTCAGCTGTGGGGAAAGGCTGTAAAACATCTACCTTCATTAGAGAAGAAGGAACCTTGGAATGCTACAAGAACAGCTGTTTCCACTCCTTTCAAAAAGAATATGAGAGCTAGGAGACCTATCAAGGGCCCTGACAGTGTGGAGTCAATTGGTGATGAGTAAGTCTTCAAAGTGAATACTTTGGATTAATATCTATTTATTTTACTCATGTCCCAAATATAAGCATTTTGTATTAATGATTGAAATGTCCTCATCTCCTCCAGACCTCTTGGCATAATAGAGATTGGCCTTCCCAAAGATGAGGGACTTTATTCATTTCTGATCTTGGGAAGAAGAGGGGCCATTTCTACCTTGGCATGTCTGTGAATCTTTAGATAACCCATTATGAAATCACACAAAGATAAGCATGTGATGCTCTTTGGACTCTCCAGGTTTATATCTTTTGTTTTTTTGCTCTAGGTGTATTCCTCTTTTACCAAATCAACAAACTTTCTGTCTACCCACCCCCCACCCCCAGCCTTTTTACACACTTAACTGGGGCCTATGACAAGGAATACGGATCATGATGAGGCTCTTCATATTTTTGAAATCATCTTTTCAGCAAGACATTAGATCCCCCCAAATCATTTCTTATTACATTGGAGTTGATCATTGCTTTTTCCATGTGCATGTGTGAGGTAAAGATGATATTCCAAAAAAGAGTTAAAAGCAATTAAAATTACGTATTAAAATGTCTGAACTTTGTATCAGGTTAAATTAGCTGTTGGATTCTCTCTATCTGCCTCTCTATCTCTATCAAGATCATTTCTAGGTGCTTTAGAGGGAAAATAAGTCAGGCAACTTCAAAATGCATATTGCAGCCCCATACAACCAACACACACACTGAGTCCCATTCATAAATGAAATTTGTCTGGTTCACTAAACAACTGTCTTTTCCTTGTCACATCTGTTCCACTATTTGTGGGTGTTACAAAAGTGACTAATGAAAAGGAATAAGGAAAACTTGAAGGGAACAGAAGAGTAAAATTAGAGCAAAGAAATTACAAAAATGCATACAATTTACAAAAATGTCCTACACAGTTATCTGTAGGTTGAATTCTTTGAGGAAGAAAACATTTGAGGAGAAGAAAAACAAGCATTTGTCTTGAAGCTTATCCCACATCTATACTTCTATATCCTTGGTTTAAGTTTTCTACATGGAAGATGGAACCACCAACATCTGCCCAAGGTCATAACTTGATAAATAGAATGATTAGAAATATAATTGAGTTACACCCTATTTCATTCAATGCAATTTTGTTCCCTAAATGTTAAAAAAGAAATCTCATTATTGAAACATGGGAAACAGCAGTTTTAAAATTATTTATTTCTGTAAGTTTTTTTTCCCCCATTTTGGCCATCTTCAAAATAAAAAATGGAAAAAAAATCAGGTAATAGTTTAATTTATTATTAAGACTAATTTGCTGTCTGACCTTTGAGGGTTATTTCTATGTTGGTTTTAAATAGAAAGCCATTTAACCTATATTTATCTTCATAATCCATTAAAATGAGCAGCAAATACCTTCTAATCATCTAAAAGGAGCCATTTAAATAAACCATTCTGTGATAAAAGAAAATTATAATCTATAAGGCCTTAGAAACTAAAGTAATATTTAAGTTGGAGAGCCATTACTATGGAAGAAAGTGATATTCAGTTATCAGATGTTTCTGTGATTATCTTCCTCTCATTATTAATAGATACAGACTCTATTTTTGTATATCATTATGAACCTGAGTCACAGTCAACTAAAAACAAGAAAGGTAGATTGTAAGCTTTATGAAATACTTGAATTCAAAGTCTTTTTGATGTCTTTTGATTTGAATGATTTATGTGCAAATATCAAATACTCATAACTTAGAAGAGTGGTTGTACTCTTGTTCTTGTTAGGGGAATATTGCAATATTTTGCATTGTTTTATTAATCTATTCATATTAAATGAAAACATTTATTGAGTGTACCCTGTATGCCAAGTACTGTTTAAATGGTGGGGATACAGCAATAAACAAAGTTACTGCCATCATAAAGTTTACATTTCAGAATGGCTAGAGAGACAGTAAGCAACAATGGACATAAATATATGGTGGGTTAGATTTTAATAAATGCAATGGGGAAAACAAAGCAGAATAAGAGTGCCAGGTTCATGATGGGGTGATCATCATCAGTGAAAAAGCCTTGCTGAGAAGGTGGCATTTGAGCACAGAACCATAAAAAGAGAGGGAGGGAACCAGATAGATAATTAGAGAATGTTCCAGGCAAAGGAATGATAAGTAAAAAAGCTTTGGAGTGGAGATGCCTGGGCAATTCAAAGAAGAAGAAAGAGTCCAGTATCCCTGGAACAGGGGTGTCAAAAATAAAGCAGAATAAAACCACATAAAATATAATAAGGGCTTTGGCTTTTGCTCTGAGTGAAAGAAAAGCTACTGTATGGTTATAAGACAAAAAGTAATGTCATCTGATTCATATTTAACCATGATTACTCTGACCACCATGTTGAGACTAGGCTATAGTGGGGCAAAGTTTGCATGAGAGACCAATTAGAAAACCTTTGCAAATACGCAGGCAAATGATGATGATGGCATGGACCAGGATGGTGGTAATGGACATAATGGGTAATGGTTACCCTTTGAATATCTGAATTTAAAGCCATTGGGATTTGCTAGTGGGTGAGAGATGGATGTGAGAAAGATAAAAGATAAAGGAAGAGAACAAGAATTCTGGCTTGATAAACTGAAAGAACTGAGTTTCCGTCTCCTGAGATGAGAGCTACTATGGGAAAGCAGGTTTCAGGAGGGTGAACACAGTTTGGGAGTCTGATTTTACATATGTTAGATTTGGGGGGGGCCTCATCAACACCCAAATGCATATGATAGGCAGAGAATTGTATATATATAAATGGAGTTGATGGTGGATATAATTTGTGGAACTGTCAGCATATAGAGAGTTTTAAGCCAGGAGATTAGATGAAAGCATCTGAAAAAAATCGGTAGATGAGGGAAAAGAAAGAGGTCTAAACCTCTAAAGAGGTTTGATCCTGACATCCTCCGATAATAATTATTTGTTGGATTTGGATAGATGAAAATGAGCTAGCAAAGGAGGCTGTGAATACAAAGACAATGAGGAAAGGTGTCTGCAATGAGCAGTGTACTGGAAGCTAAGAGTAGAGGATGTTTTAAGACAGAGGAAGTGACCAAACTTGTGTCAAAATACTGCTAATGGCTCAAATAAAACGAGGACAAAGAATTGACCACTGGGTTTAGTAATACAGGAGGTTGAAAGTAACAGAGTTTGTTTACATGAAAATTATCCAAAACATATTTACCTATATATAGGTGAGATATATTTTCCTATATATAAGTGAGATAAGTATATTTCTCTATGTCTCACTCATAAATTTCCCACATCCAGAAATAGCATACATAATCAACTGGAAACAAAAGTTTGTATTTCTTCTTTAGGTCACTTAATTTCCATGACTATATTATTAAGACTTAAATTGTAAGATTACATTTAATACTGTGGCAGATTGTATTATTTTGATAAATAGCTGCTGTCCATTTCAGTGAATAGATTATAACTTCTTGCCCCATTAATGGATTGCCTGACCATGTGACCAGTTTTGGTCAATGAAATGTGAGCAGAAGTGACTTGGGTAAGCTCCAGGTGGATCCTTTAAGAGACAGCTAGTATTTCACCATGTTCTCTCTTCCCTCTGTCACTATTACAGTAATGCTTCAGGTAGAAGCTATATTGTCAGCCTTAGACATTGAGTGAGAAAGACCTGGAACAGGGAACCAGCCAACCTGTGATGGGCAAATATCATGTGTACAAGACAGGGAGACATAAAATACTTCAGTTACTGCTGCATAATCAAGCTTATACAAAATTATGCAAACATTTTTACTATTGTTTACTCAAGGTAAGAGGCAAATCTGTTTTCCTTAGTCAAATTCTGTAAAAAGGGAAAATAAAAGCTAGAAATGATGACTTCAGAGCCATGAACTCTTTGTAGAAAGCACATTTCTATATGATTAAATTGGAAAATATATAGCGTTAACAGCCAGACCTTGGTCATTTTTTCATTCTTCTCTAATCATAATTGAGCAGCGATAAATTATATTTTGGGGCACTGAGGATAGAGTCTCTGTAGGAAACTCTACTAGTTGCTACACCACAAGGCTTTCTCTTCTGCTAACAAAACCTGCATTATTTAAAGGGAGAAAATATGTCCAGTCCAAAGTACTTCGCATCCCAAGCTCTCCTGTAGCCACAGGTGGGCATGTGATGCAATTATGGCAAATAGATGTAAGTGGAGTTCTTCTAGGCTGTTTAGGGAATTTTTTTCCCCAACCCTAGCTCCGTCTTCCTTCCCTTCCCTTATTCTCCTTTACAAGTCTGAGAATGCAATACCTGGAAGTGAAGAAGCTGTCTAGTGACCACCAGGCAATCAGAATGAGGATGGAGGCCAACATCCTGGGGAAAGAGGTCCATTCTCAGTTGGTGTCACTGAACTGCAGGGATAGCTCTGCACTATCTATCCATGTACTTCTGGTTTCATGAAAAAATAATCCCCTTACCTGTTTCAGCTATTGTTTGTTCAATTTACTGACTTATACAGACCCTGTCTTCAAAGAAGTCACAATGTAGTGGAGGAGCCATGAGGCTAAATATGTAATTATACTTCCAGGTGTTAAGATCAACAAAAGAGGTCAGTGAAAACATAGTACAGCACAAGAGGTGGAGTGAGCAATGGTGTCTTGTGGGCACAAAAATGGGATTTCAATTAATTAACTTTTATTTAAGCCTAGGTTTATAGTCTGAGTAGTCGTTAACCTTGAAGAAGGTAGAAAGGACATTTTTAAAGAGAGAAACAGCATAACACAAAAGGATGGAGTTGTCAAACAGCATGGCATATTATATAAATTATTCTGGTATGGCTGGGTTAGGGTGGAAGTAGATTATTATTAAGAATTCAGGCAGAAGCAAGAAAATAAAGTGTCATTTGGCCTATGTTATGGAAGCTGGGCTTCACTTGGGAAGCAGTAGGAAATCACCAGAGGGTTTTAAGCAGGGACTGACATTATCAATTTGTGTTTTAGATAGAGCTGGCAGCAATGCAGAGTATGACACATAAGTGCTATCTCCCTTTCCTCCACATCAACCAAAAAGATATTGAATAAAATCCAAATATGTGGAAACTAAGGGATAAATACTGTCGTCAAGTATATGAAACATTTATAAGAAAGATGCTCAGCAGTTGTTTGGAGTGTCTGTGACAGACCAAACACAGAGACACACTCTAATAAAAGCAGGAGAGGGTTGAGTTGGACCTTTAGCAAGAACATCTCAAAGGAGGGCTGTCCTGGAAAGGGCTGCTACAAGAATGGGCTGAAATTGGAAAATTTCCCTCCTTAAATGGCTGAGCAGAGCAAAAAGGAGCATTGAGTTCTGGAGGACTTGAAGAAATTCTCTTCTGATGCAAAAGATGTGATAAACTGTGCTTTGAATACACTGGAGCTTGATTGTGATGTGAAGACCTAGCAGTGGATCACCCCCTCACCTCCTAAACAAACCTCAGATACTTAGAATATGGGCAAATAAATACCAATCACCAACTTTCATAACCATTTACTAATATCTCCAATAAATGGCTATTTATACTCACAAATCAACATTGGAAAAAGTACCACAATGTTTCCCACAGTAATCTGAGAGGCATTTTTTCCTACATAATGTCTATTTTACCTGAAAAAATAGTTGTTGCAAAATAATTGGTAAATGTGGTTACAAAAAGTTAAAACATTTTTCTTTTACTGAAGAATCTCTCAGAGCCTTTAATAGGATAATACTGTTCATTGTGAATCTCCAGTAGGTTCAGAGAAGATTTCATACCACAGAATGATAAAACTTGCTGTTATCAAATTTATTTAACTATGGAATTCCATTTTTATAAATGCAGCTCTTAGTAATTTAGAAAAAAAAATATGCTATGTATCCAAGAACTGTATTTCTGCATTTGAAATATATTTGATAGAAGGAACTGAAGATTCTTTAGTTATGAAACAAAGGGAGAAAACTCAACTATGCTGGGTAGAGCTATATTCTATACTTTTACAGTTAATTCCCAAGATACGTTGTAATATATTATCTCATGAGGACACTGAGTCTTAGAGAAGTTATTTTCTCATTGTCTCACCTGTAATAAGCAACTTCAGAAATGGTTTTGCCATAGGGTTTAATACAATTTATCTTCTGAGATCCTTTTGCTAGAAAGGTGGGGTACTAAACCTATGAAATTGTATAATTTTTATATTACGTATTTATTGACCAATAAACTGGTTTTAATATCTGGTAGTCTTATAAAGTGGTTCCATTTATAGCTCTTTAAGAAATAATATTTCCAAATGCCAAACAAAATAGTATGCTGGGATAATAGGTATAAAATGAGACAACCATGGGCAGTCTGGAATGTATAGTCACCTTAATTCAAGGCCTTTGACAAATGAACTCATCCCTCCTCTCCAGCTTTATCTTCCATTGTTCTATAATAGATTTTTACACACCAGACTGGATGACTTGGACTCTTCTTTGACACCTCTGGCTTCCGCGTTTTTACTAACATCATGTTTCAGTCTGAAATGTATTTTTACCAAGCAAAAATCCCTCCAATTCCTTAATGCACATGCATATGCTATCTTCTTGACATCTTTCCCTTCCTCATATCCCTACTAGCAATGATCCTTCCTTCTGGAATTCTCTGATACTTAGTTTAAACCACCAGCATGGCTCTTATTCTGTTGGCATTCTATTGCAGCTATTTATGTGATGATCTTCAATATTAAATCAAGAACTGAGTGAGAGTAGGAATTTTTTATGCACTTGGTATAGCAAGACATTTTTATATCCCATATGGTGTGTTGTAGTTTAGGTGCTAGGTAAATATTTGATATATGAATGAGTGAGTGGATGAATGAATGAATGCATTCAGGACATCAAATGAATATTAGACTTGAATTAGACTATATTATTGATTTCTATTACTTCCAGTCTTTACATGTTAGCACCGGGCTGAGAGAAAGAATTGGCCAAATTTAGAAAAGGATAAAAAAATATAAGATGAACTAAATAACAAACTTATGATATTGGATGCTGCAATATTTGTATGACATCCAACATTTATAAGAGATTTAGAAATGTAATTCACTCTCTGGATGTTGACATTGTGCAAAGTGGCTATAATAAAAAACATATTTGTTCTCAGCTTTTTGTTTGTTTGTTTGCCTTTGAATTGTTGCTCTTAAATGGACTAAATCTAAAATTTAAAACCCATAGCAACATTCAAAAGATATGCAGTTAGAGTGTATAGCCTATTGGTTTTTCATTTGCACATTCTTTCAACATCTATTTTAAGAACACTTGGTGCCTACATGGAGCTTCGAAACAAGTTATGGAGATAGACGTTAATCTAATGATCACAAAAACAAATGTGAACTTGATACTGCATTTAGAATGAGAAATGTTTGGTAAAATGAAAGCACATAATAACATATGTGACCTGGTGAGGGAAGACAACTGAGGTTTTCCTCAAGAAATTGTGAGCACTGAAGATCTAAAGAAATAGCAAGAGTTAACTGAGCAGAGATTTGAAGAAAGATTATTCCATCTAGAGGGAACAGCATGTGCTCTATGGTAGGTAGGAGCATGGGGAGTTTAAGAAAGTGATGAAAGTGAAATGAGGTGAGAGAGGTGGCTAGGGGCCTAAAAAGGGCCTTTGGGGCTGTGCTAATTCTTTGGGTCTCTAGAAACAGAGAAAGTCTTCAAGTGTTTACAAGGGGCAGAGTTAGGGTGGCATTTCCAAATGATCACACCCTTTGAAGTGTGGGTATGTGCCAACCCCCTGCTAATACAGTACCTTGAACGTAATAAGAACTTTTTGTATTCAAGTGAAAATAAAGAAATAAAAATTACAAAGCTTGTTGCAGAAATAAATAATTTCTTTTTCCTTTTCTCTCTAGAGCTATATAAGCCCAGTAGCTTTCAGAAGAATGAGGGAAATATCTGCCATTTCTAAGTTTCTTAAATCCTGAATTGTGTATGTTAGAAAATGTATAAATAGGCATCTTTGGTCTTGACTTCTATTCAAAACATGTAGCTTTCCAGATGAACACTCAGTAAGTTGCTCCATTCTGTTCCGACAGATTCTTTCAGTTTGAGTATTAGAAGGTCACCTTGACTTGTATGTCTTTGCCATAACCCAGCAACTGTTGTAGGTGCTAGGGAAACAGTAGGTGGGGAATGTAACAATTTCTGTGCTTTTATGGCTCTTTCTTCAAATATGGGGGCAATAGACTTTGAGAAAGTTACTAGCAAAAAACCATAATTTCTAAGAGCAAAATTTGCTAAGAGGGAAAATGTGATAAAGATGAGGATTACTGCTTTGGGGGATGGCTTCCTTGATTACAAATGGTCAGTGCCAAATACTAGAATGAAGTTTGGAAATGTCTTCTTCGAATGTCTCTCTTAAAAAGTAGAGCTGTAAACTTGGATCTCAACTGTTTAATGTATTTTGTTTTCATTTGGTTTGTGTTTTCATGTTAGCTGTGCAGAATATGCTAAAAGTATGAAATGCTCTAACACAGAACCAAATAATATTAAATCTCTTCATTAGAAATTTGGTATGATTTTAAGATGAGGTGTATACCTTAAAAAAAAATGTGTTAAGTCAGATTATCAAGTTGACTCATTAGCCCCTGACAGTGCAGTTTTCAGGGTCATTTGATAGTCCCGTTATCCTGCAGTCTTTGAAGGAGTTATACTACTGTTGAATGAACCTCACAGTCAGGGTGGATTAAACAGATCAGAGAAAATAAGATTGACTGTGAATACTAGCCAAAACTGAAACTTTTCTCAGAAAGGGAGAGAAAAAGGAGATTGGGACAGGAGAGGAGAGAGAAAGAGAAAAGTGGGGAGAAGAGAGAGTGAACAAGGAAAAATAAATGAAAGAATGAAATAGAGCAAGAAAGAAACAGAGCAAGTGATAGAATGTGAGTGGTCAGGAGCCTAAAAGGTGGGTACCTGCATCTCCAGTTTCCTGCCCACACTGGGCAGGTGTTTCCTTTTCCACATGGTTGACCAAAGGTTTCAGACCTTACTCTTTCTAATTCTATCACCATACTCCATGCAAAGAGGAAACATGAAAATTTCTTTTTTGTTATTTTTAACTCTGATTGGGGACTTTTAACACCAAGACATACTCAAGAGTAGGCTGAAGTCCCAATGTTCTTCACAGTGTGCATTCAATTCACATTCTTGGGTGACTGGCTAAATTGAAGAGAGCAGCCATAATGAGTAACCATATTCATCTCCAGACCCACTGCTTACCTGGAGACAGAACATCAATTAAAGGACAAGGTGGGAATGGTTGAGATTTTACATAAAGTTTCACATTGATTCCTCTCCTCTCCCCACCCCCCTCCACTGAAGGTACTTTACAATGTGTTTTGACAAACAACAAATTATCTCCTTTCTCTTTGGAAACATTATTTATTCCATTTTAACTGAATCATTCCTTAGCTATTTGACCTTAAGTAAGTTAGTTAATCCATCTGGATCTCAATTTCTTCAGCTATAAAATGAAGATAATAATAGTACCTACCTTGCAGGTTGGTTAGGATCATTAAATGAGATTATCTGTATAAAAATATTGTATCACATAAGTAGCCATGATTATTAGTCTCTAAGCAATTCTAGATTCAGCAGCAATGAGAGTGTAGAAAAACCTCAGTAGGGTAATAATGAATCTCCAGATGAACTGGATAGGTTTACCTTAAGAAGAAAAAGAAAATATGTGTGCTGTATACCCCAAGATGGTAAAATGTGTCCTATAATATTTGGGGGCCTAAGAGAGAATTTTAAAATTGACAATATGTTTAAATATGAGTAGAAGAAGCAATACCCTTGGAGAGGGAGAAGGAACTGAAAGAAAGGTAGTAGAAAAATCAGAAAAGTCAAGCATAAAGAGTATTTCAAGCAAGATGGGTTAAGATTGTCCAATGCTATGATATAGGAACTGAAAGATGCCCATTTGATCTATCAACAAGGAGAAGCTCTTTGTAACTTTGAAGAAGCTGCTGCAGTGGAGGGGTGAGATGATAGTCTGAAGTGCTTTGGGTTTAGAATTGAATAGGAGAGAATGAATTGAAGATTATGAATATAGAAAACATTTAAGAAGTTTGACTATAAAAGAAACAAAGATGGGGGTGTCTGTGGAGAAATCTGAAATGAATTGTGGCATAGGCAATGCAGTGTGTTCTCCAAACATGTGGTGGACAGAATAAAACCCCCCAAAAATGTCCATACCCTTATCCTTGGAAACTATGATATCCTTAGAACCTGCGAATAGACTACCTCACATGGCAAAAGATGTGATTAGGGACCTTGAGAGAAGGAGTTTATCCTGGATTATCCACATGGGCCCAATCTAATTACATGAGTCCTTAAAAGCAGAGAACTCTTCCCAGCTGTGGTCAGAGGGAGCTGTCACTGTAGAATGGTCAGAGACATGTAAAGTTCCTGGCTTTGAAGATGGACAAAAAGAACTATAAGCAAGGAATGCAGGTGGCCAATAGAAGCTGAAAAAGGCTGCCCTAGAGCCTCCAGAAAGGAGTATGGTCCTGCTGATACCTTTATTTTGGATTAGTGAGACCTATGGTATGTGACTAACTTACAGAATGGGAAGAAAATCAATTTATGTTGCTTTAAGCCACTAAATTGCTGTAATTTGTTACAGCAGCCATGGAAAACAAATACAAACTCATATTTTCCTTGCGGCTCACAGCTTCCCCTGCAATTAATTAGATGGTTCTATGAGACAAAACTCTGGGTAGTGAGAGGTATAGGAGAGTGATGTCAGTACCTATGGCTTGGGCCCCAAACCTCTCAGGAAATTCTTCACAGTCTTTCTCTTCTCCCATTTGCTATACAGTTGCCAAGGGTCCAGTGGGTTCTTCCCCGCCCTAGAAAGTGGCATAACCACGGGTGGAAAGATTCCTCTGTGGGGCTTCATTGGGCTGACTCTGTCATGATCAGAAAGGGAATTTTATTGTGTTGTCTCCATATGGTGAGGATTGTTTTCTGCTATTTGTTTTGTTTTTGTTTTTTGATTTTTCACAATAGTTGTCATTACTTCCTCAGATGATTAACACATTACACACTTTTCAAGCTTGAAAAGTGTGTAATGCGTTAATCATCTGTATAATGGTTATTCTGATTCTTTATTAACTGGGCAAGTCAAGGAAGTGTGCCTAGGGGAGATACTGTTCCCCAAATCCCAGAACTTTCATCCCAAGCAATTCTTAAAATATCATTCCCCAGAGATTATTTTTCTCTACCATTTTAAATGCAAATACATACATATATCTCACCATAGGTGAACCTCATTTGTTTCAATGGCTTTCATTTTTATATTTTAGAAAGTGTAGGTTAAAAAAAAATCATACCAGTTTCACCGCCATTCCCTTCCTTCTCTATGTTTAGCAAAAATTGTCAATATCAATAGTATTTAGGACGGTGAGAAAAGAAGAAAGAAAGAAATTACAACAGATTACTTTCTGCCTAGAACATGTAAATGAAAGAAAGATGGAAGAGCAGCAGCTACTTTTTTTCTTATAATGTTTAGCATGTTTTATTGGCTGATTTTAGATGCTTTTAATGTGAATCATGCCATTTTTATACCAAATATGGAGCCTCCTCTTGCTTCCGTGGTGAATCTCGAACTGATTCTCTGATCTAGAATTTAACTGCCCACAATCATTAAGATTTATTGCAATTGTACTGATATCGATAACCTAAATTCTCTATATAAATGTAGATCTTTCTATTGGGGCAGGAGCAGAGAAGAACAATTACAGACTGCAAGTAGGAGTACATGCTGAGATTTTCCTTATATCACTACAAAAGCTACCTAAGTTGTTGCCTATTTAGTTGTCTTATGCCCCACAAGATTGTATGTATTGTGAGGGTAGGGATAACTTCATATTTGCTGCTGTATATGTAACAAAATACTTTCGCCTAGTATTATAGAAATCAATAATCATAAACATATTTCTTCCTACAACAGATAAGAAAATTGGTGCAGAAAAATCAAATCTCCTTTCAAGGTCTTAAAACTAGTTGTAACAAAGCAAGGACTAGAAATCAGATCTTAGGCCAATTAATCCTTTGTCTCCTTCCCAATTTCCCAGAAATTCTCTATGAACTTCCTATTTACTAACTCCTGTCTTGAACCAACTCCAAGTAATGCATATATATATATATGCATTATATATATATATATATATAAATTATATGCATTATATATATATATATAAATATATATATATAAATATATATATATATATATATAAATATATATAAATATATATATTTTCTTTTTTTTTTTTTTTTTTTTTTTTTTTTTCTCTTTAAACTTCAGTAAAAATCTTGGAAATCTCAAGAAAATTTCCTTCACAAAATATTTTTCACTTCTGGTACTATTGTCAGGAGAATGCATTTGTCCTATTTCTTTTTATGTTCTTGTTCAATCCTTGTCTCAGATGAAATATTGGACTTGTAATGCTGCACATATGTTATGTAAATTATCGTAGCATTTTGTATTGCTTTGACCTTTACAACACTCTATAATTTGATTGGCTGACTAGTCAAGTTCATAGTGTTTACAGTCTTGCCCTTATTTAGATGGACATGATGAGATATTCCAATCCAGCCAATCAAAATACAGAATATTGAAAAGGTCAAAGTAGTATAATGTTTTCTTAAACTACAGTCTTGTCTTTACCGGCCAAATAATGCAATCTCATAAAAATGGAAAAACCATGTGATATAAAACATATCTGAAAACAATACATGTAATGAATATTTTGATTTGATGAAGTTGAAATCAACTTCCTTGTTTTCAAACTTGATTCTCTTAGAACTGCTTAGGTTTTTATTAAATCTGTCTTTTCACAGACTGTGTTTCACTTTTCTTGAGTTTCCATCACCTATAATGACACATAGCCAGTGCTCAATATATGTATATCAAGTAGAAGAATAAAACTTGTAAGCTATATAAAAACTGACCCATTCTATTCCCTTTGTCTCTGGTTTTCTTCCTTCTTAGTCCAGCTTAACTTGTTCTTTCTGCAGTATCTCAAGGCTCAATCTACCCCCTACCTGGGAAATATCATTTAAGTCACATATTTCAGTTATTATCCATAAACCAATGTTTTTCAAATGTGAATCTCTAAAACTCTCTTCTGAGTTCTAGACCCTTATATCTAATTGTCTATCAGATTTCCCAATTGCATTCCAGAGGCAGCTCTGTTTCATCTTTGAAAACCCAACTCAAGGACCCTGATCATCTAACTTGTTTCTCTTCCCATTCCCTTAACTCGGTGAATGGCACCACCATCCAACTGGATTCAGAAATAGGAAACTTAGGAATCATCCTTGACCCTGCCTTCACTCTGGCACAACATATTACTAAGACTAGTAGTTTTTACATCCTAAAAATCCCTTTAATGTACTCACCATTCTCTTTCACCTCTGCCACTCCCATAGTCCAAGGTAGCACCATCTCTCACCAGCACCACTAGGTAGCTACTTATCTTTCTTTCAGCATCATTCTCATAAAGCAACCAGAGTAATATTTTCAAAATACAAACTTGATGATATCATTACTTTCCCCCATTTCCTTCTTCTGCAATGTCTTCTCATTGTTCTTAGGATAAAGATCAAAATCTTTAAGTTGGTTTGAAAGACTTTGCAAGGTTTAATATTTTGTCTCATCTCAAACCACCCTCTACCTCCCCCTCTATGCTTCAGCTACATATTCAGTTTCATACAAAGCTCCCTATTACTGCAGAACCCTTTGCCTCTGTATCTTAGTCTGGCTAAAGTCCTTTATTTTTTCTAGTTCCAAGAATGGAATTATGAACAGATTCTTTGTCCACTAAATGAGCAGAACTCCTCTTAGAGGATTCGGACTCACCACCTATGAAGAACACAAATGCAAGTTTAATATTTTGCCCCATCTTTCCTAGGTCTATTGAGAGATATATCAGGGAGACATGTAGTCCAAGCAAAGAGTAGAATTATTCCAGGCAGGTAACAGGCAAACTCATTGAGAGCTAAATGTATATTCTATAAAAATCATTGCTTGATGAATCTGTTCACCAAGCAAAGAATGCTATTACGGAACAGCAATGTCATCACTATGCTCTTGGATCGACCACGTCTGTTTTGTTTTTCACTCCGGGAATATCCTTCTTATGACAATTCAGGTAGATTCAGGTAGATTAGGGAAAATAGTTTGAGCTTTCCTAAACCACTTTGTCTTTTTCAATGTCTTCGGAAGTTTCACCATTTGTACTTCTAAGTTATCCAATTCATCATCTATTTTTTTCATTCTTAGATTAATCTATACTTCATTTATTCATGACTACATGCAGTAAATCCTCAATGAGGACATTTTGCTATGAGTAGGGATATACACGATAAACAAGTGCAGACAAAGTTTCTAACTTTATAAAGCTCAGAATCTAGTGAAGAAGAGAATTTAATCAGACAAATTGAGTGTTATGACATGTCAAATACTACTGAGAGGTATCATAGTGATAAGAAGGAATCTAACAGAATCCTAGCTGGCCAAGGAAGGATTCCTGGAGGAAGTGATATTTGGGACCTGTTGAGTGGAGTTAGCTAGTATAAATCTGATCATGTATGGAGCTCCTCTACCTAAAACCCACAATCAGCTTCCCAGCTCGCACAGAGAATTCCAAAGTCCTGATCATGGCATTCAAGGCCCTTTTCTGGGAAACTTCTGTCTCACACTTTCACATGCTTTGCTTCTCTTTGTCATTCCATTATCAGTTTAAATACCGCCTTCATGAGCTCCCAAGCTAAAGAAACAGAACTGTGCCTAATTAACTTTTGTTTCACAAATCTTGTTCTTTGAAATTATCTTATTTTCTTATCATCTGCCTCTTCCCCAGAGGAATACAAACTCCATGAGAGAATAATCCTCATCTCTTTCATTTACCACAGTATCTCAATCACCAAGAAGAGTTCCTGGCATGTAGAAAGAGTTCACTGAATGTTTGTTCAATGAAGAATACTATTTTGATTAGAAATATCCTTAAATGAATTATAGCAACTTTTTCTTTGGAACTATATTGAATTTAAGTTTCAAAAATTTAAACATGAAACTTAAATATACCAAAGTGATTACTTAACAAGAAGATAGTACATATTTAATATAACCAAGATGATTTAAGCTTTGTATTACTTTTCCTTATTCCTATATTCTTCCCAAACGTGGCAGATATACATTTAGATCTAAGCGAATTAAATTTCTTTTCACATTTAAAATTTGATTCTTAAAGTACCAAGGTTATGGTCGAATTTGTTTTTCAGGAAATATTTTCCCTTTTATCCCTTGATCAAGTCAGAGACATTTGTCAGCCTCACAAAGATCTTCCTACCTCTGTGGGCTCTAAATTACATGGTGGGAGAAGCCAGGAATTATTCATTCAGGTGTTGGTATACTGCTTGGTGAAACAGCAGAACTGCTAATGGAGAAAGAACTTAGGAGTTAAATTAGAAGAACTTTTCATTTTTTCCCCTTTTTCTCCCTATATGATCAGTACAGAAACTATTTTTTGACTTCTTGAGAATTACATCCTAAATCAGTAAATTTCTCATATTCAGCAGCATTAATGCTCTGTCTTAAACATAGGTACTGGGTTTTAGGGGGAAAATCACTAGTTTTGGTGGGAAATATGAATGATTTAAACAACATAAATAAAGTTAACCAAGCAATATTTACGAACTGAAATTCTGTAGAATATATCTGGCAATCACAGGCAAAGTCTGAACTCCACAAAACCTTAATATTTTTCACCTCAATGATCTTAATACAGAGGAAATGGACATGAAGGGGGTTGGGGATGGACACCAAAGCCGACTATCATCATCAAATAAGTTTTGTGAAATATCGTCATTCATCTTAAAGTTCATGAGTGTGGCTGATTGGAGCTATGTACCCCCAAAAATATGTTCTTAAATTTAATCCATTCTGGTGGGTGAGAACCCTTATAATTGGGCTTATTGATGAGGTTACTTTAGATAAGCTATGTCCCAGGATGGTTCTTAATCCTATTACTAAAGGTCTTATAGGGAAGGCCACAGAGATGGAGAAAGCCACAGAGAGGAAGACAGCCACAGAGGAACAGCCAGAAGCTGAAAGTCAATGGAACCCAGAGAGAAGAAAAGGCCAGGAGTCTGCCATGTACAATGTCACACGACAGAGGAGGCAGGGAGCTAGGATCACTGGCAGCCAGCCCTGGAATGCTAGTCTTTAGGAAGAAAATACAGCATGATCATGCCTTGATGTGGCCTTCTCCTAACCTCAGAACCATTAGCCAATAAATTTCCATTATTTGGGCTAACCCATTGCATGACATTTGCTTTAGCCAAAAGGAAACTAAAATAGTTTTTTGGCAATAGGAGAGTTGGGTACTGCTATTGCAAATACCACAAAAATGTGGAAACGGCTTTGGAATTCAGTAACAGGTTGAGGCTGGAAGAATTGAGAGGTGCTTGCTAGAGAAAGAACAGACTGCAATTGAAGAGACTGTTGGTAGAAACATGGATGCTAAATGACTCCCAATGAGGCCTTAGAAGGAAATGATATATGTGTTATTGAAAACTGGAGGAAAGGTGATTCCTATTTTAACGTGGCAGATAACTTAGCAAAATTGAGTTTTGATGTTCGGTGGAAGGCAGAAATTGAAAATGATGAACATGGATATTTAGCTGAGGAGATCTCCAAGCTAAATGTGGAAAGCGCAGCCTGGTTTCTCCTTACAGCTTATAGTAAAATACGAGAGGAAAAGGATAAGCTGAAAACTGAACTCTTAAGCACAAAGAAACCAGAAATTGATGGTTTGGAAAATTTTGAGCTTATTCAGATAGTATGCTGAAACTAGGGCCAGAAGCAGCTCTCTCAGGGACCTCTCTCACCAGCCAGAAACCAAGTGCCCAGAGAACAGGGCTCCACGTGAGGGTTTAACTGAATGTGGGTCCAGTTGGCCGTTTCAGTGGAGGTCAGGATTGGAAATGCACCTATGCAGGAAGGATCTCTGGAAAGTTCTTCTGTGTGAAGATTTGGATCCAAATGAACTGCATGCAAAACTGTCAAGGATTTTATGAAACTTGCATGAAGAGAATCGCTGCCAGCCTGGTCTGAAGAAGGGATGAATTGTAGGAAGAATATCTGCAAGGGCAGAAACCTGGAAGCCGAGGTCTGGACCAATGAGATCTCCTCAGGCCGAGAGAGCGGGCCCACCCATGTGTGTGGAAAAAGAGCAAGTTCATCCCTGCATTTGAAGGGGGCAGGCCTTCCACCACATTGTTCAGGGAAAGTGCTGGCACCCCAATGCTCACTAGGGTGGGGTCTGTGTCCAATCATTTGTGTAGAGCCTGGTTACCATCCTGGTGACTGGAGAGGATGGAGCCTGTGTCCTGGCATTCATGGAGAACCTGACCACCACCCCGATGCTTGGAGAGGGTGGAGCCTTCACCCCAGTGTTCTGGAAAGTGATGGCTGGGGTGCTAGCACTTGGCAGGGGTGGGGCTTCTGCCCCATCAGGCCTGGAGGACAAAACACTGAGCCATAGATGACTCTTGGACTTCAAAATCTAATAGAGTTTGCCCTGCTGGGTTTCAGAATTGTTTGGAACCAATGACCTCTGTGTTCCTTACAACTTCTCCCTTCTGGAATGAGAATGCCTATCCTATGCCTGTCTCTCCAATGTATTTTGGAAGCAGATAACTTGTTTTCACAGGTTCACAGACACAAGGGAATTGTGTCCCAGGATAGACCAAACCCATAACCCATTTTGATGAGACTTTGTACTTAGCATTGTTTCTGACATGACTTAAGGCTTTTGGGATATTATGATGGAATGAATGTATTTTACATGTAGAAAGAACATGTTCTTTCTGGAGTCCAGAGGCTGGACTATGGTGGTGTGGAGCTATGTACCCCAGAAAACATGCTCTTAAACATAATCCATTCCTGTGGGTGTAAACCCTTTATAAATAGATCCTTTCGGTGAGGTTAATTCAGTCAAGGTGTGGCCCACCTCAATCAGGATGGATCTTAATCCTGTAACTAGAGTCCTTCATAAGTAGAATAAAATTCAGGCATAGAGAGAGAAAGCTAGAGGGAGCAGCCCTAAGCTGAAAGTCCACAGAACCCAGAAGGAGAGTTCAGGAGGGGATGCCATGTGCATTGCCATGTGACCAAGGATCATTGGCAGCCAGCCCCAGGACACCAGTCTTCAGGAGGAAAGTATCATCTTTTTGACAACTTGATTTGGACTTTCTCCTATCATCAAAACCAAGAGCCAATAAATTCCCATTGTTTAATCTAACCCATGACATAGTATTTGCTTTAGCAAGGAGGAAACTAAAACAACGGGGATTCTACTTTATCCACCACAAAATTCTTTTCTGCATTCTCAAGTAACTAGTCAACCAACATATGAGCAGTCTGAGAAGCACTAATTTAGATGATGCTGGATAACTGAACTATCACAGAAGACTGCGGGTGGAAGGAGACTTAGAGGCTTTGGCCCCACTCCTTTAGCTTCAGAGAAGGTGTATGATGGTTCAGCCTTTTATTATTTGCACCTGAGGTGACCCTTGAACTCTGACATCCTGTCACACCATTTGGTCAACTTCTCATGAACCCTACCGCTTGGCCTCTGTCACTCTGTTATTTTACCATACAATCTTTTGTTTCTCTGCATTTTATTTAACAACACAAAAATAGGATAATCAATAATATCGTATCACATGAAGTTCACAGTAAGCTCATGATAGATCTTGAAAGAGGCACCTCATTTTAAATAATCTTCTGAACACCTTTCAACTCTCTCTGTTAAGATGCTGGACTATATGTAGACTACACTAAGTTGTTATACAGTAAAATTTATAAAAGTGGGCAGGCTGTGGAAAGTAAATAAGGGTAGTAAAGACTCTCCATCCCTGGAAATTCTAAATTCTGGACTTATACTTTTTCTAGAAAACCATGGTAACTTACTGCATTATCATCATCTATTCTGAGCAGGCTGGTAGTCAATGTTGTCACTGTTGTGCTCATCAAATCACTGATTCTGAAGAAGAGAAGGAAATGCTTTCTGAATTATCCAGTTTTTAATATATGCTTTGTTGATGACGTATCAGACAAACTCATTATCACAACTCGATTTAAACAAAGGTTTTGACCATATGAAAGCATTCACCTTTTCTCTTAATAAAAACCACAACAAAGGCATATACTTTAAAAGGAGGGAATTGACTGTGTAGAAAGAGATGAAGGATGGTTTTACTGGAAGGTGAATTGAAACCCGGGAAATCCTTTTGTCAATAATTTTTTAACTCTAATTTTTACCAAATATCACACATTCCATAATTTAGCAGGAAGGGAATTCTTTTCTCACCCTCCTCTACTCTCAAACACACCTATATGGATACCAAATTCCTTTCTCTATACCCTATGGAAAGCTGTCTAAAGAGTAGAGGTGTATTTAGACTAAAATCTGGATTATAGCTGCAAAACAGTGTATCTTGGGCCCTTTCAGTGATTTATTGGTGAAGACGCTCTTTGTAAAATGGAGAGACAATTTTGATACAGAAGAAATGTTTCTAACAGAAGACCCTAAACAGTAGTTCTTTTAGATTTTGAAGCCACTCCCCCAACACGTGATTATTCTCTAATTCCCTGGCTGTGCAAGTAACCCATTTTAATTAGACGCTGAGGCAAGCAACATTGTGTCCATGGTAACAGGTATAAAAAGAACTTAAAAAAAAGGAAAAAAAAAAGAAAAATGTGATAACTGAAAATGTATTTAAATCATGATAAAAGGATTTAAACAGATGTTATTTTTTTCAAAGTGTTATTTTAAAAAAGAATTTTAAAGGGCTCTTCTTATGAGAAAAAATCATTTTTGGATGTGTCTTTAGGGAAGGTTTCTCACTCCTAAATGCTGTAGTTCATGATTGCCATGGGTGAGGTGGGGTGCTTGTTCAATGAAAGGAATGCCAAGGGAGAGAAATCACAAAGGAAAACCAAGGCACTCTCCATTAGATGCTTAAATCCAAGAGAATTCAAGTTTCTTCAGTGCTATGTAATGGATGGCATGTGTATGTGCAACAGTCGTTTTTATTAAAGTTTATGTTGAGAAAAAGAGAAAGTATAGGGAGTGACATTTGGGGACTGATGGGGAAATGGATAAATCTAGAAATATTGCTTAGGAAAAGCAATATGAAAACGAAAAGAAGAGGCATAGAGCAGTACTTGCTTAGGTTCAAGATATACTTGCCTTCCATGGTTTTAGAAAGGCCTGTAAGTATCATGTCAAATAATTTTCTGAAGGTACAAATTTGGCCTTCTCTAAATTCTGTGCATTCATAATTAAATGCAGAATTGGTAAAAGGGAGGGAGACATGGGCAAGGGATTTTCCCTTCCTTAACAGTCCAACTTTTCAGAATCAGCAGGAAGCATTCTGAAAAAGACCAAAATAAGGATAAAGATTGTTCTTGTGTTCATGTCTGGTCTGCTAATAACTGCATTCTCCAGGGATAGGGACTGGCAATAACTTTCTAAAGTTAACTGGTCCTCAGACGTCCCAGGCAAGTTCCACATAACTAAGTGAAGGGTAAAGTTTTAAGAGTCAACCCAGAGAGAGTTGGAGGAAAGGAGACTTTTGGCCAGAGCTTAAATACCTCCTGATTGAAAGCAAATTGGACATTAAAGAAGGCTGAGTGCCCATGTAAAGAAAGACAAACAAGCGGTGACCCCAAGTTGGTCTTGGAGGAAGTCAAACCTCTGGTTGTTTTCTGTCAAATGTTAAAAGAACCTAAATATTGCTTTGCTTGCAACACAATATTTAGTTCTTTGGTTTTGGTAGATAAACTGGTTATTTTAGAAAATACCAGCCAGTGAAAATGAACTCTGAGAAACAGGAGAGAATGTGGGGAAAATAGAGGTTAAAAGACATTAAGGTTTTGTTCTGATTTGATATTTAAATTAATAGACTTTCTAAGACTTAGTTTACATTTGTTATATGATATGGGATAGAGTAAAACAGCATAACAGTGATTCTAAAGCCTTTTGCATTGAATGAATTATATTTCATAAGTCTTTCTCAATTTAGTAAAGTAATTATACAAAGACATTCCTAATTCTACACCCACATACACAAACTCACATGCACATATAAACACATACTCATACAAACACACACACATACATATTCACACCTACATGCAAACAAGAAAAAATGGGGCTGGACCATAGCTGTTCATGAGACCTTAGGTTATAGACAGATTTCATTTCTGCCACTCCCTCAAATGTGTGTACAATACTTACAAGTAAATTCTGTACACTTTAAGTTATAACTAAATTTAATTTTACCCTGTCTCTGTTTGCCCAAAAGCAAAATCATATGTATTGTTAGGACATTAGTAAAAGAAAGCTCTTTTCCCAAAGTGTGCTTTTTGGAATATTAATTCCAGGATATTAATAGGTATTCCATGAGGAGAAGACTCCACAGTAATATACATTTATAGAAATGCTGGACTAAATGAAGTTAGTTATTTTTTTCACAAAAACTTTCTTCAGGATTTTAGTCTGTTATTATTAATTTCTAAATGAAAATGAGCTCCTCAGTATTTGCCAAACCAGTTTGTTCAGAGTCTTATTTTTTCACAATATCTTTTAAGAATAAAGAAACACAAATGGGATACACTGACACAGAGGATGGTGTTGTGGTTAATACTGTTGCCCTCAAAAACTAGATCCTTTTCAAATGAATGCTAGTTATACCTGTTGCACACTTACTCAGTCATGCACTGTACAATAGCTTATTTTATCCTTGGGGCAACCCTGCAAGATACATGTGCTTATATGTATTTAATGGATAAATAAACAGAGACTAAATACTGTTTCCAAGTTCATGCAGCTAACAGAGGAGACAAAACTAATATTTGAATCCATCTTTGTTCTTCCCCTATGCTGTATTTTACCCAGGAAGACAAGCTTCACAATGACTTATTTTTAAGGTCTAAAGTCTAATCAGATTCCAAGCATGTACTATCTAACCAAGGGTACAATTTTGAGAAAGTTGCATAAGCAGCTCCCTTCATGTTCCAATTTCAGAGGTGCCAAGAAGTGCCCCCTTTTTAAAATACCTTCTCAAGCCATTGGATAATGCCAAAATTCTGTATAGAGATTAATTCCCTTTGTTTAAAAGATTTATTTTCTCCTTTAAAAATGCAAATACTTTAAAGATGTTGCAACACTTTAAAAGTTTCTAAATTTGGCTGAGCAGCAACGTCACTGAAAGAAAATTTTAAAAAACAAAAACAAAAACAAAACACAAAAAATACACACTTGGAAAAATCCTAGACCTTCTGAAACATAGTATCTAAAGCTGTATCAGGAGTCTTCATTTTTTTTTTTTAATTTTCCCAGGTAATATTAATAATCCCTACTTAAATCTTCATCAATCTTTTCCCTTCTCAGTTTGAATGGATTAATTATAGAGGCACTGTGAAAGCACTGAGAAAACTATAAATTCAGAATTATGGGATTTGAGTCCATTTCTCAGCTTCGCTTCACCACTTAATCTCTGTAAAACCTTGAAGACTCTAATCCCTTGGTCCTCAATATCTTTATCTGATAAATGGGGATACTATACTTCCTCAAAATAATGTTATTATTATTAAAAGATATAATGGATACAATGGGCTATTTGTGTGCTAAATACCTGTTGTTTAATCTTCTGTCTGATTTCCATATTCATGGAGATATATGGAAGTATTAAGGCATTAGTTGTTCCAATTTGAGTAAAGACAGGGTGATAGAGAAACAAAGCAAAGCTAGGAAGAGAGGCCTCCTAGATTTTCTCCTTTCTATAATTATAATTCTTCCCTGGGTCTTTTTCATAGCCAAACAGGACTAGAGGAACACATTTGTCCCAGAGTTGTTTTCCCGTCTCTTCATGACTGAGTTTGGATCAGATTCAGCTACTTATTGGCATCTGGTGCCACTTAAAATGAGGCCAAGTGTGTAATCTAGACCAGAGCAGGCTCAAAGGTGCATTCACATTCTCGATACACCTGCTATTTGTACCCCCAGAATGTTGGTTTGATAAATGGATAGAGTCATGTTAACTCTTTCAAGAGTTTAGGGAGTGGACTTAAGAAATAATTTCTTAAAGCAAATTCTTTTTAATCCTAAAAATGTCTCAAAAGTGAATAATTTAAAAACTTACATTTGAATATATAAATAGGGATTTCATAGTTTTAATTGAATGGCCAATTTGTTCATTAAATAAGCACCATGTAATTCAGGAACTTAGATATTTTTGCTTTGTTTTGAATTGTTTTCGGTTTGCTGATTTTCTGGGCTCCTTGGCTTGGCTCATCAAACTAAAAACATTGCTCAGCGATTTAGATAAATCCAAATCTTTTACACCACATTCAGTGGCTAACTTAAGAAGTTTCACATTCATAGGTCTATTTTTGAAGATGTTTTTCTTTTTGCATATTAAACATTTCCCAATTTCCAACTACTAAATATTTATTTTTAACATTAGTAGCATAATATGTCATCCAAGTGCTGTTAAAGGAAAACAATGTATATCTACATAAAATGGAAGGATCTAAATTACTATAATATTTCAAAACCAAAATCAATACCATTGTGCTTCTGCAATGTCATAAATAAATTTTAAAATTGTGTCTAGACAGACATATTGATATCACAACTTTGTTATTATAAGAACAGCCAAAGAGAATGATTTTCATATTATTTTTTAACCTTTTTATGGGTTTTCAAATAGAAGTTATACAATACATATGTGTTAAATTAAAAGAATCACCTTCAATTGAACAATGTTGTTAATTACCTGTGGAAAAAACTTGCCAACCGAAAGGCTATAAGGTACTAAAACAACTCAAAGAAAAAGTAATCAGCCAGAACCTGTTTCACTCATGGCCCAGTCCTTCCCACTTAACTGAAAACAATGCAAATGTAAATTGATCTATATGAAATTGCCAACATTTGGCCATTTTTGATATGCAAAAATGGCAATTTCTTTTGGTTCAATTAAATATTAACATAGTTATTGGCAGTAGCTAGACAAGTTAATATTACCAAGCCTTGCAAAAAGCGTATAACAGACCCCCCACCTCACAAGAAAAGGAAAAAAATAATTAAAAAAAGAAAAATCCCAAGGCTCAGCCACATTCAAATAGATAAGTAAATATATATTAGTAAAATGTATTACTCATAATTATGCATATTAAGGTTGTTTGCTGAGGCAGCCTATTCTACTCGTTAGTATTTCAGAAATGGCATCAGGGAGAGCCAATGAGATTTTGGAGCCAAGCCCAGATCTCTTGATTCTCTCGTAAAGCTTCTCCTAACTGGTCAAGCTGTTTCCCTGTGTGAATCATCCGGAAGCAGAATATGTATATAATATGTTATTCCTGTTTAAAGGTAGATTTTATTCCACATATGAAACCTTGGAGTATGTCAAAATAAATATTGGAATGGGAATAAGAAAATTATAGGGGCTCTCCATTGGCTCAGTTTCCATTTCCTTTTTTCTTCCGTCTGTTCTCCCCTATCCTTTTTAAAGTTGATGCTCATTGTGACTTATACTGATACTTACTATTGGCATTTAATTGTGGTGGAAGGTGAGGGTGAGGAAGATCTCAGATATATCTTTCAGTATATCAATCAATAAGAAACATGATTTTAGTAAGCAAATCTCACTGGTAGGAAACCTAAATTTATGCTGGTGACTTGGCTACATTGACTTAGAATAGAGCAATACCTCATCCTCAAAACTGAAGAAAAGTCAAAGGAGCAAGGAAACAGTGCTTGCTCTCAGTGGATGAGACCAAACACTCATAAGAGACCTTCGCACATAGCTACAAGCAGAAATTCCATGCTGAAGACACGTCTGGGATGGGAGGAGATGCTTTGGAGGGAGACCAATGAATATTTAAGAAGTGCTGCCTCTTGTTCTGTTTTGTTCTGTATTCATCTTTATTCTTCACACTCTGAGGATGCTGAATCAGATGATAGTAAAAGTAAAGTCAGGCAATACATGTTTCAAGTGATATCTTCAATTTCTAAACATGCATTTTCCTGTCTTAGGAAGATTTCTGATCATCTAGTTACCTGATAATGAATTGCGCAGAGGTATTTAAGAGGTGCGTGTAAGAAAGTGGAGCTTAGATATGCCTGTTTAGCCTGAATGGCATTTCTTTAATTATAAGATTTAGCAAGCTATTTTTAGGTTTGGTTTGGTTTAGTTTTGTTTTAAAAATGAAATTTCTGCTCTCATCCTTTATTTCTGTATGTTTTAATTTTAAATAAACTATAGTATGAGTGCAATCATTTGCAAAAACACAGCATGTTGATGAAGGTCTTAAAAAATATAGCCCCTTCCTAGTTATAATATGCCATGGTGATGGTTTGAAACTGGGAACTTCTATTTAATTGCAACTCAGTGTTTCTTTTCTAAATGCGGGAAATTGTTGCCCTTATTATTTTTTTGCTTTATCTGCACACCAATCACAGTTGCTCTTTCACGATGATTCTGGTTAGAATCTTGTTACTCTTCTTGCTCGTGTCAAAAATCTTGTATCTAAACTTAAATAGAAGTCACATATGCAGCCGTGTGAGATCCCGAGTACCCTTTAAATGTTCCATGGGCCTCAGCCAAATGAATAATTGTCCATCAGCATATGGTTCGTTAGGGACCACAAATTGGTTGAGGGGGAGTTGTTTCATAGGAAACTATTCAAACCTAAGTTTCGCTAGATTCCTGATGAATAGAGCAGCCTGGGATAAGGAACTTTCATGTAGGAGCTCCAAGGCAGTTAGGCTGGTGATAGCTAAGGCCTATAAAGCTAATTGGGCAGATAAGAAAAAGGGGTAGCAATATGGTCCGGAGGTAGAAAGGAGACATTCTTCAGTGCTTATTGGCTGGTAGAAAGCTGAACTGGAAGGGTGATCTATAAATGAAATTCACTAAAGAATTAAACTTAAAGAAGCATTCTCCACAGTGAAAAATATAGCAATAAATCTTATTAATTCCTTTGTCTTTTTTTATTCTAATTTTTTTAATTATAGAGAAATTGTGGATTTACAGAACAGTCAAGCATAAAATACAAGTTTCTCATATAACACCCTATTGTTAACACCTTGCATTGGTGTGGTACATTTGTTACAATTGATGGAAACACATTTTTATAACTGTGCTATTAACTATAGTCCATGGATGAACTTAGGGTTCACAGTTTGTGTCCCACGGATTTTTTATTTTTATTTTTATTTTCATTGTAGAAAAATATATACAACCTAAAATTTCCACATTTTAATCACATTCAAATACGTAATTCAGGGCTGTTAATTACATTCACAATGTTGTGCTACCATCACCACCACCCATTACCAAAACTTTTCCATCATCCCAAATAGAAAATACGTTTTAAGCCTTAACTCCCTATTCCCTACTCCTACCCTTCCCTTGGTAACCTATGTTCTAGATTTTGACTGTATGAGTTTGTTTATTCTAATTATTTTGTATCAGCGAGATCATGCAATATTTGTCCTTTTGTGTCCAGTTTATTTCACTCAACATGATGTCTTCAACATTTGTCCATGTTGTCTCAAGTATCAGAACTTCATTCCTTTCTGAAGCTGCATGATACTCCATTGAGTGTATTTACCACATTTTGTTATCCATTCATCAGTCGTTTTTCCTTCTTTCTTAAAGGGAAGCTATTTTTGTACATTTTAAATGTAACTTGTTTTATTTTCTATTAGTGTTCGCTTATGTTATAATTAACAGTTTGATGAATAATTTTTTGAAATTTATTTTATCTAAAATTAGTTCTAATTGTTATTTCCAAGTAAGCTAATGTTTCAAGTGATAAAACTCCATAGCATATTCCTAAACAGATGATTTTCTCATCCATCTCTCTGCCATTTTTTAGTCTCTGGATATAATGTTTTTTCTCTTTAGTCCCATGAAAAAATACCTTTGTCAGGCTTCAAAAATGCATGAGAAAAACCAGGTACCTATGTTAAGGTTATACGATATTAAGAAATGCTTTAAAAATATTGAATCTTAATAAAACCAAGCTAATTAAAAACAACTTCATGCATCATTCCAGGGAAGACTGAGGAGATACAGAAATAGTCTACAAAGTTTTTCAGTTTTAGTCACTGTGATATTCAAAAAGTAAAAGACAACATATGCACTAATACAAATATAAACTGACTTTCCAGAATATTATATATATATATAATTGTAATTAAAACATACTTTAGTTGAGTAGATTAATTGGGTAATTTTAAAACAAACCATCTAGGTTTTCTTTCTGTGTGTAAGAGAATTCCATTAACCCCAAGAAATATGTCATCCTATATTTCCTCTGGGAGAAGTCTAAAAGGAATCTTTTACGTGGGAAGAAAAGAATAACTCTGAGAAATCTGTTATACTACAATTTACTTAATGAAAGAAGCTAATTATAATTTTATAGCTTAAAAGGAAGGTGTCCCTGATGGCATGAGAAATGGGCCAGAAAATTTCAGGTGTGACAAATATGAGGTATAGGTCTGTCACCGGTTCCTTCCAGTAGTTACTTTGAGTGGACATTGCCTAGAGTGTGGCTGAAAAGACAATCCAAATATTTCACAATTTTTCTTAGGAAAGGCCAATGACAAATGGAACATGGAAGTCACAGTATCACATTGACCAAAAGGAAGTATTTATTTCCTTTTTCATGAACAACTAATGAAACTTATTTATCTGCAGGAATAAATGCCTTCAACTGTAAGTGAAAAAGTAAATTATGCATTTAAGTACCTAGGAGTTTTTTAATTATTATATAATTTTGGAGTTTTTAAATAGTTGCATTAGGAAAATTGATTCAACTCAATAAGGTATCTGGATCTAATTTTGCATATAAAAGATTGACATCAGGATTTTAGGATTCTTATTTACAAGTTTAAATGATTGAAGGATTTTTTAATCTACCTACTCTCTGTCTATTTTACATATTAATATTAATTATTATAGTACTTTAATGCAAAATGTTTGTACTAGATTAAAACTGAATACATAATTGAGACTGCTCTTAATCATAAGTGTATCCATTCAATTTTGAAAAAAAGTATTTCATTGGTTTACATGGCAAAAAATTGAGTTATTGTTGAAAGTAATTGTTCTCCTCACCATCTTTGGCATCAAAATGCATATATCTCAGAATTTCTCCGAGAATTCACACATTTGGAACTGGGGTGGGGGGGGGAAGCAAACTACACAGAACAGTTCTTCCACTGTGAAAAATAGCAAAACTCCACACCTACAACAAATTGCAAATTTTCGCATATTTGCTCCAGGCAAACATTTGCAAATTTCACAGCAAATAAGGCTTTTGGCTCCAATATGCATGCTTTTTTATTTCCTCCCAACTTGGAATAAAAAAAAATCACTCCTCCTATTTTCAGAAAAGCAGAAAAACACATGAGACTAGATTACCAATTATATCATGCTTAGTGTAGGTATTTTGATTTTGGTATCTTCCTATTTGGGTAAAAAATATTAATACATTAGTTTAACATGACTCTACTTGATTCAAGAAACTTAATGTTATTGTGACCTGAGATACCCGGTTCCACTCTGACCAGAGGGATTACTCTTAAAATATATTTTTAGTGCTTTCAGGAATTAGGGTTTTTCTTTCAGTATTCAAGCAAAAAGAGAAGTTGGGTTTCCCCCAACAGAATTATGTTTATCATTTTAGTACTGTAAGTTAATGGTTCTGAAGTGTTTCCCGATCAGCTGTGAACACAATTTATTTTATTTTTTTCCTGCTAAACTTGTACAAGCGTTGGTTTATATAAAAAAAAATAAAAACAAACAATAAAACAAAAACCTAGAGACAATGCAAGGCTACCTCTGTGTTAATCCCCTCCATAATTTAATTGTTTTCTAATGTCTTCTAATATATTTATTACAGTAAGGACATTGAAAATTGTGCATAATCCATCATGAGAGAGTGTCTCCTGGGGCATCATCATCTATGGCCCATTGGTTCTGTGGTTAAAAAAAGAAAATTTTGAGATTTGCTTTCATGTTTACAGAGAAAGCGTATCATTTAATCAATGTTGGTTTGGGTTTTCAAATCCTTGAATTCTGTTCTTTGTTATTCAATTGATTCACTTAGGAACCACTTTTTTTTATGGAGCCAGTAAGTATGTTTTGTGTGTGCTCTGCATGGGTGTGTGTTTGTGTGTGTGTGTGTATGTGTGTGTGTCTCGTGAGTGTTGCATAACAGAGAACTTTCCGTTGCACAGCTGTCTGCTTTTTTCCTGGTTTCTACACAGGATCAGTAAGTAATTCTGAGACAAATCATCTTCTTAAAGTATGGAGCAGATCCAGCCCCACTCCTCTTCAAAATGTATTTTTTCTTTGCCAACAGATAAAAGATCAATCTCTTTAGCATGACCTTGAAGACCAACCATGGCTTGATGTCCGTCTACATTTCCAGAATACTCTCCCATACGATTCTGCCATCTCTCCTTTGTGCTGCCCATCCCTGACCATTATGCATCCAGACTCTCACTCAGATGTCTTTGCTTCTGCTAGTCTGGCATGTTATCTCCCCACTCAATTTTCTCTCCTGAATTTCTCACCAGTGAATGCTCAGCTAAAACACCATGTCTTAAGTAAAATTTCCACAATCTCTCTGAACTCTTCTACCTCTGTGATATTACTTTCCTATTTTATTAATCATTCATTTGTCACGTATTTATTGAGTACCTATTATTGTCAAGTTTTGATTAGACAAATAATACAAAGATTACTAGATATACTTCCTGCCTTTTTGGAGTTTATTATGAGGGGCATTGTCCCTCATCGATTATATGAGTAACTTGAATGCAAAAGACAGACTCTCTTTTTTCATATATCAGTGCTATCTCTTTATTGAGATATAGTTCACATTACATAAAATTCACCATTTCTCCCTCTTCTCCCTATCCCCTGGTGACCTCTACTATACCTTCTATCTCTATAAATTTACTTTTACTGGACACCTAAGTTATATCATAACATTTGCTTATTTCACTGTGTATAATATATTCAAGCTTCTTTTATGTTGCAGCATGTCTCATAATTTCATTCCTTCTTATGGCCAAACAATATTCCACTGTGTATATGTGCCACATTTGTTTATCCTTTATTTTTGATGGGCACTTGGTTTGCTTCCACTTTTAGGCTAGTGTGTATAATACTGTTACAAACATTGGTGTACATGTAACTGTCTGGCATCTTATTTTAACTTTCTTTAGGTATATATCTGGAAGCGGAATTTCCTGGTCATATGGTAACTCTATATTTAATCTTTTGAGGAATCGATATATTGCTTTCCACAGTGGCTGCATCATTTTGCTTTCCTACTAACTATGCACAAGAGTTAAAATTTCTCCAACAATTGTTATTTTCTGTTTTTTTGCTTTGTTTTGTTTTAAATAATAGCTATCCTTGCGGGTGTGGAGTGGTATCTCACTGTGGTTTTAGTTTGCATTTCCCTAAGGGCTAATGATGTTCCTCATCTTTTCATATGCTTATCAGCCATCTGCATATCTTCTTTGGAGAAATGTCTATTCAAGCCCTTTGCCCATTTTTAAATTTGGTTGGTTGTCTTTTTATTGCATTGTAAAAGTTCTTTGTATGTTTTAGATATTAAGCTCTTGTCAGAATATGGTTTGCAACTATTTTCTATCATTCTGTAAGTTGTCTTTTCATTTTGATAATTCCTTCACTGCACATAAGTTTTTAATTTTGATGAAGTCAAATTTATTTAATTTTTCTTTTGTTGCTCACACTTTCAGTGTCATATTTAAGAATCCATTGCTGAATCCCAGAACATGAAGATTTGCCCATGTGTTATCTGCTAAGAGTTTCATAATTTTAGCTCTTATTTTAGATCCTTGATCCATTTTGAGGTTTTGTTAGGTTTGTTTGTTTGTTTGTTTGTTTGTTTTGGTATATGGTATGAGCTAAGGGTCTAACTTCATTCTTTTCCATGTGGATATTCAGTTTCCCCAGCTTCATTTTTGAAGAGAAACTTCTTTCCCCATTGCATGTACTTAGCACTCCTGTCAAAAAAACAATTGGCCATAGATGTGTGGGTCTCTTTTGGGACTTTCAATTCAGACGCATTGGTCTATTTGTCTATCTGTGCCAACACCACACTGTTTGATTAGTGTTGCTTTGTGGTACAATTTGAAATCAGGAAGTGTGACTCTTCCAACCCTGTTCTTCTTTTTTCAAGATTGTTTTTGCTGTTTGGGGTCCTTGCAGTTCCACATGAATTGGAGGATTGGTTTTCCCATTTCTGCAAAAAAGTATGCTGGAATTTTGATTGAAATTTCATTGAATCTGTAAATCACTTGGGTCATATTGCCATATTAATGATAGTAACTCTCAATCCAGAACATGGGATGTCTTACCGTTTATTTTTGTCTTCTTTAATTTCTTTCAGCATTGTTTTGTAGTTTTCAGGTACAAAAAGTCCTTTATATCCTTGGTTAAATTAATTTCTAGATATTTTACTCTTTTAGATGATATTGTAAATGAAATTGTTTTCTTGACTTCCTCCTTGGATTTGTTTTTTTTTAATTGCTTTTGTATAGAAATCACAATGCTTCGCTTTATGAGGAATGCAAATAGCAGTTTCCTCAAAATTTGATTTGGGAAACAAGTGAATACCAAAAGAACCCAGAAGATGGGAATTATTTATATAGGTGCACAATCAGCTGCTCCACAGCTGAAGATACAGTAAATATAGAGAGGGAAATACCCTGTGGGGTGTTTGGGGAACTTCCCCCTTTGCATCATCAGTGCAGTAGCAAGAGTTCCTGTAGCAGCTTCCTAGCATGAATTACATTATCATTCAGAACTAAAAGGAAGAAAAAAATGACAAAATAATCATAACATATTCTCTAATGACATTAATCTATTACATATCTTAAATTACCATATAAGGTTTGATTATCTTTTTTAATCTCTACTTTCTGCACATTTTAAGTCTTAGCCTAATTGCAAGAAACAAAATTGGGCCAGGGCTTTCAAATGCCAAATCAACCAGTCAATTCAGTGGAAAAAAAAAAAATCAAAGTTAATCAATTATTATTTTTTTCTCCTTTGCTTGGTTATAGGACAATTGCAGAGTAATTTTTAATTAAAGAGAAACACTTTAGTTATATGTTTATAACTATGTGATTGGAAACCACATATCTAATTCTATATCTACCATATTGTTAAGCATACATTGAATTCTACTATGTTTCAGATACTATATGCCAGACATTTCCCTCCATCCCTGCTCCAATTCAAGCCTTTGTCTCTCATCTGAAGTGCTGTGATCACCTGCTAACTGAGTGAAGTCCCTGTCTTTTGGCTTCATGACCATATAAATAAAAATACATTTATGGAGTGTTTATTATATGCCAGGCTTTGAGCTGAATGGTATAATGTATTAGTTTATTTATTCTTCAAGCCAGCCCTACCAGTGATAGATAATATTAACTATTATATACATTTTTTTTCAAGTAACAAACTAATGCTCGAAGAGGTTAAGTAAACTGCCTCCCAAGTTTCCTAGCTAGATGATCAATGTAGAGGCCACACTTCGAATCATTATAGTAACATCCTTTATTTTCTCAAGCCCACCTCTGTCTTTTTTTATGTATCTTGCACAAGCTAACCCAGAGATCTAAGTATCACTGTATTCTGAGTGGATTCTACTTTCAGTTGCCCCATATACTGCAGAGGATAAAATGTAAGCTCAAAAGGGCCTCTGTGACTTGATACCGTTCTTCCTTTCCAGTCTTATTTTTGGCTAGTCTCTTTCTTACATTTATTTTCACACAATAGGGAAGTGTCTGTAAGTTCCTTTGCACTGCACACTTAGTTGCAATTCTCTGCCTATGTTCTTGCTGTTCCTTCTGTCTGAAATATCCCTTCTATTGTCCTTTATCAGGATAATGATAATAATTAGAAAGGGAAATGTCCCTAATCAAAAGAGATATATGAAATGCAATCCTACCCCACCCTACATGCCTAATACCCTTATGGCTTATTTTATTTGGATTATTTTTTTATGTGTGTCCCTCTCCCACCGAACTATAAGCACCAGGGGGGAAAACACTGCATCTTTTCCATCTCCTGTGTCTTCCATGTTGTTTGGCATAAAAAGCATTCGATGACTCTTTATTATTGAACTGGGTGCAGCAGCACACAGAATGGACCAGGGAGCTTCCAGTTTCCACACATTCACTTTTGCTTGCGCCCTTTGTCATATCAAACATAAGATGAGAGATTGTTAAAATTCTATACAACTTCACCTTCATCAACACTTGGGTAGATCTTTCTGGTTTGCCTCTTCCATATATAATGTCATTTGATGTTCACAATGGAAGTGTGAGGTAGGCAATCTTATCCTCAGATTAGAGAAGAGGAAATGGATATTTAGAGAACTTGAATGACTTCTCTAAATCACACTGCTAGCTGTCAGCCATGGAATTGAAACCAGCTCATCGAACTCTGTAACTCCTTCTCTAATACTAAATTTTAAGGTTATTTTAAAAATATAAAAAGAAAAACAATGTATTCATTGAGCCGTTCTAATGCATCAGTTATACCCCACCGATAACAGGCATTTGGGAATGCAGAGATATTAGGTATTTGTCCCTGTGTCATAGAGGGAAGTCTTAACTTTGGAATTAGTATATTCATGTGATTGTTTTGTAACAAGAAAGATATGTCGATGACATGATGCTTAATGACTACTTGCAAATTTTATTTCCATCAATTAATTTATGGAACATACATTGGTACTAGAATATGGAAGATTTCATGGACAACTTCAATATAAACATCAGATTGGTTCTTCTGTATACTTTCAGGTGTTTCAATTTTCAATAGAAACATGATTTAACACCCACAATTACATAATGTTTTTATTTTTATATGTTCCCCTTATACCTTTTACAAGGTGAGTTTTCACCTACAGTGACCAATATAGATATTAAACTTGTTCACAAAGTAAGTACTAATTTGTTCCCATGAACATTTAGTAAATGTTTCTTAGGTGGAACCTGGCATAGGCCAAAAAATATGTTCTGTGATGAGGTGGGACAAAGATGAAGAAACCATATTCCTTTATGTTTGCATTCCAACGGCTGTAGGTCATATCTGGGGAGACTGGACATGTTGGATAAAAAGTTCATAAATTATATGGTACACAGGATAAAACAGGAAAGTGGAATAAAGACTCTCATCTCATTAAAATATCTTGGATATTAGTGTGAACTAGTGAAAACATAGCATCAGAAAAAAAAGGCCAGGAATAATGACAGGTTTAAAGAAAGGTTATTAGCTGTTTGGGATAAAAATTTGAAGACGCCTTATCACTAAATAGAAATATTCAAAAGTCATCAAGTAGACATATGTTAGCTCACACATACACACATACGTATGCCCACACACCCATATGTGCAAATAACTACACTGGATTCTTCACAGAAAGCCACCTTCCTCCCCCAGAGCAAATATGTTCCTACAATGAATTCTTTTTATTTTAAGGGAAATAACCCCATTTGACTGATATCAGTAAAAGCCCCAATTTCTGCTAAATGACAATTATTGTTTCCAATAAGTGAACTGCTAAATACACGTGACTTGAATGGAATGTGCATATCTTTGCAGAACAAAAGGGGTGGAAACACTTTGTATAAAGTAAAATGTTCTAATTACAAGGCTAAATTAAAATAAAATTAAAAATGCAGACTTTAAAATAAACATTCAAAAGAGATTCACACTAAACTACCCAAATTTGGATGCATCTATGAATAATAATAATGCATTATACTTGTTTACCAGTTTTATTTCCAAAACACTTCCACATCTTATTTAATTTTTTGAAGTGCCCAATTTTAAAGTGTCTGAAAAGGGTGTTTAAGTTTTTACTTAAGCAGAAAGCCCTCTGTCTAATGGGAGTTCAAATGCCAACATGAAATTTTGGTGACATTCTTACTTGCATGTCCTCAGATGGTAGTTAAAAAAATCAATGCTGCATTCTGCTTCAATTAGATTTCTCTGGACACAGATTACAGTCCTATCTTATTACCTGACAGAGAAGTGCTTACTGAGCATTTTCTATGTGCAAAGCACTCATGTTGGTGTTGAAGGCTACCTAAAGCAAATATTATGGTCCAAATACTTCAGAAGTCAAGCTTTTCTCAAACAAATCATGTTATACTTGTCTACTACATTCCATATTGTGGCTATTTCCAGCTTTTGATCTATTTGTATTTATGTCCCACTTTGTTAATAATCAGTTTTATTAATTATTCCAGAAACCTAATGAAGCCACTGCATGTTGGTTTGCTGTGTGACAAATGATTTGCTGAATTGCTGCTTTATAGATTTTACAATGATCCAATTCACCTGAGATGGAATGAGGCCATCTCAGTTACATGGCGATCAACAGGGAACTGCTCTAAATCCTTAAAAAAATGGTTCTGGTGTCACCTAATGACAGCTGATCTTGTAAATAATACTTCATAGCCAAGTTATGAAGCCAGTGAAATGCAGATTTTTATCATCAAATATTAGAACTATTTAAGGCAAGAGTGAGGGGGGAAAAGTATGAGGAATTTCTCATGTCACTCAAGATGGTATCAATATTCTTTCATTCAGCAATTACATGTTGAATAAGGGACAGGCAGGCTGCAATGAAATGGATTTATTAGTGATCTGCTTCTTTCAAATTTTAAAATATATTCAAAATCTTCACATTAAAAACATTATAAGAAAAAAGTGAAAAGGAAATTCAGAAAAAAGTAAAAGGAGAAAAAGAAAGATAAAGGATGCAAGACAGTTTAAGAACTAATATTCCCACTCAGAAGAAAGGGCAGCTCTTCTTTTCACAGAACTGGGTCATGCTGGTTTCTAAATGCAAGGCTTTCTCATCTTCACCCAGCCATGTCCCACGGAGGTGAACCAGGGGCCAGGCCTCACAATGACGAATTTCGAACACTTGGAAGTCTACTCATATATTCTCTCCCCCATTCCTGTTATTCTTTCACACTACCACTCTGAGGAAGACAAAGGTGCTCCTCTGTTCTCATTATTTCCTCTTGGACCAGGCTGCTTTAGTCATCGGCTCTTTGACCTTGGGCAAACCACTTTCCTTCTCTGGGCTTCAATTTTCTCTTCTGAACAATAGTTGGAATCAGTCAAGGTATGCTAATATTCATTACGTTTCTAATTTGTACATGGTTTATGAATTAGGACAGTGATTTTCCACCTTGGCTAGCATTGGAATAACTTAAAGAGTTTTTAAAAGAAATACTGATGCCTGATTCTCACTCCCAGATTCTCATGTAAATGTTCTGGGTGTGTGGCCTGGCTACCAGGATTTTAAAAACTGATCAGATGGAGAACCAGGAAATTGAATTAATTTATTGGAAAGCAAAAAGTACATACATGGAAGAAAAGTGTACTATGGAGGGGAGTTGTATCACAGTAACAAAAACCTGGTTTATTTACTTTTTCTGCCAAGAAAAATAGGTGCTTGAACAACAAGATCTTTTGCAAAACAGTCGGGTCCCTTAAAAAAGTCAGGTCTTCCGTGTCAAGGAAGGCAGCTGGCTTGAGAGGATTCCCTCTGGCCTTACCAATAATAAGAAGAAAAGTCCTTTTTAACATTGACCATTGACTTAGGAGAAGAGGGAATAGGAAGAATAGGTGCGATTCTGAAACTAGCAAGCCTCTTGGAAATATTTGGATAAATTCTGCCTCAGCAGGACAAGACTCTTGGCCAAGAATGGTCTTTTAGGATGTTGCCCACATGGCTCCCACACTGTCTTTGGTATCTTCTAAAAGGTTATCTGAGAAGCACTCCCTAACCACTTTATCTAAAATAAGATGCTTCACTCCTTCTCTCTGCTTCTCCATGCTTCTTGCTGATTTATTTTTCTTCATAGCACCACTTGACTTATTGCATATTTAAATATTTTTATGCATATGGGCACTCATATTGCCCCATTCTAGAATAGTATCTGGCTGCTAATATGCAGTCAATTAATATTTACTGACAATGTTGGCAAGACTGGACTAGTCATAAAGAATCAGTTTTAAGTTTGCTTCAAGAATTGACCAACTTATCTATCAGACTTCGTTGTTATTTTAGAAGATAGTGGAAGGTTTCAACTTAAACAATATTTAAGATGGCACTATCATAATGCTCTCAAAGAATATTTCATTATAATCAGAGTCTTCTCTGAATAGACTCCCACCCAAACCTCCAGTTGATTTAGCTTCAAAAGGAATTCATGAGAATATTTTCAAAATGGGGAAACTGGATAAAATAGTTCTGTAGTGATCAAATAACAGATACAAGTTATTGGTCAAACAAGATAATTTGAGGGAGATAGGATGTTATTACTGTGGCTTATTATAAACCCTGCTTCTTTATAACAGCCAAGAATCAGTAACATTTTCTCAAAACTACTCATTCCTAGTTCTTGATAGTCAAATGATATCATCAGTGTATATTACATTATCTCTAAAATGCTACAAGTGTCCGTTGGATCCAAACATCATAAAATATTAGTCAATAATAAGTAAAACCTGACATCTGCTCGCTTCTTATATGAAATATTGAACTGAGAGTCCCAATTGTGCAACCTACGAATAGTTAAGGAATCGCCGTTTACACCTGATCTTAGTCAAAAGGCCAAGAAGTGATTCGTTTGAGGGAGTAAGAAGTCCTAAAAATAATTGGGTGAACTTTGCTTTGAATTCATCCAGAGGAAGTCATCTCTGAGGAGACAGCTTAAGTTAATTTGGCAAAGAGCCAGACTCACAGTAAGGGGAGACTTTAAATAATTCTGTCATTACATCATCCTTATTCATATTTTATATAACAGAAATGAAAAATAGTTAAGTTTTGATCAAAGGAAATACTGTGATGAAGTCAAAGAAAGAACATCTTTAGATATTAGGGAAAATGCCCTGAGACTTTTATCAAAAGTTGTTTCCTGACCTACTCAGCCCTCTATCACCATCCCTTAACAACAACAACAAAAACAACAAAAACACAATTTATTTAGGATTGGAATCAAAATTTTCTGGTGGGTTTAGCACATGTCCACAATTTGTTTGACACTCCTCCCATTAGGTAGTAGGTTCTATGACTCTTCGCCTTTAATCAGGGCTACTTTTAGTGACTTCTTCATGACAAATATCGTGTTGTAGATGTGACACTGTGTGTCTCCTTAGTCTAGGATAGAATAGGCCAGGCAGCTTCCTCCACCTTGGGATGTTTGATCTGCAGAAAGCCAGCCTCTATTCAAGAAACCTGTCTACTCTGATACCACCACACTCAAGAGGCCATGTTTAGATGCTCGGGGTGACAGCTCAGCCGTGCTCCCAGTCAACAGCCAGTGTCAATTGCTAACCATGTGAGTGAGCCAGCTTGGAGGTTCAGCCCAGATGAGTCTTCCGATGATTGCTCTCCCAGTGGACATCTGACTACAATCAGACCCAAGCAAGAACTGCTTGGTGAGTGCCTCTGAAATTCCTGCCCCTGTCCACAAAATCATGACCAAATTAAAATGGTTATTTTAAACCACCGTGTTAGGAGGTAATTCATTTCACTGGTATATTAACTGGTACAGATTAGAGGGCAATACATCTACAACCTCTCTGACCAAAATTTATGTCATGAGCAATTAATTTCCCAAAGTGCGTGTTTATCCCAACTTACAAAGATTCTCAGGGGAATATTTTAGAACTACGCTTTTTCAAGTTTTACATTGCTTGTAGCTGACTGTGTATTAAATGAATTCTCATATTCATATAATCCCTTTGATATTCCAATTTATATGTCAGACATCTGTTAGTTGTGGATTTTTTTTCTTTTTCTCTGGCCAATCTTTGCCATTTGTGGTACCCCAGGGAAAACATCCCTCAGATTTTAAGCGACTAATATTGGTTAACTTTTATGTAATTAATAAAATTTGTCCATGGATTTGTACCTTAAACAGCCATTTTTAGGTGTCAAATAATGATGTTATTAAATTTGGTCAACTCTTTTTCCCTCTTGGATTTAGCCAAATATCTCCAGAGGAGTGGAAAATGTCTTGTCGATAAATAAATATGTAATTATTACTACAGTTACAATATATAGTTAACTAGAGTGCAGATAAAGTTTTGGCAATGACATTACCAATCCCTTTCCAGTAGCTACTCAGAACTAATTTTGCCAACCACTTGCTATATAAACATATGAGGAACAGAAGGTTGTCCCATTGAGACCAAACATCTAAAAAATATATATAATCTATATTTTCTTTAATAGGAAACATAAAGTATTAAGACACACTAAATCCATCTAATTAGGAGATGAATTAAATAGGTAAGGCACATTTCTGGTAGAAAAGGGTTAATGTAGACTAAATATTGGACACCAGAGCCAGACTTTCTGGGTTCAAATCTAGCTTCTGCCCCTGTCTTAGTTACCCAGCTGCTCAAATGTTTGTTGAGTTGGTTTAAACAATGGGAATTTATTAGCTCATGAATTTGAAGTTAGGAGAAGAGCAAAATGGTGGTGCTTTCTCCCCAAAAATTATGACATTCTGGGACTGGCTGATGGCAATGAGTCCTTGGCTTTTCCGTCACATGGCAATGCACAGCACATGGCAACTCTTCTGGGTTCTGTTGACTTCCAGCTTCTTCCGTGGCTTTCTCTTTCTATGCCTGCATTTCATTTTATAAAGGATTCCAGTAATCTGGCTTAAAGTCCAACCTGATTCAGTTAGGCCACAATTTAACTGAAGTAACATCTTCAAGAGACTTTACTTTCAATGGGTCCACACCCACCAGAATGCAGACCAAGACCAAGAATGTCCAAACTGGGGTACACAATTCAGTCCACCGCAGCCCCTATAGTAGAGACTTCAACCATTTACCAAAGTTATCTATCTCCTTTCTCTCTAAGCCTAATTCTCAGTATCCCTTGCTCTTAGAACGGCAATGTGTGAGTCTATCTGGTTCTGTTCCACAAAAGCTTCTCCTTCTATTGTCTGGATGTCACCTTATAAGATAACCCTGGAAACCAGACGTTTGTTTGGCAGAACTTTTATTAGTCTGCTTCCATGAATGACTGCATGGGAGAGAGTTTCCCCACCACAAAATCCTCATTGATCCAGGAATGCAATGGGATATTTTCAGAAAAAAAAAACAAATGTCTACCATATAAATCATCTCAAAATATAGGGTTATGTATTATAGTGGCCACAGTACCCTAATATAACCACTTAATGCCCTATAACTTTGAGAAAAATTACTTAAATGTAAAAAATGGTCATAGCAACACCATCTTATAGGGTTGTTTAAAGGATTAAATAAAGTAACATATGTTAAGCACTTAGAAAAAAGTATGAGTCATAGTAAGCATATAATTTTAATTATAATCATCATGAAGATTCAATGTGTAGAATGTTTAACTGGTTAGAAAGGACTTACATTATGAAATAAATGCTGAAGTTTACTTTCTATGTTTGACCTGTAAAATATGAAAAATATGATTACCTTTCATTTATTCATATATTAAAATATTAAATATTCACTATTTTGAAGCATAAGCTAAGGACTGCAGGTATAATATTGAATATGACAAATACTCTTCCAGCCTTCACAGAGCATGTCATTAAAGGAGACAAGTAATTACTCAGCTATTACACTACAATGGAGAACATCCCTTATTTGAGATAGGGAAGGTTGTAATGGAAGCATATAGATAGAGCACCTAACAAAATCTAGAGGTAGCAGAGACTCAGTGTTAGGTGTGAGTTATCCAGGGCTTAACTATAGGGTAAGAGGGTGGATTGGTGGGCTGGAGGAGGGAAAAGAGAGTTCCCTGCAGAAGGAGCAGCAAGTGCTGAAGCTAAGAGTTAAGAAGAAGCATGTTAGTAACTTGAGAGTAACTGGAGCAATGGGAGCAAGTGAAGGGACAGGGTGGGACGCACAGAGAAAGATGAGTTTGGAGAAGGGAACAGGGCAAGATCGTAAAGGGACTTCAGTGACCGGCTAAGGCACTGGATTTTATTTTATTTTAAAGGGCATGGATTTTAATAGGGGAGTGACATGATAAGATTAGGGTTTTAGACATGTGATTCAGTCTGAAATGTGGAGACCAGATTGTTAGAAACAAGACTGTAAATGCAGAGTACTGGGAGAACAGTTAGGAGGCTATTGGAGGAATCCGGTTGAAAGGTGATGGTGGCTGGACTAGACACACAGCAGAAGTAAATAAGTCAGTGAGTGAACTGAAGAGTTACATAGGCAGCAAATCAAGGCTGGCAGATTTCTATGTTTTTAGGGTAGAGAGGAGGAGAGAGAAGTCACAAAAAATATCAGTTTTATAATTCAGTCTACGGAGTGGCTGGTAGCATTTGAGCTTGCAACTTAGCAAGAGAGTTTGGCCATTTTGGGTTTGAAGCATGTGGCAGATTTCAGATGGAGAGGGGTAGACATTGGGTATGCATGCTTAAGTCAAGTCACCCCACAGTGTCATTCTATTCACCCCAAGGATTGCTCTAAATGGCAAAAAGGAGCTTGTTCTTGGTCAATTCAAGAGGCTCACATGTGGCAGTTTGAAGGTCCGGAAATGTCATGTTTATATGTTTATATAGCTGACAGGGCCTCGTGGAGTGACAGGGATTTGAATGACTATTTATTGGGATGATTTAATAAAGGAGAAGATTCCTGCATTCTTAAGCCTATTTTAATGATAATTACAGTCTTGGAAAATCTCACCTTAGCTCTCATCATCACTACAGACAATTGGAAAGTCTAAAAAGAGAACTCAATAAAACCCTGCTTTAAAAGAAAGAAAATCAATGCAATTGTTTTGAAGATAGATAGAAAAGAGACTCTGATAGCGTTGAGAAGGATTTTTATTGCTACCTTATAGGATGAGCCTTTCAAGTCTTTCAATTTTTTTCTTATTTAGAAAATATTTACAGTAAATTTAACTTTTTTTCTGATTATCCGAGTAATACCTTTTATAAAATTTGGAAAAAACTGAAAAGTGTAGAGAAAAAAATCCCAAATATTTAATGAACTCATTGTTAATATTTGAGTGCATATTCTTTTAATTCCTTTAACATGGACACATTATAATTTTCTATAAAATTAGTAATTCAATCTTATACCTTGTTCTTATTTATTTGATATTTTAAAGTATTTCCTGAAATCATTAAATAGTCTTTGAAAATTCAAAATATTACAACAGATGGCAATATTTTAAAATGTTTATCCATCCCCCTGTTATTGGATATAATATGGGTTCTAAATTTTCTTCATTACAAATAAATCTGATTATCTTCTTTATAGATTATGAAAGAATCACGTGTCCTTAGAAGTGAAATTACTTGATTAAAAATTATGCCTAAGGGATATTTAAGATCACTTGGTTATTTATTAGTATTACTCTGGGAAATCACATTCCAGAACCTAAGTTGAAAGGAGTATTTATATTACCTCCCTCTCCTGTAGTGGTGTTTTCTGTTTATTGAGTGTGCCTTATAACCAATGATTGTTGAAGATACATATCATGGGAGTTTTACTCTGGTCAAATGATACATTTTCCCTAGCACTTTGCTTTGAGCTCAGGTCTAAATCATGTTTTTAAATCTCTAAAACAGTGCTATTTAATCCCACTCAATACTTAGACCTATATGGAAACCTTGAAGTCATAACTTTCTCCATAGCTTTAATATGTTTTTTTTCCTGTATGACGTTGAAAGGTACTGTCAATTATGAGAAATTGTGGAGCTCACAACTAGTGATACATTTAAAATCGATTCATTTGTCTCTCTGATCATGTAAATGCTTTGGCATTCACCAGGCCTGCCATGATAGGACATTATAGCTATTTTGGAGACATTTCATTTTACACTTACACATCAGTGCAGCTGCCACTAATGTTTTACAAGCCCATGGGCTACACATCCCCATGATATTTTTGCAGAGGTTAATGTTCATGCACAGTTCTTATATTTATTACTCAGGCAATAATGGGCTCACAGGAGCCATTTACAGCTCTTAAGAGATTAGTGTCTATGGTCTCTCCCATTTTATTCTATCTCCTATTTACCCTATTTAGCTTGTGAGCTTGTTTTCCTGTTTTTTTTTTTTCCCCACTTTTATGGAAATTATTGTTGTACATTATAGTGGTAAAATTATTCTTATATCTGTAGGTTGTAGATTTTAGAACATAATTCTTTGGCCTATAAATCAAATCTATTTCTAGAACTGTTAATACTTGCTCTTTGACTTTGAGGTTGTGTCCCCATTCTTGCTATTTGACCCTTGATGGTAGTTGAGACAATAATCTCCTCTTACATAGAAAACACTTCACATCTTACAAAGGATTTGGTTATCCTGCACTAGTACGTGATAGTGCAGCATAAAATGTTATTCCCTAGATCCAACACCTTGCAACATAACTTACAGAGGCTTTCTCTTCAAGAAAAATTCTCACTTGCAATTCATGTTTAGCCTGTTTTTCCTATCTTATCTATAACAGCTGGGTTATATCTGCTTCCAGGGAAATGTGTTATGTATGTTTAATACCAATATCTAAAAAGAACCTTGAAAACTGAATATAGTCTTGCAGAGAAGTTTCAAGCAATCTGCCAAAGAATTTTGAAGTTGATTACCAAATTGGAGATGAGGATTTTAATCAATAGTAAAGGTTATAATGGCTTGAGGATCGGTCTACAGAACAATAACCAAAAGATGATCAATTTTGTTTGAATCACAAGTTAATCCCTAACATTACTTTCTTTGTATCAGGAAGCTTCTGCTACAGGACCAACGTGTTTTAAGCAGAGGCAGTATTTGTTCCATGGTTTCTGAGGCCAGGGTGACAAGACAGAGGTCCATTCTTCCTATGGCCATGTCCAGTTTCACTCTTCCGGAAGGACTTCAGCCTTACAAGATTGCATGCTCTTTTGTAAGCCTGGTTAGGAAAGTTGTCATGATATTAAACTAGTCTCATACCCCCCAAAGCCACATCATTTTTGCTTAAATCAGGACTGTTGGCCAGTGGGGGAATTACTCATAGAATATTTCTCAGACCAGATGTATTGATGTTCGTCTACCTCTGAGGCAATGTCTCTGGATATTGAGTCACAGGGGAGGGTTGAACAAGTTAAGCAATTACCAACCTGCAGATGCTGGCAAGAGAGGTCTCATTAACCTAAGTCTTTTTTTTTACATATATATTTATTCCTTTTTTATATGTCAGGTTTTTTGTTTTTTTTTTTTCTGAACAAACATTATGCAAATTGAAAATAAATTTTGCCTTGCAGCTTTCTCTAGAGTAATATTCCCACATTAGAATCATTGTAGAGTGTTTTCTTTCCAGGGTTAGTGCCAATAAGAATAAAGGTGTGAGTGAGCCTCAAGTTGTGCAAGCAGGTTGAAGATGGTTTGCTTAACAACTGCCCTGCCCACTGATCTCAATTCTGGGAGGGAGTGTTAATGTGAAAACGGTCTTATCACCTTGTTCAGTGTTAGTTATCAATGATGGGTGAACTGTGTTTCCTAACCCATCCTATTTTAAGAACCATGAGAGTCTCAAAGGACTGTTTGGTGACTCAGGGAAATGGAAAACATTCAATGATGGCACAGACTTGCAAAAACCCAGACTGTCCTTATGTTGCTGGTTTATATAAAAGACATTTGAAAAGTCATCGTATTAAATACCCATTTGAGTTCTTTCTGTTAAAGGTGCTAACTTGAGTTCCACCAAAAAAAAAATATTAATATCTGCATTAATTTTGTAGCCAGAAAAGTATCTGCATGCAATCTGTATCAGGATAGTTTTGGTTTTATCTTTAAAAAGGAAATATCCCTGTTTATCTCAAGCTAATTTTGTATTAAAAATGATGGGTTTGTACTTCTAATACATTAGAACCTCACTGTTATTTTAAAACCAACTAATAAAACAAGTCCTGTAAGCTATATTATATTTTGCACAGTGATGCCTCTATGATTGTGAGACTATTTTATTCATAACAATTATAGTTTCCTTTTCAAAGGGCAGCCATTCGTTTCCTCTTTTCTCAAAGGAATATTATACAGGTAACAGTGTCCTGAAAGATGAATGGTCCTTTCATATCCTGGGGATTTGATGCTACAAGTCTTCTATGTTGTGTGGGGACCTTTTCATAATGCATGATACTAATAAAAAGCACTGATTTTAGTTTAGAGTGTGGAAAACCTGCAAGATATGAAAGGAGGATTTCTAAATAGTTGGGTGACCATGACCCTAAGTTCAGTAAGTAACAAAGGTAGATTCTCCTCTGGGGAAATGGTTGGAGGGTCCTCTGATGTTACTAACCAAATTCTTGATGTGACAAGTAAATAAGTCATTCCAAAAAAAGTGTCATTACTATTTTGGGGGGACAGGGTGAAAGGCAGAATATATGATGCCTAACATCAGAACTGCTGTTAAGTTTCATACGGAATCTGTAGTATAGGTGACCGAGGCATAATATGTTCCCCCCAAAAAAATCCCATATGAAAAATTACTTTTTATTTCCTGGGCAATATAAAGAAGATGAGAGGAAAACAAATTATATTTGTGAAATGAGAATGAACTATTTTATCTCATTTAAAAAATATACAACTTTCAAAAGGCTTCCAAATTTGGATACTGCATCATTAAGCACTTGACATTTGTCCAGTTAAAACTATTGACTCATGCTTTCATTGCTCCCCCCTCAAATTACTACAGTGCCACAGCTGATCTGACTATATTTTCCATTTCTTATAAATAGCCACAAGAAAAGTATTAATTATCCTTGTACGATTTAATGCACCAACTGCCTTAACCTTTCAGGTTTTCTTAAACGCCAGCATAACAAGGCATATCCATGGCAGCAAATGTGATTTATGACAGGAATCTTTAATTTCTGTTTTTAAATATGTTACCCACCGATCTGCATACATTTAAATTCGCCTGCAACACTTTTCTCTGTCTTGAGGCTGTTGTTTAATATTCAAGGATGATTTTTGTCCACATACATTTTGGTCTATGTCACCTCAGATTAAATTATTACTGTTTGCAGCCTTTTCGGAGCAGGCCTCAGGCCCTTATTTACAAGAATCAATGAAACAGTAATGAAAATCCATTTTTCATACTATCAGCTCTGGCCTGCTTTTATTTAGTTAGCTGTGTCTAAGCAAGCAATTCATTTTGTGCAAATGTCATGTAGAGAAAAAAGGACGAGCCATGAAAGGGTTAATCATGAAATAAAACCTAAGCTCTCCCCCATGGTAAAAAGCATTTGTAATGTTAAAATAAAATAAAATAAAATAAAGCCTTTCTTAATATATGCAAAGTAATGTATATTGACACATAAGCAAGGCTTTTTATGATGAATATTGAAATATATATGCAAAGCACAGGAAATGTGTAACATGTTATAGATCTTTCAGTGTACATTTAGAGGAAATGAACCATTTATATTCTACAATTTAGTGAATACCTACTGTTTATTGGTACAGAGCACATAGGAGTGTATTTGTCTTAGTAATTTATTTAGGTAAATATATTTATTCTTCCAGGGATTCTTGTGCTTTTCTTGGTTCTATAGTACTAGACATAAATATTTAACAATGCATTGTCTCAAATGTTATTCATGTAATTTATCAGAGAAAACAGTGGAGTTGTAATAACTTTTAAGCCTGCACCTTCTCTTAAACCTGAGATTGATTTAGAATGCGGGAAACTGAGCTGGATTTTCCTCATGCTGCTGTGAAGAATTATTCACTAGTTCTAACCAAGAAAAGTCAAACTAGCAGAGTCGCCAAAAGAACAAGTTTCATTTACCCTTTGTTGAGTCAGCTTTCTTTAGCTAATACTTTGGCTATAAAAGAAATAGGATTACTGTGAGGAAAACACTTCATTATGATAAATATATTTCACTATATTTGCTGATCTATCCCCTTCCTTTTTACATGTGTATACACAGAAATATACATACATACTATCCCTTGTAAGTATTCCTCTTGGGAATTTCATCTAAATTTTAATGCACTTGACTGTAAGGATGTCAGTTCAAATTATAGCTAAGGTATTGTAAAAGTGACTGTCCAGTCTTTAGTATAGCAGAAGAAATGAATGTAGAGTGAAAGCATTCGGAGTCTTGTACTGCTTTGCTATGAGCTTTCTTGGAAATAATTGTTAAAGGTTCAAGATCTGGAATTTTCTATCTGTATATATTTTCTATTATATTTAACTTTCAAAAATCCATTTCCTATGTTTGGTGATAGAATCTGTAAGGCTGATATGTGTAGATCTCAAAGCTAGCTGATCTGCTGGTTTTAGTTACATTTAAAAAGTGGAGAATTATTTTCTACAGAGTCAAAGCAGGAAACCCCTGCATCATAATCCTGAATCTGTGTCAGAACAGTGGGTTCAATACAGCCATTGCTCAAATGCCTGCAGCACAGAGATCAAGGCAAGGTCTGATAATCGAGCAATTCATTGTAAACCGATCAGACTTAAAACCAGAACATCTAGTTAGCCTCAGTTACCAGGGTTATGCTAACCTGCTCAGGTGCTGCATCTATTGTCATGGGCACATAGAGTGGTTTTGATTCAAATATTAAAAACTTTATGATGAAATTTTAAAGTATAGGAACAGTACAATCAGCTGAATTATTGGAATCTGAATTACTCTGATAAATTGAACATTAATATATTTTATTGTTGAATGAATGTCATTAGCACAAGTTTGATAAGAAGGAAATTAACTGATTGGTTAGGGAGTGGTGGGAAATAAGCTGCTCATTTGTCCTATTTTTTCATACAGAGTTAGCCACCATTGGGTTGCCTGCACATAGTGGCATATATAAAGGGTATTGGGGACTGATAAGTTTCTTGCCATCCATATTAAAAAAAAAAAAAAAAAAAAAAAAAAGCTCTGTGCTGTTAAAGATGACTTTTAATTTCTAAAAATGTTTAAGATAAGGACAGAAAAAAAAAAAGGCATTACTTTTAATGTTCAAAAGCAATCCATTTGGGTTTCATTTATTCCAGCAATCCACACCACCTGTCAGTAACTCCAGCTAGCAGGGACTACACAACTGAATGGGATATTGTTTATCCTGAGACATCACCTTTCTTTCTTACACATTTTCAAATACATTTAATTGCATTACAAATTCCAACTTTTAGAGGACAAAGGAAAACATTATATTTGAGAGTAAGTCCCTGAATTATAAATCCGTTACAAATGACAACTAGACCTAAGATCTGTGTTGCATGTTTTCCATTCAGAGTACATGATGGGATATAACACATCCATTTTACATTATATCTACAAAAATTTGGCAAAAAGTTTTGGAAATGCCAATGTTAAAAAAAAATTAGAAAGAAAAAAAAATCAGCTCTTAAATTCTCTCCATAGTTTATCTATTAAAGAAACACAGGAGATGTATGGAGTGTTGAAAAAAAAGCATACAACAATGTTAACATTTGATTTCTCAGTTGGATGATTTATTTTGTATCTTTCTATTTTCTTGTATTTTTAAAATTTCATATAATGACTAGACACTAGATGGTATTTTCATAATGGGAAGGATGTTTTTTAAAAGAAGTAAGCTAAGGAAAGGAAACCCCAGGGAGAGAAAGAGGAGGATACTGGAAGGGCTCAAAGCAAATACCGTCCTGCATCCCAGCAGGGCGTTGTCTTTTCCTTCACTTTTCTTTTGAACGAAAGTTATCCACGTAAGATATTTGTCAGAATTGAGAAGCATCTCCTTTTAAAATCCCTCTGAGAAGGTTTAGAAGCAACAGCATTAAGTAGATAAAAAACATGGCTTCCTTCCTAAGACCTAGCTTAGATCAACTGCGTGAGCAAACGGGTGGTGTGGGTGGGTGTGCAGCCGGGAAGGGGCGAGCTCGCGCTGGGAAGGCGACAGCCAGTGTGGTGCCACCGCGGAGGGGCTTCGGCCAGCAGGATGCGCTGGGAACCCGGCACTGCCACTGTCTCGTTGGATGAAAAGTTACTGAATCACCCCCTTCCTCAGTGTCCTCCTGTGTAAAATGGTGACGATTTTAGTTCCCATGTCATCGAGTTCTGTTTAGAATGAAAGAAAATCATACACATAAAGCATTTATGTTCTAGTTTATGTTCATGTATTCATAGTCTTATTACTATGTTCCTGGCACAAAGTAAAAGCTAAAAAGTGTAAACTATAAACATTACTTTTAAGCGTTTGGGAATCAGTAAGGAGGAGTATTTCAAATTTGAAGATGGATGCAGAAAAAGACAGTATAAGATTTAATTTTTCAAAATTTAAATATTCCAAAAAAGGTGTTGAGACAGTTCCTGAATCCAAGAAAGAAGGGAGGATAGGGAAAGTAATTATCTTCATTATCCTCCTCACTCACCTCTTTCCTGAAGTGCCAGGGACCCTGCTGTCATGAACTCAGGCTGGTTATGATTAGCATTAATTAAATAGCATAATTTACATGTGGGCTAGCCTGGGAAACTAACAATTATAACTCTATAGACATGTGTGTTACCAATGATAAACAGGTTACCTACAAATGAACATTTGGAACATAACCTATTCATAAATTGACCTCCTTATTTTATTATATTTTATTTACAATTTACTGAACAAATGCATTTTAAAATAGTATTGATATACATTCAACTATTGGCTACAGAGTCAACAAGAAATAAAAAGACAAGAACCAGAGAACTTAATGTAATAAGAATTTCTCAGACAGATTAAAAAATTGGTTAACAAATGTTCTCAATGAGCAAAAGCAAGATATTTTTTTGACTTTTATTGTTTTCTTTTGTCAGCCCTAGTTTAGCCTTTAGAAAATTACCTAGATTTGTGAATATGTTTTACTGCCTGGCTCATATCTCAGATAAACTTAAAAGTAAGAATATATACTAAAGATGGAATAACAAATACCTAATAGATACCTGCAAATGAATCAGGGTCTTGCTGATGCACTTATGTAAAAAACTGTGTAAAACATTACAGTGGACACATTTACTAATTAAAGAGAGGGAACCAAATAGAAGAAAAGGTATTTACATCTTTAGGCTTTATGAATACTCTGTCACAGCTAAGACGGTTACAAAATTGGACAATAAAACTAGCAATGCTCATAAGAGAATAGAAGAAATTAATTCATCCCCAGTATATTCAGATTCTATCAATGATTTATGGCCATTTATGAAGGAAAAAGAAATATCAATTTCTAAATTTACATTTAATATTTACAAATATGTAAATCAGGCTGTCTCCGAAAAGTGTAGCAGATGTCCCTATCTTCTTGATGCTGATGGACTGCCTAGGTATTACTTTAAAATGATAGATTGGCAATGAGAATATTATTTTCTAGTCTATTTCATCTTATTCATTTGGAAGCATTAATTCATTTAAAGAAGATTATACATGCAATCCAATCTTGACAGCCTGGCTCTATGTAATGGGATGTTCTGTTTAAATGTGAGGACATATTGATCTCATTCTGAAGTATCAATCTAGTATCTATCAAGAGGAAAAATTTTGAACATTTTCCATGGTGGGTCCTGTTCCAAAAATTTTTAAATTGAATATGTTGTAAAGGAAAAATATATATATAATAACTTTCCACTTATTGATCTTGAGACATTTTAAGCAAAGAAAAGAACACTGAAGGAAGTTGTGATATTTCTTTACACAGGGTCTTTTAGAAGGAGGATCGAACACTTACCTCAAGGGAAGAGCAAGCCAAAGGATTAGATTCTCTTATATTTTGAAAAGTGGGTCGTTTTCACTCAAGGGCTCTGGGCCATAAGCCATCACCGTCTCCACAGTGTCCAGTTTCTGGCAGTGTATCTTCACGTACCATTTCTGAGCTCTCATGAAAGTGAACTAAGTAGATCAATTAGCTGTAAGACAATGGGTTTGTCTTGACTATTTCAAATTTGGGATGAGAAAGTGTTCTCACTAAATATTTTTATTTTATATACTTGTGAAAAAATGGCAAATATTTCTTTAGTATCTATTCAATGGAGAGTACATTTACTTGTTTATTTAAATGTTCTGCATTAAAGGGTTTCAAGCCTAATAGATTTCTCCCAGTAAAATTTTGTATTATATTCTGTACATGAATATAAAATGCATTCATTGGTGAGCATAAAATATTATATTTGGTTAATTGTCAACACTTTCATTTGAAACAAAAACAATAGTGACTAATATACAGATATCTCTATATTTTTAAGAGAACTGAATTCAAATAAAATTTGAGCTTTGATGATATCTGGTAAACAACTATCAAAAAAAGGTGAGAATTTCTCCAAAGGAAAAAGAAGCATAAGTACACTTACCGGCAATTATCTGTTTTTCTTTACTAATGGCTATATTAAAGACTAATGCTTACTCTTAAAAGTTAGTGTAACATATTAATTTACATCTGGATACTGTGTTAGCGAAGATTCCATGAGATTTTAGGCACAATCCCTTCCTTCCCATACTTCAGAGGGCTTAGGATATGAATCAGGGAAATATAATCTCCAATATCATGGATTTGAAAACATGAGTTTAAAATATGTATGTATATATAGATACACATATAATATTTTGTATATTATATGTAATGTTTTCCCTAGAGATTCTTAGAGGTTCCACCCAAAACCTCTTATGCAAAAAGAATTATGATTAAAGCATAGAGGCTACAAATTATGCTATAAGGATTATATAATGATTATAAAGCTGATAGTGACTATTAATGAAAATTTTAAATTGCAATGCAATTATGCAGACTACTGGGACTACAGTGGATTAAGTGACAGCAAACAGAAAGGTGAAAACAAAATACTATCATATATATTGAATACTCATGGGATGACAAATGACTTTCCTAAAAGATGCTTCCACTTATTTTTATGTTATTTTCCATTATATATGAAATAAATTACCTCTTCTTGACAAACCACTTGACATTCTGCAGATGATATATTTTTCTGAAGAGGTGTTAGCCATACTTGGCTTACAAGAAAAAGATTTACTATTTTTATTAATTACTACTTTTTGGAAACCAAAAGCAAAGGGGGCCTAATTATTAAATACTAGAAATTAAATGTGGGATAAATTTTCACTTATCCGTCTTAATAATAAAAGGCAGATAATCCAAAACATAGATCCACACAATAGTCATTTCTATTTGTCTTTGGAATGCATTATGAAAATCAATTTGTATCACATAGCTAATGGTTGAAAGAGTTGGCCCAAATCCATCCTGAGTGATAGTGGGAAATCAGCCTGGGAGTCAATTTGCAGACTATTCGCTTTCATTCAAGTTAGTGTTTCTGTAGAAAGGTTGAAAGCTGCAAAATATTCTTGGTGAGTGGCTCCAAGAAATTAAAAGGTCAAAAAAAAAAAAAAAAATTCAGAATCTCTTCAAGGACCTATACAAGGCAATTTGGAAATAAGTAAGTAGGACAAATTTACTAGTTGATAATTACAGATATTTTCAAAATAAATGTGCTATAATAAAATATTCATAAAGTATATCCTAAATGCTGCCACCTTATCATTTTCTGTGCATTTTGCAAAAAAAGTTTTTAAAAGGAGAGAGGACTGCCCGATATCAACCCCCAATGCCCACCCCAACGGCTCTGCCTCTCAGCTTTGCCGGGTGCTCCCTGCCAGATCTCAGTCGTGAGTCATTTTTTGCTTCATGGCTGACCACCCTCTGGAATTCCAGGACTCAGTTTTCCTTGGGCCATGGTAGCCCCTGCTCTGCTCACCTCAGCAGAAGCATCATATGGGTAATTACGGCTTTTGTTTTGCCTAGTAGTTTAAGCCTGGAAACATACTTATCGAACCATTAGGAAAAACTACAGGAAATGGTTTAGAAAATAACTGAAAACTTCTTGTTAAAGAATGAAGTCTAAAGAACCCCCACCCACAACCCCATCTCTCTCTCTGTTTCTCTCTCTCTCTCTCTGTTTCTCTCTCTCTCTCTCTGTTTCTCTCTCTCTCTCACACCCACACATAAGCACACATACACCCATGCTTGGTCACTGTGTATTTTTTGCTATCTTGTTCCACTCTCTACCCTCCTGCAGTCTGCTCTGCTCTGAGCCCTGGGAAGCTGGGTTGTGAAGACTATATCTAGAAGTGGCCTTGCCCTTTGTCTTCTGGTGCAATTTGCTGGAATGTGGGAGGAAATGAAGCTGGGATATTCTGCTGGCTCCTACTGCATGGTCACTGCTTTCCCAAAGACCATACATTTTTTCAGCTTCACTCTAAGGTACCCATAACCATTCCTGCCATTGGCCCCTTCAACCTATGACCTGTAATGACTTCCTGCTCTTGCTAACTCTCGGTAAACGCATCACCTGTTTCTTTTTATTTATATTTTCCCTGTACACTCTACCCATATCTTTAAAAATAGTCCTTTTTAAAAATCTACCTCAATTATAAGCCAAAAACTTGACAGAGTAGACCCAAAATTAGTAGATACCAGTTCCTGACTTTCTTTTTCTTGCTTGAGTCCTGACCTCTTTCAGTCTCTCCTGACAGCACACCCTTTTCAATTCCCTTTAGGTAAATGCAGACCACTCCCTCAGAGATGGCATTCCAATAAAATCTGTCCTCCTCTTGTACTCAAGAATTCTCAACAGTGTATCTGAGTGGCTGATTTATTTAATCTCAAATATACCACCTCTTTCTTTTTGCTAACTTCTACACTCTCATGGGTTGTTTTTTCGGACAGAATATACTCATCTCCCAAGGGCAAACAATGATTCTCAGAGACAGTAAAATCAAAATCTCTATAACAGCAGATCAACGATTTCCTAAAGGCAAGATATTGACAAGAATACCTATCTTTCATAGAGATGGTTCTATAGATTATTTTTCCAGGATGGTGTCATTTCTCCATTTCTCATGTTCCAGTTTCAATACATGGCCCAAAGGCCTACCGTACAACAGAAATGGGGTCCATTAGCATACTTTTCTAAACAACACATTGCCCACTTTTATTGAGGAAAAGTAAATTCCCCACCCCTATACACACTAAAACATAAGTGGAAGGAGATACTAGAGAGAAAGTATCTTCTGTTTTTCAGTGAGTGCTTCTCCCCAGTACATCACCCCCAATCTCAAGAGTTGAGCATCATGGATTTTATATTTCTGTTAATGACTTAAGAATTTTGAAACTGGTAAATATGAAGAACAATGTCAAATAGTTCACATTTGATCCACCGAATCACTGGGCCATAGTCTATCAGAAGTTGAAAAATAATTTTACCATTTTTTAATTGTTGAAGGAGATATGACAAAAAGATTTATTTTTAAGTCTGTTTACAGCAACATGGAAACTTAGAGCTTGAGAAAGGGTAAGTCTTCGGAATTCCAGATCTTTCATATGTGAAAAAATATGTTTCACAGAACCAAATCATCCTTCTTTTAATTTTATTAAATAACATATGGAGGCTGCCTACAATTTAGTGATAGCAGCTTTCAAGTTCCTAACTTGAAGTACAGGATCAATGTTTGTGTCTTTAGAGAATTATACTATGACTTTCTTCAATGCAAGTTATTTTTCATTTTCAAAATATTTTCAGGTACAAAATTTCATTCCTTCTTCAACCTGGTAATGTAGAAATGACTATTGATAGATTCTCATCACCTGGACTGATTCACTGAAATCTGCTGATTCTACCTGATGAATCACTTGCCAATTTTCCCTTCCTGTTTCCCTTCTTTAATCAGTCTTCCTGTCCTTGTCACTACCTCCACCCTGATACTAAATTTACTCTTAGAATTGTGAATCTATATGTTTACGTGTGTGAGCACACTATTCCCATATTAAAACAAACACATAACACGTAACTCATTTTTCACAAAAAATCCAAATTCTTCAGCATATTTTTCCAAAACATTAAAAATTTAATCATAACCTACCTTTCCAGTCACACCTCCCACTACTATCCCCATTCCTAACCCCGTAGACTTTATTTTCCAGACCACAAACATTTTCAACCTTGAGACACCATGTGTTTTACGTTTCTATGCCTTATATAAAAATTCCCCTCTCTGACTAAATGTCCTTCCTCCTCCTATCACTTGATCCGTGAAGTCTTTCCAATGTTGATATCCCTGGAGAGGATTAGTATCTACTATGCTCCTAGGTCTTTATACTTACCTATCAGATTTAAACCAGTATGTTCCACTGGACTGCAATTTCTTGGAGAGATTATTCAATTACACAAAATACATGGTAGATACTTGATAAACACCGTCTGGAGGAATGAAGGGTTAATTCACTGAATGAATCTCTGTATTTCAAATTGAGGCTTAGAGAGAATAAGTGACTGGATAACACAGCTAGAAAGTGTGTTAGGCAGGAAGATGACATAGATATTTCAGGATTCCAGTATTCCTTCTAAAGAGTCACCTGGGAAGCTTTTCCAAAATGTAGATGCCAAGCCTCAGTCCAGACCCAATGCTTTAGAGTATCTGAGACCAAAGTCAGGATGTACACGTTTGGAAGACTGAGCAGATGATTAGTCTAGGCAGCAAGAATCGAGACCTGCTCTTAATTGTGCCATATCACATCCACACCTGATTGCAGAAACACACCATCATGGGCAGCACAGATATTGGGAGTTTGGGGCCAATATTCCTAGAATTCCAGGTGGTAGATTAGGAAGAGGAAGGTGAGTGAAGTCTGAGTGGAGTGAGTGAGGAGAAAAGCAGTAAATGGTATATATTATAAGAGAAATTCAGAAATCACGAGTGCCCGGGAAAGGCATTGTATGGCCAATCATCACTTGCAGGGAAAGCAGGGAGTTTGTGAGTCAGAGGGGATCACCTGGCTATGACAGAGTTGCTTATGTATGATGTAAAGACATGAAGTTAGATACAAATTTGACCAGAAATTATAGAAAAAAAAATGGCTTCCATTTATACAGGCTAAGGTAAATTTAGATACTCCCCCACCCCATCCCCTTTTTGAAAGGGCACATAATCTCAGTGGGCCAGGAGTACAAAAATATCAAAAACTCTAGGACACCTTTGTTATGCTTTTGCCACATACCCCTTGAAAATGATTTCATGCTTTCAGAATAGAGAGAGTATCAGATATAGAAAAAAAGGGAGGGAAATCAATTTGTAAGAAAAGGTTACACTTCCAAATGTGCACGTGTTTTTTAATATGTGTGTGTGTGCACACGTGTGTGCTGCTCCCCAAGTAATAAGGCATTTGATAATTTCTTTGTGAATCAAGCCAAGTCCCCAAATAACTGTTTATTGATCCTTGTTCTGCTGTTATTGTTTACATATGAATTCCCTAACATCTGAAACATAAACAGTTTTCTTTCTTCTTTTTTCCACCTATCTACCATTGCCTTCCCCCTTACCTAGTTGCTGCTGTGTTCTCTGTGTGTGCTACAGGCAACTCGTTTATGTGGAGGGGCGATGCTCCATGCCCTGCTAGCCCTCAGTAATGATCATCTCTGTGATTCTTGTTTTGTTCTGGTCCCCCAGTTTTCTTCACCCTATAGGCAATTGCCAGTAGTGAGCTAAGACCCCAGAATGGATTCAAAGCAGTGCCGCGTGATCTTTTCATTATCTCAGGGTTGTCTTTTCAGATGCTCTGTTTCATTTCTATGTTGTTGAGAAGTTTGAAAGCTCCTAAGTCTAATGAGCATTAAAATCCTCAGGAGTAGCTCTTCTCTTCCCATCAGCTCTTCCTGTGTTCTTGCAGAGTTCGCTTCCCCTTTAATCTTGGGGCCTCATTAGTTAGTTTTACACTGGGATAAAGAATTGAATTTTACAGAATAGAAGCTTGCACTCTGAAAACACTGGCATTTCCTCTGTCATCATGACTGTATATGGTGGTTGCCATTACTGACATTTGTCCAAAGATTTAGAACCAGAGATGAATTTATTTTTCTCAGGAACTTTCTGTTCCATAAATATTCACATGAAAGGTTCAAGAATTAGGGAGAATCTAGGATAATCATATTAGTGCCCGAGGGACTAATTAATGACAGTTTAGGGGTGTAAACAGAGCACAGTATTCAGCACATGGCAAGTAAGCAATACGTTTGCCTATGTGTTATATGTTATACAAAAAGTGAGTGAGTGAGTGAGAGAGAGAGATAGGCAATGACAGGGAGAGACAGAGACAAAGTGACAGAGACAGAGACACAGTGAGGGAGAAAAATGAGGGTCTAGATTAGGGCCAGTCTCAATGTCTATTTCATTTACTCACTGAAGAAACAATGCATTAGAATTTTAGCAGTATACACAGAGCTTCATGTGAGACTTCGGGGAAGGATGCTTGAGAGGCACTAAAGGATTATCTCTGACATTGAGAATGCCTGGTCTCTTGTCCTTGCATTTTAGGCCCTCTGTGTTCAAAGGCGTCGCCTCTGGAAAGACTGACTGCGGTGATATGCTTATAGCTCCATTTGCAGACTTTCTTATAGGTTCATAAATGGAGACTAGAAGGAGGAGGGAAAGGAATAAAATTTAATAACTGAATAAAAATGTAAATAAAGATTTGCCTAAAATTACTTGTCCAAGAAATAATTCTCCCTCCCCCTTAAGCTAATACTTTGATAAGCTCAGTACAGTGATCCTGATTTGGAGCGTGACCTTTGAAAATGCTCTCCAGCTTGATTAAAGATGTATTAAATTTGTTTAAATAAACCTCGTTGTAATGGCACATCATTTGTAAGAAGCTATTAGGGGGCTGGAAACTGTGCTGCTGTATTTGCATGAAAATGTGCCCTGCTCCTATTGAGGATATCTCCTGAATTAACTGCAAAGGGAAAGTGACACTTTCATAATTTTTTCTGACCAAAAAAAAAAAAAAAAAAAAAGCAGAAAAGAAAAGAAAGAAAACTTTATGCAAAGCTCTGCTAGAGAGGAGGAAAGAAGTGCATGTCAGTAACAGAGCCGCAGATATAGTGAGCGCGCTCAGTTAAACCAGCATTCTCGATGTTCTCAAGGTATTTGGTTAAATGCAATCTATAATATTTATCTGCCAATTAGTTTGCTGGCAGAATGGCTTCATTTGTGAGTCGCTGTGCGTGAGCACATGAAATGTTTGAGAGTAACCAGATCCACAAGGATGTTCAAAAGAAAGCTGTATTATCCTGTCTTAAAACCCCAAGACTGGAATCCCCTCCCTGGCTTCAATTTCGGTGCGGTGTCTGCGAAGGTAAGGCACCCTGGGTTTGTGGAGAAGCTTAAGCCTCCACCCACCACTCCCAAATGCAGTATATAGTTGCCAGATGTACTGTAATTCCTTCCAATGGCTCCCAAATGAGCTGCCACTCTGATGAAAAAGGGTCTCTCCTTTAAATCAACTATTAAATTAAAACCTTTCACATCTTCTTGTAGGAGTCAGGGTTCTGGGCCACTTGCCAATTTGCAGGAACTCCGGCCTCTTTCTAGTCGCCATTTTCCCGTCTTGCTAGGTACAAAGATGCCCATTGTTACCCTGGCTTCCTGACTGGTCTTTCTAATTCACTGATGAAATTTTCCAATTTTATCGATTTTCTGAAAATCGCCACCATCTATCCAGGGAAGGGAGACTTTTTGCTGACGTTTATAGTGATCAGTTCCTTATAACGCACGTTAAGGAGCTAAGAAGCAACGCGGCTCACACTCCAACCGCTGCTCTGTTCCAGGCATGGTGCTAAGAGCGTTCACAGATTTTTTTTGTTACCAAAATTACCCCAAAGATTAGATAGTATTCTCATAATTATAAGGTGATGAAGCAAGGCCCAGTAACTGGCCTGAAATCACATAATTAGCAAGTGATGAAGCTATGTTTTCAAGTTAAGTGTGTCTGACTGGTGCCATTTTGTTATACTAACTTTGACTTGAATTTACCATCTGGAGATAAATTAGGAGACCCGGCTATGAGGCATCGACTGACAATATTGATTAACAGTTCTGGATTCAGAGGCACAAATGAGTATATCCCCAACAAAATAGATTATTCACATTAGGAAGACAATTCTCCCATCCTGATCAGGAATATTTAGAGAGGAAGACTTATTTGTTTGTTGCAAACGATTTAGAAACTCTGTTGTTGTGGATATTTTTGGGATTTTCTTAGAGCCTCTGCCACTTTCTGTATGTAATTTTAAAGATGCATACTTTCAATATTGAAACATTTTAAAAAAAATTTCTAAAAGAGTCTAATGTAATTTGAAATTCAATGTTGTGATCAAATTGAATTAAATTGGTTTTTTTTTATTATTAAAATGGGTTGCAACTTCTACATAATACTTTTTTTCCACTGTCAACATTTGCTGTGAAGGCAATTCTTGGAAGAAGCAATGGAAACACATTTAAACTCAGAACATAGTTTTCTTAGGTGACCACTTTGAAGGGGATGATGATCGTTGATATAGATAGTGTTAAAAGAATAAAATAAAAGAAAGGGAAGAATAACTCAGGGAGGGTTTGCCAGAAGACTAGAAAACATCCACATGAATGTTCTCCCTTATATTTGACAGGAGGACAAAGCATGTCTGAAAAAATTCCTCTTGTCCTATTATTTGATTTTTTAAATTACTATTTTCCTACAATTGTCCACATGAAATCTTATATTGAGAACATTTTTAAATTAGAAATTGTTTTAGAGCATTTTGAGTTCAACCCTCTGTTTAAACAAGACAAAAAAGAAAAACAAAGAAACAAAAGCTGACTTTAAGTTATAGGAAGGGAATTGATCAAAGTAACACGGTTAGTTAATCACATGGTTATAAATTCTTTACTGTTCTACAGATTCTCAGGTTGGTTTTTTGTACTACATCATTCAGTCCCACCCAATAAAAAAACCTTAGGCTTGGTGTCTTCACACCTAAGAAAGCATCCAGAGAAAAGTGCCCTTTCTTGTAAGACTATTTTGTTTGTTTTCTTCTGCTTTTCATCTAAACTCTACTTTTCCATTTTTTTCTCCAGATTTGATTTAGAAAAAGGCACAAAAAAAGTGAATGCATAGGAAAATCAGGAAGTAGTAAAACAATCCATTTCTGAATAGGATACTTGTTAAATTTCTACTAAATTGCATTTGTTCAAATGATCTTTTTTCTCATGTCCACAAACTTCGACTTGAAGCTCAGAAGCTCAATTTATACAGTTTTTGAATATATTCTATAATTAGCCTTTAACTTTAAGAAAGTATATGAAAGCATTTTTTATTTATTACTTATCTAGGTGGGGTAGAAGTACTACATGTGCTGTCCCTGAGGTGGACAGAGGCCCACATGAGGGTACCTGTTCTTTATAAGAGATCAGCAGATTTGTTTGTTTGCTTTGCTATAAACAAAGCAAAAGGGGTCTCCCTCTGAAACTTTTGCATTGGGGCCCAGAATTTGAGCTAAAACGTCTGCCTCTAGTGCTTTTTTTCCTCCTCATTTCCTTTTAGTTTTTAATTTACCATTCCCAGCTGATATACTTGAGCAGATAGAAGCAACCCAGCTCCAGGCTAATTGGTTCATCATGCACTTTATGATAATATTCATTCTGGATTTTGATTAGGTCAGTATGGGGACTGCTTTGGTCAAAGCTTGTAATGATCTGCCTATTAACTCTGAAATAGGGTCTTTGACTGTACTCATCTTATTAGATATCTCAGCTGCTTTTAACTCTGCTAACCATGAAACATTGCTGGATTGTCTTAATCTCCAATGCTGGACTCTAATATTTTCCGTATTAGTTTTAGCCTGATTTGACTCAGTTTGTTACCTTCAGTGGAAACCCAGACATTCCAGAAGTTCTAAATGTTGCTGATGGTCAAATGACAAAATGTTCCCCCTGCCAAGAATCATCTGTGGGATCAGCTCTGTACACATACCTAGTGTAGTGAAGTGTGTTGTTCCTCTTAGCCAGATACAGTTCTGTTTGCAGCACCACCACCTACTAAATTCTGTAGCTGGTGACTAAATCACCCTCTTTTTGCCTCAGTTTCCTTGGAGTATAGTCCTGAACAATAGTTGATATGATACATCTATAATGCAAACAGTGTTTTGCATATGGGGACATTAATACTGTCACTGCTACAAGTGTTTTAGGGTTATCAAAGCATATTTAAATCATTGTAGTTCATTGAAATGTAGATTTAGTCAGATTATACAATGGAGACTAAGGCAATTACCCCAAGATTTAAACTAGAATACTTTGCTTTAGTTTTCTTGATTTTTAGACAGCTGTATTTAGGGAAGTAGAAGTGTTTGCACAGTTGGTCCTATTCTCACTTTCACTTTGTACGTCTGACATTCTATTAGGTTTTGGTTAATTCTACCCTGGCCTTGATTCATATCAATTTCTCATGAAACATCATTAAAGAGGGGTGATGCTTTTTTTGCTCACATTTGTTGACATGGAGCCCTTTACAATTTATTAGCAATTTTGAGTTCATTTTGGATTATAAATTTTCCAAATCCCACCATTGTTTCCATTCCAATATTTTATGTTCACCCATTAATATTTAATTGCTTTAACTATTTGGAAACTTTATTTTTAAGCCCTGATGTAATCTGATGTGTTATCTCTGATATTGTTTCCCTTTTACCTTCTATGATTTGAGATTTAGAGATGAGAAAATTTCACTCTCAGAAGGCTAACTACTGCTATCAGAAGCTGTTTTTACACAACCCAAGTGAAAATTTAAGATATGGTTTTCCAAATACAGTTTTTTTCACTAAGAAAAGAAATTCCACTTTCCTTAAATTATATGAATAAGTAAATTATAATATAGAAAAAAATCCCTTTTCATATATATTACATACATAATGTTTTTATTTTAACTCATATAATATGTAATATGATTTTTGAATAAAATATTAAAGCTCAATTTCTAAAATAGGATTCACCTTTCCATTTAACCATGCTATGTTTTAGTTTGCATTCATCCTTTTCCTGAAGCAAGAAAAGAATAAAGATTTTTAGCTGCATATAAATGTCACAAGAATTTAATTGTATTTAATATGTATTTATTGTGTTTCAATTTAAAGAAAATTGAATCTTCAATCACATTTATTAGGGTTTATCAACTATGTAATGAGCCATAGTTCTATAGTTGTCTAGGTCATTTTTATGTGAAGGAATCTGCAACAGAAGCTGAGCCATACTTGTCCAATTGGACATTCTTCTGCTCTTTCCAAAGCCATTTACTTTTCACATAAAGGTTTGTTTTGGCTCTCATTAATTTTGGCAACTCAGAGGAATCACTGATATCTCTTTTAGGAATCACTCATTTTCAAAAGACAGTTTTAACTTTCTGATTGGAAGAGACCATAAACATATGTGCAATGGGGGCGTGCTGCTGTCTGAGGGCGGCCAAAAGCCTTGCCTACTCAACATCGTCCTGGCTGCAGCTTGAGAAAGGCACTGCAAAGCCGAGAGTGAAGGTGTTTCACTTTGGGCAAGTCCTTACGGATGGGGTCAACACACTTGAGGGTCCGGTTCTTGGTCTGGTTGGCTTAGACTGTGTTTTGTCAGTGTCCCTTGAGGTCAGCTGCCTCCTTGGTCTGGCTAAGTTTAGTTACTAACCAACTACTATATAAATCAGTCCCCATATTCATTCATTTACAACATGGTCTAATTCCCTTGCAGGAGTAGAACACTCTTGTTTACTCCCATGAAGTCTCTTTTTATCAGAGTAAGCGAAAAATAAATTAGTAGCCGGAATGTTATTCTTGAGCACGGAAGAGGAGCACTGAGAGGTCAAGGAGCTTGAAACCCTTTCCTTGGGAAATTCTTTTTCCCTAGATCCAGTAACCTTCTCTTTGGGGTGGAACAGAGTAACAGTGACCAAGCCTACACTTCTTTTTTTTCTTTTTCTTTTTGATCTTTTTTCTTATATTTTGCAAAAATCAAATCTAATCAAACCTATCATTTTTAAATCACACCATTACTATGACCTATCATTAATTATAAAAATCTCAATAACAGATACATATTTTAAAGAAAACTTTTTAGAATTAATGGGATATGGAAATACTATTGATTAGGTAACAATGTTTTCTTTCATTGTCAATTCATGAACAGATATCCCAGCTTACTTTCCTGCTTTTAACTTGGGAGAACATCTTGTTCATTAAGATGACTTAAATAGTCATAAATATTCACACTCAATCATTATATGTGGGCTGCAATAAATGAGATTCACCGGCCCACTACCAGGCCTAAAATGCTTTTCTATCATTGTCTTTCAAGTTTTTCTTGCCAGAATCAATAGCAACTAAACCATTGCCCTTATTTAAAAATTATTTTAGTGATTTATTTCCCTGATAATCCATATCAGAGAACTGGAGAAATAGTTATACAAGTTCTAAAGTTTGAATTTTGCTTTCACCATGAAGTTATGCTGAGCTACGTGCTAATGAACATTTTTGAATGGATTTGAAAGGACAGTGTACAGACAATGACTGGCCTAATACCCGGCACAAAATAGGCTTTCTACAACCATTATATCCCTGTTCCAGCTCCACTGAAGCCCCACCTCTCTGCTCTCTCCCATATCACCATGGTTTGAAGACAATATGAGGCAGGGGAAAGAAATCTGTATTGAGGATTGTTATTATAATTACAATGCGGTGTATTTTGTGTTCCCATCTGTTCTGATCTTAATGTCTCAGGAATATTCTTGACATCCCGTTCTCTTTTCTCTTCTGTAACAATTGTTTGTCTTTCTTCTGTGTGTGAGTGTATTGTGTGTTCCTCTCTCCTTGTTCCTCTTCTTCGTCCTGCCCATTAGCTCTCCTAGTTTCTAAACTTGTCTGTGTCAAAACTTTGTATCTATCAACCCTAGTTTTCTCTTTTCCTTTACAGCTAAACTTTGAAAGAGCAGTTTCTTCTTGTATAGCTTCCACTTCTTCCCTGTCCTTTCTTTCTTTAGTCTACTCTAGTATGACTTGCATGTGACCCACTCCACTGCAATTGTCATCATCAAGATCATTGTTCAAAGGACTGCTCGGCTTCTACTTCTTCTTTGCAGTTGCATCGGCTATGGCTGATATGAAATATATGCTCTCTAGGGCTTTGGTGACCCCAGTCTTTCCTAAAATTATTATTTGTTTAAGGTCTCCCCTTTTCCTTGCTCAGTCCTTGATGGCCCTCAGTGCTCCATTCAGTTCTTTTCCCTTTCTGCTCTTCCCACTGTCCTAAGGAAATCCATTCCCATACTTGGAATATATATCTTCAGCAGAGACCCTTCTGCTGATCTCCAGGATATACCCATCTCCCAACCTAACATCTTCTACTCCAGGTATTTAAAAATGAACTCACTACTTTCCTTTCAATGTGCTTTTCTTCTATTGTTTCCTGTTTTGAATCAATCTATTAGTGAAAACAAAATCTGAAGGTTTGCTGGACTTCTCCCACAACCCTAGAATCAATCTGCATCTATTCTTACACATCCTTAAATTCCTCCTCTCCCCTCCCTGTTGCCAACTTAGTTCACACCCTCATAATTTCTCACTTGGTGGTCTGTGTCCACTTCAGTCAGTGGGCAATAGTTGCCTGCCTCCTGCCTCCCCTGCAGCCCTTTTCCCTTCCTCTATCAGCAGCCTTTGTTTTTTATTTGAGGATGACCACTGCCCAGCCTTATTTCATGTCATATGTCTAGTGTTGCAACAGGATTCCATGGTAGTTCTAGCAATTTGGTTCTAAGACTATCAACACCTCCCTTTCTCCTAGGATGGGCAAATAACTTAAACAAGTCCAATAAGAAGAATGTCTGGATTCTTCCAATAGCCACCAAAAGAGTAGTTCCCTCTTCCTACTGTAATTGCCTGGAAAGATATAAGACTGAAATGCAGCAGCCATTTTGCCACCACGAACCTTCCGAGAACAAAGCCAATAGAGCAAAAGAAGAACTGAGAAAAGAAATTGTCTCTTCATGGCACTGAATTTTTCAGATAAAAGTGGACAATATCTGTCCTTTATTTTTAAATTAAGCTATTATGTATTATTATTATTATCACATCATCTAAAATGCGCTTAATTGATACATTTCCTAACTGCTTCTGATCTTGCCAGTCCATCTCTACATTCACAGAGCCTGTGGCAAGAGTGCAAATGCAGGCCCACACACAGTATGTTTGAATATTTAAAAATTATATATCAAGCTAAAAAGTGTCCCCCCCCATATTTGTCAAATGTCATTCATGAAGACAAAATTGAAAATTACAACATAAAGCTTTGTGTTTTAAATGACTGAAAATAAGTGAAACATCAAACATAGCAGAATTTAATTAGTCTTGAATTGCTGCATGTTCAGCTGATAGACTGATGAAGTTTGAATGATTAATAAAAGCATACGATTAACAAATTATTATTTATTTATTCAACATAATTTATTTTTATTTTCTTAATTTCAGCAAAATCATTCCTAAGTTATTATAGTCATGATTTTAATATAATTTTAATTCTAATGGCAATACCAATGTAAAGGATAAAGATTAAAATACAGTCACTGGGCACTAAATTTGCATATATTTTGTTTAAAATGCATAATAAAGTAAATGTGGAAAAGGAAAAATTGTTTTTCATGTTTGCAAAATATATTCATTCTTAAAAATATAAAATTAACCATTAAAGATAAAAGTTACAATATACATTATAATTACTAAGTATAATTTTTTATGTATTTGAATAATATGAAAAATTTAATTTCCATTTTAAAAGCTTTGCTAAGTCTTATTAAATACATTTATAAAAATAAAACTACTATAGTTCTGATCTGTGCCTACCTAGCCCAGTTGTAAAAAGTTGGTACTGTGCACCACTGAGTTACATCTGGACCTACATGTAAACAAAGTTAATTGTGAATCACAGAGCACTGAAGAGCATTCCTCCTCCACCAGGCATACTGTGGCAAAGACTGTGCTAATTCATGAGTACCTTCAGAAACTCAGATTAGAACATCAAAAGAAGCAAGAATGTGGATGCTTGAAGCTCCTGGGAAATGACACTTTGTTATACAGGAATCAATTGCACGCCTGCTCTCTGAGAGGAAGGATTTGACAAGTTAATTAATTCATCTTTCTGCTTACCAAGTGCCTCCACAACTTGAATCTTCCCCATTTTTGAAGCAATGTCTTTCTCTGGTATCAGCAGGAGCAAACCCCTCCCATCTTCATGGCATTTAGATGTAATCGGCTATTATTTCAAGGTCATAAGGACGTATGTACAGGAGATGTGGAAGAGCACTTCCCTGAGGATTGGATGGTGTGAGATTCAGGAGATTCAGGTTATAAGTTTCATTATGCTACTGCTGAGTGCCAGATCCTGCATGCCAAAGGCACGTCTATAATTTATACATCTATTTGTTTGAGTTTATGATGTTTAAAGCAGGGGGCTCCTCTTGCTCCGGTCTAAGGATATCACCTGCTCTTGTCCTAGTGGATTTCATTTCCTACAAAACAACCTCCCCCATTAGTGACTTCCAACTGACTACTGGAAACAAACAAACTATAAATCAGCATTCAAGGCTAAGGCCATGACCCACAAAACTTAGACATTGCTTACTTCTCTAGGCTCATTTCTTATCACTCCCAGATCCTGTGTTGATACTCCTTCCTTATTCCCTTATTTCCCATTTTCCGTAATGTCCCCCTCCAATAAGTGGTAGTCAGAAATTGTACACAAAGTCTACATTCTGGACCTGTGTGCTTAACCACTCTGTTTTACCACCACCTAGCTGTCCACTCTGCTATTATGCATCTATTGCTTCACTTTCCTTCACAGGAATTTTTTAGTGACTCCTACCACCTAAGAGAAAATGTTGATACACAATTGTATGGCACCACTCATGCCACCTAATGAACCTTATCTTAAATGTCCACCAAAATTGAATTGTTTCCTCTCATTTCATGGCAGGGCATATTTATCCCTAATGAGACTGAACATACCTCAAAAGCCAGGAAGTATGCCTTATAAGTCTTGATGCTCCTTTTATTGCTAAACACAAAGGCTGTGGCATTCAATAGTTACTTTTAAAATACACCCATTTTTATTTGCAATAATACCTATAGTTGAGAGATGTTTTATGCAAAATGAGTCATCCTGTTATTTGCTTTCTCTTCCCAATTAATTTGGTGAGACTTCCAGCTAGAACACCATGTCTCTGTAATTTATTGTAGGTCCATTCCTCTTCTCTGCTGGGGACACCTTATCCTTGTTCTACATCTGTGTGTGTTTGGGGTGGACACCTGGTGGAAGGTCTGTTCACACACACACAGATGGGTGCTGGGAGCACACCGCCCCCTCGTGAAAATTGGCTTGCTGCTCAGAGAAATACCTTATGTCCTCTAATCCAAAACCATTCTGCATGTTTTCCTTGCTAGGATTTAAAGAACATACTCTGTTCCCATCCAAATGTGAGAAGTTTAATTTGAAAATAAAATATGCCACAATAGGAAAGAAACAAATGTGGAAAGATTTCCTTATCCCATTATCAGTTCACATGTCTTATATTTTCCTGGGCATGTAAATAATGCTATCCCCATTTAAAAATATTCTTAATAAAAAGACTAACACAATTTCTATCCTTGTGAATTGGAACCATTTTGGAAGATGTATCAAAGAAAAATGTCCATCATGGAGACATGACACTTTCACAACTACTTATCCCTACTTCTCCAACATGTGTAAATTCTCCTTCATTCTAGAATGAAAATATTCTTAATCTACACCACCACTGAGGAGTCCTATTCCTGGGACAGATAGGCAATGAAATGTTACAGATCTGAGGAACTTGGAATGGCCTCTGTTGAAATTTTCTACTAGAGAGTATACATTAATTCATTAAAAAGCAAGCAAATACACAGAGAAACAGAAATTGAGCACCAGCTATGAACCACACATTTCTTCCAGTGGTTATACACGCAAGCATTAGATGTGCCCCCTGCCTTCCAGAATAATGATAATTCCTGTTAAAATGCAAATGTTATCTAATAGACTAACACTTTAAACCACTTAACCACAAGTGATTTGTCAAATTACTAGGCAGTCACCCAGCAGGACACTGATCTGGTGGAATGGAACTTGGTAAAGGTCAGGTCTGTGAACAAGAACAGGGATCAAAATGACTGTACAGAGGATGATTCCTAAATGGAAGTTTTAGAAATCTATTGGGTAGATTATTCAGGTGTGTCAAAATTAGTTAGGTAAACAGAAAAGTAAGTTCAGAAGTTTTACAGATGCAATTGTTTCGATTTGCATTTCATCCAATAGCTAAACCAGTATAGTACCCTCATCTAAACACTATTATGTGTTTAACATTATCATCCCACTAAGGTTGGCCATACGCTTTATGTGGACAAGAACATGGACTAAACAACTTTTTAAATAAAAAGCACAGTGTGTTGGTTTGAATCTATTATGTCCCCTACAAAAGCCATGTTCTTTAATGCAATCTTGTGGGGGTAGACTTCTTAGTTTTTGAATAGGGTGAGAGCTTTTGATTAGATCATTTCCATGGAGGTGGAACCCCACCTATACCAGGTTGATCTTTATTAGATCACTGGAGGCCTTTAAGAGAGCTCACAGAGAGAAGGAGCTCAGAGAAACTGAGAGAGACAGTATGGAGAGAAGCTAAGATATGTAATGCAGAATTTGTCCCCAGGAGAAGCTAAGAGCCGACTTAGACCCAGACATTTGGAGATGCAGAAGGAAAGATGTTTGGAGATGCTAAGCTAACAGATGAAGCCTGGAGTTTGCCCTGGAGAAGCTAAAAGAGGACCCCAGACACTTAGAGAGAAGTGCTCTGGGAGAACAAGCAAGGATGCACAGAGGCTGAGAGAGAAGCTAAGAGAGACAGAAACCCAGAGACATTTTGGAGAAAGCCATTTTGAAACCAGAAGCCAGGAGCAAAGGACCAATAGATGCCAGCCAGATGCCTTCCAAGCTGACAGAGGTGTTCTGGACTCCATCAGCCTTTCTTCAGTGAAGGTATCCTCATGTGGATGCCTTAGTTTGGACACTTTTATGGCTTGAGACTGTAAATTTATGACCTAATCAATCCCCTTTATAAAAGCCAATCCATTTCTGGTATTTTGCATAATGGCAGCTGTAGCAAACTGGAACACCCAGCTTCCCAATGCTTTTCACAATATGAAATAAACGGGAAATATTTGTGTGGCACATTTGGGCCCATGGCTAGATGCAAGGGGCCCAAAGGACGCCAGCATTCTCAAGGGATGAGGGGGTCCATAGCTCTACACCTGTACCCAATTCATGGCACACAAGTGTCTTAAGACACAGTCATGGAGAAGTTCCTGATAAAGGTTAGAACAGTCTGATAGTATAACTCAATAAACGCATTGTACTTTGCAATTAAATAATATCACCAAATATTATTTTTGGCTTCAAAAATAATTCATAGCTATGATTACTGTTTGTGGAATCAGTTCAGCAAAGTTATCTCCACCTTGACAAATACACAAATGCCTTACCTCTTCCTGAACCACTGAATACCTTAGTTTGAAACAATTGTAAGATATGAAATTTATTTGTTTGCTTGTTTTGCTCTATATTCCAGGAAAGAGAATACTCAAATTAATGCTCTGATGCAAGTATATTAAAACAAACACCTTCTTCTTGCATTTATGATAAAAATGAATCATCCATGTAAGTTTTAGCTTATTGGATTGTTGTGTAAATATACCATACCTATAAAATTATGAGGCATCAATTCATAGCATTATAATGCAGAGAGGAGAAAATAGTACCTTTTGAGAAGAAAAAAGACTATGATATTTTCCATTCTAGAAACTGTTATTCTGGAAAGAAACAATAATTGACTATTGAGAGGTGTTTCGATGTAGAAATCATAGCATTTTAAAAGAACAGTGGTTTTACTAAGAATGGTATTCAAAACTGCATTTAACATAAAAATTGATATATAAAATGTATATAAGCTTTTTCTTTTTGTATTTTTCCTGACTTTCCACATTTGCTGCAATGAATATGCAATACTTGTATTAGAAAAGATTATTTTGATTTAAAGATGAGTGAAGAATGTGTCATCAGGAGGAACTTGGTCAAGTCTTTCCAGTTTCCCCTGACAGTGTACAAATGTGTTCAGGGAATCTGGAATGTGCCATTTCACTGCTCCATGTAATTACCATGCAGTAACAGATCCTTTAAATATAAATTCAGTGCATATTTAGGAGTTAAGCACACTTAATTGAAAGTACTACCAGTTGTCTATTCTAATGAGCTGCTAGCTAAATTGGAAAATATCAGTGGATTGTCTGTCCTTTATTTTGAAACCTTTAAATAACTTGGAAAAAGAGAAGTGGAAGTGGGACTCAAGAAACAGTTGAGCAATATCACAGTTGTGAGTTTTACCCCCTGTCTCAGCAAAACTTTTCCTGTCATGTCAGTAGGATATCTTCTCAAATGTTAGATGTTTGTTCTGATGAGAACAGTATTGTTATTAGAATGTGCCCACCCTCCTTTATTTAACATGCAAATATTCAAGAATTTAGTTTCCAGCCCATTTCCATTTTAGTTTAATTTTGTTTAAAATTTTTTCTAACATACAAATATTATCTTTACTGGTTTTATGATAGTGTGCCTTGGGATGTTTACATTAAGATGTTGCAAATAAAGCTATTGCTATCAAATATAGGTAATAATTTTAAGGATGGCTTCAGTTAATTATAGGCTCTATTTGCAGCCTCTCAAATGCTTGCTATCTTTTTCAACTTCTGTGACCACGAAGAAGTGAGTGGACCTTAAACAAGAAAAGATTGTCACTCTAGTTCCTATAAATCATCCTGAGTATTGTTGTAGTCTTTCTTTATTTTGAAAGTTGAAATCATATGGCTTTAAAATTATTGCATGCAGATTGTCTCTCCTAGTCTGCAAAGATCCCAGCCTTTGGCTAATTTCCTCATCATTGTCATAGTTGATGGGATGTTCTGTTCTCAGATTGATGGCAGCTAGAGAGAAAATCTGAGAAAGAATGATACCCAACCAAAAACCTCAGGAGTTATTTTGAAATAGGAGTTTGCATTTTTGTTACAAATCTAGAATAAGGCAAAGATGTCTGAGAATGCCATTGGCTCAGTGTTACTGGGTTAATAATCCCAAATCATGAAAATAAACCATAGAGTTAAGATGGTGGTTTGAAGAACAGAAATTGGTAAATAGAGCAAGCAGCAGTGCTTCTTGATTTACTCAAGAGCATGTCTCCCCTGAGGCTGAAGGAAATGGAACCTTCTCTACACCAACCTCCTCCCTTCCATGTTACTTTTTAAAATGAGATTATAATTAGTTTGTTCAGATAAGACGGTGAGATAATTTTTTTGTTATAATGCTTAAACCTTAGACCTGTAGGAGCCAAGAAGGGCTGTGTCCTAAGGTTTCTCCTGTGTTTGTCACGAGAGTCCATGACAATTGAGTTTAAATCTTGGCTGTATAGTTTCCTAAATGTGTGTGACTTTGAACGGTTAGTCTCACTAACACTAAATATCAATGTTGCATTATGAAGTATAATATAACAATGTGCATGAATGTGATTAGAATATAGAAAATATGCAATGAGTATTTTAAAAATACATTTTATTGAGCCTGATGTTATATATTATTAGGCAAAAGAAATGCACTATAAAATCAAGAGACCATTTAAAAACTGTATCTACAATTGGTCCCAATAATCCAATATACAAGATGGGGCATGTCCTATCTTATTCCTTTGACTGAATTCTAAAATCACTGCCTTAATTAGAACCAAATTGTCACAGAAAAATAGCCCTCTAAAGTGACTGTCGTATTTGTCACATAATGATTGGGTTGTAGTATGCAACCAGTAGGAAGGAAATATTCCAGAGGAAAATGTCTGCAATTATGATCTGTAGAATTATAGAATGATCTTCCAAGAGATACCATTTTTCTTGAGATTCACAATAATTTTGTTGTTGTTGCAGTTGTTTGTTCAAGTTCTTGACCTTCCTGATTCAGACTATTGCTATGTATCTCTCCCTCTGGTTACAAATTTTCTCTAATATTCAGTGAGAGAATTAAACAGTAAACTATATTGAAAATACTGTGATGCACAGTATGTCCTCAATTTCAGTAAGCCTATTGTCCAAACAGACATGAATCTCTCTGTTCACATTCAGTGCAAAGATACAAAGATAATAGTTTGTATCTATTCACTATTTTTATCTCTTGACTTTTGAAAGATAATTCCCAGAAGAAAACTTCATGAGTGGCTGTTAATGAGTCATTTCCAGTCACTCCATAGACTAGAGTAACCGAGATAAGATTTTGGAAATGAGTACTACCTGGAAGGAAGGTAGGCTGTAAAAATAGTGTGGGTTGAAACTTGAGTCATTTTAGTTTATCTATGAATTTACCAAAATATTACTTGATAAATAGTGAATGTCTTCAACTCTAAGTGACCTTTCAGAGTCCAATTGCAAAGCGTATTTTCTGTCTTCTTCTTCCCCTCGTGTTTAATGTCCTTTTCTGTACTGCCTTTACTTACTAGTTTCTTGAGTAAAACAGGGTCACGTACTCTGCAGACTCTCAATAAACAGATAAGGATAAGGATGTTAGACTTGAGTGTGGGGATAGTGTCTAAACAGAGAAATGGGTGTGACAACTCCCCTCTGAATTTAAAATGTAGCTGAGAATCTCTGTAGACACAAGCTAATAGCCGACTGACACAGAGGTTTCAGGTTTTTGACATGAGGTGTAGTGGCCCCTAGGCAATGCAGTCTGTCCCGTAGTGTTTCACATCGTGTCACAATGATATCACAAAATGTACAGGAAGCTCTTCAGATGATCTCCTACATCATCTTATACCATGGGTTCACAAAGATTGTAAATAGCTGTCGCTCAATTTAAATTGATGTAGTTGCTGCCAGACAGTGGTAAATAGCAACAATAGTATGTTCAGACTGTTCTTAGATATAAATGCAGTAGAACAGAGAAGACAGAATCAAAATTAAATATGACTCAAAATACTCTGGGTTGTGGATTTGGGGAAGCAGTTTACCTAGTACTTGACTTAGAGGAGATTTGAGTAGATTGAGTAGTATCCATAGACTTATGGAGGAAATTCATGTTGAATGACCCTAAAAGGAGATCCCAAAATACACACGAGGAGACAAGGAGAAAAGCTGACTAAGGCATTAAACTCTAGGGATAATAATATTAGTAACAAGCATATTAGAATCTAACATTACTTATTTATTTGACATTCCTTAATTTTTTTCTCATTGAAAGTGTTTTGAATTGGAGTGCTTTCCTCACATGAAATCATGCCTCTGTGATTGTATAGTTCAACCAGTGTTTTCAGAAGTGATCAACCCAGATAATAAATGAGAGTTTTGGGGCCACCATGTTGCACAATCCAGAGGGCACCATTTACGTGGTACTCTCTATTGTAAATATGATACACTTGTACACTGTATTTTATCAATAAAATAAAAGGAAGAACTTACTGGTATATTATTGCAACTTATTAAGTCTAATGTACAATCATGTCCCTCTAGAGACTTTAAATCTGGATTGATCACCTACTTATCTTTAGGATGGCTCATTAAAGGTGGTCCCACTAAAAGTCATCATGCCTTTATTGAGGGAGTAAAGTGAAATGGAAGTTGTTGATGGAAAGGAAAGCAAAAATTGGACTAATAGACTTAAACTCCTTTCATAAACTATCTTATTTAAATTTTAATCTGTCCTCTGGAGAAGGGGAATCTTTTTTTTTTTTTTAATGGTATTATTTTCATACAATCATCCATGACACTTGCAATAAAATGTGAAGTTCTTGTACTTCTTTTTGGTTTCTCTTTCCTTCTTTATTGCTAAAAGTCTTAGCCACCTTAGTCTTGTGAAAAGACTATCACCTTGGAAATATGGTGAAAAATAAGAGCCCTTAAGAATACTGTAACATGAAGGGTGTAGGGCTGTCATCATGCTTTTACCAGCCCCTAAACAAAGACTCCTTGGCAGGAGAAAGCCAACCAGAGAAAATATTCATGAACTACAGATGCTCAACCTCTCAGATTTCTGTTATAGGTGTCTCCAAAAGCAGATCTATGAAACTACCCTATTCCCCAAGACCCTGGAGAGAGCCAGGAAAGTTGGGCTTTATATTTCTTGTTATCATTCCAATAGTACTATCTTGGGAAGAGACTATTTCCAAGAAAGTATGTTCAGTTCTGGAAATACTAATGGATTGGCAACTTTCTCCCAAGACTTTCTAGCTTGAGGGAAGGAATGAGGGCAAAGTGCAGCTAGTTACTGGGAGCACTTGCATTTCCTAAGTCCTCCAAATTGCTTACCTACTAATCCCCAGTGTCTTGCTTTCCTGTGAAACAAGAAAATTCCTGGGAATTTGAAATTGCGTTTAGTGGTTATGGTGGTGCCAAGAGCATGCTGTTACCTATATATGTGTGTCTTAAAATTCACATACATGCTCACCTCAAATCAAACACATTTGTTGTTTTTCAACCAGTAAAGAGGAAGTAGATTCAGATTCAAGTTTCTTTAGGGATGAACTCATGCTGAGAGGCAAATGAATGGCCACTGTGGGGAATTTATTTCTCCTGCTGAAAAAGCAAAGACTAATAATAATTGAGGTTGATTTGCAAAATGCACAGCTTTACAATAATCATATGATACCTAGTAATTTTGAAATTGAGGTAAAAAAAAAAAAAAGGAAGCACTTAAGAAGCCGGAATTATGAAAATCAAGAAGTTGCTTAAAATATTTGAGAGTGTGCTTAGAGAATCAAATGCCATATGCTTTATTTGCTTCTGAAGAGAGAGCATGATTTTTGTTGGAACAAATTGTACACACAGGTGTTGATACGGGTTTATAAGCTATCGAGAGGAGCCAAAATGTTTGGGGTTGTGGTAGGAGGTGCTAATTTGGAGAAAGTAGTAGAACAGAATAAGTGTGGGGGAAGTAAGTTTCTAAGTCATATTTGCAAACTGAATGGTTTTGTTAGAATTAGAATTTATCACCTGAATGTAAACTCACCCTGATTTATGAAGTCAGATTAGGACTCTACTTCCCAACTGCTTTGCTTATGAGTCATTGATGTAAGAGATGAGAGATAAAATAGAATTAACATACATATTTGCTTGTCTGTATATATTTCTGCCAACTATATGGGAATTATAAATAAAGCTAGGTACATAATTTATTTTCCCATTCACAGGTCCCAATGAAAATAAATATCACCCATGTTAACAACTGATGAGAAAACTGAAACTGATTTTAGTTGAATACCTCCTCAATAACCTATATTGTTTCTCATACTGACAGACCCTGATACATAAGGTCATCAATGCCTGATAGATAAGGCATCAGTATAATAATATAATACAATACTGTTTTTAAGAGGCTGTCTATAATGAAACATTACCAGTGCAAATTGTACCAGGTTCATAAAATAGGGTAAACAGTCATGTCTCCAAATATCAACAAAAAGCAAAACAAAACAAAACCACAAAAACACAGAAATAAAGCAACAACCAAAAAAATATCTGTTGACCAGAGAGAATTAGGCTCACTTCACATATTCTATGATACTACATTGATTTTTCTTACTAATATGTAAACTGCCATAGTTAAGCCTATCTGGCACCCAAATATCCTGATAGAAAGAGCAGATTTAACTATATTCATAATATAGTTATTGAAACTTGGAAGAGACTTTCTTAACCAATTTGTAAAAGATAACCTGTGTCTCCATTTACTCCCGTTAGTCTCTCTTCCAATCTGGAAGACTTCAGGGAAAACAAAAATATTCACGACTGCCAGGCAACTTTCTGAAGCTCTGAAAGCATATTTAAAGAACACATTCAAAGCACTTGGATATTATGTCAAAGAAGTATATGCATCAGACAGAAAATTGACCATGTTAATTCTCACAATTATTTTAATTGACAATTTTTTTTGATTCTAGCACAGACTGTTTATTATCCCTGAATATTTAATGTTTGAATATTCATTATTTCTATTTGAATAAATATTAAAGCATTAAGGTAATTTCCGTTGTGCTTTATTTTCCAAAACTACATTAAAAAACTCATGTTTTTTAAGTGTTTTATTAAAGATAAGTGTCTTTTTAATTTTTTAAGCAATAATGATTGAGCTTTAGACAATTCCTAAAGAGTTTGTTGCTGAAATTAACCAATGAAAAAATACAACGTTAAAATCCTAAGACAATCAGTCACTTTTGTTTAATGATAACTTGCACCCAAGTCAATGTCATAGAAGCTCATTATGAAAATATCTCTTTCTTCTCAGGATATTCAATACTATATTCACTGATAGATTTTGAAGGGAAGAAAATGTTGCTTTTGATTATCTTAAATTAGCTTATGTTCTCCCTATTTTGATAGAACATTTACAGTAATTCTAGGAGTCAGGTAAATTAAAAAGCATATGGAAAATAACATGCTATTTTGGACCCAGGTTACTGTTTGAATCTTTAGCAAATCTAAAACGCTGTAACATTTCTTTTCTGTACTGATTATAACTTCTGGAAAATATGTGTGGAGGTAGAGCAAGGGGGTTAGACTGTAGTGATTTGTTACTGGTAAATTCCCAAACTGGATGACTCAATAGCATATAACCAGCCCAATCTGTACCAATTTTATAAACATATGGGCTGCTGATAATTATGGCATATACAACTCAATAATGAAAAGAGAGTTTTTAAAATAATTTTATTAGTTTCCCTGTGTAATTCATTATCCTTGCTTTCTTTACTTCCAGTGTTTTATTTACCCTGGTACAAATGAGTAGTGTTTCTTTACCCTTTCTCAGATTTGTGATTTTTTTTTTATTACAGGATTTTAAATCATAGTTAAATAAAGGAAAATTTTGCTTAATCTGTATAACTGGAAATGTTATATAGTAACAAAATAGGAGGCACTTAAAAGATGTGAAAATAATTTTTTACAAGATCCTTTATCTGTGAATAATCTACCTAAGGTTATAATGGATTCCTACCTTGTTTATTTTATTTTTTTATTAAGAATTGCGTGTGATGCCATGGAGAGATTAGGAAAGAATTTCCGTTTTCAAAATAATCCCTCTCAGATAACAAATAATAGGCAGCAATTTCCTCATAACTATTAGTTTGCTACTTTTCATTTCAATTACTTTTAATAACTCTTTACTATATACCCTTAAGATATTGAATAATTAATTTGAATATGTCTGGTGTGTATTTTACTTTTAAAACTGTGTGGAATTATCTACTGTCTTTTTGTTATTTGTTGTTTAAGAAAATCGTCCAGTGATCTGCAGGGATAAAGAGTTTGACAGTCTAGCTCCCGTTCATAAGATCCTTATGTGCTACTTCAAAACCGAGCTGCAGACCTAAGGCCACCAATACAGATGTACTTCAAAAAAGCAAATGACTTTTCACCCAACTAACATCTAAAAACATGACATGTGAAATGCATTTAGCATTTTCTTCAACACTTACGTACTAATGAAAAATGACTAAGAGTATGTAATTAAAAATTACAAACTACTCAATAATTATATTAATGTTGCTGGGCTTTTTTCTCTAGCATCTTCAGTGAGAACTGTAAAAATATTCTTTGTACATATCACCCAAACCCAAACAAATTGGGATTTGTTTCTTTAATAGGCTAAAATGGTTTGAAACTTAGGAATAATTAATGTCTTTCTTTTTACCCTCTGCTTTTAATGGTAATTACTTTTCTGGCAACTAACTATACAAATATAGTTCCCATACAGATTACATACTGGAAAAGGAGTCGTAAGTGGGAGATAAACTATGGAACTTACTTTAAAAGATGGTAAAGCCTGTCATGTTCTATCTGAGGTCAGGCCATATTACTTTAAGTTTTTATGCAGGTAATGTTCTTAAAGAGTAACTCTTAATTAAGACAATTAGAACTGACAATATTATCTTTTCAAAAAGAATGCCATCACTAAACCATGTGGGTTTAAGCCAGAAGAATAGAGACTAGACCAATATGGGGCCAAGTTCAGCTGACTCAGTATAACAACACTGAGAAGTGATGGTTTGGCATAATGACATCATCACTCTCCGGAGACCAATCGAGAGTGCAGGTGGCAGGACGAGGCTGATGTCGTTGGAAAGTAGCTAACCCATAGAAACCAACTTTTTCTGGGACAAGAACTGGTTTTCCTGTCCATCCTCATCACTTGAGTAAGGGATCCATTCCTGGAGTAAAGGATCTGTACAAGTGCATTTCAATGTTAAGTTTAACATGTTTTGGGTAATGTTGGACCAAATCTCATACTTGACCATGAAAGCATCTACTCAGTTACTGATTGAGATTTCAGATAACAATTGGATCAAAGACTTATGGAAAAGCCTAACAGACAACATGGATGGATGGATCATCATTACCTCTCTGGTAGCCATTCAATTGAATAGCTCCTCTTCCATTCAATTGAATAGCTCCTCTTCCTTCCTTCCTTCCATCCATCCTTCATTCCTTCCTTCCTTCCTTCCTTCCTTCTTTCCTTCCTTCCTTCCTTCCTCAATCCTACTTTCCTTTTTTATTCTTAGCTAAGTAAAAAGTACTTTACCTTGCCAGTATATAAACTATGTAGTACCAAAATTTAATGATATGAACTGGTAGTATGTGGAAAGAATTGTGTAAATTAAATTAATCAGAATAATTTCCCATTGATGTGACCTCAGTATATTTGGTAAATATATTACAAGTATATGGATGTAGATGTATGATTTAATTTAAAAATTCTAAAACTTTTTTGATGCTTCTTTACAATCATGCAAACATGAAAACACTGAAGTCTATAATTGTTATTAAGATCTAGTGTGGGCTGTTGGTTCACAGCTGATAGGATGGTGCTGGACTGAAATAAGTTGGAGCAAAATGTGACACAATAGTTGTTAAAGATCCAAACCTAACCCAAACGATACAAGGCAACCCAACTGGTATTGTTTGATCCCTTCCTAGTTATCTTATTCTTTTATGTTTCAATGTATGTGTATGCATTTTAAATATAAAGATAGAAAACATTGAAATCTAGAAAGAATAAATTATATAACCTATTAATACTAATTGTTGATTGTCTAGTAATTATCCCTGAATTCAATGCAATGTATATGGGCAGGCCTTCACAGCAACAAAATCCATGTTCTATTGAACTTTATTTTATAAAGCAGAGACCTAAACACTTTATGGACAGGGCACTAATCTGTTTTGAAACATGCAGGAGACTGTCTTTGGGAAATTATTTTGCCCTTAGCTGGGTGAGACAGAAGAAAGGTGAGAATCTATTTGTTTATTTGTAGCCATCATTTGAAGTGCACACCATTTCCTTCTAGCAGTCACTCCATGCAAAAAAAGAAAAAAAAAAAGGAAAGAAAAAAGAAAACCCTCTCCATTCTAGGTTGTAAGTAAAAGTTCTTTCATTTGGATGTCCTTAAGAGAGTCTTGCAATGACAGATGGTTTGGTTAATTACAAAATTAAACTTTGTGCTCTTGAGACATGTTTTCAGTGAATAATATTTTCCAGACAGAGTTTAATAAGTAGCCTGTGGTTGAGTAGCCTTTTGCCCAAAAAAGGGAACCAGGTCTCTGTGACTACCTTCTACACTCGGAGAGCATGAGGGTAGAAGATGTGAACTTGACCACCCGAGGAACTGAGTTCCAGTAACCTTATCAGCGTCTGACAGTGACCACACCCTAAGGGTTGTGAAAGAAAGACTGTTGAAATAGCACCTGGCATATCACCCTGAAGTCCTGTAACATTTGCTGATTCACTGACCACAGGGAGGGGAACTACATGGAAGCTCAGCTGGTCTCACTGGGTGAGCCCTGCTGGTAAACTTGGACTCATCTGAGAATTCACAGGTTTTAACTTTCACAGGCAGCAACTTTTGTTTTTTTTTCCCTCTGAAATGTGTGAAGAGAAAATCAATTTTTTAAATGTTGAAATTCACCAAGATTCAAACCAGAAATGGACATTTGTAAAAGGAATGTCTTTTGCAAACGCAGACCCTGTGTTTTGTTGTTGTTTATATATTTCTTACTGAAAGATTTGTTGGGCTAAGAATTAGCAGCTGGTATGAGCAGAGACTGATTTTTGGTGAAGAGATATTCTCCAGCTAATTTGGGAAGCCTGTGCTTGTCCATGTTTGATCAAGAGGAGACTTGAAGCTTAGGCCACTAGTTCTGTCATTTTTAGATTTAGGACTATTTTCTGATCAGAGAATGATCAGGCAAGCCTTAATAAGTTAGAAATTGGTAATACATGCAACGATCTACAAGATTTTGTTTTCACTTTTTCTTATATGTATGGTTGGGGAAAAAGTTATAACTATATATCTAAATACTTGATTTATAGTGGAACCAATCTGCACTGCAGGGTGCTGTTTTATCTTCATAAAACTAAAAATAAAAAAATTGAACTGCTTTTCTCTCCAATAAGTTGATCATTGTTATTACTAAGTCAAAAGCGTAGAAAAATTTGGAAATAGCTGAATGATAAATGAACAGTCATCCAGGAAACATCAAACTAAGTAGCCCATCATGAAAATTTTCCCTTTCAGTTCACTTAATCGTATCTTCAGTAGTTTTTGGAATTATATCATAATAGTAGTGCTCATGTCTTTTTCATCTTTGTATCACTATAGGAAACTTATCACAGTCTATTGTACATAGTTAATGGACTTTTTTTTTTAAATCAATAGATGACTACACTCATACCTCTTAGAATATGACTATCAAAATTCAATTCAATTTAACAAATATTTACTTAGGGTATATGTCTATATCTATAGGTCTATATAGATAAAAGTATGTAACATAGCATCTATAAAACACCGTTTAATTGATAGAATTGATAGATTACATATGTGCTCCTTGACTTAAAAAAATTATTAGCTTACTCTATTTTTAATGGTGATAGCACAGGCTATGGGCTAATGACATAAGGACAGAGTTGCAATCAATAAGTTGTAAACTTAATTGGAAAATCACTGCAGAAGTATAGAAGCAGTCATTTCTATGATTCAACTATTTATAAAAATTAGTGGGAAAGTGTATGAGAAAATTGAATCAACATTTATTATGCACCTTTTATATATACTGTACACTATAGCATTTCATCTTCATGATAATTTCATTGGTAAGAACTTAGAAAAATAAGATTTAGGGAAATTGTTAAATTGTTCATGGACAGACAGAAAAAGAGCATGTCTTATCAATTTGTAAAGACTCTATGGCCCAGTAAGTGTTTAATTTTTAAAATCAACCTCATTAAAGTGTAATACACCTGGAATAAAATGCACCTATTTTAAGCATATTGACAAATTGTGCACACATGTAACCACTGCCATGATCAATATAGAATCTTTCCATCAGCCTAAAAAAGTTGCTTTGTATCCCGTATTAGTCATACCTTCCCCACCGCTGCCTCACCAAATAGCCCCAGAAACCACCAATTTGCTTTCTTGGTTCCTCTCACCATGTGTGTGTGTGTGTGTGTGTGTGTGTGTATGTGTAAGTTTTGAATTGTTATCAGTGGCATCCTAGAGTATGTACTCTTTAGTGTTAAGTTCATTCAGCATTGTGGTTTTGAGATTCTTGTGTTGTTTTGTGTGTCAGTAGTTTCCATTTTTCTCCCTGAGTTGCAATAAAGTCCATTGTATTCCATCATATGAGTTTACCACAATTTGTTTATCCACTCATCTGCTGATGGACATTTGGGTTGTACCCAGCTCTTGTGAATTAAGCTTCTTTGAATACTCATTCACAAGTTTTTTGTGTGGATATATGTTTTCATTTATCTTAGGGAAACAGAAGTGCAATCACTAGGTCATATGAAAAATACAGGTTTAATTTCATTAGAAATTGATACACAGTTCTCCAAAACTGGATGGACTTCTGGTTCATCAATTGCTTCCATCTGCAATGAATGAAATTTCCAGTTGCTCCCCATCTTCACTATTGCTCTGTTGCAGGATATTTTCCCCCTGTTACAGTTTATTTAATTTGTTTGTTTGTTTTTGACATTCTTTTGGGTATGTAGTCTTTTCTCATTTTGATTTACATGTGCAATTCCCAGAGGACTATTGATGTTTGGCATGTTGCATGTGCTTAAAGTCGTCTTGTATTTCTTCTTTTGCATCTCATCTTTTGCCCTTTATATAATAGGGTTCTTTTCCCTGTATATAATAGGGCTCAAATATTCTGAGTACGAAACTTTACCAGATCTACGTACTGTCAATATTCTTCCCAGGTTGTGGCTTTTCTTTTAGTTCCTTAATATTTTTTGAAGAACACAATTTTTTAATTTTGCTTAGACTGGTTTATCATGTTGTTCTTTTATAATTAGTGATTTTTTCTTATCAAAAATACTTGCTTACTACAAGGTTGTGAAGATTTTTTTCTCCATGTTTTCTACTGGAATTTTATGATTTTAGGTTGTACATTTAGTTCTGTGGTTCATATTGAGTTATTTTTTGAGTATGAGATGGAAACAAAAAGACCTGTGCTTTATTTCTTTCACTTGGCTATCCAGAGTTCCAGGACCATTTTTTGAAAAGGCTATGTTTTCTCTATTGAATTACTTCAGCATCTTTGTTTGAAATCTGTTCACCCTAGAGATATTATGGCCCATTGATTCCTTCCATAAATATCCATCGCCAATATCACACTATCTTGATTACTTGAGCAATTTTGTAAGATTTAAAATCTGGTTTTGCATGTCCTCCAGAATTTCACTTCTTTTCAAAATTGTTTTGGCTGTCGTATGTCCATTCCTTTTAGAATCAGTTTTTCAATTTACATGCACACAAACACACACAAGCCTATTGGGATTTTTTATTGGGATTGCATTGAATCTGTAGAACAATTTGGAGAGAATAGGTATCTTAGCAGCATTTATTCTTCCAATACAAGAACATTTATTTATTTAATAGCTTTTGTGGTATAGAGTTTTCACATATTTGATTTAAGTTTATCACTAAAGTTTTTCATATTTTTGATACTAGTTTGTCATTGCTTTCTAAAATTTAGTTTTCCAATTATTCATTTATAGATTATGGAAATACAATAGATTCTTTCATATTGTGCTCTTGCATCCTGTGAACTTGAAAAACTATTAGTTTTAGTAGCAATTTTGCTATGAGATTCTGTAGGATTTTGTACATAAAAGATCATGTTTTCTCCAAATAAATATAGTTTTACTATAGTACTTACTATATAGTTTTAATATAGTACTTACTATATAGTTTTACTTATAGTCTTTTTCTTGACTTAATGCACAGACTAGGATCTCCAGTACAATAATTAATAGAAGTAGTAAGAGAAGGCATTCTTCCCTCTTTGTATTCTTAGAGGAAAATTTGTAGTTTCTACTCTCTGTGTATGTAAATCCTACTACAGTTACTAAAACTTGTTTTATGGTCTATCTTATAGACTATTTTGGTAAATGTTCCATATGCACTTGAAAATAAGATGCATTCTGCTGCTGACAGCGACGCTGATGGTGTTCTATAAATGTCAATTAAGTCAAGTGATTTTTGATATTGTTCATTTCTTCTTTATCCTTACTGATTTTCAATTATTTAAACTGTTAATTACTAAAACAGGAGTATTGAATTCTCTAAACACATTTGTTTCCTATTTATTCTTTTAGTAATATAAGTTGCTGAATCATTTATTTTGAAGCTCTGTTAATACATACATACATGCATACATTTATCAAAGTTCTTTTATCTCTGATATTAAACCTTGCCCTGAAGTGTCCTCTATATTATATTAATAAAGTCACTCCACCTTTCATACAAATAGAGTTTGAGTGCTATATCTTTTTCCATTCATTTTCATTTAACCTATATGTGTCCTTATGTTTAAACATGTATTGTTCAGCATATAATTGGTTCCTGATTTTTCCCATTTTATAATCTCTGTCTTTAATTGCACTATTTAGACATTTTTTATCTAATATGATTATTGATAAGATTGGGTTCAAACTTACTGTCTGGTTATCTGCTTACTGTTTGTCCCATGTGTACTTTGTTCTTGTTTCCCTCTTTTCTCCATTATTTTTTAAATGAATATTATTTAGGATTACATGTTATCTCTGCCACTGAGCTTACTTCTTTCTTTTTGTTCTCTAGTAATGGCTCTAGAGTTACAATACACACCTGAAACATTTCAAAGTCTACCTTCAAACAAAAATATGCCAATTCATGTAGAATGGAAGAATTTCTAAGTACATATGCCCATCCCCTCCTCTTTCTGCTCTTATTTTCATATATTTTACTTCTACACATTTTACAAACACCAAAATTCTTTGCTATTGTTGCTTTAAATCATCAGTAATCTTTCATGCTTCTTCAGTTTTCAAAAATGCTTCATGTGGGTTTTATAAGAATGTGACTTAGAGTAATAGGTAAAGATTGTAACGATCTACAGTTCTTACTGCCTTTTATTGACTTTTGAATGTATCAATTTCTGAGGGTGATATGTTTAAATCTTCTAATAGGATAGTAAAATTGGTGATTTTCCTTGTAGTTTTGTCTATTAGTGAAGTTGTGTTTAATGTATATACAGGTTTAGAATTGTCTTAATTTCCTAGTGAACTTAATCTGATACTAATATAAGTACTAGTTTTCACATAACTAATATTGCACAGAAATTTTTATTTGCTTTTACCTTTAGTCTTTTTGTACTTTTATTTTACAAAATAGTAGTGTTATTTTAATATAAATTGCATAAAGCTTTTAAAAAAATCAGTCTGATAATTCTTGTATTTTATATTGATGTGATCACTGAAATATTTGGATTAATTCCCATTATTTTACTTAGAACTTTCTCTAAGTTTACATTTTGCTAAGTTTAGTTTTTTTTTCTTATCTTCTTTTAGATTGATAAACATTCGCCTCATCACTAACTGATTCTTTTTTTTTCTATTATTTCTATTATTTTTTTGAAATTGTACTTTTATTTTTCTTGATGGCTATTATATAAAATATTAGCATGTGAATTAAACTAAAGAAATTCTAGGTAATGTTTTTACTCTCATTCCAGTTAAGATAGGTAGTTTAGATTTATTCTTCAGTTAAAACATACCCTTACTATCATTTATATTACTGTGATCCATTATTTCAATTTTATTTTATTTTTAATTGTAGAGAGGCGACTATATCTATGTTGTTTTACACAGTTAACATTAGTTTAGCAATATCTATACAATATCAAACTTACCATATTCTTGGCTTACCATGCCTTACTACTTCTCTGACTTTCCTTCAAAAGTAACTTTTTTCTAGTTTTTTAGATGTCTTCTCTAGTAATATCTGTCCCTGTTAGCTCATCCACAGATTCCCAAAATGCATCTTATCTAGCTATAGACTTTTTATTCCCCCCCCAAATTTGAAGCTAGAATCAACTGATTTCTTGCTTCCTTTGTTGCTGTTAAAAAGTCAGCTCTTGCCCAAAATAGCCAAAAATATCTTGAGAAAGGGAAACAAAGTGGGAGGTCTCACACTACCTGACTTTGAAACATATTATAAAGCTACACTGGTCAAACAGCATGGTACTGGCATAAGGACAGATATACCAACCAATGGAATTGAATTGAGTGATCAGAAATAGACCTTCACATCTACAGACAATTGATCTTTGATAAGGCAGTCAAGCCAAAGCAACTGGGACAGAGCAGCTTCTGCAATAAACGGCATTTGGAGAACTGGCTATCCATTTCCAAAGGAATGAAAGAGGACCCCTATCTCACACTTATACAAAAAGTAACTGGAAATGCATCAAAGACCTAAACATTAGTGCTAAGACCATAAGAAGCTTAGAAGAAAGTGTACGGCAATTTCTTAAAGATCTTGTGATAGGAGGTGGTTTCCTAGACCTTACACTCAAAACACGAGCAACCAAAGAAGAAATAGATAAATAGGTTTGCCTCAAAATTAAACACTGTTCTACATCAGAGGACTTGACAGAAAAGTAAACAGGCAACCTATGCAATGGACGACAATATTTGGAAACCACATAGCAGATACGGATTTAATATCCTGAATATATAAAGTGACCCTACAACACAACCACAGAAAGACAAACAAGCCAATTAAAAAATGGGCAAAAGACATGGACAGACACTTTTCTGAAGAAGAAATACAAATGGCTCAAAAACATATGAAAAGATGTTCCACTTCACTGGCTATTAGGGAAATGCAAATCAAAACCACAATGAGATATCATCTCACACCTACCAGAATGGCCATTATCCAAAAAACAGAAAATTACAAGTGCTGTGAGGATGGTGAAAAAGAGGCACAGTTATTCACTGTTGGTGGGAATGTAGAATGGAGCAGCATTCTGGAAAGCAGTGTGGCAGTTCATCAGGAAGCTAAGTATAGATTTGCCATATGGTCCAGCAATACCAATACTAGGTATATATTCAGAGGAACTGAAAATTAAGACACAAATGGACAATAGAAAACCAATGCTTATAGCAGCATTATTCACAATAGCTAAGAGATGCAAACAGCCCAAATGTCCATCAACTGAAAAATGGATAAACAAACTGTGGTACATATACACAATGGAATATTATGCAGCTGTAAGACAGAACAAAGACATGGACCATATAATAATGTGGATGAACCTTGAGGACCTTATGTTGAGTGAAGTTAGCCAGAAACAAAAGGACAAATACTGTATGGTCTCACTAATATGAACTAACATTAATGAACAAACTTTGAGAGTTAAAAGCTGATAACACAGGTTACCAGGAGGTAGAAAGAGGGTAGAGATTGGGCATTTGATGCTGAAGGACTACAGAATGTTCAACAGGATTGACTGTATAAATCCAGAAATAGATAGCATAATACTGTGTGATGGTAGCACAAAATTGTAAGTTCACTGAACAAAGATGTCTGTGAGTAAAGCTGAAAGAGGATGGCTAGGGGCATGTATGACACCAGAGGTAAAGACAGATGATAAAGACTGGGACTGTATAACTTAGTAAAAACTAGAGTGGTCAATAATTTTGACTAAATGTACAAATGTGACTAAATTTTACAGTGTTTTTACATGTGTGAGACCAAATGAATCTCAACCATGCAAAGTGTTGAAAAGGGATGGTATTGGGGAAAAAAATAAAATCAAAGCAAACTGGAGTCTATGTTCAACAGTAACATTGTAATATACTTCCATTAAATGTAACAAAGGCTATATACCAAAGCTAAATGTGTATGAGACGGGGTATAAGGGAGGGATATGGGATTCTTTGTAGTGGTGTTGTTGTCTGACCTTACTATTACATTGTATTATATGATATTTTATTTTTCTTTTTATTATCTTTTTTATTATTCTTTAAAAATTTTTGCATAGTAATCAATATGTTCAAGTGCTGATTGTGGTGAAAAATGCACAACTATATGATGATTCCGTGAACAATTGATTGTACACTGTGGATTATTGGATGGCATTTGTATATATCTCTATAAAATTGTAGGAAAAAATGTAAGTAGGGATAAAAGTGCTGGAGAAAACACAGAGAGAGGGATGTACCTATTACTGTTAGTGGGGAGGTAGAATGGTGTAGCCTGTTTGGAGCATCGTGTGGTGGTTCCACAAGAAATTAAGTATGTGGGTGCCATAGGGTCTATAACCCCATTATGGGGTATATATTTAGAAGACATGAGAGCAGGGACATGAATGGACATTTGCACACTGGTGTTTATGGAGGCAGTATTCATGATTTGCGGTGGGTGGAGGTGACTTAAGGGTACATCGATTGAGGAAGAGAATGGTGAACTGTGGTGAATGCATACAATGGAATATTGAGCAACTGTGAGAAGGAGTGGAGCTGTGAGACATGCAATAAGGTAAATGGATCCTGTCGACAGCATTTTGAATGAAGTATGCCAGAAACAAAAAGATAAACATTATAATGCCTCACCAATATGGACTAACTGTAATGTATAAGCTCAGAATTGAATCTTAGAGCACAGTTTATCAGGGGAATGCTTAGTGTAATGGTCCCTAGATTGTAAGCTATTACAGCAGTCACATCTACTCCTGAATTGCAATGGCTGTCTCCAAATTCTAAGATGCTGATCCCTTTGTGTACAACTTGGTTGGTCTCTGGAACGTTGGGTATCTGCGTGACACCTGAAACTCAAAGCTAGAGCTCGGCAGATTGGTGCATACAGGAACAATTAAAAAAAAGCTGAAAAAGAGTCCAGACTTCAGTTAGATATATGAATGGAACAGATCTGGTAAGGACTAGGGCAAATTAGGCCAAAGGGTAAAGGACGATACTGACTGTATATTAAGGCTTCAGCTTCCATGTGAGACTAAGAGAAGAGATGTCTGTTTGGTGAAGGATCTATATTTTCCGTAGTATACTAAATAATTTAACTTGTTTGGTCAGTTTATTGAAACACCATAAATACACAGAACTTTGAATAGGAAGTGTATTAGGGTTCACTAAGGGAACAGAATCAACAAGAGGTATCTATAAAAATAAAATTTTATAAAAGTGTCTCATGCAACGGTGGGAATGCATGAGTCCAAATTTCATAGGGCAGGCAGCAAACTGGCAACTCCAATGAAGATGTTCAATGAACTCCTCAGGAAGCAAACTGGCAACTTCGATGAACATGTTCAAAGAACTCCTCAGGAACAAACTGGCAACTTCAATGAACTCCTCAGGAAATGCTTCACTGGTTAGCCAAAGAATAAGTAAAGGTCCTCTATCTGTTTCGCTTGAAAGTCTTCAACTGGATTAAATCCAGCTGATTGCATTCTCTCATTGTGGAAGACACACCCTTCGTTGATGACATCAGTCACAGCTGCAGCCAACTGACTGATTATTTAATAAACCAGCCTTCTGGTTTATTAACCAGCCACAAATGTCCTTGCAGTAACAGTTAGGCTAGTGCTTGCTTGACCAGAAACCTGGGTACCATTACCTGGCCAAGTTGACACATGAACCTAGCCATCACAGGAAGTGAGATCTGGTAGGGTTGTACACATTTGTGTGAAACAGCAATACATCCCAGAGATATTTGGGCAGAGAATCAAAATATAAATGTGGGGCCCCCCTGGGGAGCTGAGGGAAAATGTGGGAATATTGGACTTCTCCACCTGGGTTGTTGCTGATGTTCTCACAAACATTGAGGACTGATGGTTTGGTATGCCGAGCCCTCTATCTTGGGGCTTTCCCTTATGAAACTTGTTACTGCAGAGGGGAGGCTAAGCCTGCTTGTGATTCTTCTTGTTGCTCAGATATGGCCCCCTCCCTCTAGCTAAGCCAACTCGGCAGGTGAACTCACTGCCCTCCCCCCCATGTGGGACTTGATTCCCAGGGGTGTAAATATCCCTGGCAACACAGGTTATGACTCCTGGGGATGAGCCTGGACCCAGCATCATGGGATTGAGAACATCTTCTTGACCAAAGGGGGAAGTGAAATGAAACAAAATAAAGTTTCAGTGGCTGAGAGATTTCAAATGGAGTCAAGAGGTCACTCTGGTGGGCGTTCTTATGTACTATATAAATATCCCTTTCTAGATTTTAGTCCACTGGAATACCTAGAAGTAAATACCCTGCAACTATCAAACTGTAATGATTGTATAACTATGTAGCTTACATGGGGTGACAGTGTGATTGTGAAAATCTTGTGGATCACACTCCCTTTATCCAGTGTATGGATTGATTGAATAGAAAAATGGGGACAAAAACTAAAAGAGGAGGAGGAGGAAGATGGTGGCATAGAGAGGAGTGGAAATTAGTTAGTCCCCCTGGAACAACTAATAAACAACCAGGAACAACTAGTAAATTATCTGGAATAACTGCTGGGGGACAACTGTGACTCTCCACACATAGTACCCCAACATGGATTAGGAGAATGCCTTACATTGCAGCATAAAATCTGTAAGTAAAAACTGTAGACACACACCAGGAGCTCCCTCCCCCCATGGCAGCCCAAACTGCAAAACCTTGCTGTAGCAGAAAGCAGCACTCTCTGAACAAGCAAATATACCTCAATTCAGCTCCAGCTAGGGTTTAATTAACAAATGTGGACTGTTCAATACAAGCTCCAAATCTCCAATAAGCAGACAGAGGCTTTTAGTGACAACTGACCTTAAGGAGCCAGAAGACTTCTTTGTCCTGGGAGAGGGAGCCCAGAAGACCAGGTGCTATCTCTGGCTGGTGCATGAAATTGGGGAGGGGCATGGAATGACCCAGAATGGGGGCTTTCTGTCCCTTTTTCCTCTCTCTGACCCTGAGCGGCTCAGAGGAGAGAGCCACAGTCATTTTCAGTTTGCAGTGCTCTGACCCAGACAAGGGTAGAGATAGCAGAGTCAGAGAGACAAGGAACATATTTAAATGCAGATAATAACTCCCTAGGGGGTGTATATTCCCTAAGAGGAAGGAGGTAGTTCCCAGCTCTAATACTGACCATCCATTCAGAACCAGACCCCAGAGCCTGGGGGAAAACAGCCAAAACAGAAACTAAGGGGCACCACCTCCTTAAACCAGTCAGGAGCGACAGGCTGACAGGTGCCACCTGCTGGGCAGGTTAGGAAAACACAGTGGCTAGAGGCCTCACAGGGTGTGTGAATCTTCTAAGACACACCCTCAGGGAAACCTGATGATGAATATTTCCCCCTTCTGAGACCTGAACCCATTTTGGTCTGGGAAAACCTGATTGGGTTAACCAAGGAAACCAGATGCCTAGACAACAGAAAACTACAACCTACACTAAGAAAAATGAAGATATGGCCCAGTCAGAGGAACAAACTTACACTTCAACTGAGATACAGGATTTGAAACACTAATGCTAACTCAATTCAAAAAGTTTAGGGAAGATATGGCAAAAGAGATGAAGCATATACTGAAAACACTGGGCTGTGGTAGAAATCAAAAGTTCAAAAAAGCAACTGGCAGAATCTATGGAAATGAAAGGCACAACACAAATGAAAGACACAATGGAAGCATACAACAGCAGATATCAAGAGGCAGAATAAAACACTCAGTAACTGGAGAACAAGACCCCTGAAATCCTACACACGAAAGAACAGATAGGGAAAAGAATGGAAAAATATGAGCAACGTCTCAGGGAATTGAATGAAAACATGAAGAGCATGAATGTACATGTCATGGGTGTCCCAGAAGGAGAAGAGAAGGGAAAAGGGGCAGAAGCAATAATAGAGGAAATAATCAATTAAAATTTCCCATTTCTTGTGAAAGACATAAAATTACAGATCTAAGAAGCACAGTGTACCCCAAACAGAATAGATCTGAATAGGCCTAGGCCAAGATACTTAATAATCAGATTATCAAACGTCAAAAACAAAGAGAGAATCCTGAAAGCAGCAAGAGAAAAGCAATCCATCACATACAAAGGAAGCTTGTTAAGACCATGTGTGGATTTCTCAGTAGAAACCATGGAGGCAAGAAGGAAATGGTGTGATATATTTAGGATACTAAAAGAGAAAAACTGCCAACCAAGAATTTTACATCTGGCAAAACTGTCCTTCAAATAGGAGGGAGAGTTTAAAATATTCTCTGACAAACAGACAATGACAGAGTTTGTGAACAAGATACCTGCTCTACAGGAACTACTAAAGGGAGCTCTACAGACAGATAGGAAGAGACAGGAATGAGAGGCTTGGAACACAGTTTTGGGTGATGGTAGCACAACAATGTAAGTACACTGAACCATACTGTGAGTATGGTTGAAAGAGGAAGGTTAGGAGCATGTGGGACACCAGAAGGAAAGAGGAAAGATAAAGACTGGGACTGTATAACTTGGTGAAACCTAGAGCACTCAACAACTGTGATAAAATGTACAAATATGTTATAACATGAGGGAGAACAAATGAATGTCAAATTTGCAAGGTATTAAAAATAGGGTGGTGTTGGGGGAAAATACAATCAATGCAAACTAGAGACTATAGTTAACAGAAACATTGTATTATGCTTTCTTTACTGTAACAAAGGCAATATACCAAAGCTAAATGCATATAAGAGGGGGACATAAAGGAGAGATATGGGACTCTTGGCATTGGTGATGTTGTCTGACTCTTTATTCTACTTTACTTTAATTCCATCTTTCCTTTTGTTGCTTCCTAGCTGTCATTATTTTTCTCTTTCTTTCATCTTTTTCTTTTGTTTCTCTACCTTCTTTGACTCTTCCTCCTTCTTTGTGGAAGAAATGGAGATGTCCTTATATAGATAGTGGTGATGGGGTGAATACATAAATATGTAACTATATAGGGAACCATTGAGTGCTTACTTAGGATGGAATGTTTGGTGTGTGAACAAAGCTGTCTTAAAATTGGGTTGATGAAGAAACCTTGAGGGCACTATATTGAATGAAATAAGTCAGACACATAAGGACAAATATTGCAGAGTCTCATGATATAAGCTAATTATAATATGTAACTCATAGACAGGAAATATAAGTTACCAGGATATAGAATGAGGCTGAAGAATGGGGAGTGGTTGCTTATTATGAGCAGAATGCTTAGCTAGGTTGAACTTAAATGTTTGGAAATGGACAGAGGTGATGGTAGCAAGATGTGAGAATAACTAACAGTGCTGAATGGTATGTGAATGTGGTGGAAAGGGGAAACTCAGAGTCATGTATGTCACCAGAATGAAAATCTGAGGTTAAAAGATGGGAATGTATAAAACAATGACTCTTGTGGTGAGCAATGTCCATGATTAACTGTACAAATATTAGAAATCCCTTTCATGAACTAGAACAAATGTATGACACTATAACTAGAAGTTAATAATAGAGGGGCATATAGGGAAAAAATATACCTATTGCAAACTTGATACTACAGTTAGTGGTATTTAAACATTCTTTCATCAACAATAACAAATGTACTATACCAATATTATAAGTCAATAATGGAGGGGGTGGTTAGGGGTATGGGAGGATTTGAGTTTCCTTTTTTTGTCTTTATTTCTTTTCTGGAGTAATGAAAATGTTCTAAAACTTGAAAAAAAATTGTGGTGATGGATGCACAGCTGTATGATGGTAACTTGGGCAATTGATTGTACACTTTGGATCTTTGGATAATTGTGTGGTATATGAACAATCTCAATAAAATTAAATTAAAAAAACTAAAATAAAAACAGAGTGGGATTGGGAGGATGATTTGGGTGTTCTTTTTTACTTTTATTTTTTATTCCTTTTTTTTATTCTTTCTTGTGTAAGGAAAATGTTCAAAAATAGATTGGGGTGATGAAAGCACAACTATATGATGGTAGTTGGAACAGTTGATTGTACACCACGGATGATTGTATGGTATGTAAATATATCTCAATAAAAGAAAAGCCTATTTAAAAAAAAAATCAGCTCTTGGTCTTTTTGCTGCCTTTTTCTGGATAATCTGTATTTGTTTTCCTTGACTTCTTTTTTTCTTTAATATTCATTTTATTGGGATATGTTCACATACCATGCAGTCATACAAAACAAATCGTACATTCGATTGTTCACAGTACCATTACATAGTTGTGCATTCATCACCAAAATCAATCCCTGACACCTTCATTACCACACACACAAAAATAACAAGAATAATAATTAAAGTGAAAAAGAGCAATTAAAATAAAAAAGAACACTGGGTGCCTTTGTTTGTTTGTTTGTTTGTTTCCTTCCCCCATTTTTCTACTCATCCATCCATAAACTAGACAAAGGGGAGTGTGGTCCTTACGGCTTTCCCAATCCCACTGTCACCCCTCTTTGACTTCTTTTAAGATGTTTTTTCTTCATTGCTGCTTTGCAGTTTTAAAATGATTTGTACAGCTGTGGATTTCTCTGTTTTTATTTCAACAGAATTGGATTGGCCTCTTGAATCCAAGGATTGTTAAATTTCTTTTAATCAGGAAAATTGTCTTCCAGTATTATTTTGAATAATGCCTAGCTCCAGTTATCTCCTTAACTCCCCTGGAACTCTGATTAAATGTGTTTTAAAAATTCTCTATCTCTGTCCATTATTATTTAACCTCATGATCAATATCATCATCCCCCAAACCAACAGGAATTATATATTTCCAGGGAAAACTCTGGCATCAGTATTACTTTTGTTTAGGATGTATACTTTCTTAATTATTTCTTAATTCCTACCTGCTAGTATGTGTATTAACAATCTTTTTATAAATTCTAATATTTGTAGTCTTCCATGTTGCAGGAAACAAATACAGGACTCAATAGCCTACATTTAAAGTTGAGGTCGGTTCTCTCTCTCTCTCTCTCCACACATACACACACACACATATGTGCATATATATATTATTAAATCCAACATGGGTAGGAGTTATTTGCCATCCAAAGAGAAATGGTTAAATATAAATTTTGTTTGAACATGATTAAAAATGTGTTCTACAAAAATGCAACCAATAAGAAAGAATGATAGCCATTTTCTTTTCCATCAAAAAGAAACAAAAAAAAACTTGATATAAGGAAACTTCACATAGAAAACATTTTTTGCCAGTAAACCAACTACTGTTAAAATATTTACTCAAGCCAAACCTAAAATAATCATGTTCAAATTCTACTTAAGATATGATTTAAGCATAAAATAATTTTTTTTATTTTCCAAAATTAGTCTCTGACTAATTTATTTATATTACCTGTTCTGTTTTCTCTTTGCTAACATTCACTTTTCTTTGCTTAATTGTTTTAACTACATATAGGTGCCCATATATGCATCAAATTTACAAATAGCAGAATTTTTTTACAATCATGAATGAAATGCCATTAAATATAATTGTATCTGGAATATTCTTTGACTTCTGGGGAAGAGTCTTTCTGCTCTTTCCATTCTAATTGACTTAAAAATAAATTCTATTAAGTGTGAGAAAGTAGGAGAGCTATTTCCACAGCATATTTTAAGTGGCAGTGATACAGGATTCAGACAACTCTTTCATTTGTCATTGTCAATAAGATCAGATAAGAAAGGGTCTATGAATTGATTGTGTGATAAAATCATTAACTTGTTTTTCATGTTAGGAATTATCAAGGCTTTCAAGTTTTCAACTGTTGGGGAAAAAACAGACATGCATTGCATTTTTTTCTACAAATTACAGTTGTCCTGTAATTCATTTTAAATCTACACATGAAGAGAAAGACATTGCTAAATCCAGCATACATTTTTTATGCTGGATCTTTGACTGTGAGAGTGTCATAGAAATAAAATATAAATTCCTAAAGATGGTACTCTTTTAATTCTTGGTTTGTGTGTGTCAGTTATTGTACAAAGTATTTGTACATTATTAATTTACTAGTTGATATGCTTCTTTTCTACAGAATATGCAAGTGAAGAGAAAACTAGAGAACACACATATTTCAATTATTAATGACTGATATAAAAAGAAAGATTTTTTCCTCTAAGTTGAATTGCTAATATTAGCATTTGGAAGAATAAGAAATCCGATATTTTTTAGTTCTTCTAATATCTATTCTGCTAATTCCAAAACTAAAAGCAAAATAATTGACTGATGTTATGAAAGATGTCTACAAGACTGCATATATTCAAAGAAAAGTAATCAGTTTACTTAAAATAACACTATTTCATCTGCATTCTGAGAATTTTTTGAACTGAGATTTTATTACTATCCATAATTTTGGTTTTTGCTGATATGTTTTGCTATGATTTGCTCAGGTCAGTAGAAGCTCTTGAAAGATTGAAAACAACTCTTGAAAATGTTTTCAAAATGTAAATAATCAGTCAATTTGAGCTATATATGTATAGAGAATCTGAATCATTTTCACTGTCTTAATTGATCATATTAGCCATAAAAAAGCCCTCAAGTCATTTTTTATGGTTTTCCTTGCTCTGTTGTAGAGTAATGATAATAATTTTGTTTTATTTTTTAAAATAACCTTTTGTTATTATAGCACTCTTAAATATGTAGTGCATTAATTAGTGACATGTAGGCATTCAAAAGTAAAATATCACTAGTCAGGATTATGTCTATCCATATTTTAGTGTATATTTTTGTATCTATTTACATGCAAACCCTCACATATACAAAACGAATATATGTCAATTTGTTCTTTCATAACATTTTTATTTTATAATAGTTTTAGATTCGCAGGAAAGTTGTAAAGTTACTACATCTGTTTTGTAACCTTTTCCTTCATTGATCTCACCTTTACTTTTCACTAATTCAGCCATGTTAACATTTCCTGAAATGAGTAAGCAATCTCAGACCAACAATAATCTCTGATTGCTATTTCATTAAGTAGCATTTAATCCCTTGTCCATGCAGAGGCCAAGCCAGTTATCCCACAAAATCCACATTCTGGATTGGTCTGCCTACTCATTTGGCTTAAAACACACATACACACACGCACACACATACATACATACATATGTATATATACACATATATATAATTTCAGTTGAATCACTTTTCTTTGAGATTGCCTTGTATGGCATAAGTAAAACAATGTTCTGGAGTCAGGAAAACAGGATTTTTCTTCTGGCTCTGTCTTGATAAAGTGTGATTTGGGGACAGTTACTTAAGCTCTCTATACTTCAATCTTTCACCTGCTTTAAAAAATCCATTGTTCAACACTGTAAAGATAATTAACCCCACTGAATTATATAATTGAATGTGGTTAGTAGGAGAAATTTTAGGGTTTCTATATGAAACTAGAATAAAAAATTGTTAAAAAAACAAATATAGCACTGTACAACACAGTAAACCCTGAACCCTAATATAAACTATAGACTATAGTTAAAAGTATAGTTATAATAATATTCTTCATCAATTGTAACAAAACTACCACACAAGTGCAAAGTATTAATAATAGGGAAAATTATGTGCATGGGGGGGATATGGCAACTCTGTATTTTTTGCATACTCTTTCACTAAACTTACAAGTTTTTAAATAAAAACATAAGTTGGATTAGAAAACAACGTCAGACTCAATTTTTTTTAATTTTAAATTATATTGGTATATCAAAATAACTCAATGTGTGCATATACTCAGTTTTGGAGTGACTTATTCATCAGAAACATTTTTCTCCATTCTCTATTACTTCTTCATTTCTCTATTAAGTGGTACTAGAATTTTGGATATAATAAAAATGGGTGTTGATCACTGTGATTGAATTAAGCAGTTAAAAATTTATGGTGATCATTTTAATAATTATCATTAAAATATTTCTAATGACATATTTTACATGAGTTTATCTCCATTTAAAAAAATTTAAATCCTTCTTTAAGTAATTTTAAAATTGCTTAAAGCTAGAATCAAGAAATAACCTATCCAGGAGGCAGGGCAAGATGGCGGCATAGAGAGGAGTGGAAGCTAAGTAGTCCCCCTGGAACAACTACAAAAAACCAGAAACTACTAGTAAATAATCAAGAATAACTGGGGGGGGGGGGGGACAAACGAGACCATCCACTCATCATACACCAACCTGAATTGGGAGGAACGCCTGAGAACACAGAATAAAATCTGTAAGTAAAACCTGTGGATCCAAGTCGTGAGACCCCCTTCCCCCATAGCCCGAGCTGCAAAGCCTCATGGTGCCAGAGAGAAGCTCTCTCCCAGCAAGCGAATATAGCTCAGCTGAGCTCCAACTGGGATTTTAAGTAGCGAGTGTGAACTGCTCACTACAGGTACGCATCCCCAGAAAACAGACAGAGGCTTTGGGTGACGACTGACCTGTTCTAGTTTGCTAATGCTGTGGAATGCAAAACACCAGAGATGGATTGGCTTTTATAAAAAGGGGGTTTATTTGGCTACACAGCTATAGTCTTAAGGCCATAAAGTGTCTAAGGTAAAACATCAGTAATTGGGTACCTTCACTGGAGGATGGCCAATGGCGTCCAGAAAACCTCTGTTAGCTGGGAAGGCACGTGGCTGGCGTCTGCTCCAAAGTTCTGGTTTCAAAATGGCTTTCTCCCAGGACATTCCTCTCTGGCAAGCTTGCTCTTCTTCAAAACGTCACTCACAGCTGCACTGAGTTTTCTCTCCTTGAGCCAGTTCATTTACATGTTTCTTTTAACATATAAATGAACTTTGGGTGACGACTGACCTGGGAGAGCCGGAGGGTTGCCTTGGACTGGGTCTGTTTCTTTTTCGGCTCAGTGGAGAAAGCCCCAGTCATTTTCAGTTTCCAGGGCTGTGACTCGGGGAAGGGTGGAGACAACACAAGCAGAGAGAGAGACCATTGAAATGCTAATAACCTCTACCTGGGGGGTCTGTCTTCTCTAGGAGGAAAGGGGTGGGGCCCTTTCCATTCAGAACCAGACCCCAGAGCCTGGGGGAACACGGCCATACCTCCTCACACCAGTCAAGAATTATAGGCTAACAGGCATCACCTGTTGGGCAGAAAAGCACAGTGACCTGAGGCATCAAAGGGTGGAGCAATTTTCTAAGACACACCCGCAGGGAAACCAGATACTGAATATTTCTTCCCTCTGGGACCTGAGCCGGTTCTGGTCTGGGAAAACCTGATTTGGATAACCAAGAAAACCATGCCTAGACAACAGAAAATTACAACCTACACTAAGAAAAACAAAGTTACGGCCCAGTCAAAGGAACAAACGTACACTTCAACTGAGATACAGGAATTTAAACAACTAATGCTAAATCAATTCAAAAAGTTTAGAGTAGATATTGCAAAAGAGATAGAGGCTGTGAAGGAAACACTGGGCATATACACAGCAGAAATCAAAAGTTCAAAAAAACAACTAGCAGAATCTATGGAAATGAAAGGCACAACACAGGAGATGAAAGACACAATGGAAACATACAACAGCAGATCTCAAGAGGCAGAAGAAAACACTCAGAAACTGGAGAACAAAACACCTGAAAGCCTACACGCAAAGGAACAGATAGAGAAAAGAATGAAAAAATATGAGCAACCTCTCCGGGAACTCAAGGATGAAACAAAGTACAGTAAGGTACGTATCATTGGTGTCCCAGAAGGAGAAGAGAAGGGAAAGGGGGCAGAAGCAATAATAGAGGAAATAATTAATGAAAATTTCCCATCTCTTATGAAAGACATAAAATTACAGATCCAAGAAGCACAGCGTACTCCAAACAGAAGAGATATGAATAGGCCTACGCCAAGACACTTAATAATCAGATTATCAAATGTCAAAGACAAAGAGAGAATCCTGAAAGCAGCAAGAGAAAAGTGATCCATTACATACAAAGGAAGCTTAATAAGACTATGTGCGGATCTCTCAGCAGAAACCATGGAGGCAAGAAGGAAGTGGTGTGATATATTTAAGATACTGAAAGAGAAAAACCGCCAACCAAGAATCCTATATCCAGCAAAGCTGACCTTCAAATATGAGGGAGAGCTCAAAATATTTTCTGACAAACAGACAATGAGAGACTTTGTGAACAAGACACCTGCCCTACAGGAAATACTAAAGGGAGCACTACAGGGTGATAGAAGACAGGAGTGCGTGGTTTGGAACACAATTTTGGGAGATGGTAGCACAACAATGTAAGTACACTGAACAAAGGTAACTATGAATATGGTTGAGAGAGGAAGGTGGGGAGCATGTGAGACACCACAAGAAAGGAGGAAAGATAATGACTGGGACTGTGTAACTTGGTGAAATCTAGAGTATTCAACAATTGTGTTAAAATGTACAAATATGTTCTTTTATGAGGGAGAACAAGCAAATGTCAACCTTGCAAGGTGTTAAAATGGGGAGGCATTGGGGGAGGGATGTAATCAGCATAAACTAGAGACTGTAACTAATAGAATCATTGTATTATGCTTCCTTTAATGTAACAAAGGTGATATACCAAGGTGAATGCAGATAAGAGGGGGGGATAGGGGAGACATGTTAGACACTTGACATTGGTGGTATTGTCTGATTCTTTATTCTACTTTGATTTAAGTTTATTTTTCCTTTTGCTGCTTCCTAGCTGTCATTTTCTTTTTCCTCTTTCTTTTGCCTCTCTACCTTCTTTGACTCTCTCTCCTGCCTTGTGGAAGAAATGCAGATGCCCTTATATAGATAGTGGTGAAGGTGGTGAACACATAAATGTATGACCATGCAGAGAACCATCGATTATTTACTTGGGATGGAATGTATGGTGAGTGAACAAAACCATATTAAAAAAAAAAAAATGGGTTGATGACAAAACCTCGAGGGCAATATACTGAGTGAAATAAGCCAGACACATTAGGACAATTATTGCAGGGTCTCACTGATGGGAACTAATTATAATATGTAAACTCATAGACATGAAATATAAGGTACCAAGATATAGGATGAGGCTTAAGAATGGGGAGTGGTTGTTTAGTATGAGCAGAATGTTCAATTAGGATGAACTTAAATGTTTGGAAAGGAACAGGGGTGTTGGCAGCAAGATGTGAGAATAACTAGCAGCACCGAATGGCGTGTGAATGAGGTGGAAAGGGGAAGCTCAGAGTCATATATGTCACCAGAAGGAAAGTTGGAGGTCAAAAGATGGGAATGTATAAAACTGAATCCTATGGTGGGCAATGTCCACGATCAACTGTACAAATACTAGAAATCGCTTCCGCGAACCAGAACAAATGTATGACAATACAATTAGAAGTTAATAATAGAGGGGCATATAGGGAAGAACTATATACCTATTACAAACTATATACTACAGTTAGTAGTATTTCAACATTTTTTCATGAACAGTAACAAATGTACTATATCAATACTATGAGTCAACAATTGAGGGGGGTTGGTTAGGGATAGGGGAGGATTAGAGTTTCCTTTTCTTTTTTTCTTTTTTCATCTTTCACTTTATTTCTTGTCTGGAGTAATGAAAAGTTTCTAAAAATTGAACAAAAATTAAGTGTGATGGATGCACAGCTGTATGAGGGTACCCAGGGGCAAGTGATTGTACTCTTTGGATCTTTGGATAATTGTATGGTATCTGAACACTCTCAATAAAAATTAAAAAAAAAAAAAAAAACACCACAAGAGACATTGGAACATTTGGCAAAATTTGAATTAGGTCTGAAGATTAGATAATTGTATTGTGTGAATGTTGAATTTTTCTGATTTTTCTGATTGTACTGTGTTTATTTAAGAGAACGTCCTTGTTCTTAGAAAACATACTCTGAAGAAGGTGGTGGTAAATGGGGCATGTTATCTGAAATGTATATTATAGTGTTTAGAAAAAAACAACATGCATATTCATATGCAGAGAAAATAATAAAGCAAATATGGAAAATTGTTACAAAAAAAAAAGAAATAACCTATCCAACTAGCAAGGGTCTTTCATTAATATCAATTAGGAATAAATTCTAAATAGAAATATTAGGATGAGTGACATTTTACATTTTGAAATATTTAAATGAAGTAATTTCTTTGGTACAGTTTGTTCTTTTAGATGCAATCTTTCAAATTGTGTATGAAATCCCTTTGTTATTAATCTATATAAACCCTTATAAGTACCTTAGTAACAGAGTAATCCTTGGGATTAATTTACATACCAAGCAGCCATAAGAATGGAACGACAACATATGACCAAAGGTGCCCTGTAACAAAAGGCAAGAAATTAGTTTTTTAAATTGATTTCTTAAATTTTATTTTGAAATAATTTTAGATTTAAAGAAGGGTCGCAAAGATAGTACAAGGTTCTTGCATACTTTTCACTCAGTTTCCTCTATTGTTAACATCTTACGCACCATGATATATTTACCCAAATGAAAAATTAACATGGGTGTAATACTATTAACTAAACACTTTTCTTTTTTTTTGTTTCAGTATCTAACCTTGGATACTATATTGCATTGAATTGTCATTTCTCCTAAGTCTTCTCCAATCTGTGACCATTTGTCAGTCTTTCTTTTTCTTTCACAACTTTGACATTTTGAAGACTAATGGTCAAGTATTTTATAAAATGTCCCTCAACTTGGTTGTGATGCTTCCTAATGATTACACTGAGGATATGGATATTCGGATAGGATTGCATCATATCAGGGAGTGCCTGATAGTAATATGGCTTATTACTATGATGTAATACTTAGTGACTTGGTTAAAGTGATATCTGCCAGGTATCTCCATTCTAAAGGTGCTATTTTTGACATTTAACACTGTTATAGTTTGGAATCAGAGTAATACAAGCCTCAAAAAATGAGCTGGGTAAGAGTTCCTTACTCTTGAATTTTCTGCAATAGATTGTGTGGAATGAATACGCTTTCTTCATTAAATGTTTGTTAGAATTTACCAATATAAGCATCTAGGCATGAAATTTTATTTATTTATTTTTTAGGGAAGATTTTTAACTGTAACTCAATTTTTGAAATAAATGTAAGACTATTAGTTACCTTTTTTGTGAGTTTCAGTAGTTTGTGTCTGTCAGGGAACTATTCCATTTCATCTAATTTGTTGAAAATACGGGAATGAATTTTGATCGTAGTTTTCCCTTGTTGCCATTTTAATATTTTCTCTCAGTAGTGAAATCTTCTCCTTCATTCCTGATAAGGGTAATTTGAACCTCCTCTTTTTTTTTTTTTTCTTGATAAGTATTTGCAAAAGTTTAGCAAGTTTACTGATCCTTTCAAGTATACAGCTTTTAAATTTATTGGTTATCATTTTCCTACTTTCAATTTCATTGAATTCTACTCTAATATTTTTTATTCCCTTCCTTCTTCTTGCTTTAGGTTTAATTTCCTTTTTTTTTCAAAATAGATTTTTAATTTGGAAGCAGATGTTATTGATTTGAGACCTTTCCTTTTTTTTCCAATAAAAACATTAATGCTATATATTTCCATAAGCACTGCTTTAGCTACATCCCTCAAATTTTGATATACTGTATTTTTTTCATTCAGTTCTAAGATATGTTTTAATTTCCTTTAAGAGTTTCTCATTGATTCATGCTTTATTTATAAGGGTATTATTAATATCTAAATTTTATAGATTTTCCAGATAGATTTCTGCTATTGAATTCCAGGATAACTCCATCATGGTCTGAGAGCAAACTTTAAAATTTCTTTTATTCTTTTGAATGTGCTGAGGTTTGTTTTATGGCTCAGAATATGATCTAACTTGGTAAATGTTCCTTCTGAATTTGAAAAGAAAGTGCGTTTTGCTATTGTTGGGTGAAGTTTTCTTTAAATATCAATTTAGATGTCCTGGTTTGCTTTGCTCAGACTTCCATATATGTTTACTGATTTTCTATACTATCATTGACTACTTGTTGTATCAATTACTGATAAGTGAGCATGGAGGTCTCCAAATATAATTGTGTACTTGTCTATCTCTCTCTTCAGTTCCATCAGCTTTTCCATTATATATTTTGAAGCACTGTTGTTAGGATTTTGTGTATTTTATATTGTTTACACATTTTTATTATATAATATTCCCCCATCCCTGATAATCTTCCTTGCTATGAAATCAGCTTTGTGGGAAATTAATATAGCTATCTGAGTCATCTTTTGCTTAGTGTTTGCATGATATATTTCTTTCCATCGTTCTGTGTTTAACCTATGTCTTTTTAATTACTCTGACTTTCTTTTAGACAGCATATAAATGGGTCTTGCTTTTTATCTGATTTGATCATCTCTGTCTGTTAACTTGTGTGTCTAAATAATTCATATTTAATTAATTATTGTTATAGTTGAATTAAAATATTGCATCTTGCTAGCTATTCTCAATTTGATCTATCTGTTCTCTTTGTCTTCTTTTCTGCCTTCTGTTGTGTTAACAGAGCACTTTTTATGATCTCTTTTTATCTTATTTATTTATTTATTATCTTCTTGGATTTTTTACTGTAAACATGTATAACTTTATTATATACATCTTTAATTAATGAGAATCTTCCTTCAAATGATAGAGGACCATTTTATGTGTAGTGTAAAGTCCTCGCAATAGTATTTGCCCAATTCCTCCCTTTCATCCTTTGTACTATTTTGTCTTAATTTCTATTTTACTTATGCTAGTAATACTCAATGAATTACTATTACTTTTCCTTTACAAAATGAGGCATCCATTAGAGTGACTCTACATAAGAAAACACTTTAATTTTACCTTCATTTATTCCATTTTCAATGCTCTTCATTTATTTGTGTAGATCCATGTTTTTAGTCTCATATTGTAACTTTTCTGCCTCAAGAACTACTTTTAACATTAAACTATACATTATCATTTCTTATGATGTACATCTGCTGTCAATGAACTTCTTCAGTTTTTGTTTGTATGAGAAAAATCTTTATCATTTCTTCATTTTTGAAAGATGTTTTCACTGGGTATCGAGTTCTGAGTAGACCATTTCTTTCTTTAGCACTTTAAATAGGTTATTCTATTGTTTTCTGACTTTTAAGGTTTCTAAAGAAGACAGTGTTGTAATTATTTTCATTTTTCTTCTTTATGCAATGCTATTTCTGCCACCTCTGGCTGCTTTCAGTATTTTTTCTTTGTCTTCTGTTTTCAGCAGTTTGAATATCATATGTCTAGGTGTGGATGTTGGGTGTGTGTGTTGTCTTTTGGTATTTTTCCCACTAGATGCTATCTCAGTTTTTTGACCTGTGGTTGGTGTCTGCACAAAACTGTAAAATTCTAGGACATTTTTTTTTTCAAAATTTCTCATCACTTAGTCCCACTTTCTTCTCCTTCTGAGATTATTTTCACATAATCTTATAATGCTTAGGTCACACACCTCTTAAATGTTCTCTTCTGTTTTTTTTTTTTTCTTTTTCCCCCACTCTTTTCTTTTTCTGTCTTAGTTTGGGTAATTTCTATAGACCTACCTTCAAGTTCACTGTTTTTATCTTGGTGGTTTTCATTCTACTTATAAGCTTATTGAAGACAATCTTCATCTCTGTTGCTGTGTTTTTCATTTAGAGCACTTAATCATTTCTTATAGTTTCCATAATTCTGTTAATATTATCTATCTGATTTTGCATGTTGTTCACCTTTGTCTTAGGAACCTTAGCATATTATTTTAAACTTTTAATTATTAAGGTGTATCTTATATTTGAAATAATTTGGAAAGACAACTAGATGGACATTAGTAAACATAGTATGCAAATTAAAACAAGTTAAGTTTATAAATCTGCCTGTGCAGAGTAGTGTCCATTTTTTACACAATTTTAACACAATTAAAAAATCTAATCATATGCTAAAAATATAATACTCAGGAAAAATATGACAGAAATGCGAAGAATGTAATATATTGTACAATAGAAAAAGAGTTCAAAAAAGAAAAGTTGAACATTTACTTGGGCTCAAGTTTAGCTAGCTGAGCAGTAAATTTAATTAAAGTTTTAACCCTGGCTATGTCATTAATTCCCTATAGATTTTTATTGCTTCGAGATGTACAATAATGCCAAAAAATGTGTGAGGCAAACTGGGCTGAGCATAGTTTATATGCAACGTGTCTAAAATTCTGTGGAAAGGTTCCAGGCACTGCCAGTCCTAAAATTAACTTCCTTAGTTCCTACTATTTCCTCTAACATCCATCCCATTTTTTTCCATATCCACTAATTAATTCAAAGAGTAGTCTACCTTTAGTCCTTTAGTCCTTCATTCTTGTGCAATTTCTTTAACTTTCAAAAATATCAGTTTAGCATGCATGTACATGCACAGTTTTTCTAGGCATTATACATGTATATAATATCTAGAAAAATTATATATATGTATATATTAAACATGGTGTATATGTATATATTAAACACAGGGGCCTGCTATCATGTTGTTTATGGTCTGGAGGTAGATGAAAACAAATCAATAAAATATAAGCTACAGTGTGATAAAGACCACAGCAGATGTAGTGAAGTATGAATGCCTCTTCCCTTAAAATCTCACTTTGGACCAATCCCTCTAGTGAAAGTATTTTTTCAGTAGGTCACCAATTATCTTCCTCTAATCTATCCAATGTGTTGAGACTTTTTCACCTTGACTTCACTGAAGCATGCAAAGCACTAAATTAGTTTCATCATTTATTTTCCTTATATTTGAACTGATCCTGTAATCTCCACATATTTAATAGTAAAAATATTCAAACAACATAGAAGGATATTTATTTGAGTGTTATGCATATGTTTTTACTCAGTTGCAAACTCACCCACTCTTTTTCTATTGTTCTTGTTTCTCATTCTCTTTCAGTTTGCTATTTCATTAATATCTGCAGTGAAGGAAGGGAAGGAGGCATAACTTTCACAACTGCCTTTAGTGCAAAGAGATGCCTTCAAAGAGATACTGCATGGAATGGGTTTTATAGACCTTCTTTTGTTTAGGTAGGAAAAATTCTATGTACATGCTGAAACACTGACTATTAGATGTTTCCTCAAGACTAATGCATCCTATCATCTAAGAATTTTTACATTTTACTTAAAAATATCCCCTTTACAAAAAAGTTTAAGTGAGTAAACTCATGACTTTGTTAATTGTTGTTTGATGTACAGGAGATATCTTGGAAGGTTGGTCACAAAACTATTTTCCATTGCATTGGTACACACACACACACACAACAGCAACAACTTGTCAAATTCTCAAAAAAATTTTTTTCATTGCACCCCCTAAGGAGCGTTTTTAGATGATTCTATTCTTAATCTCCTTGCCAATAATATTTTAAATTCGCAAAATCCTATTTATGTGTTGTTGCTCTTTGGCCACAAAGCATTATAATAGCTATGATTTTTTTTTATATCCTAAGAACTAAATTTTGCTCTTGGTGGGGGAGGGAATCCCCCCCCCCCCACTGAGAATATTTGGTCTATGAGCTGCACTCTTCAGGGTTTCTTTATTATATCTTATGTTCTAGTTCATTAAATGAAATAAAATAAAAACAAGAAACTTTTGGATTCAATTTAAGGGGATATTTAGAATAAATAGATTCAATTTTGATTTTGTCTAAATTTTGTTTTTTCATTATTCTCTCTATATAGCCACAATGATTTAATCCCATAATAAGTACTTTTCAGTTATATATTCTATTAGGGAAATCACAGGCACCTGTTAAACTGCCATCCCACAAACCTCAGCTACCTCCACCTCCTTCTCTGGGGAAGTCACAAACACATACTAATTGGCCATCCTCTGACATTCCACCCCCAACTTCTTTTCCTGTTGTGTGCCATCCCACAAACTGGGGGAGATGTTAAGTCTCATGAAAAGTCCTGACCAGACTCTAAACCCAGAAACCTGGAACAAGTAGCCCAAGAATTCTCGGTGGCAGGGACCTCTTCCCCTGAGGTGGATAAAAACCAACTCAAACAATATAAATCTGTTTCTCTTCTCCAGTATGAAGTAGGATATGTAGAGTTGCCATCTATCAACCCCAACACAGAGAAGTTTTTGGCTACCCTGTGGAGACGGATGGTGATGAGACTTCTTTCCCTGCTCTTTTGGACCTTTTGTGCTATGTAAGTGAAAGGAGATTATTTGCCCTTTCTGGAATCTTTATTCTGTGCAATAGAGGGATCATTTGTGGAAAGTTTCTGTTGTGCCCTGAACTTGTGTTTCTACCTTGCCCCATTGTGGCAACTCACTCCATATAGTCTTGTGGAATAAATCTGAAGTACTAGACTACAAATAATAGTATCATAAAATATATTGTTTTCTTTTTCCCTTACAATAATTTGAGTTTCTATTGTAGCCATAGTTTGTGAAGAAATCAGCTGAGTGACATGGAGACAGATTACACAAAAAGGTAGGCTTCAAATGAATGGAAATGGAGGAAATATTCAGCACACAAAGAAATAAGTTGGGGCAAAATTGTAACTTCAGGAATAGTCTTGCCATTGACACTTGATGATAAACTCATTTTGTTGAAATGATTATAGGGAATTTGGGAAAAGGTATATTCTAGATATAATCTTAAAATTGTAATCATATGATCAGTACATCTGGAAAATAGCAGTCAAAATTAAACTGAACTCCGTCTGGATACAGCAATTTTTACATGGCTCTGTCAAATGTCAGGCGTCTCTCTCCCTCACCAATTTCAAAAATGTTTCACCATGATTTCAAACAGTGAATCATCCTAGCCTGTGCCAACCATCTGTTTTGTCTGCCCCCTCAAAGACTCAAATTAGTTGATGGAGGGCAGGGCAGGTTCTCAAGGGCAGCCATTAACACTAGAAGAAGGAAGGTTCTGGCAGAATTTCCATTGGAAATTATGGACCATTAAAATTGGCAAGAAGAAACTTACAGAACAGAGCACTTAGGAGTAAAATAAAAATATGGACAAGCAAAGTATGGAAAAATGATTAGAAGTTAAAAAGATCAACTAATCAATTTAAAAATAACATGCAAAACAAAGTTGAGAAACTGTCAGATATCAAGAGGGAAAAATGGATGAAAATTGTTTCTGAAAAAATGAACAGGAACCTTGGAGAGAAAGCACACCTCACAGAAAGTCATATATGTTTATGAGAGATATTGCCGTCTTCCTTATTTCAGTGTGTTTTCCTGATTGGGATTTATATTTTTGAAAAGTGCTGTTATAAATACAATTTATTATCAATTTCTTTTGTATTGTAGCATGTTTAAAGAAAACAAGAAGAAAATCCAATAGAGTCATAGACATGGGGTAATGGATATGCTTTAAGAAAATTCTTTCAGATATTATGAAAGGACCAAACTTTGAAGATTATAGTGAAAAAATCATTTTCTTGGTAAAAATGTAATATCCATTTTGTCTGAAGGAATTAATGTTCTTAAATTCAAACAATGAGTGTGAAACAACTAGAAGAATAATAGTGCTCATTACTTTTTTGATATATAGTGATTATTAACTTGATTGATTTATTAAAGATTTATCATTCAAATACAGACAATTTTAACAATGTATTTCCCAAAGAATATGTTATATCCATATCAAATGTAAAACATTATTATAGTATAAAATAACATGCCTTACCTCAGTAATTGTATACATTAACAAAATTTTAACGTAAAACAAGACAACTATAACTTGATGGAATTATAAATTCCATAGTATGCTTTTATAAGTGATTTGTAAGATCACTTTATATTCATGGAATATGTTACTATTTTGATTAATTAAAGAAAACTCTTAGAATATACTAGAATTTTGACATTATTCTCTTTTACTACACTTAGGGTACACTGGTAGAGATAACTGAAGGTATATGACAATAGTATAAATGCGATAATCAGTCATAATTGATTTCTCACTATTCCTAGGACTCTGCATTCAATCCATTATCATAGTGAGCAGTTCCTTTTATTAAAGGTGAATCCTGAAACTGACCACTTATTATCATGGAAGCCCCCATCAACTCTCTTCTAACTACTTAAATAACCTCTTAGCTGGTCCTCTCTGCTTCCTCTTTTGTTCCTCCAAGCTATTCTTCACATAAAAGGCAGAGTTATCTTTTAAAACTCCAAGTCAGATCATGGCACTCCACTGATCACAACTCTCTGATGACTTCTCATTAAACTTTGAATAAAATCCCAAATGCTTCCCATGGTCTATGAGTGTCAGGTGACCTGTTCAATGCCTACCTCTCCAGCCTCTTTTAGGGCCCCATCTCTTCACTGTAGCTACACTGGTCTTTTTGCCCTTCCTACCTCAAGAGCTTTTCATTAGTTGCTTTTTCTGCTTAGAAATCTCTTCTCTCAAACCTTTGGATGGCTCATTTTCTAGTCCCTGCCCAGATGTCATGTCCTTAATAAGTCCTTGACTGCCCTATCAAAAATAAGCCTCCTCTTCTGCCATGAATTTCTCTTATAAAATTCATTAATTCTAGAAATTACATGATGTAATTATTTTGCTGGATTAATATTCATTTCCCTTGCTAGAAATGTAAGTTCCTTATAAACAGGGATGTTCCCTATCTTATTTCTGTAGACTCATATTTATAACATTGCCTGACATAGAGTATTTAGACAATAAATATTTGTGGAATAAATGAATGAACCAATTAATGAATTAATGAACAAATTAATGAATTTTGAATCATACTCTCAATTCTCTAAGTCCATTTCTCTCAAACACAAATCCTCAACACGTTAAATTAAACTGCTCTCACCTAGCACTTTATACCATATGTTCTAGGGAAAGTCTGCTAGCCTAACTCACAGGCCAACCAACCTCTAGAAGACCATAAGAACTGTTCTATAAACTTCAGTCTTCTCATGTATTTCTACATATTTTTTGAGATTCCCTCTAAAACTGGCCGTGTTAATGAGATTCCTGTTGTTTTCCTCCATCTCTCCCTTCCTTTTTTCTTTCTTTCCTTCCTTCCTTCCTATTATTTTTTCTCTCTTTTTCCCTTCTTTATTTATTAGTAAATATTTAAAATAAACTCTTTTTATTGTGTAGTAATCAAAATCTAAAAAGAACCTAAAGTAATGCATTTAGGTTTAGGGTGATATATTTTTCAATTTAATAAGTATAAATATAAACAACACATAAATAATAAATATGTTATACATAACTGTAATTGGTACCAAATAAATATGTGTTGAATATAATTGTGTTGTAAGTTTTTTGTGATTGTTTGTACCTCATAGTAAATTAAGTGGTAGGACCTGACCTCAATAAATATTTCTTAAAATAGTGAAGACATTAGTTCAGTGATCCTAAGTACCAATTAACCTGGAAAATATCTTCTCAATAGGATAGAATGGATTGTATCTCTGGTTTTGTTCCAGTTATTTATAATATGTAATAAATTTGGTGGTTTAAAGGAACTATAATATATTATTGATATTTCTCATAGTTCTGCAGTTTTGAGTTCAGCTAGGCAATTTTTGCTCAAGGCTTTGTAACCAAGAAGTTAGAATTTAAGGGATGATTATGATTACTGAATCATTATATAGATATTCCTTTTTACTTTCTGGTATATTAGAGTAGACAGAGGGAAATACCTGAAGTCTCTGAACTGTAACTCATAGTCCTTGATCTCTGATTATGATTGTTTAGCCTTTAGCTTGTGCCCTTGCGATTATAAAATCCTCTGACTAACCTTCACTTGTACCCATTTATCCAGTTTTTCAACCTTAGAGTCTTAATGAACACTAAAGATAGCCCCTAATGTTTATTAATGAAGGGTCCTGGATCAGGCCAGAACTAACCCACCCCAAGTCAAATTTAGCTTGATAACTGAAGCTGGATCTAACCAAAATGGGCTAGCCTAACTCACAGGCCAACCAACTTCTAAAAGACCATAGTGTTTTGAAAACTTCAGTCTTCTCACATATTTTGACATATTTTTCGAGATTCCCCCTAAAACTGGCCTTGTTAATGAGATTCCTGTTGCTTTCCTCCGTCTCTCCTTTTCTTTCTTTTTTCTTTTTTCTTTCGTTCCTTCCTATTATTTTTTTCATCTTTTCCCTTCTTTATTTATTAGTAAATATTTAGAATAAACTCTGACATGTGCAGTAGCTTAGACTTTAACCCTTAAGTGATCTATACTTCATTATAATACTAAAAATCACACCCGTCATCATATTAAGGCCACCATGTTCCATTATCTACATTCTATGGCTAAGCAGGTAACCAATCTACACATGGTCAATAATTAGATCATATGTAATTACATCATCTGGAGCCATTGTGCACATTATACTAAATTCCCATCTTTTGATACTATAAAACTATCAGAACTACTGCAGTTCAGGGAGACAGATTTTTGAGCTGATAGGCCATCTGCTCTCCTGTTTTGCACATATCAATAAACTCTTTCTTTGTAACCCCAGTGTCTCAGGAATTGGTCATTTGAGTGCATCGGGCAAAGAATCCACCATCTTGGTCTGGTAATAGCTTCTTGTGGTTGTAGTCAGATGGAGGCTGGGGCTGAAGTCATCCTGAAGACATGTACACTCACATGTCTGGAACCTGGGCTGGGGAGACACAAAGATTTTGAGGCTGGAACAGGTGGGGATCCTAGGGTTCCTCTATTTCTATGTGGTTTCTTGAGCATGGAAGCTTCAGGAGAACTAGACTTCTTACAAGATATTTCATCTCCAAAAGCACATGCCCCAAAACAGAGAGCCAGGTGTAAGGCAGCTGTCTTGCCTTTTATTTCCTTTTATTTCCTGATCTTAGTAATCACTAAGGTTACTTAGCGAGTCACTGAATCCAGCCTCTTAATGGGAGAAGTGTCAAGGCATTTGTGTACGTTTTAAAACCACTGCAATGAAAATTACATTTTTCAATGTCAAATTTGATAATAGGCATCAAGTTTAATGAGAATAACCAATCAGGGCAGTCTGCCTCACGCTGAGGGGTTTCCTGGGATGCAGGACTTTCAGTGCTGAAACCAGGAAAATCCTGGATGAACCCAAAAGAGTTGGTCACCCTATGATTATTTTACAACACAGAAAATGGGAAAGTGAGATAGAGAGTTATTCAGGTTCTCACTATGCAAGCTCAGATAAGATCTACCAAAGTATGTGCCATGGGCAGCTATAAAGAATCAATGCTTTATGAAAACAGTGATCACTGGATTAAAAAAAAAAAAAAATGAGGATACTTTGAATACATTGTCCCCTGCTTAGAGACTTAGACATTGTCTCCAGAACAATTTAGCCCAGTGTCACACAACTGTCTTTGGTCATCAATATTTCTTTATCAAATAAAACTTGTCATATGGAGCACAGTTTGAAAAATGATGGACAAAATAGATGCAAACAATTCCTAAAAAGAGACTATTGTCCTGATACAAATTTGCTAATATGAGACACTGCCAAGAATCAGAAGATGTTAGCAATTAAAGAGCTTATTAGAGTTGAAAATGCATGCTTTATGTGTGCCCTACTTTACTAATTTGATCTTAGGTATCTGAAAATTAGCCTAGTTCAGGTAAGGATTGAAATACATAGTTAAATCATGGATTCCAAGAAATAGAGCCAATTTTGTTTTAAATAAAATAAAGTAACAGACACCCAAGCTTAAATTATCTGGCTAAATATCTGTGTGGGGAAGTTCACACATCCTCCTCACTTTCTGCCTTGCTCTAATCAGAATCATTAGTCTTCTCATTCTCTTGAATATCAAATTCACCTGCAGTGGAAAGATACAGGAACATCCAAGTTACCTTTGTAAAAATACAAAGTATATTTTGGAAACCACACTATAGCTGTATGTAAAGTCATTCTATTCAGCCGAGAAGAACAAACAGTCAAAGATAGGTTTAATGATTTTACAGGTATATTTTTTGAAATTTGTTAAAGACATTTAAAACTGTTTTAAATCGCATTATGAAACCAAGTTTTGGAGGAAAATGGCTTGAAGATTCCTGTGATTTTCCTTTCTATTATAATGCAGGGGTGATTGTGGCCTTAAAGTCCTATAAATGAATGAAAACATGAGATTAAGCAATTCTGAAATCAGGATATAATCTGTTGTCCCAGAAAATGTACAAGAGTGTTGAGTTAAAAGATAGACTTTTTATTTCTAGTTCTGCAGCTACTAGTTTGCTTCATATGAAGAAACAGAAGTCCCAGAACCTAAGATTTCTCATCTGTAAAATAAGTAATGGCACCTTTCATGCCAACTTTCAAAGTGGCTGTATTAGTAAGATGAGATAGTAAGTGTTAAAGAACACTAGAAAAATAAAGTGCAACATGTTTATGCTGTGATAAAACTTAATTAAGAGAGCATGCCATTCCTACAGCAATTATTGTTACTAGTCACAAAGTACTTTCTCATTGCCTGGTTCTATGCTAAGCACTTAGCATTTGTTTTTTAATTCTAACAGAAATTCTTAGGGAAGCATATTATTTTCATTTTACAATTGAGGAACCTGGTGATCAGAGATGTAAAGTGATTTTCAAGATCACACATTTAGTTGGAAGAATAAATGTCTGCATTCTTTCCACTATGTTACAGCACATCCCAGTCTTCACTGTGAACAGATTTTGCCCTTGAGCTGAAGAAGTTCTTGAAGATCTAGCGTAACAGACTTAAAAATATATCATTATGCAAACATGGTAGCTATTTATATTTCATGTTAATACTTTATTAATAAGGGCTCCCTTTTCATTGCACAAGGCTGTGTGTCAGTCCTCACACTGGGCACCTTCCATGCAGTTGTTGCATTTATTTTTCTCGGTAACTGTCAAGGAGACATTACTGTCACTTACAGATGAGGAGACTGAGACTCGGGCTGGTTGAAAGATTGCCTCAAAAGGTGGCAGCTAGTTAGTGTCAGAGCTGAGCATTAAACCTACGCCTGTCTCACTTCCAATCCTGAGTTCTTGACTTTATGATGCACCAGCTTCCACCTTCCATACAACATTTGAGGCACATATTTCAGATGAGTTATTGAAATTCTGGATAAAATGCACTAGACTTAAAGAAAAAAAAATCATTAATTGAACAAATGTTATGAATACAGAATCTTGAAAAGGCTCTCTTAGTATTTCACCAGCCAACCCATCTGATACTATCAATTGATAAAAACCCAGCAAAGGTCAATAAAGACTAAAAAAGTCCAGCGCTATCCCAAAAAGCTGTTTCAAAGTTCCATACCCAAACTTAATGCTAGGATGTATTCTGTCTAAATAATTGTTATTCTGCAACTTCTAATGTATCCTTGATTAACACAAGTTCTGCTTGGAACAAAGGGATTCACCCATTTATTAACAGGTGAACTACTAAGTTTTAAATTGCAATATTTCCAGTATTTCTGATTTTCTGTTTTATTGTCCTTCCCAAAAACTCACTTTACTTCATTCACTTTACCTCATTCATGTTGTCCCTTTTGGAGTGGCTTACTTACCATGCCAATACACTTTACATAAAAGTATTAATTGAAAGAATATTGATTAATCTATTGTTACAAAAGAAGAAAGCTCAGTTTGGTTAATACTAAGGTGAATCAGAAATAGAAAAGGCATTTTACAAAAAAAAAAAAAATAAGAAAGAAGTAAAAGGGTTTAAAAACAGACCAAGCTCATCTTAAATTCCATTCTCATGTGTTTAATGTCTCCAGTTGTACAGTTGTAATCTGAATGTGACATTGTCAGCCAGTGTGGCTAAAATTACATATTATTCCAGAGAGAACATACAGAACCACCATAGGACATAGAAACCAAAGCAGAGCCTTCAACAATCAACCTGTCCCACTGAAAAATGGAAAAGGAATGACCATTTGGGACAATGGTAATGGCAGGAGGTGGGAAGGAATTCTAAGTTCCATTTCTCTCTTTGTCTAATTTATTCAAGTGATCCCTTTTGCTCCAGTTTCTTTTTCTACTTTGAGAAGGAGAAGAAATAACATGACCATGCATTGAAGGACTACTATATGCCAGGGCTTTATTTAGTCTCCCAGCTAATTTAATTACTACAACAACTCTGTGAGTTGTTGATGAAGGACTAAAGTTCAGATAAATTAAAGAACTATACCAAGGTCACACAGCTAATAATGTTAAGTCTGGAACTTGAAATTTCAGCATTGATTTTTCTTTTAAACATTTCAAAAGGGAGTCAAACATAAATTAAATCAAAAACAACTGCTCACAGAGTGCTCTAACATAGGTGTGTGTGTCTACATACAGATGTGTGTAATTCCTATTCTAATTGCATACATACAGAATAAAATTATATATGTCACATAAAATATATATAAGAAATATATGATACATATGAATTAAAGGCTATATAAAACTCTTATTCTATATGCAAGCAAGATTACACACACACACACACACACATGCATATACAGAAGTATCCTGTTTTTCTTCCTTGTAATAATGCTTTTAAAGAAGCAGGAGAGTATTGTGTTCCACTTGACAGCAAAGCTTTTGGGAGAAATATTAGAAGAAATGTTACAATAAAAATGGATAGTGGCAACTACTGAGAGAACACAGCAAAATGCATCCATGGGCACTACACCAAAAAGAGAAAAGAAGTCACAGGGAGCCTTTGTAGATATGAAAATGGGCCCTGAGGTTGAGCAGTAGCCCAGTAGCAAGGTCTCTCTCTGCATATAGCTTTTTACTTACAGAAGTTTCCTACTATTTCAACATGCATATCAGTAAAATAAATCTAAAGGTCAAATATTTGTATTATGAATCCATTTATAAAGAAATGTTTGTGCCTTGGTCAAAAGAAACTTAATGGGGTAATAAATTCCTGGAAATAATCATCCTGATGTCTTTTTTTTTATTCTCAGTAAATCCTCTTTACCTTGCAGTTCTTTCACCACCAAAACTTTCCACACAGCTCAGCCCTGTTACCGCAAAGATGGGAAGGCCCAAGGATACAGTCATAGCTGTCAGACTTTTGTTTAAGTTCCTTTGAGGACTTCTGATATTCTATTATAGAGATGATAGGACCAATGCAAACACATGTTTAGCTTGCAAGAACTAGGCTTAAGAGGGGAAAAAAAAGATTTATTTTAGAATTGTAAAAATTTACCTTTGCATATTTAGGATAAAAATTGGGAAATAGAGTTTAAGCGACAATCCATAGAGGAAGAGGAGAATGCATCAGGATATGAGAGAATATTTTGGCCACTGTGGAAAGAGGTAAAATGTTTTGACCAGATGGCAAAAGAAGAAAAATTGGCGAGGCTAAAAGGACTAGAGAGTAAAGGATGCTGGGTGTCTGAGATGTGCAATTCCTCACTCTTCCGGGCAAAGTCCAGGGATATGTGCCATGAACCCCGGGAGCATGTGGAAGAAACCAGAGGATTCCCAAGAAGCTGAAAGTCTCAGGGACACAGGAGGAGGGGGGAGATCTCTGAGCCTGAGAGCCCCTGTGGACAGCCTGGCAGGATCCCCTGCGCTGCAACATGGTGTGGGGAAAGCAGTTTCTGAGGCCTGAGAAAGGCAGGGTGAAGAACAGGAGTAGAAGAGCATGCCTCACAGTTCAGGCACAGAGAGCTCTCAGTGACTCAGAGGGAATCTAACAACTGAGGGATTGTAGAGGAATTAGTGTTAACTCAGTAACTGCAGTGGAGATATAAACTTAAGGTCAAAGACCACTGGAGAACCAGCATCTTAGATGGACCCTGACCAGGTACCTGTGCACAGTGCCAGGGATATCTCAGTCTTCTCAGCAGGGGGGATGTGTGGGGAATCCTCAACTGCATTGCACGTACCCAGTTGAAACCTGAAATGGTTTAGTTCTAGGATTAAATTTTCTGTTACTGCTAGTTTTCAAGAACTAAGATAATTGCTATGAGTATAGAAAAAAATATATAAAGTTAGATGTTTTATTCTTGAAGTATTTGGAGTGTTAAAAATAGGGAACTAATAGGCCCATTGCACTGGTTATGACAATTTTTGCAAAGTCTCTGTGCTTCAATTTCCACACAATGAAATGAGGATAGATTTAGGGTGACCATACATGCCTGCATAATTATTAATAATGCTACTCCTGCACTCTATAACATGCCCCAGTTATGGTCATCTTATAATAACCACAAAACAACTCATAGAATTACTGTTAGCTATGACAATGCTGATAAAACCTTAGCACAATACCTGCTGTTAACTAAGCCCTCAATAAGTTACTGTTATTGTTTTTTAAGCAACATATCAAATCAAAGAAAAGAGTTTACAGACATTCAGAATTTCTTTGTCTATGGCAAAATCTTGATTCCTTAGACATACATGGTTTCCCTCCTAGAAGATGATTCTGAACAGCTAGTGGTCCATTTCTGCCTTAGCGTAAGACAATGCTAGATAACAAATAAAAAATCCAGATAATCCCAGTTGCAGCATTTGAGAACATTTCTCTATAGAGGAATCACTATAGAAACAAGGTTACTGCTTAACCTTCAGTGTGATGAAATGCAATAATTAATAGGTACTTTAAACGGAAAATATATTTGAATGCCCTTGTGGTGGCATGCTAAAAATGTATCTTGGTCGCAGAACAAGGAGAGAGGTGGAACCACATCTAGCCCACCTTGACAAGCTTCCTCCTTCTCAGCAGTGGACCCTCTCCATAACTGATCAGTGACATTGGGGCCAAGGCAAAGGATCATTCAATGAGAAAGGAGCACTTACCAATCTGGAGACTTTCAAACGGAAACAATGCTAACTGCCAGAGAGATCTATTACCTTAGGAAACAATTGTGGATTTTCTCCTCCCATGAGGCAGGCTAGTGAAGAATATTAGGCAAATAGGCCTCTAAGTTACTATCAACAAATAAATGTGCCAAAATAGCCTGACAGGGAGCACCAGCCACATGGTCAAAACCAGGCTCAATGCCCATCTCTAGCTACTTCACAGAACAATTTCTTTTTCAGGATTCTATTTCTTTACTCAGCATTGGCCTACACAGGAGGATTTCATCTTTGAAGTCCTCTTCTGTGTTCTAGCCCTTGGCAATCTCATCCAGTTACAGCTTCAATTATCACCTCTGTGGGAATAATTCCTGCTGCTACCTAATCATTCTTCCTTTGTGTTTATTTAAAATCTTGAGTCCTTTTGAACATCACCCCCTCCAGTTATGCCATTGTCTCCGTGGTTTTTTCCTTGTCCTCTGCATGCCTTTTGGTTCTCCTTGAGGACATTATGAGTTAGGACACACTTTTTTATCTCTCTCCTGACTCCTATGGTCATCTCAGGTGTCTTAACTGGCCTGTGTCACATCCCACCGAATGTCATAGCCTCTGATAACATTCACCTCTTAGGTAATCCAATCTCTAAAATAAGCTAACTTTTGGAATAGTTCCCAAAAACTATAGCCTTGAAGAATACCAAGACCATGACCCTTGACCCAACCTTCTTTGTAGTCCCAAAAGATTTTTTGAGTGGACCTATAAGTTTAGAACAAAGCATCCTCCACCCCCAAGCAGCACATATCTTTTCTTTATTTTCCCCTGTCTATATTGATTTTAATGCCTCCTTTTGTCATCCCTTGTCCCTAGCAGTTTACAAACTGATTTCTCAAAATTTGACACTGTCAGTTTCTCATTCAAGCCTCTGCTTCCATTTAATGTAAGTCCCTATTCTAGGCCATTTATTCAGTTATGTAAACTTCAATTCAATTGTTTCTATTTTATGTGAACTGTGCCCAGAGCAATACCATTATCGTTGGAAGCTTTGTAACTGTCAGTGGATTTATTATTGGCTAGGAGAAAGATTCATTCTCTGTCACACACATCAGTATCAGGAAGGAAAGTGATACCTAGTCAAAGCCCACTCTACTATGCACATATATTTTACCAATTAGTCCACATGGCAACCATCCCAGAACAATACTATTATCCCCATTTTAAAGGAGTATTTTTCCCATAAATTCACATTTAGTGAGCTATAAAATTAGAATTTGATCCGTGCTGTCTCAACTATTCTGCCCCCCAAAATTAAAAGAATTGATCTGTGCCGCTCTGTGGAAACTTTAACCAAGTTAAAATGGGCCACTTTGGTGCATCTCAGAACTCCATTATAAAGAAGATCAAATATTCCTATTTCAGAAGGTGAGAAAATGAGGCTCAAAGAGTCTATGTAATCTGACAAAGACATGCTACCAAGTATCTGCTCCAGTGTTTACTCATTTATTCAAGTTAAGCCACTTAAAATGAAAATATGTTAAGTCACATACAAAAGTAAAAAACATCATGCAAAAGGTGTAATTTTTGTTCCCTGGATCTTCTGTGTAAAATCTCATAGGTATACTAAATAGGTTCTATGGCCTGTTGCCTTTGAGAATGATTTATTCACTGTTTTTCCCCAGTGGACCAACACCATTGAGCTAAAAATCTTGGCTTCATGCTGCCTGAGGTTCATTTTGATATTATTTATTTAGGACATTCAATGTTCTCTTTTCTCCTTGGAGAGATCTGGCTTCAGATTGTAAAAGACCCAACAGGCCTTCCCCCTAGGCAAAGTCAGGAAATCTGTCTGCTACTCTGTAAAGCACTACACACAAGAGACATAACTTCAGGAATATGATTTCAAGGGACCAGAGCACTGCCCAATGGAAGCTAGAAAAAATAAATCCTCATTACACTTCAAAATTCTGCCTGAGGATAAATCCTTTTGTTTCATAATTATAAGCATCAGTCTTCAAAGGTAACACACCTAGATGAGATACAAGATCTAGATGAGATCCTTGGTATAAAATTGGATGTAATATTTTAAAGCAGGTTTAATCCCTGCTTAAAAAAAGATAGACTATTAGGAGGTACAGAAAAATCAGGCTAGTGATCACAGCGAAGATTTCATTTGCTCATTTGAAAAGTTTTCTTAAGATGAACACAATTCCCAGATACTGATAACAAACTAGTTAGTTCATCACCCTCCCCCAAGAAAGTAACTTAGACACTAACTTGACAGGGCCTAGAAGACACCTAGAAGTCATGAAATTCTGTAAGCTATTGTTCTAGACTATAATGCTAGCTTTCACGCTACTGGGTTTAGAGAGGTTGGAGGGGATGAGTTTACATAGTTATAGGCATCTGCTTTTGAGAATTTCCCTTGAGGACATAGGAGTAAATGAAATAATGGCAAACTTTAGTGATGTGAAATCATTGATAAATATGGAGAGGCCCAATACAAATTTTTTTGCATCCTGGTTGTTAAAAAAAAATCATGAACCCACATTGTTGAATGATTTTCTATGTCTTAATGATTCTAAAAGTGAAAAAGTAAGAAAAACAATGTTGGTGCCTAGTAAAATAAGAATTCACAGCTTATTCAGAAAACTCTTAAAACTGGGTATATTTGCCGTTTTGTTTAAACAGGAGGAAAAGGCTTAAGTATGCTGGGATACACCAAACACTTCAGAGAAATGGAAAATACCATGTCAGAGCAGTGAACATAGGTAATTGTTTCTTCTAGTGAGCTGCAGGCCTCGAAAGCTCATTTATGTTATCACTAAGGTGAAATCTAGGTTTTAGAGAATCATAAATATCTATGCAATCTATGTATATATAACACACATCCAATCAGAAAAAAGACTTCTTGTGTGTGTGTGTGTTGTGTGAGAGAGAGAGAGAGCTGAATTATACTGATGCCTGTTATAAATCCCTAACATAGCTCATGAGATCAATTAAGATGTTCAAGCAACTACAAAAAGGATGATTGCGGCAAATGGTAACATCAGGATGACCATATGGTAAGGGGAAACTCGAACCGTTTGGACGTAAAATGAGAGCCATTAGAATCCCAGTTACAACCATACACTACACAGCAAGGAGAGAGCAGAATGAGGCAGCCAAGAAAAATACTAGATGAAGAACAGTTTGGGCAGTGATAAAGACAAACAAGAGTGTGTTTCCAAGTCAATAAACAGGTGGTAGGAATAGAAGGTGACATCATCTGTGTCTGCTCCCATTCCCTGTCTTAGACTGAAAGCCTCACGGCTTACCACAGGGCCAGGTGTTTGTCAGAGAAGCAGCACTTGGATCCTGTCAGAAGGGAAAGAGACCTTTTGGGGGAGAGTGTTTAGCTGAGGAGAAAATATATTTCTTACATGAGATTATCGAAGATTATATTCCCCTTGCCTTGCTCAGGAGCAGAGCACATTAATTGTAAAGCTCTGTGTACGATCTAAGACAATTTCTTTCAAGTCTGCTCAGTGTGCTGTGCAACTACGAGCTATCATCAACACAGGAAACAATGGCCTATGGAAAACTTAGCTCACCTAGAAATGCATTATCAGGTGATAACAGCCTTGCCAGCTCATGTCACACCAGTAGTAAAGTTTAAAAGCCTTTCATTTTTGAGGTTTTCTTCAAACTGCTCAATGGTGATAGGCAATTTAGCCTAACTTTTCACAGCAGTCCTAAATCTATATTTACTAATGATTCCATCATGAGTTGAAAGGAAGACACTTTGAAAATCTTCATCAATTAAGGATATTGAAACATAAGAGCTTAATCCAGCCCTCTAGATGGAATATGTCTTCTGGAAAATCCACTAATCTTTTGATTCCCAAATAATGAAGTCAATCTGAATATATTTGAGTTGTCTGAAGATAAATGGAAATCCCAAACTGGAGAACACTTTGTGATCAGCTGAGGAAAAAAAAAATGCTGAGGAAAGGAAGTATCATGTTTAAGAACAAGAGTTTTGAAGCAAGATCTGAAAGTTACTCTATATGTGACCTTAGACAAAGTACTTAACCTCTCTGTACCTGGCATCCCACATGTGCAAAATAGAAATAATAGTTGCTGTGAGGATCCAATGGTATAATACAACATTATGTGCTCACTACAATACTGGGCATTTAAGAAATGGTCAGTGTGCTAGTTTGAATCTATTATGTCCCTCACTAAAAGCCATGTTCTTCAATGCAATCTTGTGGGGGCAGACTTATTAGTCCTTTGATTAGGGTGGGATGGTTGATTAGGTTGTTTCCATGGAGATGTGACCCACTCAACTGTAGGTGAGACCTCTGGATTAGATATTTCCATGGAGGTGTGAGCCCACCCATCCAGTGATTAGTTCACTGGAGTACTTTAAGAGAGCTCCTGGAGAGGAGAAGCTCAGAGAAGCTGAGGAAGACATTTTGGAGATAAGCTAAGGGCCAACACAGACCCAGATGCTTGGAGACGCTGGGAGATGCAGACAGAAGGATGTTTGGAGATGCTAAGCTAAGAGACAAAGCCCAGAGTTTGCTCCAGAGAAGCTAAGAGAGGACCCCCAAGATGCTTAGAGAGAAACACCCCAAAAGAACCAAACAGAGAGCTGAGAGAAGCCAAGAGAGACAGAAAACCAGAGACATTTTGGAGAAAGCCATTTTGAAACCAGCACCCAGGAGCAAAGGACCAGCAGAGGCAAGCCATGTGCCTTCCCAGCTGACAGAGGTGCTCCAGATGCCACCAGCTTTTCCTTAGTGATGGTATCCTCTTGTTGATGCCTTAGTTTGGACGCTTTTATGGCCTTAAGAATTGTAAATTGGTAGCCTAATAAATCTGCTTTATAAAAGCCAATCCCCTTCTGGTGTTTTGCATACTGGCAGCTCTAGCAAACCAGATAACAGTCAGTAAATATTAGTTATTACTATTGACATTATTATGAAAATGAGATAAGCGGGAAGAGACAGGATTTCTTGCTTTATGTCAAGTGGAAAAATGCAAGGAAGTTGGTGATTCTCAAACATAGATATAGGAATCATGCAAGGAGCTTATTTCTAGTCCTCAACTCCAGAGACTTTAATTAAGCTGTTATTTTTTAGCTAAGCACCCTCAGGTGATTCTGCTGCAGGTTGTCCATTAGCTATAAGAAACACCAAAGTAAGGCATGCCTTGTCAGAACACCAACAAATATAATAACTATAAGCACTAATATCTAGTTTGTGAATACTTGGTTCACCCTGATATCATGTGTACTAGTTCCTTAATGCTATCAAATATAGGTGACAGCTAAAGTAGATGGCATAAATTAAGTTCCTTGAAACAGATGTCTAAGGTTTTCGTTACAGAAAATTCTGTGTAAAATAGAAATTGCCTCATATCTTTTCTTAAAATTATTTTCTATAATCATTTATTTTACAATGTCAATGAACTCCTCCAGACACTGTACTAGGCTATGGAGTTATCCTCATGAATGTGTATTTTCCCTGTCCATAAGGAGTTTACAGTAGAGTGAGAAAGTCAAATGAATACAGGAAAAAATCATAAAGCAGTATGACAAGGACTACAGAATATAAGAAAAGGATGGTGTGAAAGGAAACAGAGAGATATCTAGTCCGGGAAAAAACATGAAGATGAGAGAGGGTGTAGGAAGGGTTGAAAGTTGAGACCAGAAAAATTAAAGAAGAAAGATATTAAGCAGTTTTAAAATTCAATAAGCCTTTGTTAGGATCCAATCTTTTCCAATTACTGTGCTAGGCAGTGAGGGAAATTAAAGAGGGTATTACTTATCCTTGCTCTCAATGTGCTTATAATTTAGTAAAAGATTTAAGTGTGTCATAATGATTATAGAGAAGAATATAACAAGTAGCATATTAGAGCAGGATTTCTCAACCTAGGCACTTTTGACATTGTGGTCCAGATAACTCCTTGTAGTGAGGGGCTGTCATGTGCATAGTAGGATGTTTAACAGCATTCCTGACCTATACCTACTAGTTGCCAGATATCCTTCCTTCCCCGTCCCCTTTGAGTCATGGCAATCAAAGATGTCTCCAGACAAGAACAAATGTCCTTCGGGTACAAAATCACCCCAAATTGAGTTCTAGTATATTAGAGATTCAAAGATAAACAAGAAATTAGAAAGGGCAAGACCAATTTCAGTTGAGGTGTCTCACAAAGACTTCCCATGTGCTGACCTGGGGGAAGATGCCTGTCCTCTGTTCCTTCCTTCCTTTTGAGAAGCACTGAAACTACCAAGTGTGTTCTTATCCCATGGATAGGAAACCAGTGAATTCCATGGCTGGCTGAGCCCATGTTGCAGAATGCAAGCTGCCTCGTGGCACAGAAAATCATGATGCATCTGCTGCCTGGGTGTCGTCAGACACCGCCCCTACCCTGTGTGAGTGCAAGGAGCCTCCATCATGGGCCACAGGCAGCACTGAGGAGCTGATGTAGTAGTCACAATCGGAGAACTTTTCTTTCTCATATGGGTGGCCAAGCCTCTTCAGAGACCTTCACTTCTCTGCCTCGCTGGATGATCAGTTCTATTTTGAGGTGTGACTTTCCCTTCCATGTCTTCAACTTGAAGTCCCGTGTTTTGTAATCAGTGGTCAGGTCAAACGACTGACCTGAAAGAGAATGTATTTTACACCCCTGCTGCACACACTCGGCAGAACCCCTATGTTCCATGTGAATTGTTTTTATTTTTCCATTTTTATATGCATTTTTGCAATACTTAAATAATTTACTACATTACAGTAGCATCACATAATGCCACTTTAGGCAAGAGTCCCTCAGCATTTCCATTATAGATTCTATTTAAAAAGAATTTATAACTGTAAAATTCAGTCTAAGAAAACTTGGTAATTAAAGTTTTGGACTGCAATTGGCATCACTTTCTCTACTTTTCTTCTCCCAGTTTATTTATTTTAATCTATCAATATTCATATTGTATTTTAAAATTTTAAAATAGCACTTAATTTTTTAATAGTTGTATTATTTTTAGATGACTTTTTAAGATAAAGTCTTAGAGAAACGATAAAATGGATAGGGTTGGTTTCAAACTTCAAATTTTTAAAGAGGAAGTGGAGGAATAAGGAAGGCATTATGGGATAGGAGAAAGTTGAGCTGGATCTTGAGTGATGGATTAGGATTTTGACAGGCAGACAGTGTAAAGGAAGTGACTTCAAACACAAAAGCACATGGCAAGAGAATTGGCTGCATGAGAAAGGTGTGGGTGTAGAGATGAAGCATGTGGGGTTGTGGAAATCCTTAAGTGAAAACCTAAGAATGTTGGACTTTACTCTGAAGACATGGGGGAAACTTGAATGTTTTGGAGCCGAGTAGCATGGTCTGGTTTTAGAGAGATAACTGATGATAGTATGAGGAATGCTTTGGGAGAGACACTGACAGAAGTTAGGAAAGCCACTTTGGGAGTTATTGTAATAACACTTGCAAAAGATATCCAGGGCTGAATCTGGATATCACTAAAGCAAATGGAAAGGAAGAGATAGATTAAAGAAGCACTATGATAAACAAGGCAACTCTAATTGGACATGAGTAGGAGGGGTAAGTTTCTGGCCTAAAAGACTTGGTAAACTGTGATGTAATAAATAATATTCAAGAGCAAAGCATTGTCAGGGTGAAGGTCAGGATGGGAGTGATGATGAACTCTGCTTGGTGTCCATGGCATGTCTATGTGAAAATGTTCAACAGGCAGCTGGAAGTATGAATCAGAAGCTCAATGGAAGACAGCCTTCAAGCTTCAAAATGTAATTTTTGACTGTGAGATGCTAAATAAGAGGGAGAGAAACAAACTAAAGACATAAAAACCCAACAGTTCTTGGTGTAGAATTTGAATCATTCATACATAAAAGTGTAGTGGAGGAAGAAGATTGGGGTTGAGAGCAACTAATCAAAAAGTTTCTCAAATAATAATGAGAAAGCTGGGATGCTGAAGCATGAAGGAATGCATGGTGTGTGAGAAGAAAGGCGTTAGAAAAGAGGTCCTTGTGTTTGGATATCAGGAATGTTACTTGCATTCACATTGCATAATTTATTTAACATTGGCTACATTCCTTATATAAGATTAATAATGATTAATACTACTTGAGAAAATTTTTTAAAAAATATATCTGTCATTATCATATTTATAAGTTTAAAGATTTGTTTTTGTTTTAAAAATTCCTTGAATAACAAGTTCGGCATAACAAAATTTATAAACACAGTTTCCTGGTTTTCAATTTTTAGAATCATCATATAGACCAAATACAAGTGATGTAATTATGCTTACAAAAATGCAAAAGTTACCAATTTTTGTAATTTAAGTATTATTGAGCAACTGAGACAAGACGAGGTAAAGTGGGTAGGGAGAGAGCTAGGATAAAGCTTAGGGATGCCAATTTCCACAATTTATATATTGGATACATGTGGAGAAAGCAGCTAAAATTACAAAAAAAATGCTGAAATTTGTCACATGGCACTCTAAAAGACAACTTCAATTTTAAGATGAACATATATATTTGTTCTCATCCCTCACCCCAGTGAAATGCAAGTACTGAAGTATAAAAATGGAATAACCCCTTATCAGAAAAGAGAATGGGGAAGAAGTATTCATAAGTAAACAAGAGTACTCAATTTATTCTTAGATGAGATAAAGTGGGTAGGTAGATCAGAGGAAGCCACAACCCAGAACATACTCTGACAAGGTTTACATTTGTCTCAGATCCCCAGAGGAGCTTCAAGTAGAGTTTGTCAACCTGACAAAGAACAGGAGTGAAAGGTGAAGCTGAAAAGAGGAAGATTAAAGATCTATATATGGAAAAATTAGTATCCTCTCACCTCCCACTCTCTCATTTCCATGCACAGAAGGAAGGAGCTTTGTGTTGTCCTGCAGGTAAAATATCAGAATCCTCACATATCCATACACACACATGCACACATACACACATTTTTTTTCATTTGCTAGCTTCAAAACTTTTAGTGTAGACGTTGTTTCCCCTAGAAAGCTGTCTTCAAATTGGAATTTAGAAGCTTCAGTCTGACAGCCATCTCCTTGATTACCTAACTCCAAGGAAAGCTTGAGACTGGTACTCAGGAAGGAGAGAACAAAACAAATAAGCAGAAAAACTGATATTTGAAGAATAAAAGTTAATTTCAGAAAGAGAAAACAGGAAAAAGTTTTAAAAAATAACTTTGGTGACTGTATTAAAAGAGTTTTAAGGAGGTAAAACATCCACAGAGAAAAGGTGAACCAAAAAGAATAATAATTGATCAAGAAAGAACACTTTCCCAGAGCTAAAGGATACGTCTCCAGATTGAAGAAACCCACCACATATCCACAAAAAATGAATGAAAGATCTATACGTAGACATATCCTCTTATTGAAGAGAGGAAACTTTAGCATATGAGAGAGAGAAAGAGAGAGAGAGAGAGACAGACAGACAGCTTCTCAATCAAAAATTGGCATTCCAAGAGACTATGAGACAAATTCTATAAAATTTGAAAGGAAAACAATTTTGAATATAATATTCTATACCCAACAAAACTATCAGATTACTGTGAGAGAAAAAGCAAGGCATTTTTAGACATGTAAATCTCAGAATATTTCCTTCCAGGTAATTTAGAAAGTTACTTGAGGCTGTACTTCATCAAGAAGAGGGAGCATAGTAAGAACTAGGAAGACATGATCTAGGAAAAGGTGGATTCTGTTAAGGAGAGAAGCAAATTCTCAACACATCAAGTGTGTAACAGGAATAGAGAACAAATAGCCCATAATGAAACAGAAGACTGAAAAATTAGTGGGAAATGATTCCAGAGAAATGTAGTAAAGAGTTTACAAAAAAAATAATTGAGAAGGTGGAAATTCATGAATATAAAATAAAAGTTTGAAGTTATTACTTTCACCCACTAGAAAACAAAAACTGTAGGGAAAATATCTATAGGAGTACATAGTCTAAATATAAAGCAAACTAATACATGGTATGACTTTGAGCAATTAATAAAGTATGAGAATAGGGAATCCACTTGATTCAGTAGTTCTGATGTGGCATACATCCTCCTTGGAGAGGAAAATGGATCTATAGAAACAGAAATATGTTTCTCCCTACTTCATCCAACAATGGAAAGTATACAAAATGTCACAATAATGTACGGGCTACATACTGGTTTCAACTGTTCACACAAAGCACACATTACCTGGATGAGTTCTATGTAACATACCTGAATTTAATGTTGAAATCATAAAAGAAGATTTGTTTAGTTGGCCAAGAAAGCAAAATAAGTGAAATGCCTGGTTTAACCTTAATAAATATTTGGGACTTCTGAAATATGTTATTATTATAGAAATATAACTCTTATAACCCTGTTATTCATATCTATAGCAAAAGAAAAATAACCTGATAAAATTTTAAGTAATTACCGTTGACCTCTGAGTGTCTCAAAAGCATAAAGATCACATCAGAAGTTAATAAAAGCATACATATGACATGTAGGTTAGTAATTAACATGGTTCTTAGTTAATCTCTATACAAAGTTAGCATATATTATGTGATAAACATAAGGATTACACATCTTATTATGCATCTATAAAAGACAACAATGCTTTGGTTTATATTTTAATGAGCCCCCTTGACACATTTTAGCTTCTCATCTATCCATGTTATAGTGCTAGGATAGAAAAGTTTTACATATATGCAACCACTAAATACTCTATCTATAGTGGGAAGCACAGAATGTAATGTAATGCACGTGGAATTTGGAATGAGATAAATCTAGATATGAGTCCTGATTACACTGTTCTCTGGATTTAAGCAAGTTACTTAAGTTCTCTGGGCTTTATTTTCCTCATCTATAAAATAAAGACGATGCTATCTATCTTGAAAGATCATTGTAAGAATTAGGGAATATAGATGCAAATTGCCTAACACACAATAGTTATTTTCTACATAGTGTTTATTGTTATTTTTATTATTAACAATGCATATTTGCATATTCCATTGAAACCTTGAAAATATGCTTAAACTTTTGTTAATGGTTTTACTTTTTCTCTTTTTAATATTCATGTTAGCCTAAAATATACAAAAGTCAAATAAATAGTACATGTAGCAACACTATCACTCAGTAATTTTAATTTTTTAAATGGAACATTCCCACCATGTAAGAATTCCTAGAATATTAATATAACTATTAAATGAGTGCCTAATGAGACCAATACAAGTTGGAAAACTCAGAGACAATAATAGAGATAAATCCTGATTATAAACCAGTGCTGCTGCTGGCTAGCAAAAAGAATTGGGTGTCAAGCAAAGCCTAAGAATTGTTCCTCAACACTACGTGACAGTTTCCTAAAGAGTATACATACTATTACTGAAAGTTGAGATATCCAAGTTCATCATGTTGATTTCTACCATTTCCTTTACCCCAGGTCCTCAAACAAAACAAAACAAAATTTGCTTTCCCTTGCATTCTAGTTAAAGATATCAAGTAGAAAATGAGTTATCGCTACCCAATATCTTACCAATAATTGCCAGACACAAGAGATTGGCAGAAATAAATGAACCCTAATTCCCCAGAAATATGAAGCTCCATTTTTTTTTTACATAGCACCAGAAAAGAAAACATATGCTCTCTTGAAGGTGTACGTCTGAAAACTGTGACTCATTAACATTATTGTTAATGTCAATTATCAGACATTCAGTGTCATCTGTAGCTCTACTCCAGCTTTCTGCCAGACGTTCCATTGCCACAGGGATTTTAAGAACTCCATTGTTTAAATATTCCTTCCAGGGGTTGCTACTC